>NC_134872.1:25241739-25841739 GCF_049852395.1 Peromyscus maniculatus bairdii | reverse complement strand
CAGGTGGATCTCCGTGAGGTGGAGACCAGCCAAGTCTACACAGAGACTGTCTCAAACAAACAAACAAACAAACAAACAAACAGCCACGGTCAAGTCTGTAAGCCTTGCCAAGCACATCCAACATTTTTTTTTTCTTTTTTTTTTTCCTTTTTTTTCTTTTTTTCTTTTTTTTTTCCTTTCTTTTTTCTTCTTTTTTTTCTTTTTTTCCTTTTTTTTTCGAGACAGGGTTTCTCTGTGTAGTTTTGCGCCTTTCCTGGAGCTCACTTGGTAGCCCAGGCTGGCCTCGAACTCACAGCGATCCACCTGGCTCTGCCTCCCGAGTGCTGGGATTAAAGGCGTGCGCCACCACCGCCCGGCCCACATCCAACATTTTAAAGGAACATTAATAAGTGTGGATGACCACAACCACAGGACAGATCACAGTACGGAACATACAGAGTTGGCGGCCAACAACCCGAAAGAATCACCCCAGCCAACATTCAGAGAAATTCAGTGAGCGCAAGGACCTTGGAGGAACCCAGTACTAAGCAGCATTTACTTGTTTGTTTGTTTGTTTGTTTTTTGAGACAGGGTTTCTCTTGTGCAGATTTGCGCCTTTCCTGGAAGTCACTTGGTAGCCCAGGCTGGCCTCGAACTCACAGAGATCCGCCTGGCTCTGCCTCCTGAGTGCTGGGATTAAAGGCGTGCACCACCACCGCCACCATCGCCTGGCCCACTAAGCAGCATTTGCAAACCAGGCCCACATGCTTCTGGGAGCTGACCCGGGGCCAGCTGGGATGAGCTTACGACAGTTACCTGAGGGGCCCGGCCTCTCTTCCTGTCTTGTAGGCCACTCTGAAGCTTCTCAATCAAAGGGATGGCAAAGGAGAATGTCTTCCCGGTTCCTGTCCGTGCCTGGGCAATCAAGTCTTTCCCACTGAACACATGGTGGAATGTCTTGGCTTGGATAGGAAACAGGAAGTTCACCCCACGAGCTGCGAACAAATCAATCATGTTACTTGCCATTTTGTTTGTTTGTTTGTTTGTTTTATTTTCAGTGTTAGGGACAGAACGCTGAGGTTCTGTTAAAATATCAACTCCAACTGAAACACATCCATACTTCTGGTCCTGGAGAAAGAACTAGGGAATTCTACCTTTTCACCAGCATCTACAGAGTCAGGTTCAAATACATTCTGAGTAGTTTAGAACCCACTGTACTAAAAAGTATTAATAAGCCTTTTTATTATAATTTTAATAATGTGATTAAGTTACTTATATCAAATCTCACCCACCAGCTATCTGAACTTAAAGGACTGAGGCTCTCCATTCTACACTTTTCTTTGCCAGTGAAACACCTCAAACTTGTCAGGAACAGACCAAAGGACCCAGGACATCCTGGTGACATTAACCTCAGGTGGAAGAGGACAGAGATCACACAAAGTGTCAGTCATCGCATTTCTGAATGTTGACTAAATTTTAATAACTGAATCAAAACAGTACGGTCCTATCTGTAACACACAAGTCTACTTCACTGTAGCAGAGATGGCCACAGTAAGAATTGGTCCCAATTCACCATAATGAAAAGTGAATTCAAATTCTGACACCAGGGAATCTCACCTTTGAGAAGCTTGACAGTCTCCTCAGATATGGGAAAATTAGAGAAAGCTCCTTCTTTCTGTTCCACAGGTATTTCCTGCCAAAGAAAAAAGACTTCAGAAATCAGTAGTTCACATGCAAGTGAACGCAAGAAGCCTTCGCTGGAGAGAGCCTGCTCTCAGACAGCTCTGGGGGAGGCTGCCAAAGCCGGATGGAGGGACTGTGATCAGCAGGACCCACACCACAAAGCTGTGCCGACTCCACACACATGCCAGGGTACTTGCTCTTCTAAACACATCAGGTTAAACCATCAAAGGGGCTGCTGAGATGGCTCAGTGGGGACAAGCCCTCGCTGCCCAAGCCTGACATGACAACTGAGTTCAGTCCTCGGGCCCTGGGGTGGAGGGAGAAAGAATTCCTCCAAGTTTCCCCTCACCTCCAAACACACACTTGTTTTCTGTGTGCTGTACAGAGAGTTCAAGGCTAGGCTGGAAATAAATACAGCAAGACCTTGTCTCAGCCTGCCTTGATGCCTACTAAAGATGAAGGCCAGGCGTGTGCCTTTATCCCTAGCATGAGAGGAATTCTAGACTATTCAGGAATACACAATGAGACCTCATCATTTCAAAAAAAAAAAAAAATAAATAAGATAGGTGGCGGTGGCACACACCTTTAATCCCAGCACTCATGAAGCAAAGGAAGGAGGATTTCTTTGAGTTCGAGACCAGCCTGGTCTACAGAGTGAGTTCCAGGACAGCTAGGCCTATGCAGAGAAACCCTGTGTCAGGGGGTGGGGAATTAACTCTGATGCAAAGTGCCACCCTACAGCTTGTTATGTACCCCAACGCGGTGCTGGCATATCAAATTTCCTTCTACTATTAAAATAACATGTATGCTCACGGTCCTGGGCTCAACCTCTACTACGTAAACAATCGTAAAATGTTTACAATTGTGTGTAGCGACTGCCTGTTCTCCTGAAGCAATGGAACAGTCTGCCTACTCTAGTACAACTTTGCCCGTGATAGAGCAGTGGGTAAGGTGCTCACTCAAGCCTGCCAAGCCCAGTTCAATCCCCAGGACCCACCCGGTGGAGGGAGGGTTGTACACACACGCACACACGCACGCACGCACGCACACGCACACACACCCCCAAACACATGTAATAGAAACAAACAAAAGCGAAATCCAGCCTCACCTTCTCTGTCTCACTGCTACTCTCCTCCCCGGTGGCTTCACTGGAGTTCGACTCCGAAGGAGAGAATCCATTCTTGAGCTTGGGGCTTTTCTCTCTAATGTCTCCATTTGCTTCCTTCCCTTTCTTCATCTTCTTGGGCTTAGGAACATCTGCATCCTCTTCAGAAGGCTCCTCGAGGCTTACTTCTTTGGTTTTAGCAGAGGTCGCTTTCTTCTCAAGGGGCTCCTTTTTTTTCTTGGAGGTTTTGCTTTTAGAAGCAGTCTCATCTTGAGGTGCCTCCTCTTGCTTTTTGGCCTTCTTGGACTTCGGGGGATCCACATCATCTTCAGAGGGCCCTTTCTTTTTAACTGCTTTAGCTTTGGAGGAAACTGTCTCTTCTGTTCCTTCTGTTGCTTCTTTGGTCTTAGATTTTGGCTTCTCTTTTCTAGTTTTCTAAAAATTAATAAAGACACAGCACTGAACAAACCCACCATACTTGTATAGAATCCATCAATTCTGGGTTATTTCAGGACCACTTATGTTATGAAGAACACAGCCTTAGGCATTTCAACATTGGTAAGTTAAAAAATCTGCCCCGAAATTATACACGTACAGGTAACACAAGGACCGAGCAGGCTGTATTTAGGAATGTGTGTGTGTGTGCAAACAATTTAAAGGAGTGTAAACAATTCAAAAGGAGACCACGAATTTCAAAGTGAGCAAGATGGGGCTTACATAGAAGGGGTCAGAAGGAGGAAAGAGAAGGAGGGGGAAATTATGTAACTATATTATAAATTTTAGAGATAGGGTCTCACTATCTAGAACTGGCTGTCCTGGAACTCACTCTGTAAACCAGGCTAGCCTGGAATTCACAGAGATCTGCCTGTTGCTGCTGGAATTAAAGGTGAGCAACCACTAAGCCTGGCTTAATGTAATTATAATTTAAAAAAAAAGTTAAAAAAACCCACACAGTATCCATTTTAATACCATTTCTTAGTTCAATGGAGATACATATATATAAAATAGTCCTATTAACATGAGGGAATAAAAGAACTCACAGTAACTCTTCAGCTCATACTGGTCAATCATTACAAAACTGAATTTTCCCATGAGATTTTAAGGGACCCCCAAGCTCTCTCTAAACTGCATATTATAAGAAGTGACCAAGAGCTAGGGAAATGGTTCAGGGGGCAAAATGCTTAACAGTGTAACCATGAGGACTTGAACTGGAAACTCCAGTGCCCTTGTAAAAAGATGGGTGTAGGGGCATGTGCCTGTCACCCCAGCTGGTGGGGCTGGAGTGGGGAGCTAGTCCGCCTAGGTGAACCAGAGGGGTCCAGGTTCACAGAGAAACTTTGTTCCCCAAAGTAAAGTGGGAAGTGATAAAGACACCCACCCAGGGTTGACCTCTAGCTTCCACACACGCAGGGTAAGTATACCCATACACACAGGTACACACTATAACAGGGACCAAGCATTGTCCAAAGTAACTGTAAGAGAAATAAAGCTTTGTTATATCCTCAGACAGATCTTAAAAAAGTGGGTTTCTCTTCTCTCTCTGCTAAATAACTATACAGTAAAAACACTCATGAAACGCATACTTCAAAGGACAAAATGAATTCACATAAAGACACTATATGAAACAAAAATACTATGAAAAAAATCCAACCTATCATTCTCATATGTAAAAAAAAAAAACCCCACGGACTTTATTTAAATGTACATATATCATACTACTGAAAACTTGTACCAATTAGGCGCCCCCTACTAGACTCTAGTAGAGCTCCAGATAATGGAGAAGTGTAGAACTAAATTCTGACTCCCTGAACTGCAGGCCTGCCCTCTCTCAAACCACCGGCTAAGGCAGTGGTTCTCAACCCTCCTAATGCTGTGCCATCCTTTAATACAGTTCCTCATGCTGCGCTGACCTCCAACCATAGAATTCTTTCCATCGCTACTTCATTACTGTAATTTTGTCACTTATGATCGGATCTGATATGCAGGCTATCTGATACGCCACCCCAGTGGGGTCACGACCCATATGTTGAAAACCGCTGGGCTAAAGGCTAGAGCTACGTACAAGTTCAATGGTTCAGCACCTGCCAACACGTGAACAGCCAGCCCAAGGCTTGGTCCTTGTTACCACAAAAAAACATCTTAAAAATAATGGATTATGGATAATCTCTCCGCCGCTTAAACACCTGTCGGTTATATAAGTGAAAAACAGCCAGGAAGTCGAGTTTGGAACATAAACGAGTAGTCAGGCCCCTCCCTCTTGACTTCAGCACCCCACAGCTGGACACGCGGATGCAAAGCCGGGACGCTGAGCTACCTGCGGTTTCCACCTTATCCAAATATATTATTACTGTTTCTTTTAAAGTCTCCTACTTAAAAGCTCCCGGAGACAGCAAAAAACGTCAACCAAGCCATACAACACAGGGGTTCTGGGACAACTTTCGTTCCTTCCTACTTTGATCATTAGAGACAGTCACGTTAGATCTTCTCATCCAAGGAATAGGAGCGAGGGCGATTTAACAGTGCTCACACAGATCCCCTCTGTAAGAGGGTGTTCACTTAGCCCAACTCCAATTCCATGCAGATCTGAGCGACAAATACTAGAAAGACCTGCATTGCCTCGTTTTCTGAGTTTTTGCTTTTTTTTTTTTTAAGCAGGGGGAACCGCGTGCGTGTGTGTGTCACTGCAGAAGCCGCCCATGTGCCCTAGTTTCAGGCCTCGCTGACTGCGACTCCAGTCCACACTGCGACGCGATCTGCCATCCCCTTCCGCACTCTCGAGCCTGGCCAGGAACGCGTGGCCCGGGACGCGCCAGCCGGCTCAGCGTGTCAGAGCGGCCCGCGGAGCGGACGGCCACGCGCTCCCGGTCCAGCCCGGTCCGGCCCGGGGCCCCAGGTCTCACCTTCTCGCTTGTCTTCGGCAACGTCTCCATGCTGTCCTCGGCCGCGTCTGATCCCAACCTGGACTCACTGCGGAGTTTTCCCGGCATTATTCAGCACGAGCCGCTCAGGCCTACCGGCTTCCTGCACCGCGTGCAAAGGAGAGAGAGAGAAAGCACACCGGCTCTCAGCCCGCCCTAGCTCGTCACTTCCGGAACGGGCGCATCCGGCGGAAGCAGCGAACACCCGGAAGGCTCCGGTTCGCACGGCCGTGGCTATGGGACCGGTGGATGCGGCGTGGAGGCCCTTCTGGTATTCTCGTTTAATTCTACCCGGATTCCCACCGGCCCTGTGAGATAAACACGTCTAGCCAGCTAGAACTGGATAAACGACCTTGAGCCTAACCCTGCTGCCTCCATTTACCAAGTCTGGGATTACCGGCAGGCTACATTTTCCCGCGAACAAAAGTCTGGCGTTGTATATCCTTCATCCGGTGTGGAAAACTGATGGAGGTGACAGCTAAACCCAGGTGCCTTGGTGAGCACCAGAATTCAGGGACCAGGGAGACAGCTCAGTTCTAGTGGCCTGAATTTGCGATCCCTGGAATCCAGAACCGACTGCAGTTGTTCTTTTACACACGCGCGCGCGCCGTGGCGCCCGGGACCCCCCATATACACGCCGCACAGTATGAACAACTTTAAAGAACCAGAATTGGCAGGGTGTAGGGGTGCACGCCGCTCAGGAGCAAGAGGCGGGCAGATCTCTAAACTTGTGTCCAGCCTGGTGCACATACTTCAAGACCAGCTAGACATATGGTGAGATCCTGCCTCAACAGCTCTTTCCCTATCACACTCCCCACCCCACCCCCCAAAAAAAATCAGAAAAGTATGGTCTTTTATTCATGTGGGCACTGAACAAACGTCCTGAGCATTCTTCCTGTCAAATGTGAGAAACGGCTAGGATTCACAGACTGTGCCCGAGACTTGCCTGTCCTCACGGATTATATATAGATTGGATTCTATATAGACTGTCGGAAGATATGGACGGACATTAATGAGTTTAAAGGCCTTTAACAGGGCTTTCAGGCTAGGAATGGGTTCCCAGTGGTGCCTACGTTGGACAATTCACTACTCCCATCGGGTAAGGGAAAGTGGCCAGTTGAGTGATCTGTGACGATGTTAGTTTTTGAGTCAGGCTCTCGGTACATCCCTGACTGGCCTTGAACTCAGAGAACTACATCTGCCTATGCTGGCATTAAAAACTTGTACCACCATGCCGGTGGTAAGTTTTTAAGCTTCTTCTGAAGAACTAGTGATTCAAATAATTGGAAGACAGTTTATCATAGTAGTTTGAGAACCGAGAGTGCAAAGTGGATTCTCTTCCACCTTTATGTGGGTTCCAGATATCGAATGCAATTCTTCATGAGGTAGCAGTCACCTTTACAAGCTTATCCATCTCATGGGTCCTAAGAAAATGTTTTTAAATGGGTCCACTATAATATTATGCTTTGGGGAAACAGCAGAGTGTAGCAGAAGAAATTCTAGATTCAAATCTTGAGCTTAGCTGCTTTGGACTTTGGGTCTGAGGTAAACCTTAGAAGGCTGGAAATGGAAAATGTTCCAGAAATAATTTTTTATTTGTCTGTCTTACTTTCCTAAAATGGGAATAGGTTATTAACATTACTGACACTACCACATTGCCATGAAAATGGGTGTATGTGAAGGTGCTTGCCAGGTGTAGAACTCAGGAACAAAAGAGACTCTGTTTCAAAAAAAAGTGGAAGCAAGGACAGCACTCAAAGTTGTACTCTGACCTCCACACGTGGGCCCTGGTATGTATGTGTCTGTGCTCACATAAATACACATACTTACAAATCACATTTTAAAAAGATTATTTTTTTGAGACAGTGTGTATGTAGCCCTGACGGTCAAGAAACACATATAGACAAGGCTATCTCTCAAACTGACAGAGCTCTGCCTCCCGAGTGCTGGTATTAAAGGTGTGTGCCACCACATCTGGCTAAATTTTGTTTTAAGATAGAAGCTATTCTTTGTTAGAACCCGTGCTGATAGGAAAGCTAATCCTTAGTAGGTAGATCCTTTAAGTCCACCTTGCTAGCATTTACCTGCATGCTTCTCTCTCCGTCTATTACATAAGCCCCCTTCAATGGCTGATCACAAGGCCTCCAGTGTGGACTCTTGCCTTGTGCTCACCACTGCTTTCCTCAGTGAAGACCACAGCAATCAGAGCTCCTCATGGTTGACATCTTTAGACAGTGTTAGTTTCTCTAACTGTTCTGTACCTTTGCCTAGTCGGGCTTTCCCAGCCCTTCTGTTGGTTTTATGTGTATGTCCATGGGTCTGTGTGGTTATGCACATGCCTTCTGTTGCCCTTGGAAACCAGCAGAGGACATTGGATGCCTTGAGGCTGGAGGTACTGGTGGTTGTAAGGCACTTGACATGGGTGCTGGGAACAGAACAGAACTTGGTTTTTCTGCAGCATTCCTCTCAAGCTGAGCCATCTCCTCAGTCCCTGGCCCTAACCCACCACCCCCCTTTTTAACACCTGCCAAGTGAAGCTCAGTTATGTCTCTGAATTCATGGGCTGGGTGTCCTTATTCTCTGAACTTGCCAGTCACTGCACTGCCATGAGTTTAGGCTTATTTACCCTATTATTTCACTAGATTATGGGCTCCAGAGGGCAGAAACCAGGCACTCCTCATTCACCTAAAACACTGTGGACACACCATTATCTGACTGGCTGTACTGGTACTCAGGCATTGTAGAGATTTGAGTACTGGAGCTCACAATCACATAGATGCAGCTCCACTATCCCCCAGTGACAGCCGTCAGCCACCCCTTCCTCAGTCCAGCAGCACACATTTCCTCTCCTTGGCTGACCTGAAACCTGGCTCTTGGAGAGAAATGCACCTCTCCAGCTTTCTCATCCCCATGCTGTTCCTTCCCTCATTCAGTGTGTCTGTTGACTCCAACTCATTCCCAGACTATTCTCCTCACTTGGACACAAAAGCAGTGTAACTGAGGGAAGTGGTGCTAATACCTCTCAACCCTTCTCATTCAGTAACTTGCCAAACCTGCCATTTGCTGACATTTTGGAATCTGATCAAATCTTTGTCCTCAGTCCAGTCTTTTCTTCATGCTAGATTTCACTGTCCAAAAAAAAGTGACCTTTGTTCCCAATCATCCTACCATACCCCGGTTTTCTAAATGCTCCATTTTTATACATGGTCGATCTCACGATGTAGCCTTAGCTGGCCTGGAGTTTGTTACACACAGGTCATCTTGGCCCTCAAATTCACCAACCTCTCCCTTACTCACTCATTAAAAGTGTACACTAATACACCTAACCTACTCCCCTACTCTATTTCTAATCCATATTCTTTTTTGTTTTGGTTTGGTTTTGGTTTGAGACATGGTTTCTCTGTGTAGCTTTGTAACCTGTCCTGGAACTCAGTAGACCAGGCTGGCCTTGAACTCAGAGATCTGCCCGCCTCTTCCTCCTGAGAGCTGGGATTAAAGGCGTGCATCACCACCGCCTGGCAACTCCATATTCTTTTTTGTTTTGGTGGGGTCTGTTTTGCTTTTTTTCCCCCCATTTTTTATTTATTTATTTTTCTGTTATT
The DNA here is from genome assembly GCF_049852395.1 of Peromyscus maniculatus bairdii. Lineage (NCBI taxonomy): Eukaryota > Metazoa > Chordata > Mammalia > Rodentia > Cricetidae > Peromyscus > Peromyscus maniculatus. The sequence goes on along the minus strand of NC_134872.1, from coordinate 25,832,452 downwards.
AGCTTGATACAGTATAAATTCTTATCCTAATAGTGAAATGTTTCACTGAGGCTTGCCCAGTAATTGAGTAAAACCAAAACTTATTATAAGCCACAGTCATTCTAGGGTCCCCCCTGCTATATAGCCTCCCTGGTTCTGTGGGTTGCAGTCTGATTGTTCTTTGCTTTGTATCTAGTATCCACTTATGAGTGAGTACATACCATGTTTGTCCTTCTGGGTCTGGGTTACCTCACTCAGGATATTTTCTAGTTCCATCCATTTGCCTGCAAATTTCATGATGCCATTGTTTTTCTCTGCTGAGTACTCCTCCATTGTGTATATGTACCACATTTTCTTTTTTTCTTTTTTTTCTTTTTTTGGTTTTTCGAGACAGGGTTTCTCTGTGTAGCTTTGCGCCTTTTCCTGGAACTCACTTGGTAGCCCAGGCTGGCCTCGAACTCACAGAGATCCGCCTGGCTCTGCCTCCCGAGTGCTGGGATTAAAGGCGTGCGCCACCACCGCCCGGCACCACATTTTCTTAATCAATTCTTCAGTTGACGGGCATCTAGGTTGTTTCCAGGTTCTGGCTATTACGAATAGTGCTGCTATGAACATAGTTGGCATATATCTTTGTGGTATGATTGAGCATTCCTTGGGTATATGCCCAAGAATGGTATGGCTGGGTCTTGAGGTAGATCGATTCCCCAATTTTCTGAGAAACTGCCATACAGATTTCCACAGTGGTTGTACAAGTGTGCACTCCCACCAACAGTGGAGGAGTGTTCCCTTTGCTCTGCATCCTCTCCAATATTGACTGTCATTAGGGTTTTTGATCATAGCCATTTTGACAGGTATAAGGTGGTATCTCAGAGTCGTTTTGATTTGCATTTCTCTGATGATTAAGGATGGTGAGCATTTCTTTAAATGTCTTTCAAGCCATTTGAGATTCTTCTTTTGAGAATTCTCTGTTTAGCTCTTTAGCCCATTTTTTAATTGGACTGTTCAGTATTTTGATGTCTAGTTTCTTGAGTTCTTTATATACTGTGGAGATCAGTCCTTTGTCAGATGTGGGGTTGGTGAAGGTCTTTTCCCATTCCGTAGGCTGTGTTTTTGTCTTATTGACCGTGTCCTTTGCCCTGCAAAAGCTTCTCAGTTTCAAGAGGTCCCATTTATTAATTGTTGTGCTCAGTGTCTGTGCTGTTGGTGTTATATTTAGGAAGTGATCTCCTGTGTCAATGCGTTCAAGAGTACTTCCTACTTTCTCAAGAGTACTTCCTACTTTCTCTTCTATTAAGTTTAGTGTAAAGCCGGGCAGTGGTGGCGCACGCCTTTAATCCCAGCACTCGGGAGGCAGAGCCAGGTGGATCTCTGTGAGTTCGAGGCCAGCCTGGGCTACCAAGTGAGTTCTAGGAAAGGCGCAAAGCTACACAGAGAAACCTTTTCTCAAAAAACAAAGAAAAACAAAAAACAAAGTTTAGTGTAACTGGATTTATGTTGAGGTCTTTATCCACTTGGACTTGAGTTTTATGCATGGTGACAGATATGGATCTATTTGTAATCTTTTACATATTGACATCCAGTCATGCCAGCACCATTTGTTGAAGATACTTTCTTTTTTCCATTGTATAGTTTTTCTTTTGTTTTGTTTTTAAAGATTTATTTATTTATTATGTCTACAGCATATGTGACTGCAGGCCAGAAGAGGGCACCAGATCTCATTACAGATGGTTGTGAGCCACCATGTGGTTGCTGGGAATTGAACTCAGGACCTTTGGAAGAGCAGTCAGTGCTCTTAACCTCTGAGCCATCTCTCCAGCCCCCATTGTATAGTTTTGGCTTGTCAAAAATCAGGTGTTCATATGTGCGTGGATTAATGTCAGGGTCTTCAATTCGATTCCATTGGTTTGTATGTCGGGTTTTATGCCAGTACCAAGCTGTTTTTATTACTATAGCTCTATAGTAGAGCTTGAGGTCAGGGATGGTGATGCCTCCAGAGGTTGCTTTATCATACAGGATTCTTTTAGCTATTCTGGGTCTTTTGTTTTTCCATATGAAGTTGAGTATTTTTCTTTCCAAGTCTGTTAAGAATTGTGTTGGGATTTTGATGGGGATTGCATTGAATCTATAGATTGCTTTTGGTAAGATTGTCATTTTTACTATGTTAATCCTACCTATCCATGAGCATGGGAGATCCTTCCATTTTCTGATATCTTCAATTTTTCTTTAGAGATTTAAAGTTCTTATGAAACAGGTCCTTCGCTTGTTTAGTTAGTGTTATCCCAAGGTATTTTATATTATTTGTGGCTATTGTACAGGATGATGTTTCTCTGACTTCTTTCTCAGCCCTTTTATCATTTGTGTATAGGAGGGCTACTGATTTTTTTTTTTTTGAGTTGATCTTGTATCCTGCCACTTTACTGAAGTTTATCAGCTGTAGAAGTTCCGTGGTAGAATTATTGGGGTCACTTATGTATACTATCATTTCATCTGCAAATAGTGAAAGTTTGACTTCTTCCTTTCCAATTGGTATCCCCTTGATCTCCTTTTGTTGTCTTATTGCTCTAGCTAGAACTTCAAGTACTATATTGAATAAATATGGAGAGTGGGAAGCCTTGTCTTGTTTCTGATTTTAGTTTAATCGCTTTGAGTTTTCCATATTCTTATATTTTATTTTATCCATATTCTTTTTAAATTATTATTTTTGTGTGTGCAGGCCAGAGGGGCATCAGATCACCTGAAGCTGGAGTTACAGGCAGATGTGAGCTGCCTGATGTGAGTGCTGGGGTTGAATTTGGGTCTTCTGCAAGAACAGTATGTGCTTTTAACCACTGAGCCATGGCTCCATGCCCCTCCCCTACTCTTCAGATCTCAAACCTCTCCAGCTCTCACAGACCTTCAGTTCCCTGTCCCATTACACTGCAGTCAGCACTTCTATCCTTGGTCGGTCTAGGTGCCGCAGACGTTAATCACGTTCCCAATTGGCTTTGCCAGTCCTCCATTTCTCAGAATAGAACCTAGCTGTGCTCAGGCGCCTGTTCCCATCTCCATTCTGAGATGCTGTGGTGCCCAGGGAAATCATCATTTCATCTTCTAATTGTAACCACTGCATATCTAACCTCACCTCAGCACCCAGACTCCCCGACATCTTATTCCTGACAAAATACTCAAAGGCACTGCCCCCCACATACCTGAAGCTACAATTTCTAGTTCTGTGAATGATCTCATTCATTTGGGTTTTTAAAGGGATCTTGCTCCGTTTCTGTTCTAAATTTCTCCTTTCTGAACTCTTCATATTATTTCAACATATATCAGATACCCCCTCCTACCACCATCCTCATGCACAAAAATCCTAGCCACTATCTTGTGTTCAATTTACAGCTTTAGTTTATTCTCCCCTGTCTATGGCCAAATTTCTAAAAAGTTCTTCAGGTTTGGTACGTATGGGATTTGAGTCTTTCGACGTAACCCAGATCGGCCTCAAACTCCCCATCCAGCCTCTTCAACTCTGACCTACACAAGCTGGAGTTCAAGTGTGTGCCACCAAGTGTGCCACCAAGCCCACTCTATCTCTAGCACTCGCGCTGCTCCAGTGGTCCTGGGTCCTTCTCAAATCTAGTGACTAGCTCAGACTTATTTCCTATGAAAGCCTGCTATTCCTGAGCTTTCTGCCCTCTTCTCGGTGCTCCTGTCAATGGATCTCCTTCCCCTCATGCACAAAGTATACTGGCATACCTACCTCTTGTTTCTTTCCAAATCTCAGCTTTTACAATGCTCTCCTTGGATAACTGCATTTATATGGAATACAGTTTATTCCCCCCTCAAATCTGTATCTTTTTAGAAACCTTTGCTTCAAACCCGTAAACCCAACTGCCCACTATTTCTCTCTCTCCTTAGACTGTCATGGGGTTTACTCAAAATAAAATATACCTAACAGCCAGAATTGATGGTCACCTTTAGCCCAGCACTGGGAGGCAGAGGCAGACAGATCTCTGATGTTGAGGCCAGCCTGGTCTACAGAGAAAGTTCCAGGATAGCCAGAGCTATCCTGTCTGGAAACAGCCCCTGTATAGTGAGTTGCAGGCCAGCCTGGGATGTGTAGAGAGATCAGTCTTCAAAATAAATAAATAAAAGTATATGTATATGTAACCCTGAATGAATCACGTCCCTACTCCTTCCCCTATAACTTTACTTCCTCTTCTTGGTATCCTAATGTCAAATCATTTCCTTATACCTCTCATCTTCTAGTCCAACCAACATTTCAGTCCTAACAAGTCTATCTCCTAAAATCCTCTCTAATTTACCCATGTTACTTGTTTCTTGAGACAGGGTCTCAACCATGTAGCTCTAGCTAGCCTGGAACTCCCTATGTAGACTAGGCTGGCCTCAAACTCAGAGAAATCCACTTGCCTCTGCCTCCAAGTGCCAGGATAAAAGCCTATCTTACCCATATTTCTTAATATCCACTGCCACTAATTTTGGGTAATGATTAAGAAACTGGGCTTCTATGGGCTTAAGTCTTCACTCCATATTATCTAGCTATGATTTTGGATGGGTACCAACATCTCAAATGCATTGGTTCTCATCACATAAAATATTACTAATTAGTTTGGCTCACCAGCATCTCTCTATATTGAATTACTTCTACAACTTTTTCTTTCAGTTAAGGACTAAGCCCTTTCCTTTACCAGCTAGCCAACTACTCTACTACTCAGCTACATCCCCAGTCTTCCTGTAGCCTCTTCAGAAGTCTCCTGGCCTTCAGTCTGGCCCTCCTCCAACATGGTCATCTCTATGAAGCCAGGAATCTTTCTGAAATACAGACCTAATCATGTTACTCCTTAGGACTGAAGAAATGGCTCAGCATGTAAGAGCACTGACTGCTTTTTTTTAAAAAAAAAAGAGGACCCAGGTTCAATTCCCAGCACCTTATATGGCAGCTCACAAACATCTCTAACTCTAGTTCTAGGAGATCCAACACTCTCTTTTGGCATCCAACAGTACCAAACACACCCAGAGTATACAGATACACATGCGGACAATACACATTTAACAATAAAACAGCCCATGATAAAAAACCCTCATCATTTCTGACCTTAAAACCTGTGGAATGTTCTCTCCATTGTACTCAGTGAAAATGGAACTCCATCATAACAATGAAAAGAAGGCTTTTAACACTGGATACTCTTCGATAGCCTTCTCCCTTCCCCTGCCCTTAGACTGAAGTGTGTCTTCAGACTTACCCTCTGGATCCCTGCCTATGTTGTTCTCTGCCTGCAAGCCCTCACCCTTCTACAGTCATCTGCCCAGAGGAGATGACTGGAGGTTTAAGGCCAGTCTAGCCTACAGCAACGCTCCAAAAACAAAAATAAAAACCACAAAGCTAACTCAACTCCTCCTCTCTCTCCCCCTTGCTATCTCTCTACACACACACACACACACACACACACACACACACACACACACACACACACACACAGAGTTACATGAACAGATGGCTGTCAGATTTTCTTCCGAAGTCTCCCTGAATCTTAAAACTGACTAGGTACACCCCAGTCCTGCACTCCACACCTGCTTCAGTCTTAGTCGTTATTCATTCATGTCTATTATAACTGGCTGATTGCTAGACAATGAGTTTTATGAAACTAGTGACTATGCCCTATTTATAAATGTGTGCTCTAGTGATTACCGAAGTAGATGACAGATATTCAATAAATGATTGATAAATTAGGGCATGTACATTGCTTGCATAACTATCTACCTAATCTATCTATTAAGTTAAACTGGTACATTTCACCAAACACGTCACCAGTTAACAGCTCTTAATGTGGAAACGGTTTTGTCTTATCACATAGGTCACTACGGATGAATGACCTAACGTTAACATATGTGGTGCATACCTTTAATTCTAGCACTCAGAAGGCAGAGGCAGGCAGATGTCTCAGTTCTAGGCCAGCTTGATCTATAGAATGAGAGAGACCCAGGACTACACAGAGAAGCCCTATCTCAAAAAAAAAAAAAAAAAAAAAAAACACCTGAGGGGAAAAAAAAAGACTACATCATAGAAGAAATTTTAAAAGATTACATTGAGAAAATTCTTAACACAGAATGAAAACAGACAATAAAAGGGGCTTTTTTTAATTCAAAGGTATAGCTGGATAAGTAATTTGTTTACAACCATTCTTGTGAAATACTTTTTAAAAAAATACGACCAACTTCTTTGCAAATTACAGACAAATACCTCAACTATGATGACCTAATTTTTGGTGAATAATATACATGATTAGACAGAAATAGGCAAGCTCACACTGGAAGATCAACTATCAAACACTTAGTCAAAACTCCGTTTATGGCCTCCACTTCTTGAGCGATTTCTGTTCCCATTTCGTCTTCTCCCATCTTGCCGACTTCCTGACCGGCTCCCCTGCCGACTCTGTCTACCTGATCGGCCACCAGAGCGGCCAGAGCGGCCTGAACGACCTGACCTGCCGCCTGACCAGCCGCCCCTCTGTCTGGAATTAGAAGATGTGTTTGCATCATAATATTCTTCAATTTCAGGTAATTTGGCTGGCACTGAGAGTATCCAGTCTGAATCATGCCACTCTCCCTGTCAAAGGAATGTATTTCATTAATAGAAATGCAAAATAAAACCTATAAACAAGTGAGTAAAGAAGACGCTCTTTTCATTTTCTTTAGCCACTAACTAAAAGCTATTTTTCCTTAAAGTGTCAAGAACAATGAAAAACAGAAAATAAGCAAAACCAGTAGTAACATGTCCAAATTTTAATCTTGAAAGTTTCTGTCACTTCTCAGCCTTCTGGCGAAAGATCAAGTGTAGAGAAACCCTCAGACCCATTTCAAGATTCTAAACCTCTATTCCTAACAGTTATGTTTTCTAAAAGACAGCATTCTCTTTCTCAGAACAAAGAAACAGACCAAATAAGCGGTGAAGTATTATGAGCAATTACATCAACAGGACCAGAAGTAAAACTAGATGTGAGGCTCATGTAGGAACATCTAAGTTCAAGGACTGCCTAGGCTACTACCGAGTTAGTTCAAGGCCAGAATGAGCAAGTTAGTGAGACCTTGTCTCTAAACAGAGAGGGTTAGAGCACTTGCCTAGCTAGCATTCATGAGGATCCTGAGTTCAATTACCAATTATCACCCCCAAAAGGATCCATAATATTTCTTTAAACTTTAAATAATTTTTCTTTATCACTTTTATATATGTCTGCAGGTATTTGGGTGGGGCATGTACGGAGTCAAATGACAACTTGGAGGAGTTCTCTTCTTCCACATTTATGTGGGTACCAGGGATTGAATTGACATCAAGCACCTTTTCACCTTTACTCACTGGCTTTTGGTGCTTGTTACCAACAGTGATGACCTAAATTCTATGCCTAGGACTCACATGGTAGGAGACACTCAACTCCTACAAGTTGTCTTTTGAACTCGTATATAAGCCACAGTGTGCACATGTCCCACCCTACATATAAATGAATGTAATAAATAGTACAATCCCATTATTTCAAAATAGGTATGAATAAGCTATATGTGGCACTTTGAAGTACCAAGTTTGAGCTATATAGTAAGTTCCAAGCCAGCCTGGGCTAGATTCCAGGACTCTTGTTTCAATGCTACCTCCCCAAAGTGTACAAAAAGGAAAGGCATTTTAGAAAAAATTATTGACTAAGAATCTAGTGGGCAAAGGCTGAGGAGCCCCCAGCTGGATCAGGCCCTCTGAATAGGTGAGACAGTTGATTGGCTTGATCTGTTTGGGAGGCAACTAGGCAGTGGGACCAAGTCCTGTGCTCATTGCATGAGTTGGCTGTTTGAAACCTGGAACTTATGCAGGGACACTTGGCTCAATCTGGGAGGAAGGGACTGGACCTCCCTGGACTGAGTATACCAAGTTGATCACAGTACTCGGGGGAGGACTTGTCCTGGAGGAGGTGGGAATGGAGGGTGGGCTGGGGGTAAAGGGAGGGGGTGGGAGTGGGGAGAATAGGGGAACCCATGGCTGATATGTAGAACTGAATGGTATTGTAAAATATATATATATAAAAAAAAAAGAATCTAGTGGGGTGAGCAATGGTGGCCCACACCTTTAATCCCAGCATTCCAAAGACAGAAGCAGGCAGATATCTGAGTTTGAGGTCAGCCTGGTCTACAGAGCGAGTTCCAAGATAGTCAGAGATACACAGAGAAACCCACAGGGAAAAAAAATTAAGTAAGGCTGTGGGGAAGCTCAGTGTTAACCTATTATGTGTAAGATCCTAGCTTCCAACCTGAGAACAGCAAAGAAAGATAATCAAAAAGACAACAGGGAAAACTTAAATACAATGTATTAAAGAATAGTTGTATAGAAGTAATTATAGTATTATGATTATGCTTAAATCCCTAACATTTAAATATGTAGGAATACTTGAAATGACAAGGGGGCTGGAGAGATGCTCAGCAGTTAAGAGCACTGACTGTTATTCCAAGGACCCGGGTTCAATTCCCAGCACCCACATGGTGGCTCACAACTGTCTGAAACTCCAGTTCCAGGGGATCTGGCATCCTCATTACATACATGCAGGCAAAACACCAATGCACATAAAATAAAATAAAGTTTAAAAAATGCCTGGAGTTTGTCTGTAAACACTGGAAGCGGACAGAAAGGAATTGATAAAACTGTCCACAAAATTATCAAAATGTTGAAGCTGATTATGCACCTATGGTGACTCATTACACAATTTTTTAAAAAGTTTTTTTATGTATGAGAGTGTCTTGCCTGCAAGTATGTGCGTGCAGTACCTGTGGTGGTCAGAAGGTGTCAGATCCCTGGTGTTGTGAACGTTCATGTGGATGCTAAGATGGAACCTGGGTCCTCCCTAAGAGTAGGAGGTGGTCTTAACCACTGAACTATCTCTCTAGCCCCCAATTATCATTTATGTTTGAAATTACATATAATAAATTTTTAATTAAGGGACAGGCAATATTTCATATTAAGGACTTTCTTAATTGATTTAGGCATGATAAATGACTCTTAAGTTTTTCAAAACAGTCTTTTTTAAAGAAATATACTCAGCTACTTAATAAAAAATTTTAAATACCTGTAATCTTTCTGACTCACTTGTAGGAACATCAAAGCAAACACCCTAAAAGAAAAACAAAAAGATTTTTATTTAGATACATGTGTTAATTTTACTAATTAATATTTATTGCATTTTGCTTTTAAAAAATATGTATTCCAGGCTGGTGAGATGGCTCAGCAGGTAAGAGCACTGACTTCTTCCAGAGATCCTGAGTTTAACCCAGTAACCACATGGAGGCGCACAACCATCTATAGTGGAATCTGATGCCCTCTACTGGAATAAAGATATACAGGCAGATAGAGCTCTCATATATATAAAATAAATAAATAATTTTTGAAAATATATATTCCATGACTGTTTACAGAATCAAAACAGATGACACATAAGCACAGATGATCTGCAGTCTGTCCTATAGTTTCTAATCTCAGATTAGATTATAATCTGAGTTATAATCTAATTATAGTATAATTATATATACTATATATATACTATATAATTATATAACTATATAATATATAATTATAGTATAACTAGGTATAACTAGTAAGACTGAAGTACCTAGAATATTCTCTAGAAGAAATGGCCCTTCTAGCTGGGGAGTGGTGGCACAAGCCTTTGATCCTAGCACTTGAGAAGCAGAGGCAGGCAAATCTCTAGCTCCAAGACAGCCAGAGCTACATAGAGAAACTCTGGATTGAAGAAAAAAAAAAATGATTCTTTTAATAAATTTCTTTAAAACATTAGTAACAATGGGCTGGAGAGATGGCTCAGAGGTGAAGAGCACTGACTGCTCTTCCAGAGGTCCTGAGTTCAATTCCCAGCAACCACATGGTGGCTCACAACCATCTGTAATGAGATCTGGTGCCCTCTTCTGGCCTGCAGGCATACATGCTGTATATATAATAAATAAATAAATCTTTTAAAAAAAAATTAGTGACAAGGTGGGAACACAAGTCTGTGGTATCGTACTTCCTTATCATATGCAAGTCAGTGGGTCAAACCCAAGCATTGCAAAAGACTAAGTTTTTTGTTTTTGTTTTGTTTAGCTTTTTTAATTTATCACATATACAGTGTTCTGCCTGCATGTATACCTGCAGGCCAGAAGGCGCCAGATCTCATTATAGATGGTTGTGAGCCACCATGTAGTGGCTAGGAATTGAACCCAGGACCTCTGGAAGAGCAGGCGGCAACCCTGAGCCATCTCTCCAGCCCCAAGACTTAAGATTCTTAAAAGTTTGGATTCTTTTGCTTTTTTTTTTTCAGAGCTGAGGACCGAACCCAGACCTTGTGCTTTCTAGGCAAGCGTTCTACCACTGAGCTAAATCCCCAACCCCAAGTTTGGATTCTTAAAAATTTGGAGCAGAAAGTGTTTTTCTTGTGGCCTTGGTGGCCATTAGTTAAAATTAATACTGAATAACCCATTTGGACTAGTGGTCTAATTTTAATTTTCTTTCCCTCAACCGTTTTGTTGTTTGTGGGTTGTTTTGTTTTGTTTTATACATGTATTTGTATTAATTCTTTATTGAAGGTAACACTAAACTTTGAGAGATGATTTTCTTTTTTCTTTTTTTGATTTTTCAAGACAGGATTTCTTGGTGTAGTCTTGGCTATCCTAGAACTAGCTCTGTAGACCAGGCTGGCCTAGAACTCACAGAGATCCTCCTGCCTCTGCCTTCCAAGTGCTAGGATTAGAAGTGTGAACCACCACTACCTGGCTGAGACAGGATCTTTGTATGGCCTTGGCGATCCTAGAATTAGCTCTGTAGACCAAGCTGACCTAAAACTCACTGAGATACGCCTACATAATCTATGTAGTAATGTTAGATAAACACTCTTAGTTATTTTATCTCAAAATACTAAAAAACCAATTACTAAAATGAAGCTTTAAGCTGGGCATGGCAATGAGTGCATTAGGGAGGAGGAGGCAGGTAGATTTCTGTGAGCCAGTCTGCTCTACATAGTGAGTTCCAGGACAGCCATGGCTTAATGGAGAGATGCTGTCTCAAAAAACCAAAACCAAAACCAAACAAACAAACAAAAGCTTTAATTAGCTTTAATGGCTTCATTTCACAGTAACTTACTCAGGCATATGCCTGTAACCTCAGTTCTTGGGCAGTAGAATGAAGAGGAGCAAGAGGTTCAAGGATAACCTGGGCTACTATGAAATACCATCTCAAAGGAGAAGATCATATCATTACTCTCATTAGCAACCAATAGCAGACAACAAAAAAATAATAGTACTCATTCTCTTAATTATAAGAGCTGTTCAACTGATACACACAGAAACTAGTCTTAAAAAATAAACACACACAACCACACATGGCAAGGATACCATAGCAGAAGCTTAGATTGCTTAAGTCTTAGACAGGTGTGGTGTCACCTACTTACAATCCCAACATTCAGGGGAGGATCATGAGTTCAAGGCCAGCATGGGCTACATAGGGATGCCTCGTCTCAAAATAATAATAGCAACAAAGACTTAGATATTAGCCAAACAAAGCAGAATGACTTAAAGTTCTGAAGGAATGTACCATTTATATAATCCCAAATCTTTGAGGTCTTTATAAATATTATCAGTAACTGGTTAAAATGCTTATTATCTAGAAAATCCTACCATATTTCCTTTCAGGAGGCACATTCTGGTTACTTGAGATAAAGCATTATTACTCAGCCTTCTGGTAAGCTCTTTCCAAGCACAAGTGACATCCTGTATTTCTTCTGGGCTTTCCAGAGTCATGGTCACAAACCCCTTTAGAAATAAAAATCCTATTAGGTTTGAGAGAAATTCAGCAGCAGGAAAATGAAGTTTGAACTCTATGATCCTTTCTCAATTATCACGTAGTTAGCATGCAGTGTGCCTACAGTGTAACACAGATACTAAAAACTCACTTCTCTGAAACTGTGTTAGAAAGCTGTTTACAATCACTGACAGCACCATGTTCTGTACTCTGCACTTACAGATCACACAGAGACTATGTTCTACATGTTATAAGACAGAATTAGACCCATCACAGAAAGGGTTGGGGAAAAGTAGTGAAGAAATAAGGAAATGATTAAAAGTCAGTTACTTAACAACGAAAAAAAGACATCAAAATCTTCAAACTTTTGGAGGACTACCACATAAAAATTACTTGTTCCATGAAGCTTCTTTGGACAGCAAAAGAATCAACATGAAAATATTTACCTAGCAAATACTTAGTGACTACCTCCTATAATGTTCCCTAGACCATGCCAAGGGCTAGATATTTAATAACAAACAGACCTTTCTCTCAGGGACATGGCTTTCTTACAGGGGTGGGGGATGGAGACAGTAACAAAGGATATAAAATGTCAGTGACATGTATCATAAAGAATAACACAGCAGGAATAGGGAATGGAAAACAGTGAAGAGAGTGATCAGCAAAGATTTCTTGAGTATGATGATATTTGAGCAGAGGCCAAAATAAAGGAGGAAGGCACACAGCTGTAAGGGGAAGGGGGCTGAGAAAATGAGTAAGCCTGGAGGTCTTTGCAGGAGTGGGTTAATGTGGAAGTAAAGTCAAATAGATTCAGACAGAGAAATCAAGAGTGATGAAAAAGTAAAGTCATACAGGCACCAAGCATTATGGGACATTCATGATAAAGACTTCAAAGCTAGAGAAGGCTCTAGGGTTAAGAGCACTGGCTGCTCTTCCAGAGGTCCTGAGTTCAATCTCCAGCAACCACATGGTGACTCACAACCATCTACAATGAGATCTGGTACCCTCTTCTGGTGTGCAGGCATAAATGCAGGTAGACACTGTATACATAATAAATAAATCTTTAAAAAAAAAAAAAAAAAGCCAGCACTGGCTGCTCTTCCAGAAGGTCCTGGTTCAACTCCTAGTACCATAAGGTGGCTAACAACCAGCCAGTGCTAACTACAGTTCTGACTTTGAAGGCACTGCATGCACAGGGTGCACATACAAACATTCAGGTTAAAAACTCTTAGACATAAAATAACATTTAAAAAAATTAAGACATCAAATATGGTTTAATTCATAAGAGGAATTTCAGGCATTTGTACTTTGTTCCTAAGATATTTAATTAAAAGTTAGATGATCTATCTACTAAATGATTCTTGGCTAGGCTGGCCTCAGACTTATAGCAGTCTCCTGCTGTTTCCCAAGTGCTGTGATTCCAGATGTGGCCAGCTCTGTGGCCAGCCAAAGAATCCTTTCATAAGACAAGGATTAGCAGTAAGTGACCTATGAAGTACCTTAACATTTTTTTTTTTAAAGTACAATTTAAAATTTTTTTTATCTGCTGGGCAGTGGTGGCACATGGCTTTGATCCCAGCACTTAAGAGGCAGAGGCAAGTGGATCTCAGTGAGTTCGAGGCCAGCCTGGTCTACAGAGAGAGTTCCAGGACAGCCAGGACTGTTTTACAGAGAAACCCCAATTCAAACCCACCACCACTCCTCAAAAAAACATTGTTTATCTGAGAGGCTGAAGCAGGAAAAGTATGGTGACTTCACGGCCAACCTGGGATATACAGCAAGACCTTGCTTCGAAAAAATAAAATACTCAGGTTGGTGTGTGGTGATACACACCTAAACAGGGAATCTCTGTGAGTTACAGGCCAGCCAAAGGTAAACATTGAAAGGCTGTTTCAAAAATAAATAAAACACCCACTGGGTTTTTTTTTTTTATTTGTTTTTTGATACAGGTTTTCTGTATGTAGCCCTGGCTGGCCTAAAACCTTCATGTTTAACAGGCTAGTCTCAAATTCCTGAGTGCTGGGATCAAAATTTGAGCTACCACTTGTGGCTTTTGTTTGGTTTTGAAACAAGTTTAGCTGTGTATGTAGCCCAGGCTAGCAGCCTCTTGAATGCTGAAATTATAGTCATACCCATCATTCCTGACTAAATATTATTTTATAAAGTATCTGATGAGTTTTTAGGGATTCTCTATGTACTCAGTGCTAAAGGATCACCATATAGATGATCAGAGAATAAAATCTGCTTTTAAAATGGGTTTATATGCCAAGTGGTATTTCTCCCTCCCTTGTCCCTTCTCAAGACTCACACCCCACCCCACTTATATCACAGTAAGTAACAAATCTCTGAACCACTTGCAACAAATGGCTTTGGTGTGACAGATTTAATATCAGGAAGCAGAGCCAGGCAGATCTCTGTGAGTTCGAGGCCAGCCTGGTCTACAGAGCGAGATCCAGGACAGGCACCAAAATTACACAGAGAAACCCTGTCTCAGAAAAAATAAAAATAAAAAAATAAAATCCTAGTGGCCATTTGATGCCTACCTCTGTATCTGACCTAACAGCCTTTCAATTGTCAGGTAAAACAAAACAAAAAACAAAAACCTTTACAATCTCAGTAGACCAATAGCTTCTACAAATCCAAAAACTAAGAATGTTATCACGTAGCATATAAAATCTACAACAGATTTTCCGACCTGGCTGTAACCTGCCTATCTGATATCTACACTAATGTATGTAATAAATTCTCCAATTAATGACTTTTAGTTCTGTGACTATGAAAGCACATGTAACCACTTCCATGGTGGCACACATCCTTCATAGCGACCTAAATCCAAAATCAACACGGTAACTCACATACAGCTGAAAATAAAACTATTTCATACACCCTTTGGAGTGAGAGCTATGTTTTGTGTGGACAGAAGCAAATCTAAATACAGATATCAAATGCCTGATACAGAGCCATCTTTGTAAGCAGATTATACTGTGATACTGTGATTAAGTAGAATGTCATTATTTCTAGAAGATACAAGTTGAAATATTTAGGAATGATATCTTCATTTTTGCACAATATTAACAGTTGATGAATTAAGGTGGATGATAAATGATATTTATTGTACTAGTCTTCCTCCAGAGTGCTGGGATTGCAGCCATGTATATAAGATGAGAAGAAGATGTTTCTAGACAGAAAAGGAAAACAACAGCAACAACAAAACCTTAATACAGTGAAGGAACCCAATGCAGTATTTCAGTAATGTACTGTATAACTGCTAAGGCTCAGTT
Source organism: Peromyscus maniculatus bairdii (assembly GCF_049852395.1). Classification (NCBI taxonomy): domain Eukaryota; kingdom Metazoa; phylum Chordata; class Mammalia; order Rodentia; family Cricetidae; genus Peromyscus; species Peromyscus maniculatus. The sequence continues at coordinate 25,817,377 of NC_134872.1, read as the reverse complement.
TTAACCTTCTCTAGCCAAATACACACTTCCCCACACATTTCTACCTTATCAGAGGTGATCAAAGATCGTGGTTCAAAGCTTGATGCACCGGAAATGTGAGCTAATGCTGCGGCCAATGCATCCACTGCCCCTTTCTCTTCTATCAGTCTTTGAGCTGATGGTCGGAAAAAATCAACAGCAGCATAAGAAACAGAGGCCAGAGACCTATGGTTTAAAAATAGTAAATGTTCTTGGTCAAGATACAGGGGGAAAAGTAAAGGCAAGATCATCAATGGGAAAAGAAAGAGTAACATTTTCATATAATAATGTAACTAAATGTCTTCTGGTAAAACCCTTGACAAAAATTTTCTCACATTGGAACTAGGAGAGCTTAAAGATGAACAGCCTAATATAGAAGAGAATTACTCAGCAAGGTCAGAAAGCATACCTGATGGCATCCATGCTTTTAGATTTAACTAAATCCATTGTAGAAGGAACACCTACACGTTTAAAAGTAATTCCCTGAAAATGAAAGAATTACATTAAAGAAAAAGGAAGTCATAGTTAATTTCTAAATTAATATAGTCTGTTGAATTTCCATTTCTTGGACTTAAAGATTTCCAAGCCCTAGCAGATGAAAAAAAATAGCTTTTTCTAACAAATCATCTATAATCAATTACAAAAAGAAAAAACAAAAGAACTAAAAACTTGTCCCTTAGTTAAATCATGGAATTTCACTTGCAGAACAAAGTTGATTCAAAAGGAGAAAAAGATGTCATTTTAATCTGTCAACATTTTCTTACCATTTTCGTTTACAAATGTATTACTATATAAAAAATAAACATAAAGATAGTTGGTAAAATGTGAAAGACTACAAGAAAATGCAGACCATAAAAATGTATTTTTTTAATGAAACTGGTTATTGTGTTATCAACCTAACTAAAATAGCAATGCCAAATCAGAGTCAGTTACCCATTCACAATGCTTAGTAGTCACAATGATACTGGAACCATTAACAACACACTTTCAACTTTAGTATCAAGGGAGAAATTCAAAGAAAAAAGGAGCATGTCAGATCTTCTGGCTTCACAATAAAAGCTGTATAAAACAAAGTCCTGCAACTAATACCCATTTAGCTCTCCACATGCTTGACATGGAAATGCAGCGTAAGCTGAGAAACACTGGGAAGGTGTGTTTGTGAGAGTAAACAGAAACTCTCTTCTACGCAACCATTCAGATGATAGGACTGAAGTAATTTAACTTTACTCACTGCTTTCTGTTCCACATATCGCAGCTGACCTCTTTCTCTTGGCTGATAAAAACATACACAAATTCCTGTCCGGCCAGCTCTACCTGTGCGTCCAGAGCGATGGATATAGGATTCAACATCCTAAGAAGAAAAAGGAAAATTCATTTCTAAACTTGACAAGTGAGCCAGCCATGATGCACACCTGTCACCAGTACTCAGAAGGCTGAAGCAAGAGGACTGACCCAAGCCTAAGGCCAACCTCAAGAACACCAAAAAGAATTAGGCATGGTAGTGCAGGCCTGTAATCCCAGGACTCAGCAGCTGTTGAGGCATCAAGTTCAAGGCCAGCCTGAGTTAAAAAGTTTCAGGTCTGCCTGGTCTGAGACTATTGATCAAAAACAAAGCAAAACTACATTCAATTTTTTCTGTACTTTAAGTCATCACAAGTAATTTATATGCTAGAATTCTGGAATAAAAAGACTGATTAAAAGCTATTAATCCAGGTGCTAGAGAGATGGCTCAGAGGTTAAGAACACTGGCTGTTCTTCCAGATGTCCTAAGTTCAATTCCCAGCATCCACATGGTGGCTCAAAACCATCTGTAATGAGATCTGGTGCCCTCTTCTGGCCTGCAGGGACACATGCAAACAGAACACTGTATACATAAATGAATGAATGAATGAATGAATTATTTAAAAAAAAAAAAAGCTATTAATCCAAGACCTGAACAAGGACAATATCAACAGATGTGACAAAAAAAACTTTAAATTAAAAAAAAACAAAACAAGCCGGGCGGTGGTGGCGCACGCCTTTAATCCCAGCACTCGGGAGGCAGAGCCAGGTGGATCTCTGTGAGTTCGAGGCCAGCCTGGGCTACCAAGTGAGTCCCAGGAAAGGCGCAGGGAAACCCTGTCTCGAAAAACCAAAAAAAAAAAAAAAAAAAAAAAAAAAAAAAAAAAACAAAAAAACCCCAACTATTTACAAAGTAGCTATTTATGGGGCTGGAGAGATGGCTCAGAGGTTAAGAGCACTGCTTGCTCTTCCAAAGGTCCTGAGTTCAATTCCCAGCAACCACATGGTGGCTCACAACCATCTGTAATGAGATCTGGTGCCCTCTTCTGGCCTGCAGGGACACATGCAAACAGAACACTCACCCCCTGGCCTGTACCTACCAGTTATGCACTAGCAATTGCTATGGCGCTGCAGCTTAACCCCCGGCGCCACGAGAAAGGACGCTGGGGGCTCAAAGGCTAAATAAATAAATCTTAAAAAAAAAAAAAGGAAGAAAGAAAGAAAGCAGCTATTTATCCACATACACTAGCATTCTGTATATGAAACTCTGTATAATTCCTTAATGAGATGTGTATGCTGTTGCCATCATTCAGTTCTGTACAGGAATTTGGAATGAATCAATGGCTGGCCTGGAACACCCAGTGACCCTTCAGCCTCTGCCTCCCAAATGCTGGGACTATAACTATGTGCCACATTCCTGGCTCCTGTATTTTACTGATCAATCTTTTTTATTTATTTATTTATTTTTTTTCCAAGATTGGGTTCCTCTGTGCAACAGCCCTAACTGTCCTGGAACTTGCTTTGTAGACCAGGCTAGCCTTGAACTCACAGAGATCCACCTGCCTCGGCCTCCCAAGTGCTGGGATTAAAAGTGTGCGTCAGCACCACCCAGGCTGATCAAGCTTTAGATGCAAACAACAAAGGTACTCATTTATAAGGGTGGCATATCTGATCAATGTAATGCCATCCTAACAAAACATAGGTCAGGATCAACAACAAAGAAAAGATATATTTTTCACATATTAAGCAATACTTCATAAATAAAGTAACATTTACAAAACTATTCTCATTGTTCAAATCAAACCCCATTTCCTACCTGTGGAGGAGAACTCTGAATCACCAAGTCAACCTCAGGAATGTCCAAGCCGCGGGCAGCCACATTGGTTGCCACCAAAACTTTAAAACTGCCTTCTCTGAAGCCTTTCAGGGTAATTTCTCTTTGTGACTGTGCAATATCTCCATGTAAACACTGGGCATTCTATTTGAAAAACAGCAAAATAATAATAATAAGTGTATATCTTATACGTGTAACTTGGTTTCCCAACACCATTCAGTCTGTGCCCTTTTATGTTTCTTTTTAAATTTTATCTTTAATAACAATGTATAATTCGTTAAAAAACAAACAAACAAACCCACAAACAGTGGGATGGTTCAGTATGTAAAGGCACTTGGCACCAAACCTGCCAACCTCAGTTAAATTCCTGGGACCCTTACAGTGGAAGGAAAGAACAGAATCCTACAAGTTGTCCTCTGACCTCCACACTCCCACTGTGGCCTGTGCACATGTGTGCAAACACTATATACATAAGTAAATGTAAACAATTTAAAGCCCAAAACATTCCAGAAAATATACTACATAAAATGTAAATCTTATTTAATATCGGCCTCTAAGAAATAATTAATTGCTAATAGTTTGAAAGACAGTTTATACAACTTCTATTATATTTCCAGTGTCAGCGATCGAATCCTTTGTTCATCCTAGGTCAAGTATTTCCTAAGATGAACAGTACAATCACTGAGCTGTGTATGCTGGACTGAACATGTTTGTCTGCTTCCTTTTGTACTAGATAGTCTTGAAATGTAGCCCAAGCTAGCCTCCAACTCATTACCCTGCTGCTTTAGCTTCCTGAATGCACAGATTACAAGTACAATGCCCAAGTTTTCTGTTTGTTTGGGTTTATTAAAAGTTTTATTCCTTTTTTTTTTTTTTTTTTTTTTTTTTGGTTTTTCAAGACAGGGTTTCTTTGTAGCTTTGGTGCCTGTCCTGGAACTCGATTTGTAGACCAGGCTGGCCTCAAACTCACAAGAGATCCACCTGGCTCTGCCTCTGGTGTGCTGGGATTAAAGGCGTGTGCCACCACTGCCCAGCTAAGTTTTATTCTTTTTAAAGACTTGTGGAGCTAGAATTCAAACTCAAGGTCTCTGGAAGAGCAGGCAATGTTCTTAACTGCTAAGTCATCTCTCCAGCCCTGGTAGTTTTTTTAAGGCAGGTATAAGCCAGGCTAGTCTTGAATTTGCTATACTCCTTCTACATTATGAGCACTGGGATTATAGGTTTATTGCCATAACTGGCTGGTACATTTTTGTTCTTTTAAAATAAATACACGAGGCCAGGGTTCTGGTAAGTGGCTTTAATCCTAGCACTCCAAGGCTGAGGCAGGTGGATCTCTATGAGTTTAAGGCCAGCCTGGTCTATAATGCAAGCTCCCGGTCAGCCATGGGTACATAGTGGGACCTTGTCTCAAAAAAAAACAAGAATAAATAAATACATACAGCAGAGCTGGGGAGATGGTTCAGGGTTGATGTACTTGCTCAGCAAGAATGAGTCTTAAGCTTGACTACCCAGAATTTTTTCTAAAGCCAGACTCTGTAGTGTCTATAAACCTAAAGCTTCTACAGCAAGATGGAGGTTGAGACAGGATGTCAGAAGCTCACCAGCAAGCTACGCTAGGCAAACAAGGGGGAAAGCCAGGCCTGATGTCCATGGTTGTCCTCTGACCATCACTCACTCATCATGGCAGATACCCAATTCTCTCCCTCCCTCCCTCCGTCACACGCAAGCACGCACCCACCCACCCAAGACTGAGACTGGAGAGATGTCTCCGCAGTTAGGAGCACCTGCTCTTCACAGGCTCTATATAGTGGCTCAGAACTCTAACTCCTGTGAGATCTAACGCCCTCTTCTGGCTTCCGTGAGTACTGCATGTAGGAATACCACATACAGGGAAAATCCTCATACACAAAATAAAAATTAGTCTCTAATAAAAACACAATTCACTCACTAGTATATGGTACAAATATGTCTCCATAAAAGTGAGATACTACAGTCGGACAGTGGTGGCACATGCCGTTAATCCCAGCACTCTGGAGGCAGAGGCTGGCAGATCTCTGTGAGTTTGAGGCCAGCCTGGGCTAAAGAGTTAAGTTCCAGGACAGCTAGGGCTACACAGAGAAACCCTGCTCAAAAAAAAAAACAGAAAAAAAAAAAAAAACAGGGTGGAGGGGGAGGGAAACTACATATGTTCTGTTTTACAACCTAATTTATAAATTTAATATAATGCAGCCATTTTTGATATTTGTAAGTGAAACTCCACTAATTTTTGTTTTTGTTTGGTTTTTCGAGACAGGATTTCTGTGTAGTTTTGGTGCCTGTCCTGGATCTCTCTCTGTAGACCAGACTAGCCTCCAACTCACAGAGATCCACCTGCCTCTGCCTCCTGAGTGCTGGGATTAAAGGCATGTGCCACCACCACCCAGCTCCACTAAATTTTTTAAGGTACACAAACTTGTTTTCATATGGATGCAAAGATTTATTTTAGCAGTATCCCACTAAAGAACTGATGAACATCTGTATTGTGTATAAATTTTCACAGAAACAATGCTGCAGTGAAAAACAATTTACTTACATCTTTGGATATGCCCATATGTGTTTCAGAAGCATACTTACCTAGAAACTGAATTTCTGGGTCAAATATAATGAATATTTGGAGCTCAGTTGGAAGAGGACTACTAAATATAGCTAAGGCCTTGGATTCAATACCCAGAAAAAAAAATTAACTTTTTTATTAAAAATATTTTTATGGGGCTGGAGAGATGGCTCAGAGGTTAAGAGCACCGGCTGTTCTTCCAGAGGTCCCGAGTTCAATTCCCAGCAACCACATGGTAGCTCACAGCCATTTGTAATGAGATCTGGTGCCCTCTTCTGGCCTGCAGGGATACATGCAGACAGAACACTGCATACATAATAAATAAATAAATCCTTTAAAAAACTATTTTTATGTTTTGGAATGTTTTGTCTGCGTGTATGTCTGTGCACCACATATGTGTAGTGTCCATGGGGGTCAGACGAGGAGGTCATTAGATCCCCAGAACTGGAGGTACAACAATTGATAGCTACCAATTGATTGTAGGTGATGGGAATAGAGCCCGAGTCCTCTTCAAGAGCAGAAAGTAATCTTAACCAATAAACCACCTCTCCAGCTCCTAAGATTTTGTTATTGCCAAGCTATTATAAAAATTAGTTGTGCTGGGCAGTGGTAGTGCATTCCTTTAATCCCAGCACTTGGGAGGCAGAGGCAGGCGGCTCTCTGTGAGTTCCAGACCAGCCTGGTCTAAGGAACAAGTTCCAGGACAGGCTCCAAAGCTACACAGAGAAACCCTGTCTCAAAAAAGAAAGAAAAAAATTAGTTGTACCCACTTACCTTCAATGTCCTGTATTTATTAATTATACTCTACCCACCAATGCCAATCTATTATACATCATAATCCTTGTTAATAGGCAAAAATTATATCGCAATCATTGAATTTGCTTTGCTCGAATGTTGGTATTTGTTTTTATGTTAATGGGTCTTTTCCCCACATGTACACCTATGCACCACAGGCATGCCTGTGTTCAAGGCCATGGATTCTCTGGTTACAGATGGTATAGATGGTCCTAAGCCGCCACACGGATGCTGGGAACCAAACCCAGGTCCTCTGGAAGAGCAGTCAGTGTGCTCTTCCACCACTGAGCCATCTCTGCAGCCTGGTAGTCCTGTCATTTTCATTGGGCTGAACCTACTTCTGCTGTACTGATTGGCATCTGTGCCAGAATCTTTCTCCTAGTCTGTTTTATATGTAGGAGTATTTTGCCTGCACGGATGTTTGTGCACCACTAGCAGTGCCCAGAGCAGCCAGAAGAAGGTGTCAGATACTGTGGATCCACAGTTACCGACAGCTGTTAGCTGCCATGTAAGTGCGGGACTCTAGAAAAGCAACAAATGCTCTTAACCACTAAGCCATCTCTCCAGCCCATTTTTCCTAAGATTTTAATAGTATCCCTACCTACTACTACAGTGAAAAATTCATTAGCAGCTGGGCGGTGGTCACACATACCTTTAATCCCAGCCGAGGAGGCAGAGGCAGGCAGATCTCTGTGAGTTCAAGGCCAGTCTGGGCCACAGAGTAAATTCCAGGACAACCAGGGCTGTTACACAGAGAAACCCTGTCTAAAAAGGAAAAAAAAAAAAAAAAAAAAAAATCATTAGCCATGATTAAAGTCTGACAGTATATAAGCCTAAGTAGCCAACCTTTAAAAACAACACGACCTCATATAGCCTAGGCTGAGCTCAAACTTGCTATTTAGATACGGATAACCTTGAACTTGTAATTCTCCTACTTCCACCTCCCAAGCGCTAGGACTGTATGGCATATAAACCGTACCTACTTTGAGTTGTACTGGGGAAGTGAACCCAAGGTCTTGTGCACGCTAGGTAAGAACTCTACAAGTGGAGCTATACCCCAGCCCCCTAGCAGGCAAACTTTGTATATAAATTAATTTACTTAGTACTTGCTATGTGTCTGGAATTGCCAGTTTGAGAACAGTCACAAAGAATTGGCTCTGGGCCACACACAGTGATACACACCTATAATGTCAGCATATCTGAGTGCTATTGAGGCAGGAAGAATGGAAGGCTGAGGCCAGTGTGGGATTCATAGTGAGACCCCTTCTCAAAGAGAAGAGAAGTCAAGAAATAAAGTGAAAGGAGGAAGGAAGGAAGGAAAGCTGGAGGTTCTAGGGCTCTGCCAGGAATTTTGAACACAGTATGACACAGCTATACCAAGTGCAAGGTGGCCTAAGAGTAACAAAGGAGAGTCTACCACTAAGGGGAAGTGACACTGAAGCTGAGGTCTGCAGAATAGTAAGGAACCAATGAGGGCTGGAGAGGTGGCTCAGAGGTTAAGAGCACTGGCTGCTCTTCCAGAGGTCCCCGGTTCAATTCCCAGCAACCACTTGGTGGCTCACAACCATCTGTAATGAGATCTGGTGCCCTCTTCTGGCTGGCAGGCATACATAGAGGCAGAATACTGTATACATAATAAATAAATAAACCTTAAAAAAAAAAAAAAGATAAAAAAAAATGTTAGAAAAAGAACTCAACTGATAAAAAAAAAAGAAACATTAGGGCTAAGGACTCTGGGTAAGAAATGTTACTTGGGAGCCGGGCGGTGGTGGCGCACGCCTTTAATCCCAGCACTCGGGAGGCAGAGCCAGGTGGATCTCTGTGAGTTCGAGGCCAGCCTGGGCTACCAAGTGAGTTCCAGGAAAGGCGCAAAGCTACACAGAGAAACCCTGTCTCAAAAACAAAAACAAAAAAAAAAAAAAAAAAAAAAAAGAAATGTTACTTGGGAAACACACTACAAAGATTTGAATAAGACTACTGCTAAAACAGTGAAATGAGGAGATTTGGGACTGGAAAGAACAAATGAACATCATCCTGGTGGAACAATGGGGAATCACTGAATGAGTATACTGAGAATACTATCATGAACATATTTATACTTAGAAGAACAACTACTCTGGAACCAGTGTGGTAGTGGACAACTTTAATCCAAACACTCAAGAGGCTGAAGCTAGCCTGACACTGCATGTGCGTACGCATACACACGTGTGTATACATACACACACACACACACACACACACACACACACACACACACACACACACACAACTTATTTGTTTAATCTATTTATTTTGGTTTAGTCAAGATGGTTTCTCTTTGTAGCCCTAGCTGTCCTGGAACCCACTCTGTAGACCAGGCTGGTCTCGAACTCAGAGATCGCCTGGCTCTGCCTCCCGAGTGCTAGGGTTAAAGGTGTACGCCACCACTACCAGACTATAATTCTTTCTTATAACATAAGTTTAAAATATTAAAATTCTTACCAACTAAACTTGATTATATCAACTTTCATATTTTCTAGATCATATTTTAAATGTTTTTTAAAAAGGGATGGAGAGATGGCTTACTGGATATGAGCATTTGTTGCCTAAGTCTGAGTTCCAAAACCAGAGCCAATGTAAAAAACTAGTATGACTGTGTTCTGGTCGTATGGTGAAGACGGGACAGGAGGATCATTGGAGAAATGGTAGCAGCTGACCTAGCAATAGCTTTAGGTTCAGTGAGAGACCCTGCCTCAAGTGACTGAGGAGAAAATGACAGAGCGGAACACTTGGTGTCCTCCTCTGGCCTCTGGGGGCCTGTCCATGCATGCACACACACAAAACTAACATCTTAAAATGTTTCTAATGAAAACTGACAGAATTCCCTCCTAATATCATACAAACCTCAAAAACACAAATTTTATTATGGTTTTTATTTTAAGATTTACTTTACTTTTAATCATGTGTCTGTGTGTGTCTGTGTTTGGGCATATACAAGTGCGTACAGGTGCCCAGAGATTCCCCTAGAGCTGGATATATAGGTGGTTGTCAGCTGCCTTGTTTGGGGGCTGGGAGCTGTACTTGGGTCCTCTGGAAGAGCAGTATTTATTTTTAACTGTGGAGGCATCTCTCCAGCCCCACACTATGACTTTTAAATTTCTTGGGGCTGGCTCAGTAGCATACTATTTAGGTAGCATAAATAAGGTCCTGGTTTGACTGTTAGCAGAAGGAAAAGAAAAACAACCTATTATGACTTAATAGGTAAGAAAAAGTTTGCTATGCCATCTAACTAAATTATTCTATTTTGAATAAACTATCAAGTTTAGTCCACAATGAGTGAATTTGCCTACTAATGCATCTCAATTATCTAGAAAAGGTAAAGAAAGCTTACCTGTTTTATGTGTGGATTCATGGCCATTTCAGTTACATTCTTCTTGGTCTCACAGAAGATAATAGCCCTCCCTTCAGATCCACTGTAGACCTGAAGGACATCTCCAATAACTGCTGGTCTCTGAGACCAATGGCACTGGATAGCCAAATGCTTCAAGAAAAGAGAAAAAAAAAAAAAAAAAAGGCCAAATTATGTTTCATCACAAATTATTTTTTAAAGGGACTGAGGCTGTAAGCTCAGCTGGCAGAGTGATTTCCTAGCATAAATGAAGTCCTGGATTAGATCCCCAGCACTGTATAAACCAGGACTGATGACTCATACCTGGCTAGGAATCTCAGGGCTAGCCCGCCTAAGAGTGAAACCTAAGCAGAAGGGATAAGGATGTAACTGAATGGTAGAACATTTCACTAATATATACAAGCTCTGGAGCCAATCCCTAGTGGTGGAAGGGAGAAGATGAAAATAACTATTATTTGAATTTAGATCAAACACAAAAATGTATCATGGTATAATTACATTTATATGAAATATCTGTATCAGGTATATTCACAGAGATAGAAGATTAACTGTTGCCAGGGCCTACTAGGGGAAGGACAGACTAGGGAATGACTCACTAAGTTTCAGAGCTGCATTTTGGGGTGATGAAGATATAAGTGTGGTTATCTGTCATAAATATAATACTAGATGATACTGAATTATATACAAGACAGGCCTGAATTTAATCTCCAGCACCAAAAACAATGAATAAAATAAAATAAAAGCCAGGTGAACACAGGACTGGGCAGATACATAACAAAGAAAATAAAGAAAGCATCAAGCCAGGTGTGGTGCAGCCCCACTGTAGGAGACTATGGTTGCTGAGCTAGGGTACGCAGCCAGACGCAACCCCAAAGACAGATAAAGAGGAGGGTGCAAATGAGAAACAAAGATCAGGAGTTCAAGCAATCCTTAGCTACATAGCAAGTTCCTAGTCCCTCAAGAAATCAAAACTAGTAAAAAGATAATATAAAAATGAAAATAAAACATTAGTAATAGGATCTAGATGCTGACTACATATATATCTAAATATATTCACTATAAAATCCTTTTAACCTATCTAAATGGTTACAAATTTAACACAATACACTGTCTGAAAAAGGTTACAAAACATTTTAAATCTAGTATTCTTTTTTGTTATTCAGCTCATCTTTCTTTATTAGTGTAAGCATGCTTGTACAAGAACACTACCATGGTGCATATGTAGAGAACTCAGAGACAACCTGTGGAGTCAGTTCTCTTTCTACTGTGCAGGTCCCAGAAATCAAATCCAGGTCATCATGAGGTTGGATGTGAGCACCTTTACCCATTAATTAGATTAGCTCACTGGCCCTATCATCTGGGTATAATTTTAGAACTTAGCTATTTTTATTTTATGTATGTGGATGTTTTGCCTGTATGTCTGGGTACCATGTGCATGTAGTACCCAAGAAATTCTGAGCCATCTGTCCAGCCCCAACTCCTTTTTTCTTTTATTTTGACAGGGTCTCACTAAGTAGCCTGGCTGGCCTAGAACTGCCTGCCTATGCCCACCACACACACACACACACACACACACACACACACACACACACACACACACACACACACACACACACACCAATAATGGAATTAAAGACAAGCACCACCAACCCTGGCTTAAATTATTCTTTAAAAAAATTAACGTAATATGTCAACTATAAACTACATGCAAAGTAATTCAAAAAGGACAAAGAAAACTAAAAATTATTTATACCACCTATGACAAAATCTTGTTCTTTCTATATCTCAAAAAACAAAACAACAACAAAAAAACCCGAATCAGATCAAACCCACAATTTAACCAACATATGAAGTAACATGACAGGGGTACACAGCAGAAAAATGAAGAACAGAGAAGACTAAATAGAGCACGAATTTGTTTTGTTTTCAAAGAATATAAGGTGGGGGGGGAATCAGGTATGATATCTCTCCAGTCATTTCAAAACAGAATTGTGATGACAAGACATGGGGCAGCCTGGGCTACATAGCAAGACACTGTTAACAACAAACAGCTGGGTGAGGTAGTACACATCTTCAATCCAGCACTAGGGAGGAAGAGGCAGGCAACCTGAGTTCAAGGCCAGCCTAGTCTACAGAGGAGGTTCCAGACCAGACCAAAGCTACATGGTGAGACACCTTCTCAACAAAACAAGGCTGGGAGATCTCAGTGGTTAAGAGAGCATACTGCTCTACCAGAGGACCTTGATTTAGTTCCCAGCACCCACACGGTAGCTCACAACCATCTAACTCCAGTTCCAGGAGATCCAATGACACAGATGCAGGCAAAAACTCATAGATATGAAATAAAAATAAATAAAGCTTTAAACAAAAAACAGCCAATCTTAGTGTTGCACGAATGCCTAGATTCTCAAGACTTGAGAGGTGAAGTCAAGGTAGGGTAATAGATGTAGCTTAGTTGGAAGAATGCATGAGGCCCTGGGTTCAATCCCCAGTGCCACAGAAACCAGGTGTAGTGGCATTTGCCAATAATCCCAACACTTGGGACATTAAAGCAACAGGATCAGAAGTTAAAGGTCATCTTCTACTATCAAGTGAAATTTGAAGCCAGCCTTCCATACATGAAAATGAAATCATGGCTGGTAATACTTTAAATGCAAAAGTGACAAATATGAGGGGGATTTTAAAAAGCCTAAAAAATAGTACATATTTGTTATACCATTCAATCTTTGCATATGTTTGAGAACATCCTTCCTCTAACCATCTAGCACACCAATGTCCTCTTTTCAAGATATAATCATGTTGATATTCATTCTCTGGGCTTACACTTTATAAATACCTAAAAAAACCCATTGAGTATTACATGTTTTTGATTTGTTGAGGTGCTAAGAATCCTGTATTTTTTTTTTTAAATACTATGATTCTATACATAGCATTCTGTAATTTTTTTGTCCTTCGTGGTAGTGCACGCCTTTAATCCCAGCACTCAGGAGACAAAGGCAGGCAGCTCTCTGAGTTTAAGGCCAGCCTGGTCTACAGAGCAAGATCCAGGAGAGCTAGGACTACACAGATAAACCCATGTCTCAAAAAACCAACCAAGAAAGTTTGTTTAGTTACACTCATTTATTGCATTGCATGTTTTTGCATACCATGGTGCATGTGTGGAGGTCAGAGGACAATTTGCAGAAGTCAGTTCTCTCCTCTGGTCATCAGGCTTGGCCAAAGATACCTTTTACCCACTGAACTATCTTACTGGTCCCAGTAATAAATACTCTTTTCTCATTAACTAAGAACTGCCTTCTGTTAGCTTCTTTTCTTTCTTCTCTCCTGTTTTGGATGTGTTACTGTTTTTGAGACAGCTCTTCACAGTGTCACACCGTAGTTCAGGCTGACTTGTACTGTGTAGCCTCTGCTGACTTCAACCTAATAGGATCGTCCTGGCTCAGTCTCCTCAGCACATGCACTGTCACACCTGGCCTCTATCCCAGCATGTTTTACTGCTGCTTTTAAGTTAGGCCTTCCTTGTTCACCCCCCACTCCTGTTTGTTCTATCTGCTCCTAGGTTTCAGACTGTAGAAATACAATGTATGTTTGATTTTACTATGAGCGCTGGGAACTGAACTTACAGCCTCACAAATGCTAAACAAGTGCTCTACCATTAAGCTACAGTCCCCAGCACTACCATGTGTCTTACTAAGGGCAGGAAAAGAGGTGAGGCTTCAGGAGATACCTCAAGCTTGAATTCAGCTTCATTCAACCTCAAACGTTAAACACCGATTAGAAGCTAAAATCTGCATGCTGGCAAAGCTACTTACTTCCACAGTGGTCGCAGCTTTCTGAGTCATTTTCCCCACAAGGTCAACCTGCTCATATCTGGATCTCATGTATTTTTTTGCAACTTTGTACACCCACTGTGGGCAAGTTGCAGAAAAAAGTAAGGTCTGAGGATTGTCTTCTGAATCTTAAACAAACAAAAAGAATTCAAATGTTTTCTTCATGTCCCATGATGTAGCCAGCTTTTAAAAATCACCCCAAACTTTACAAAAGAAAACAATGAAAAATTAAAAACTTGGGGCAAATTTTCAAAACATACAAACCTCAATGTATCTGTTTAACTTTCAAAATGAAACAAAAGAAAACTAAACTAGGAAGAAAAGAATGTAAGAAAGAACAACTCAAGAAATGGATAAAATAGTAAATCTACATGGAATGATTACAGAATAATCAAGAGATGATTCAGAGTATGCTTTGATAGTTTCTTTTTTTAGGGAAAAGATACCAAATAAATTTAATTTTGTTAGAATACCAAGAGACAAGGTAATAAAAATTATGAAATGAAAATTTCCAAGCTTTTATCAAAGAACAGCTGCTAACATACTTTTTTCTACTAGGACATACCAGCTTTGTAGGATTCATGAATGATATCTTCAACTTGGTCAGCAAAACCTAAATCTAACATCTGATCGACTTCATCAAGCACAACATGGCGCAGCTTTGAAAGGTCCAAACGGCCGCTTTGCAGATGGTCTTTGATACGCCCTGGAGTCCCAACAAGGATGTCAATCCCATTCCGAATGTGATTAACTGTGAGAGGAAAACCAGCATGACTGTTAAAATCAGAGAGACGCTTTCCCATGGCTTCTTTAGATTTAAAACCAGCACAGCTTTGGACTAGTGTATGTATTTACTCACTTTGGCTTTGATAGGATGTTCCACCATAAAAACACGCCACACTGAGTTTTCTGGTTATATCTTTGAAATCTTTGGCTACTTGATTTGCCAGTTCCCTTGTTGGAGCCAAAACAAGTACCTGAGCAAGAAGTTTAAAAAACAAAGACACATCTTTTCTAAAGGCTGATCTAAATTCAACCTGAAAGGATATTTCTGTAAAGATGCATTTAGAGAAAGAACCTCAACATTAACTTCCTAAGCACTCAAAGACAGCGCTGGGCAGATTGCTAGTGGCAGAATAATCATCTAGCATGCATGAACTGGGTTTAATCTCCAGCCCTGGGGTATGGAGGCAGAGAACATAAATATCAACAACAAGTACAGCTTATATTTACTACGGCATATTTTATCAGATTTCAAAAGTTACTTTCCTGAGTTGGGAATAGTTCAATTAGTAAAGTGTGTGCTTAGCATACACAAGGCCTAGTGTCCATTCCTTAGCTTTGCACAAAAGCAGGTATGGTAATGCACACTTACAATCCTAGCATTTGGGAGGCAAAAAGATTGTCCTCAACTACATAGTGACCTCAAGGCCAGCCTAGGCTACATGAGACCCTATCTCAAAAAACAAATAAAAATAAAAGAGACTTCCTGCCGGGCGGTGGTGGCGCACGCCTTTAATCCCAGCACTCGGGAGGCAGAGTCAGGCGGATCTCCGTGAGTTCGAGGCCAGCCTGGTCTCCAAAGCTAGTTCCAGGAGAGGCGCAAAGCTACACAGAGAAACCGTCTCGAAAAAGCAAAAAAAAAAAAAAAAAAAAAAAAAAAAAAAAAAAAAGAAGAGACTTCCTTAAGGAGGTTCCTAAGCCTTTCTATGATTTCCTTGTCCCTCTTTAATCCTTCTCCTTTAAACTTGTATTACTGCCCTAAAATACAGATATATATCTATAGACAGACATTGTACACTACCTGCTGACTGTCTAGCTCATCTACTCAAATGTAAGGTCAATGAATGCAAAGTTTATGTCAGGAGAGGCACTGTATTCACTGTACTTTAAGAAGCTGGTACAGAACAAAACTCAAAAAGTATTTGTCAAAGTCAAGATGGTTCATATACTCAGTGTGTATGCTTTGAATGAATTAGTGATTGTGATGATTAGTGAATTAGTGATTTTATCATGAAAAACAGGTGAGGCAGCATTAATATTCCAACTTTATAGACATTAAACTTAAGTAACAGTGAAGTCTTGCCCAAGGTCCCACAGCTCGAAGTAGTGGAGCTGTGACCTCAGGAACAGCCTTCTAACAGACTAAGGTAGGGTGCAACTGTTTCCTATCTGCATTACTTGCAACTTTCCCTAATTTCAGCAAAGCAAAACAATTTATCCTGGAAAACCAACGCAGCCGATAGGTATGACAGCGGCTCCTCAGCCCCCATGATGTCGTTCTACCCACACACACATGTGTGACTTTGCAGCATTAGGAGTACCTGACAGCACAAACGCACCTGTTCAAATCACTAGGATGACTTCGCTTCTCCACTGTTACAAACCTTAGAGTGCACAGGTTCTAAAGGGTCAAATTGTAGACTAGAGTTCTACTAGTTCTCTGTTAACTCCTTTTACTAATTATAAATTAAGACATAGCTCTAGTACCCAATAATAGCAACATCACTGGTGTAATATTCTTCATAAAAAGTCAACCTGTGAAATAATTTTGAATAGTTACTGAATCACCAAGTAAATACCTCATTGGAAAATTCATTATTTGTAAGCAAAGGTCAGGAATGAAAAGAGAAAAATCACTAAATACACTAAATAAAAATAATTCTCTAAGGAAAACTGACTTTGTAACTCAAAGTTATGGAAGATGTCTATATATCCAGAGACAGGACACTTGTGCTCATTACCCAATGTAATTTAGCTTTGCTTGAAATTTCCCTATGTGAAAAACAACACATTTTTTCTTTAGAAATCAAAACTTAGCTTTATTTAAAAAAGGGGTAATGACTCTTATGGGGGAGGTGTATAGCTGACTTTGAGACTAATATAATTCTCTCAGAATTTAGGGTACAGCTCAGTGGAGGAGCATGAGCTTAGCATGCACAAGGCCCTGGGTTTGATCCCAGCACCAAGAAAATACAAAAAACAAGACTTTTTTTTTCCTCATTAATGTTAAGAGCTTTTACTTCCTTAATAACCGTTACCTTTGGTGAGCGGCTTTTTTTAATTGTCTCTTGATTTCTTTGGAGCCTTTCAATCAAGGGTATGGCAAAAGAGAATGTCTTTCCTGTTCCTGTCCGGGCTTGAGCAATTAAATCTTTTCCTTCATATACAGGACCAAAGGTTTTAACTTGAATAGGAAAGAGATATGTTACCCCTCGACCTGTAAAATGAGATTTCATTAAAATTTGTGACTAGAATCAGGAAAAAATAAATTCATTTGAAAATGACAATCCTTATTTCGCCATGACTACCTAAAGACACACTACCTAGACCTAGTAATGGTTACAGTTATTCCTACCCCAAACAGGAATTAGAATAAAATGGTCTGATTTGACAAACACATGTAGCTCTTACAGTTAAAACAAGTCAGAATAAAGAAAAAGAATGATGTAGAAATAACTGCAATTAAAAAGAGGGGGTTATGCCGGGCGTTGGTGGCGCACGCCTTTAATCCCAGCACTCGGGAGGCGGAGGCAGGCGGATCTCTGTGAGTTCGAGGCCAGCCTGGGCTACCAAGTGAGCTCCAGGAAAGGCGCAAAGCTACACAGAGAAACCCTGTCTCGAAAAACCAAAAAAAAAAAAAAAAAAAAAAAAAAAAAAAAAAAAAAAGAGGGGGTTATTTATCTTTTAAATTCTTCCTTCGGTCAAAAAAGTCACCAGAGTTTTATAAAATTAGCAGCAAATATTCAATGACATAAAAATCACAGTACCTTTCAGAAGCTTTATGGTCTCCTCAGAAATGGAGAAATTAGAGAAGGCTCCTTCCTTTTGTTCACGTGTTAGACTCTGTCAAAATGAAGACAAAATTCTAAAAACTACATTTTACATTGACTTTTACTCATTTTGGGAGGGAAAGAGGGGCTTCCCAGATAGGGTCTCATGTAGCCTGGAATGGTCTCAATCATGCGATGCAGCAAAGGACGGCCTTAATTCTGATGGCACCCACCTCTAAGAGTGATGGGACTACAGCTGTACATGGCCAAACATTTCCATAAATGGCAAGCTTATTTTACACACACACACACACACACACACACACACACACACACACACACACACACATGAATCTCACTATGTAGTCCTGGCTGTTGTGGAACTTGCTAATTAGACCAGGGTGGCCTCAAACTCAAGAGATCCACCTGCCTTTGCCTCCCAAGTGTTAGAATTAAAGACATACACCACCATGCCCAATCCCATAAAGTATTTTCAAAAACAGATTTTCATCCTTTAGTGTCTTTTTAAAAAAACTTTATTTTAAATTTATGTGTCTATGTGTGTGCCACATGTGTGCAGGTGCCCAAGAAGGCCAGAAAGGGCATTGGGTCCCCTGGAATTAAGAGAGCTGGAGTAGCCAGGTGGTGGTGGCGCACTCCTTTAATCCCAGCACTCGGGAGGCAGAGAAAGGTGGATCTCTGTGAGTTTGAGGCCAGCCTAGTCTACAAAGTAAGTTCCAGGAAAGGCACAAAGCTACACAGAGAAACCCTGTCTCAAAAAAAAAAAAAAAAAAAAAAAAACCTGAACGTGTGTCCTCTAGGAGAGGAGCATGCACTCTTAACTACAAAGCCATCTCTTTGGCCCCTTATTTATTTATTTATTTATTTATTTATTTATTTATTAAAAGGGAATATGCTAGATGCCTCTACAATCTTGTTTGGATGATTGCAGAGCCAGGAAAAGCTATTTCCACTATTGATGTATATCACACTATTAGTCTTTTTATATAAATATATACACATAATTGTGTAATTTGAATTTTGTTTTGGTTTTTGGTTTTTAGAGACAGGGTTTCTCTGTGTAGCCTTGGTTGTCCTGGAACCAGCTCTGCATACCAGGCTGGCCTTGAACTCAAGAGATCCACCTGCTTCTGCCTCCCAAGGGCTTGGATTAAAGGACTGTGCCACCAGCAGGAATAACTGTGTTCTACTGCATAGACAGCATATTCTATTTAACTAACGGCCCATTATTAGATATGTAGGCTATTTAGACTTTTGCTATGATCGACATTATACTTAATTCATATAGTTTTGGACACAGTATACCCTTAGCATAAATTCCTAAAAGCAGAATTCCTGAAATCTAATTTGACAGGAATAAAATAGCCAGTGCCTGAATACAGCTCAGCACTTAAGAACAAATTTTGTTCTTGCGGAGGACCTGAGTTTAAATCCCAGATCCCATGTTAGGTGGCTCACCAACACCCAAGGGATTAAATGGCCTCTTCTGGCTTCCCTGGACACCCACAGCCATGTGGCATAGACTCATACTCATACACACACACACACACACACACACACACACACACACACACACACACACACAAATAATAATCAACAGTTGACATTGCATTAGGCAAATTTCAACAAAGCCAGGAGCAATCTGTACATTCTACTAGCAAAACAGATTTGTAGGCCCTTACTGAACTCAATTTAGCATATGTGCTTCTTGGCAAATAAGAAATTTACAAGTGGAAAAATACAGAACAGCAATACAAAGATTTACCTCTTCCCACAATCCTCCAAAGGTTTCACATAAATTAACCTCAGTGCCTATACCAGGGTTTGATTCCTAGCACAGCAGAAAGAAATAATGGGGATGGCTTAAATTGTTAGCTATTATCAGATTTAAAGATTGTAATAAGTTATTATTAAAAAAGAGAGGCCAGGCACAGTGATGCATGCCTTTAATACCAGCACTCAGGAGGCACATGTTGAGTTCCCAGCACCCATGAGGCAATTCACAACAATCTGAAACTCCAGTTCCAGGGGGTCTGACATCCTCTTCTGGCTTCAGTAGGCACTGGACATGTACATAGTGCATATGTATACATGCAAAAAAGACATTCATACATATAAGAGGGAGGGAAAAAAAAAACTCTTTTAAAAAGAAAGTAACTATGCCAAGAGGTTCAGCAGATATAAAGCCAGAACAGCTGGGCACACCTTTAATCCCAGCACACAGGAAGTAGAGGCAAGTGAATCTCTCTGAATTCCAGGCTAGCCAGGGCTACTGAGTGAGAGCCTGTCTCCAAAAACAGGTGGTATGCACCTGTGATCTCAGCACTTGGAAGGCAGAGTCAAAAGGATAAAGAGTCCAAAGTCATCCTCAGCCACCTGGAAAGTCTGAGACTAGCCTGAGCTACTATATGAGACCCCATCTCAAACAAATGAATAAACACTACTACAGTAAGCCTTGGAGAAGAGTCTATACTAAACATGTCTACTATACTTCCCCAAATTTAATATCTAGAGAAACTCTGTCTCAAGAAAACAAAACAGGGGCTGGAAAGATGGCTCAGTGGTTAAGAGCACTGACTGATCTTCTAGAGCACCCAGGTTCAATTCCCAGCACCCACATGGCAGCTCTCAACTTCAGTTGCAGGGGACTCAACATCCATGGCAAAACACTAATGCACATAAAAAAAAATTTAAAAAAATAAAATAAAATAAAGGAAGTGGGGTACTAGCAAGTTGTTTCAGTGTTTAAAGGCACCTGCTGCCAAGCTTAACAACCTGAGTTTGATCCTTAGGACCCATTTAGCAGAAGGGAAAGTGACGTCACCTCCACACACAAAATAAATAAATAAATGTTAAAAAGAAAAGACAATACAGTGAAAGAAACAGGGCCAAAGAGGAAAAGGCTCAGGTTTCAGCTATTCTGGTTCTCTGGTTCAAATAAGAACATTAGACACTAAGCAGAAAATAGTACAGAATCAATTCTAATGAACCTAAAGATCAAGTCGGCCTACATTTCAAAGACAACACCATATGCAAGGTAGTAAATATGATGTGTACCTCCTCCACTCTATCACTTGACTTATAAGTAGAATTCTCTAAGGATGACACTCGCTTTGACCTTTTCTCGTAGGCATCAACATCTCCGTTTGGGAGGTCTTTTCTTCTCGACTTATGAGACGGGGAGAACTCATCTGAAAGTCTACTAAGTCCTTCTTCCGTGTCTCCATTTAGCTTCTCTTTTATTTTAGCTTTTTTGGGCTTGGGAGCATCCAGGTCATCTGTAACGCCATTTTCTCTTGTTTCTGTTTTCTCATCTGATTCATAATGGTGCCTTGACTTCCTTCTATCACTCTGTAGACAAAGAAATAAACAGTGACAAGTTCTCCTTTGAAGACTAAAGCTCAAGTATGACTCCCCAGCTGGCTAAGCTCAACCTATAGTTACACTCAACACTCTACCTGCAAGAAATCCACACTGGTTAGTAATTCGAAGTCTGTACCTTACCTGCTTCAATTTGTCATGCCATCTCTTGCCTTTTCAAGACTCAGTCTCTAGAACATTTCTAATCCCATCCTAAGATTTTTAGGAAAGTTAAATAGTTCCTCCTCAGGAAAAGAATGAAGTGTCTCAAAATTATAAATTAAAATACAAATAAAAACTAACATCTCCAAAAGGGAAAAAAATGTATTGAGTACCTACCCATCATTGTGTAATGTTTTCGGCTTATCTTGTTTAAATCTTCATAACAACCCTATCAGGGAAGTACAGGTCCATAATCCCTTATCCGAAATTCCGAAATCCATAAAGCTCTGAAAACCGAAAGTGTTTTTGTAACTTATATGGAGACAAAACCTTATCTGAGCTGAATTCATTTGATGGCAAAATTTGACAACTAATGTGAAGCTACTTATATAGTCTTTATTTATCCCATTTAATATGACTATCCATATTTAACATTAAGCTTGCAGGTCCCCAACCCTTCTAATGATTTCCAGTTATTTCAAACCACATCTAGCCCAATGATTTTGGATAAGGGATGGTGAACCTGTATTATCTTTGCTGCCACTTTATAGATAAAGAAACAGAATTGAAGAGGTCAAATACTTGCCAACGTTCTAAAGGATATTCTGCAGGTGGAAAGGACAGAATGGAATGTAGCCCTGTCTGACATGAAAGTCTATGTTCTTTTCACACCATGCTTCCTCCCAGAATTGTTTCTTCTGTTTTAAGATAGGTTCTCATGTAGCTCGGGGTGGCCTTTAACACCTGACCTTCCTGCTTCCACCTCCCAAGTGCATGGAACAGGTATGTACTTACTAGTAGACATAGTTCTCCTTGACTTTTGATAGATTAAAGAGAAACAAAACTATGTAATGTATATTATATAAAACCAATTGTTACACTTCCATAGAAGGACTATAACCCTGGAAATTAAGACTGTGTTTAGGTTAACAAAAAAGCCAAACACAGAGGCACAATTCCATAACTTCAATTTAAAATGCAAAACTAAGACCTGAGAGATGGCTCAGTGGTTAAGAGCACTGGCTGCTTTTCCAAAGTACTCAGATTCAATTGCCAGCACCCACAGGGCAGCTCCAGGGGATGTGACAGCCTCTTGTGGTCTCAGAGGACAGGCATGCAGTGGTACACAGACACACACACACAGGTAAAACACCCATACACGTTAAAAAAGAAAACTTTTTTTTAGGTTTCTTTAAAATACCAAACCAGAGGGAAGTTTTTTGTTTTGTTTTTTAATATTTACAAACCACAAAAAATGATTTGGAAATTTAGTCCTTCAGAGTCCCTTGGCCAAATAAATAAACAAATCACTTGCTTCAGAAAAGATTAGAGAGCAGTACTTCCCTCTACTAAAAACTACAAGCATCAAACTTTCACCATTCTGATACCATTTTTTAAGTGTTTTAACAAAATTTTCTCATCCATAAAACAGCTGAGCAAACTGAGTAATATGTGAAAATGCCTTAAAAAAAATGTGCTACATCATTTGATCTTTAATTAACTGCACTAGCCCACAGCTTCCTAAAGTAGAAAGTCCTATAGAAAAGCAAGATTAGCATCAGCCTGGGGTTTGAATTGCTCCAGGGCTGCTCTTTGGTAAGAAGATGGAGCAAGTCAATGTGACACCTCCAAGTCCAAACCCTGCAGCATCCCACAGGGCTGAAAACTCCACTACTCTATAGTGAGCAATAGGCCGACACTGTCTCCTGTTTCCATGGCTCTGTAGGTCTTCTTATCGCTTAGCTCTCAACCTTCAGCGTTTCTTGTCCTCACTCTCAGCCAAAGCTTAAGTCTTTGCCTTCAACACACTCTTCCAGACTCTTCTCTATCATCATTCATTTTCTAAGAATATGAATTCATTACCTCAACATATCCAAACCAGAATTATCTTCATCTTATCAGACCTGGCCTAATGTTTTATGATTATTTTACGGTCAATGCTCTGAAATCTGCGGCTCAAACCACAGCTTCATGCCTATTGTCCTTGAGATAGTACCACTAAAACACTTTGAAAACTGATCTGCATCAATAATTTAATTACACTATGAAGCTTAAAGCGTTAACCTCGTTCATGTCTCAGTCCATTTCCAAATCTCTAGTTCTTTTTCATGATGGGCAATCAACAAGTGTATTTCTGGAGACTTGACAGTGTGAATGCTACCAACATATAAGAACATAGTGAAATGTAAGGACGCACAAAGATACTGTCACTTTCCTCAAGAACCTTTGGGAGATGTTCAGGATATATAAAGAAAAGCTAACTTTATAAGGAAGCATATAAAAAACACTAATCACAAAGATAACAGTAGAACAAGACCTTGAAGAGGGATGAGATTACTGTATGCTGGTATGGTTGGGAAAAAAACATTACCTAGACATCGACAGAAGAAAGATTTAGGTGTGAAAGGAAAAATAAGCTCTTCAAGAGGAACTAAAATTAAAATAATTGCTTGAGGATTACATATAGAATCTACCCCAGGTGGCTACAGCAGTAAAATTCAAAGGCTTGGGAGTTAATATTTCAGGGGCAAAAAGCTTCAGCTTGGGAGGATGAAAAGGTTAGCGAGATGGATGGTGGTCATGACAGCTGAACGGTTCTATTACGCTTACTGACACCAAGTTATACACTTAAAAACGGCTAAAAAGGGGAGGGGGCAGTGGATGCGATCAAGCTCAAACCCAAGCACTAAAAAACAGAAGTACCAAAATGTAAATCCCAAATTTATTCTACAAAAACAGAAAAGTGGGGGTTGGGAATACAGCTCAATGCTGGGCACAGCCAGGCATGCCAGTTCAATGCCCGTTAGGAAGTGGCATACAAGGGGGGGGGGGGAGGAAGCCAGACTGGTTGGCTATAATTTAAAGTTTATTCAAAGTTTACCTTCGCGGTAAATCCTAAGGGTATTCCCTCAGCTCTAGCACTCTGCAGAATAAATATTTTTATCAAATTTCATCTCTCCCACAGTCACGTCTATCCTCCTCAGCTCTTTTTTTTTTTTTTTCTCCAGGTCAAACGCCTCCAGTAAAAATTTTACCTGTGCATTTTCTTAGCACCTTAAGATCCTCTACTGTTTCGGGTTTTTTTGTTTTGTTTTGTTTTTTGATTTTTGTTTTTTCTTCCTTTTCTTTTTTTCGGACGGAGGTGGGGGCAGAGCCTCTAGAAACTCCTCTACAGGCTCCTTGGTGGGCAGGGACCATTTTGCATACTTAATTAGTTTAAGCTCCTTGGTACTCAGCAAAGAGTCTGGCACAAATTAGGCTCAATAAATACCTGTGGATTGAAAATACTGACAGTGAGGGCTATTCGTGATACAACCCCCACGAACTCCATCACAGCCGAACCCTGGAAACCCTGGCCGTGATCCTATTCCCTGAGCCTCTATTACCCAATCATGGAGGACTGTAGCCCCAGGATAGCCTTTCCCAAGACCGCTGCAGACACGACACCGCGACAGAGAGGCAACACACAGGCAAAGCCATCATCTTTCTTAATTACGTTCTTCGAAGGCCCTGGAAAAAGCAAACGAAGGGCCGCGCCGCCGAAGAAAGGGGGAAGGGGCAGATCGGCGCGGCGGTGGCAGCTCGACTCTGCCCCTCTCTCGGGAAGAGATCCAGGCTGCCAAGGCCGACGTCGGGCTGAAAGTGCCACGGAAGTCGGGCCGCAGCCTAGGTCCGTTCTCCTCCAGGTCCGGGAGAAGTGGCGATGGGGCTTGGTCCCCGGGACCTCAGAGGGCCGAGCAGGGCGAGGGGGAAGCTCGCTCGCGCCCGGTACTGACAGGTCGTCCCCCTTCAGGGGCCGCTCCCCTCCCCGCCCAGGCCGGCGCAGCCCGCGGGGAGGCGCGGCCCGGCCGCAAGCGCACCTTTTGCCTCTCCTTCTTCTGGCTCTCGGGCTCTTCCAAGGGTGCCTCGAGCTCCATGATGTCCCCCCAGAGGAGTTTCCCGGGCATTACGGGCCGCCGCCGCCGCCACCTCCCGCGCCGGGTGCGGTGGCCACGACCACCCCCTACGGCCACCGACAGCGTGAAAGGAAGCGGGGGCAGGGCGGCCGCCGGCCAGGGCCGTGCGTCACTTCCGGGCCACGCACCGCCCGGCGGGAGCAAAAAAAAAAAAAAAAGCAGCCCGAACTCTGCGGGAGGAAAGCCGCAACCTCCCCTCCGCCAATGAGAACGCGGAGAGGGCCCGATGGCCCCGCCCCACGGCCCCAAGTGACAGGTTCCTCCAGGGCACCGGCCAATCTCCAGGAAGGACTCTTGCGCCTCGGGCGCAGGACGGAAAGCATTCCAAGCCTCCCCCTCCCCCCCGAACCCCCGCCACTCGGAACACCTCCCTTCCCAGCATGCCCTGCAGGGCTCGAGCAGCCCCCCGTCACGGGCGGCCGGGGAGAGGGGCGGACGCGCCGTGCATCCGCTCGAGGGCCGGCACGCGCCGCCCGGCCATTCGCCGCCGGAAACTGCAGCCCTCGGCCCCGCCCCCCGCGCGGTGGGTGGAGCGTTAGCGTGTAACGGCTCCCCGCCGAGCGGGCGGGCGGACCGGGCGTTGTCGTCGAGGCTGCCTGGGGTCGGCTGGGTGGGCTGGGTGGGCGACGATCGGACGGGCGGGCGGGCGATCGGGCGGGCGGGCAGCACGGACGTCCGGCCCTGAAGCCTTGACGGCTTCAGTTTCGTGCTCACGCTCCTCAGAGGAAACAAAACCCACCCGCGAAAGGAATGTGTCCAGAGTCCGTCCGTCCGTCCGTCGGTCCGCGCCGGCAGGACTAGCACATCGCCCCGCATCCCAGATGGGCAAACCACCCAGTCTTCAGCTATAAAGTTTCTCAGAGGTGGAAGGGGACTGCTCCCGTGAAAGAGAAGGAATAGAAAACAAACAAACAAACAAACAAAAAAACACCCCAAGGAGCCTAAGATAAGGAAAGCAAACCCAATGTGTCTGACAGATTAGTTGTGATAAATCGATTTAATTCTGCTGATCAGGATTAGCACCCTCTTGAGTTACAAACTTACACAAAAGGTATCAGTACCGGCGAATGGACTTGCTCTTTGTGTGTTCACAAAGACGGGGTTCAATCCCCAGAACCTCACAGGCCAGGCAAGCCTGCTACTTGAACGACAGTGAAACCTTTTTAGTCATTTGATGATATCTTCCTTCATCTGGTCAGCTGTTCCATTCCTGAGGGGCGCTAAGACACAACACTGAGATAGACGTAGGCGCAGGGGAGTTCCTGCCAACCACTTGTGACCTGAGCCCCAAACACAAAACGGCTAATGGAGACGTGCCCTGGGTTTGGGGGTCAGACATGAATAACTGGAATCACAATATTAACGCTGTGATAGCTTCCGGACTTCTGTGTGATTCAAGATCGGCCCCAAGTCAGTGACCGTTTAGCTGTAGTTATGTGGATTCAGTTCTATGAACACCAGGTGTGTCCAAGGATTGATGGTCGAAAAATGCTTTTTCCGAAGGTTAGGTAACCAGATATGGGTCTCTTCGTCTGAATCTATAAATCTAAAAAGTTTTTCTAAGTCTGTCCGGTCGCCTCACACCCACACCCAGTCCTACAGCGGCAGTCATTGTGCCCTACAACAGAGTGTGATATGCAGAGAAGCACAGGGTAGGGTGAAGAATGTCGCACGAAAAATGGGGATAAAGGGAACAGATGCTGCTGTCTTGTAGTTGAAGGTCACACAGATGAAGTAAAATTTTAGCTCCTTGGGATCCTATTTTTGGTATTTGTTCTCATGCCAAAACTTCTCATGGCGAGCCTGAAAAGACTAAACCTATTCTGTACTCCCTCCTTAAGTGACTTCTTCCAAAATGACCTTCTGAAGGGACACTAGCCCACTCGAGCACGTGGCTCTGGCAGGCCTTGCTCTTCTCCCCCATCCCCTCTGCCTTGCTATAAACCGTTAGATCACATTCCTACAGCTAGCCACCAAGGTCCATTCCCTTATTTGGCCACTTCCTCCTCCTGAGGCCGACGACCAAGGTCCAGCTATCAAAGTATTGAAATTCAGTAATCAAAAGCCTCTTTTGGCTCACCTAATTGACATGCCCAATCAAAATTAAACATCTCATCCTAACACAGGGGCTTCCCCCTTTACCTTTATAAACTACCATTTGCCTATGGGCCACATCTGTCTCCTCTATCCAGAAGCAGTCCTTCTTCCCTTGGGGACAAATACCCCTGCCCCCTTTTCCTTGTCCCCTGTCTCCTCTACCACCGCATCCCAGCCCCTTCTACCACAGACCTCCCCTTTTCCTCCTCTCAAAAATGACACCGACAAGGTCACTTGCTGCTGTTTTCTGCCTGAGTCAGAAAGCAGCCACTTTAACTTTTCTTCCCTGCTTAATAAAGGATCTCTCTGTGAAAACAGATGTTTGGGTGTGGTTTGCGCCTAACCTGGGGTCCCAGTGGGTGCCCCTGCTCCTTTCACCTTCTGTGACAACAAATGCTTCCTCATTGCCTGAACCAGTTCTGATCACTATCTAGCCAGGTAGAAAAGGAGAGTATAAACCTTGACCCGAGTAACTTTCCCAAGGAGTGGAGGGATTCAGTAACCATTTGCTTAGCTTAATCCATTAGGAAACCTGGGAACGGGATCTATAACTTTAATATTCAATAAAGGGTTTGGAGACAGGGAGGGCTCAGTGGTTAAGAGCACTGACTGCTCTTCCAGAGGACCAGGATTCAATTCCACGTGGCAGTTCACAACTGTAACTCCAGTTCCAGGGGATTCCATATCCTCACACAGATGTGCAGACAAAACACCAAAGCACATAAAATAAAAAAATTTTTAAAAACGCCTCAATAAATTTATGTCTGCTTGTGAGATTTGGAACCAATAGGGAATTAAAACAGTACTTTTCTCATTGCTATGACAAAACACCTCAGGGGGACATCGGGAAGGGTTTCACTTTGGCCCATAGTTCAAGGGTACAGTCCATTATGGCAGGGGAGTCGTGGTAAGAGGCAGATGAAGCAGCTGGTCACGTTCCATCCATAAGACAAAGAGAGATGACGGTACTCACCAACTTTTTATGCGGTCTGGCAGTGGGCATGGGTCTACCCGCTTCAATTAATCAAACTCTCTTATAGACATGCCCACAGGGTTTTCTCTAAGATGATTCTAGATCTGGTCAAGTTGACCATCAATATAAACCATCATGGACATGGATTCAAAATATAATTGTCAGATTCATGGCATCAAGTGATCATCCTGCTCCAGCCTCCCCTGTACCTGGAACTACAGGCATGGACCTCGGTGCCTAGTTCCAAACATAACTATCAGAAAAGCTTTCTAGTCCAAATATTTTTATTTAATTTATTAGTTTTAGATGTGTTTTACCAAGTACTACTGGATGATCTGGAACTTGCTATGTGAACCAAGCTGGCCTCGAACTCAGAGATCTGCCTGCTTCTGCCACCCCAGTACTGGATTAAAGAAAAGCATGTGCCACAATGCCTGGCTTCAGATTTTTTGCATTTTGTGTGTAGAAGTTCTCTTTCCACAATGTGCGTCCTGAGGATCAAACTCAGATTTTCAGGCTCAGTGGTGGAAACCTTTACCAGTGGAACCATCTTGCTGATCCTATTTTCCAAACATCCTAAAAGAGTTATTGATGCACCCTGAAGACATAAATGCTGTGTTCTTCTGGCTATTCTCTATCAAGTGTTCTACAAAAATCCCCTTGCCTTTTAGCCTTAGCTTATTAAACTGTGTGACTTGTAAGGTACTAGGCTGGAGAGGTGGCTCAGAGGTTAAGAGCACTGGCTGCTCTTCCAGAGATCCTGAGTTCAGTTCCCAGCAACCATATGGTGGCTCACAACCATCTGTAATGAGATCTGGTGCCCTCTTCTGGCGTGCAGGCATACATGCAGGCAGAACACTGGCCATTTCCAAAATTGTTAATTTTTTTTTAGCCTATAATAGAAAGCAGAAGGCAAAGAGTTATCAAACTACATCTAGCACTTTGAAGGTGAATGAGAAACTTTTCTAACAGGAGGAAATAAAACATTTCAGGTGGTGATATGGAAATTAGGGGGCAGTGGGGACAAGATTGTTGAAAGTGCTAAGGAGAAATGGGAGTAGAGAATGAGAGGCAAGAGGCCATCTGACCTGAGCCAACTTACCTTTAAAAACAGCCAAGTAAGGACAATGCAGGAAACTGGATGGGCAAATCAACATCACTGTGGAGGTGAGGTACAGGGGTGCTCACACTTAAATGAGATGTTACTGCTGCTTTGGCTATTTGAGACAGGGTCTCAAGTTACCCAGGCTGGCCTTGAACTCACTATGTAGCTGAAGAAGTTTGCCTTAACCCCCTATCTGCGTGCCTCTTGCCTTCTCTGCTGGAATTAAAGGTGTGTGTGTGCCACCATGACCAGCTCCACCATTAGTAAATAGTTTTGTGAGTTAAAAAAAAAAAAAAAGGAGGGAAATGCATTTTTAATTATATGTATATATGTGTATCGGTATATGTATATAAGGACCTGGGCAGGCCAGAAGAGGCCACTAGATCCCCTGGAAACCACACTACAGTCCTCTCTGCACAAGCCATACAGGTTTTTAATCACTGAGCTTTTTTTCTCTCCAGCCCCGTTTTGCCTGTGTTTTGAGTTGGGCTGTAGGAACGAGGGTGAGTTACCCCAGAAGAGGGCGCCATCACCCAAGAACTGTGTGGAAACTGCTGAGAAGCCAGTAAGGCTTCAGGAAAAGAGGGGCTGTGTGAGAGGCTGAAGTCTGTCCAGGGCACCCCATTCTTGTTTTATTTATAGCGTTCTAACCCCTGGTAGGCCACAGCTTCTTTCCTGTTTTCTCAAGTAGCCGTAGCTGCAGAGAAGGTTCTCAAAATGCAGCCGCAGGCTCTTCCAATGCTTTCCATAACAGAGCTGACATTTTTCCAATATCATGTTTGCTAAATTAAATTCAACAGTAGGTCCATGATCGAAGAACACACACACACACGCATTTAGTTTTAACAGCACACCAACATGGGAATCTATTCCTGAGCTGGTGTGATTTCAACTACTATCAGTAAATTTGACAAAAAAAAAAAAAAAAAAAAAGTGCGGGCGGGGGTGGGGGAGGACGGGGGACAGGATGGGACCGGGCAGCAGGGGGGCAGGTGTGTGTGTGTGGGGGCAATTGGAGAAATGGCTTAGCTGTTAAGAGTACTTGTTCTTGCCAAGTGGTGGTGGTGGTGGTGGTGCGCACGTCTTTAATCCCAGCACTCGGGAGGCAGAGGCAAGCAATCTCCGTTGAGTTCAAGGCCAGCCTGGTCTACAGAGTGAGCTTCAGGAGAGCCAAGGCTGTTACACAGCGAAATCCTGTCTCAACAAAACAAACAAACAAAAGAGTATGTCTTCTTGCAAAAATCCAGGGATCAGTTCCCAGCACTCACATGTGGACCCACAGCTTTCTGTGACTCCAGTCCCAACGGATGCCCCCGTCTCACCTCTAAGAATGCCAGACATGTATGTGGTAAGCACATAATTGTGTGCAAAAGGCTCATACACATAAATCTAAAAAGTTTTTGAATATGTGCGTGCGTGCGTGCGTGCGTGCGTGCGTGCGTGCGTGCATTCATGTGATGGAAGTCTGTGTGCACATGGAGACGACAACTCTGTGGAGTACCCAGTGGCCCATTCAGAGAGTCCTAAAAACAGGTCATAAGGTCTGCATAAGTGAGACAGTTGTGTAGCTTGATCTGCTTATGGGGCCCCCTGGCAGTAGGATCAGGATCCAACCCTGGTGCATGAACTGGCCTTTTGGAGCCCACTACCTATGGTGAGACACCTTGCACACACAGCTTTGAGGCAGGGGGAGGGGCTTGGACCTGCCTCATCTGAATGTACCAGGCTCTGCTGTCTCCCCATGGGAGGCTTTACCTTGTTGGAGGAGGGAATAGGGGGCGGGTTGGGGGGTAGGGGAGAAGGTTGAGGGGCGGGGAGGAGGGAAGAGAGGGGATCTATGGTTGGTATGTAAAATGAATAAAAAATTTCTTAATAAAATAACAGGTCATAAGTTTGCAATCATTAATAAAAACAATAGCATATATAAATAATAAAACTGATTGTGGTTAGCATTAAGCGTAGAGGGCAGAGGACAACTTTCAAGAGTTCGTTCTTTCCTCCTGCCTTGAGTCCTGGGGACTGAACTCAGGTTGTTGGACTTAGGAGCCTTAACCCACCGAGCTTTCGATGGACCTTTCTTGATTTTTAAAACTGTGTTTTACTATAAAAGTAATAAAAGAGAATAACACAAAACAAGCGAGACATTTGTCATTGTATTTACCAGTGTCTGTTGGTGTGGTCAGGGGACAATGGTTGGGAGTCGGTTCCCTCCTTCCACCATGTAGATCCCAGGAAGTGAACTCAGGCTTGGCAGCAAGCACCTTTACCCAATGAGCCAGTTCACCCGCCCATTGCTTGCGATACTATAAACCACTTAATGTCAAAAATCACAGCTTTTTCAACATCTGGCTTCAACTCCACCATCTTACCTCCCCAAAGCAAAGGATGTCAATGAAGTCAACGTCAACACTTAAAAGAAATTCTGGGAGTTGGGGGTGGTTTAATCCTTTGACCCTTGATGAAATTCAAACTTGGTGACAGACTTGATGCATTTAACAATTTTTCAACTGAATTTCCTTGATGTACTACACAATGATATCTCAATAAGGGTGAGTTTGGGATGGTAATTACATGAGAGTCTACTTTTCAAGTCCCTCTCATCTATCACAGGGTACCATCCAGATCCGTTGACAATAGAAAAAGAAAACTTCTAATATATTTATTATTTTGTATAAATCTACATAGTGTGTGTCAATGGCATTCAAGAAGACATTTCTTGCTGGGCGGTGGTGGCGCACTCCTTTAATCCCAGCACTCGGGAGGCAGAGCCAGGCGAATCTTTGTGAGTTCGAGTCCAGCCTGGTCTACAAAGTGAGATCCAGGACAGGCTCCAAAGTTACACAGAGAAACCCTGTCTCAAAAAATAAACAAACAAAACAAAAGACATTTCTTCCAACAGTGACATTTGTCATCAGTACCACTAAGAAAAATGGAGAGCTGAAGCTGGGCAGTGGTGGCGCACGCCTTTAATCCCAGCGCTCGGGAGGCAGAGGAAGGCAGATCTCTGTGAGTTTGAGGCCAGCCTGGGCTACAGAGTGAGTTCCAGGAAAGGTGCCAAAGGTACACAGAGAAACCCTGTCTCAAAAAAAGAAAAAAACAAAAAAGAGAGAGAGCTGAGGTGTAATTGCAGCACCAGTGTGAAGGTCCACAGCCAAAGCTTAGGAGAAACCTTGACACTTCTATAATTTTTCCCACCTTCCTTCCTTTTGAGGCAGAACCTTATGTAACCCAGGCTGGCCTCAAACTTGGCATGGCAAAGGATGACCTTGAACTTCTAGGCCTCCTGTTTCCACTTCTCAAGTGCTAAGACCGGCATGAGCTGCCACACCCACTTCACGCAATGCTGGGGCTTGAACCCAGGACCTCCTGCATGCTAGGCAAGCACTCTACCATTTGAAATATATCCGTACCTCCCTCAGAATTTCTTTCCGTTTTCCAATTCCTTAATTTACTTGGCTGTACAAGCTGATTTTAGAAATATCCCCCCCCCCAGGTATATTACATCTGATATACTCTCTATACATGGATTAACAAACTCACCATCAGTAAATTATTTTGTTGCTCTTCAATATGCTACTATATAACCAGCTCTTACCACAGAATCTGAGTTTCAGTTTTTCAAAAAATGTTTAAGGAAAAAAATCTCTCCATCCGTTTCCAACAGGCTCTTCAACACAGCCCTTGATACACATCCAATTCGGCAGCACATTTTATGTAGAATGCCTTTTAAATCTTTGAAAACCTGGCAAGTTCTCTGCAAATTAAACAGAATGCCTTACTACTATCGACAACAAAAATTAGACGTCTGCCCACTTTTCACTTGGAGGAATTTTTTTTTGGGGGGGGTCTTATTTTAGTTTGTTCTTTTTGGAATGGAGATGACATCATTAGTAAACATGGCTGAGAAAATTGACAGGGTAGGAGGGTGAGCACAGTGGAGGGAGGACCTCCAGAGCACAGGCCGTGACTGGGATGTATTTGACTCCACAGCCATCAGGGATGAGTGGCTTCTCAGCCACCCGTCTTCAGATTCATCTGAATTTAACTTGGTGAAGCCTTCTTTGAGATATGGTGGATGGGGGGGGGGGAAAGGGGGGGACCGAAGCTGCAGGACCTCAGTCACCTGTCCCTTATTCGGCAGCTTGATTGGAATGAACAGGATGACCTGGCCAACGTGAGCTCAGGCAGTTGCGCTCCGTGGCTTCCCGAAAGTACATGGCATACAGCGTAACCTGTCTGGACCCTGGTCTGGGGACAACGTGAGACCAGAAGCATGACTATTCGCCGGAAAACTGTCTCAAATGTCCCTTAAAGCAACACATCCAAGCAACGGGCTGCAGCATTTCCAGGATGGCTGCTGTTTGAAGTCACAACACCACACAGGTCTCCATGCTGCAGGGAGGAGCCTGGAGTGCAAGGAGGAAGCACAAGCCTAGGACACGGGAATCTTAGACATCCTTAGTCCCTTTGGAGTCATTTGATTACCTACTGGCAGATTGACAGGAAAATGACAAGAAAAATTCTTCTAGAAAATGGGCAACACATTGTATCGATTCTTTCTGATAATCCTTTCATTTCCAAGTATCTGTGCAGCCCTTAAAGGCCATGTTTGTTTTCTGGGTTTGGTGTGAAACCCCGCTTAACCTGAGAGTTCCATATTCCTCTGGCTGATGAGAAAGACTACTGGGTAATAAGTCAGCATTGTATGTATTATGGAGAAACTGATTGAGGAAAATTAATGACATTTAGTTAGAAAATGACCAACAATTTCATGTTTCCTTTATTGAAAACTGCAACAGATTTCTAGTAAAAGGCACTGAAAACTGCTTTAAAAATGGTAAAAAGGAAGAAAGTAATTAGAACACAGTATGGTGGGGTTAATAATAGCATGTATGCTCAGCTTCACAGGATCCTTGCAGATCCAATTTTTTAAAGAGTTCGCCAAAGTCAGTTAAAATTTTTATCCTGACATGGTAATTTATGCCTGTAATCCCAGCACTCCAGAGGCTAAGGCAGGGGGATTACCCGTTGAGATCCAGGCCAGTGTCAACTACATTGTAAAACCTCATCCCGAAGTTAGACGTTTATGACTGGGGTCAGTTGGAGCAAAGAGCTGGATGTTTGGTGGCCCTTCTTCATGTCCTCGCCGTTCCGCAGAAAAGCCTGTCTTCTTTTAACTCCATTCCAAACAGCTGAATTATTAGACGCCAGGCTCTGTGTCCTGAAGATATCAAAAGGGACAGGATTACAGTCTTCCCAAGAGAGCCGGAATGCCACTCAAGGCACTGGAATTTCATTTTGTTAGTTTGAAGCCACACTAGCACTTCATACTCATCTAAGGCAACCTTTCAAAAACCTAGCCCCTTTTCCACATGTGAAAAGCTCCACAATCGCACCCCGAATATTTGCCAGGTGCTTTCAAAGAAGTTTGTGTTTTCTGATCATCGGTTCCCAAACCTAGTCTCAAGTATCCAGCCTAGTACATGCCAGCCAGAATCGGTATCCATATCTTGTATAGTACCCTTTTTTTGGGAAGTCACAGAAAGGGAGAGTCAACTCTTCCTTTTCACAGTGATAATGTCCTCGTCCTGGGAACTAGGAGCCATGTTCTTACTGGCCACATTTGTCTTGCTCCGCCGGCACATTTGTGGTGTGTACCCTACTGCCAAGACGCACTGCAGCTGCACCAGTCATTTGCTGGTGGTTTTGTTTTGTGGTGCTAGGGTTGACCTCAGGGCCTCGCGCATGCTAGGCCAGCACTCTACTCTGGAGTATCTATCTCCCTAGCTCGCCCGTCACCCTGAATCCCACACGTGAAGAATCTGTGCGTGTTCTTCAGTTCAGCCTGTCTGTGTTAATTTTGTTTGTAGTTCTCTTCAAATAAGGTACCAACTATGTCTTGGCCATCTGGCCTTGATCCTAAGAACCACAGCATAGAGCCGATGTTCAAATGCTGTTTTCCTTTTCCTTCTTAATATCTGTAATTATAAGCCTCTCAAGAAAACCATAGTGTAATCAATTTTAAAAAATAAGCTTGAGAATGGAGAAATGGCTCTCTAGCAGAGGACCTGAAGTCAATTCCAAGCACCCATAACATGATGGCAGCTCACAAATACTATAACTTCAGCTCCAGGAGGCCTCTGGTCTCTGAGGGCACCCGTGCTCATGTGCCTATACCCACACAGACATACACCTAATACACATAATTAAAAATTACAAATATACCAAACAAGAAGTTGGGCCGGCAAGATGGCTAAGCAATTAAAACTGTATGCCACGCAGGCCTAATGATCTGAGTTTAATATCCGAAATCCACATAAAAAAGGCTCTCAGCCAGGCGGCGGTGGTGGTGCCCACCTTTAATCCCAGCACTCGGGAGGCAGAGGCGGGTGGAGGTCAGCCTGGTCTAAAAGTGACTTGCAGCACAGCCGGGCTACAGAGAAACCCTGTCTCGAATCCCACCCTCCCCATCCCCCGCTGCCATGGCTCTCGGCTGTAATGCCAACCGTCGTCCTAGGGTGCGAAGGGAAGTGGGGACAGAAGAATTGGTCAGGAGCTTGTGAAAACAGTGCGGGGACAGAAAAGAGAGACCCTGCCTCAAAGTGGAAGGAGAGAACTCGATCCCCAAGTCCTCTTATTTCCACATGAACACTGTCTATGTACACAGATGAACAGACACATACAAACATATCACGCAAAATAATTTAAAAATTAACTTCTTTATGGGATTGGCTAGATCAGTGGTTCTGAACCTTTCTAATGCTGCACCCTTTCAATACAGTTCCTCATGTTGTGGTGACCCCCAACCATAAAATGATTTTCATTGCTACTTCATAACTGTCATTTTGCTCCTGTTATGAATCCTAATGTAAATATCTGTGTTTTCCGATGGTCTTTTGCCCCTGTGAAAGGGTCATTTGCTCTCCAAAGTGGTCTCTGCCCACATGTTGGGAACTGATGAGACAGATGTTCCCTGTAAAAAGTACTGTCTCCAGCTGGGGGGTGGTGGGATGTACCTTTAATCCCAGCACTTGGGAGGTAGAAGCAGGCAGATTTCCCAAGTTTGAGGCCAGCCTGGTCTACAGAGTGAGTTCCAGGACAGTCATGGCTACACAGAGAAACCCTGTCTCAAAAACAGCAGCATAAAACAAAATACAAAAACAGACAAAAAACACTGGCTGCCCTTGCAGAGGACCTGAGTTTTGTTCCCAGCACCCACATGACAGCTCACAACCATCTGTAACTGAAGGGGATCTGATGTTCTCTTCTGGCCTTCGTGGGCACCAAGCACACATGTGGTGAACAGACATACATGCAGGCAAAGCACCCACACATATAACTTTTTCCTTAATTAAAGAAGAGGAAACTAAGCTGGGTGGTGGTAGCACACACCTTTGGTTCCAGCACTCGGGAGGCAGAGACAGGTGGATCTCTGTGAGTTTGAGGCCAGCCTGGTCTACAGAGTGAGTTCAAGGACAGCCAAAGCTGTTACACAGAGAAACCCTGTCTTGAAAAAAAATTCAAAAAGAAAAAAAGAAACTAGAAAAAAAATTTTTAAATAAAAATAGCCAGGTGTGGTGGCTCACACCTTTAATCCCAACATGAAGGGCAGAGGCAGGTGGACCTCTGAGATTAAGGCCAGCCTGGTCTACAGAGTGAGTTCCAGAACAGACTGAGTTACATAGTGAGACCCTGTCTCCAAAAAAAAAAAAAAGTAAAATAAATAAAAATAAAAAGCTGTGAGATAGCCAGGTGCCAGGTACTCATGCTTGGAAATCTGGGCCCTGAGGGAGCTGTGTGTGCTGTCTGTCATGTTGCTGTGAGA
The DNA here is from genome assembly GCF_049852395.1 of Peromyscus maniculatus bairdii. Classification (NCBI taxonomy): domain Eukaryota; kingdom Metazoa; phylum Chordata; class Mammalia; order Rodentia; family Cricetidae; genus Peromyscus; species Peromyscus maniculatus. Next base: position 25,780,366 of record NC_134872.1, on the reverse strand, counting down.
AAACAAACTTTCACAGAAAGCTTACTGGATCAGAGTTCAAGGGCACACACAGTCCATCAAGGGCACGAAGTCATCATGGCAGGAAGAAGGGCTCAAGGCAGCTGGAGAGGCTGCACCCACAGTCAGGAAGGAGTACACAACTCACTTCCTCCTTCTTATTCAGTCCAGGAGCCTGGCCCATGGGACGGTGCTGCCCACAGTTGAGAATTAACCTAATCTAGATAATCCCCCACAAGCTTGTCTCCTAGGTGATAATGCTACCATCATACTCTGAGCTACATTAAAGGATCTTGGGAAGACTTTCTCAAAAAGCTAAACAGCACCCCACCCAAAACCAAACCCAAACAGAACAACAAAGACTTGGGAGGGCAATGCAGGAAGGTCACAGGTTGGAAGCCACTCTGGTCAACATAATAAGACCTTGTCTCAAGAACAAAAAGCGGGGCTGGCGAACCGGCTCAAGGGTTAGGAGCTCCCGACAAAGTTCTGTTCCCAGAACCCTCGTTGGGTGGCTCTATTGCCTGTGACTCCAACTCCAGGGGATCCAAAGCCGCCTTACGGCATCCAAAAGGGACCTGCACACACATGTACATACATTACACATATGCACACATATATATGAATAAAAATTTAAAAAATATGACAAAACAAAACAAACCCCCAAGATAGCCGTGAATATATCAATTGCAAGCTATCCTTGATAAGCTGGGTGGGAAAGGACACATGGCTGTGAACGACTTCCTGTTAAAAGATTCACTTCCGTCTGTGGGTGAGTGTTTGTCTGCATGTGCGTTTGCACTCCAAAGGAAGGCATCAGATCCCATGGGGATATAATCATAGATGTGAGTCACCATGTGGGTGCTGGGAATTGAACCTGGGTCTTCTGGAAGAACAGCCAGTACTCTTAACCACTGTACCATTTCTCCAGCCCCCAGTATTTTTGCTAAAATGCTTGTATTTGTGCTGAGTGTGGTGGTGCACGCCTTTAATCCCAGTACTCAGGAGGCAGTACTTGTCTCTTGAGTCTGAGGCCAGCCTGGTCTACAGAGCAAGTTCCAGAACAGTCAGGGCTACACAGAGAAACTCTGTCTCAAAAATGCAAAGAAAAAAAAATAGTAGGATCATTACAAAATTTTACAAAGACTTTGGGGAGGATGGTCAGATGGCTCAGTGGGTAGACACCTGCTGCAGATACCGATAACCTGAGTTCTATCCCCAGGACCCATCTATTCCCAGTGGAAGAACAGCAACTCTTTCTGACCTCCATAACCTGTTGTAGCATGTGCACATGTGCACACAAGTGTATACACACACACACAATGTTATTTAAAACTGTTTGATACTTAGTTAATACTGAGTTTTAATACTTAGTGTGTATGTGTGTGTTGGGGTAGGGGGTTGAACCCAGACTGGCTTTGAACTTGCTCTGTAGCCCAGGATGACCTTGAACTCCTGCTTCACTCTCGCATGCTGGGATGAGAGCTATGCCCGCACAGCCCCTCTATGCAACGCTAGAATCAAACCCAGGGCTTCGTGCATGTCCTGCTGGCACTCCACCGGCTGGGCTACGACTCCAAACACTTCTTAAGTATCTTGTGAGTCCGCATTCCGTTTATCACACACAATTACTATTTAAACAAGTTGAGTGAGAAGTGGCTACATCCTTTACTTTTTTTTTAAACATCTCCTTTTTTTCAGATTTATGTTTGTTTGTTTGTTTATATATATTATATATCAATGCTCTATTTGCATGTACACCTTTATGCCAGAAGAGAGCATCAGATCCCACTATAGATGGTTGTGAACAACCATATGGTTGCTGGGAATTGAACTCAAGACCTCTGGAAGAGAAGCCAGTGTTCTTAACTGCTGAGCCATCTCTCCAGCCCCCCACAAACTTTACTTAACACAAATAGATCCAGGAATAGACGAGAAGATCTCCAACTCTAAGTTCTGAAAGTGCTTTGTTTTTAGCAGTTCCTTTCTACTTTTAGAAACAATTCCTAGTAAAATTTGGTTCCCACTAAAAAGTAACTCTATTGAGTCAGTTTCCTTTAATTTTGTGACCCCTGTAGGTCAACCACTCTCTAGGCCAGGCTCCACTGGCAAGAGTAGTTGGAATACTAACTTGATGGGGGGGGGGAAGGAAGAAAACTGAAGTTGGGTGGGTTGAGGGGAGAGGGTACATGTGGGAGGAACTGGAGGTGGGAGAATGAATATGACCAATGTATTGTATGAGGCTGGAGAGAAGGCTCAGCGGTTAAGAGCACTGGCTGCTCCTGCAGAGCACCTGAATTCCTTTCCCAGCACCCACATGGTGGCTCACAACCATCCATAACTCCAGTTCCAGAGGATCTGATGCCCTTTTCGGATCCCAGTGGGCACCAGGCTTGCACGAGATGCACACACAAATATACAAGCAGGCAAAACACTGACACACATAAAAATAAAATAAACCCTTAAAATATGTATTGTCTAAAATTCTAAAGATATTAGTTTTTAAAAGTGAACTCTGGCCAGATGATGGTGGCGTAAACCCTTAATCCCAGCACTAGGGAGGCAGAGGCAGATGGATTTCTAAGTTCGAGGCCAGCTTGGTCTACAGAGCTAGTTCCAGGACAGCCAGGGCTGTTACACAGAGAAACCTTGTCTCGAAAAACAAAAACAAAGACAAAAACAAAGCCGGGCTGTAGCGGCTCATGCCTTTAATCCCAGCACTCCGGGAGGCAGAGCGAGGTGGATCTCTGAGTTCGAGGCCAGTCTGGACTACAGAGTGAGTTCTAGGACAGGCTCTGAAGCTACCCTGTCTCAAAGAAAAAAAAAAAAAAAAAAAAAAAGTGGACTCTGTCCTACCATATGCAACCTCATCGTAACTTGATACAGTTTACTCCCTCAAGGGTGTTGACATTGTTCCATGGGTTTGTTCAGGAGTCTCTCACTAGGCAGCTCCACGTGCCCTGACTCTATGAACTCCAGCAGGAGGAGCTAACGTAGCACCCACATGCATCCTTACCTTGGGGAATCGATCCCGCTGTCTCCTGTCACGCTGTAGCTCTCTGTCCTTTCCAGGCGACTATGCTGTCGCTGGGACTCCTGAGCCAACGCCGGCACATGGGAGGGGTCGAAAAGTCGTGATTCGTCTGCGAAATGTTTTTCCATTTCCTGATTTGCCAGGCTCCGTCTCCAGCTAGTTGAATTCTTTCCTGCGTCACCAGGAGAATCTCGCAGGATCTCAGCCCCACAACTGGTTTTCCTCGCAGTAGAGAATTCAAGTGAACTTCCCCCAGCTGCTGCTGAGGCCTGGACGCAGGCAGCCGTGGGCTCTCCTTCGTAGTGGAAACCAAATATAGTCCCTGAATATAGGCCAGGGTTGTCTGTGAGATCAGGGTTTGGACCTTCCCCTGAATTTGCAGACGACCCAGTGGCCTTGTACCCGTGTTTCCTTTCAAGCGCCAGGGGCTCAAACCTATCAGTTTTGCTGTTACATCCTGTCAGAAGTCTCCCAGTCACCATTGGCCTTCCCTGCCATTGCTTCGGCCTGCCTCCCCCTGCAAAGGAATACTGAGTGTGTCCGGGCAGTGTGTGACAGGAGTCATGATCAGTCTCAGAGAAGTCGTCATCCTCTAGATACAGTGAACTGCAGGCCCCGTCATCCACCCCGGCCTCACTCTGGGTCACGGCTGCCTCGCCCTGCTCACTGTCGGAGGGCCCCTCATTTTCCACATTCTCAGTCTCTGCCTCTGGGACAAATGTCTTCCTAGAGAGATCTTGGGAATCACCTTGTCTTTCGTGTGTCCTCAAATGGTTTGCTCCAACTGGGCAATCTAAGAGGCCCAGGTTCTGGAACTGGTGTACCGTCTTATTCACTGATGTACACACACAGGGTACTGGGTCTAAAGAGGGGGGACTTTGTGAGGGCAAGACCTGATGCATTTCTTTGGTCCCCAAGAACATGTCACAGTCGGAATAACTTTTCCTCAAGATCTTGTTTTTTTCATTATGCACATCACCTCTCAACACACTTTCCCTGAAAGAACAGCCCCGAGGGTGGCTTGGCAAAACATTACCCGGAGGGTAATTTCCTGGGCCACCTCTGACGTCCCTGACAGGATGGCCTGGAGCCTTCATCGAAAGCACGGTTTCTGCTTCCAGTTTATCGTGGCATTGATCCAAATATGGCTTCTGGCCTCCACCATCAAAGACTCCCAAAGGACGTGAAGACCTTGCCCTCTGGAAAGGCTTTTCTTCTGGCCCGACGGGACCGGGTTTCAGATCATGGCTCTTCTGCACATTGTGCCCTTTGGATACTGGGGGCCCTCTGAGATACATGCCCTGGAAAGGATTGCTGATCTGCTTCTTGTAAATCAAGTGGGGACCTTGCACAGCTGGCACCCCACCACGTAACTGCTGCATTTCTTCACTGCGGCTTTTCATTCTGGGAGCAGGCTGGGCTGCGGGGACCTTGGGGTGCTTTTCAGACAGTCCAATGCTTCCTGGCTCCAGCTCACTCCCCTGGCTCCACGCTTGGTGTCTACCCCTGTGAGAACAGCCCCGCCGCCGGTGAGGCTTGGCAAAGCGGCCCTGCCTTTTCCGAATTCCTTCTTTAGAAGAATACTGACGCCTGGTGGTCAGCGCATCCGTGGAAGTGCCCTGACTATTGTATTTCTTCTGTTCTTCATATTTTTGCATTAGGACCGTGTGTTTGATTAAGTTGTCAACGGTCAGCACAGGGTTAATGCTCCTGATTATCGCATGTTCCACATCTCGCGGGATGTTGTTGGAGCTTTCTTCATCCCGGACAGGCCACTCTTCGGGTGGGAACTGTGCAGAGAAACTGCAGTACTCTGTTCTGGGCTTCTCTCGTCTAGATAAGCTTCGCCACAAGAAACCAAAACCAAATTTTTTGCCTTTGTCTTTGGTGTCTGGTAACGGTTTGGGGCTCACGCAGACGTGGGCGTCTTCAGATGCTGCAGCTACCTGGTTCTTAGACAAAGGTGTGGGTTCCTCAAGACCGTCCTGGTTTTTCCTAGACACTTCTGCCCCAGTCAGTGGGTCCTTAGAGTCCTGCACGCTTGTATCAAGGAAACACTGACATGATGGACAGTGGGAAACAGGAGCCTCGTTTTCCTGGGCCAGCTCCGCACAGCAATCCACACTCACCAGATAGGTCACAGAAGTGGGCATTGGGCACCCTTCTTCTGGCAGGAGGGCTCTCTGATTTTCCTGCATGGGTGTATTTGTGATGAAGTAAGTGTTTGGTGTAACTATGAAGTAGCCCTCTCCCGTGTGGTAAATCTTCCTCCCTTGAATTAGAGTCCCTAGTGTGCTGTAGAGAATGTCTGGGGAAGGAACCGCAATACCTAAAAAACAAAAAAGAGTTCTGAAATTAGAAATTCAGAATGGACACAAACCTGGAGCTGATTGTATATATTACATGCAATTAAAATGCTAGCTGGCCAGACGGCTCAGTGGATAATGGTGCTTGTATTCAGACCTGACACCCTGAGTTTGGCCCTCGGTCCCACAGAGAGGCAGGACAGAGGACAACTCCCACACGTGGACTGTGACCCATCCATGCCGGCGCTCACATACACACACTCATTTAAAATTAGAACTGAGCCTAGTGACTCGGATCTGTAATCCCCGCGCTCAGGAGGCTGACATAGGAGAATGACTGCAATTTCAAGGCCACCCTGAGCTAGATATCGAGAACTAGGCCAGTCTGAGTTACAGTGAGACCCTATCTCAAACAAAACAAAACGACCCAAAGAATAATATGTGGAGCTAAACTACAAAACATTATACAAGTTGGTCCCCATACAGACATATGGCAAGGTTAATGGTTAAGTACAAAAACCAAAAATCTGAATATCACTGGATATAAATCAACTTAAAATTTGAAAACTCAGTAGGAAAGCAACTGCCTAGCAGGTATGAAGCCCTGGGTTCGAACCCAGCACTGAAAAAAACAAAACAAAACAAAACAAAAAAAAAAAAAAAAAAACCAAAAACTACATACACCTTGAGAAAGCCTCGTGATGAACAAACATGGAAATTAAAAAGTCTCATAAGCACTATATGAAGAATGTACAGAATGATTCCACTTATGTCATAAAGAATAAAATGTACATTAAAATGCAGTCTGTGGAGGCATAACTAAGAACTACAATTCTATCAGTTCCATTTCTGGAAAATAGACATGGGAAAAATTGAGGGAAAAGTTCCTCGCTACAGAAGCTGATTAACACTAATTTACGTATGAAAAAAAATCCAGAAAGTAAAAGAAATATCTTGATGAAATGTTGAAGTTGGGCTGGTTGAGACCGCTCAGCAGACACCTGCTGTGAGCCCAAGGACCTGGGTTCAATCCCTGGGACCCACAGGGTGAAAAGCGAGTCTGACTCTTCCTGCAAGTCGTCCTCTGACATGTACCGTGGCATGCATGTGACACGCACACACAAATGTTAATGTAGGGCTATTCTTGACAGTTTTTCGGGTTTTTTTTCTATACTAGTGATGGAGATCAGGGCTTTGCGCAGGCTAGGCAAACATTCCATCAGTGAACTATATCCCTATCCCTCTTTTTACTTTTATTTTGAGACAGGGCCTTACTAAGCTGCCTAGGCTGGCCTTGAACTTTCAATCCTGCTTCAGTCTAGCAAATAGCTGAGACTGCATGCCTTTGCCACTGAGCTGGGTAACTCAGTGTTGTGACAAAAGATTCTAAAAAGGGGGGAAAAGGACACCATGATCGTTACTTACATGTTAGGATTGTTCATAAATAGAAACCAAACACATTTGAATGAATTCAAGTGGTAAACACTGGTTACCTGGGTAATGTTTCTTCAAGTGCTCCAAGAGTGATTCCTGTGTTACAGCCACCTGAGCGGCGTTCATATCGGCTATAACGCAGCAAAGGACTTCAGCCAAGGGTACGAACCGACACTGGGCTATGGGACTCATTTGCACTGGGAAGACATCACCTGAATTGAAGGTCAAAAACAGTGTAGGTGGTAAATCTGCTATGAATCATTTGGAACTAGTGAACAGAGAACAGTCTAAGTCTGACTGGATGATGGGCCCAGACTCTGCTAACATGGCATGTGCGATGGTAGAAACCACAGAAGACAAAGGTTTGCATCACGGTCCCTCAGTGACGAGCTGTCGCAGAGGTCAGACATGCTATCCAGCAGTTCACATTTTTAAAAGCATACTTCCATATCGGTTGGGCAGCCGTGGTAGGAAGTACAGCATCATTTGCAGCACATGGGTAGATAAACCATGTCTGTTGCTATAGTTACAGACTGGGTATCAGCCAGCCAATGACCGATTTGTTGTATGGAGTTTGGTGCACCAAAGATAACCATTGATGGTAAATAGATTGGGGATGGAACTCAATCTGTAAAGGGCTTGCCTAGCATGCAAAAGACCCTGGGTTCACCCTTAATATGGCATACAGAGCCTGGTGGCACAGGCCTATAATCCTAGCACTTGAGACATGGAGGGTGGAGAATCAGAAGTTCAAGGTCACCCTTGGATACATAGTCAATCTGAGGCCAGCTTGGGCTACTTGAGACTCAGTTTCAAAAGCGCAAGTGGACATAGCTCAGCGGTAGGGCACTTGCCTAGCATGTTCATCTCCTTAGGGTAGGCCTTAGGTTCATCTTGAGGCACCTCACACATACTAAAATAAATTAATCTTCTACTGCCTACAATCCCCACAAGTCGGGAACAGAGGCAGAAGGATCAAGGTCATCTCTGGCTACATAGTGAGTTTAAGATTAGGGTTGGCTACATGAGGCCTTTTCTAAGGAAAAATAATGAAGACAACAGAAACAAAACTACTACTAGCTAGAAGTGACTTCCTCTTTAAAATCCACGTGCCTTTGTACGAAACATGCTAGAGAGAACATTCTGTTTTACTCTCCTCTAAGTATCGTGTGTGTCCACTCTTTTGACACTACGACACCAAGTTCTCATCTGCAAGTTTCTCATGCTCAGGACCCCCACAGTGAGTTACAACAACAACAAAAACTCATGATATTTTCAGTGAGTTTCCGACTTTGTGCTGGGGCCACATTCACAGCCTCTCCACCCCCCACCCCCGCCCTCAGCCCACTAGACAAAGCCAGGAGAGTTTCCAGGGGCGCATTCCCTTCACAGCTGTTGCTAAGATACCTGCTGCAGGTGCATAAACCAAGCTTTCTGTGCGCAGGAAAGTGAAGTGAACCCGAACCTGGGAACTTTGGTGACAGATGCTGGGATTGCTTCCAAGCTCCAGCAACGGTCTGCTTCTCTTACTATTGCATCCTTTGGGTTTCTGCGATGCAAAGTGCAGATGATCCCCCTCGCAGATGCAATCAGATCTCACAGGTCCAGAAATGCTCCCACTGAAGAGGAACTAAGCAGCACCTTTAAGAACAGGCCTGCTTGGGACCTTTCACCCCAGAGCTTGTCCAAGCATTGGGTTAAAGAGAGAGTGTAGGCAAGAGAGGGCTCACCACCAGGTTCTTTCTGTTTACACAGTCTGGTATTCCTGGGTGCTTCAGAAATGGAAAAAGGGGTTAGGCTGAAAGACAAATATCATCAAAGTAGAAAATGGGCATTTGTGTCTGATACATTTTCTACAATCCATAGGTAGAGAGATAGATGCTAGGTAGGTAGACAGACAGACAGACAGACAGATGACAGACTGGAAAGTTTTTTTTTTTAATTTTAAGATTTATTATGCAGTGTTCTGCCTGCATGCCAGAAGGGGGCACCAGACTTCAACTACAGAAGGTTATAAGCCACCATGTGGTTGCTGGGAATGGAACTCAGGACCTCTGGAAGAAGCAGTCAGTGCTCTTAACCTCTGAGCCGTCTCTCCAGCTCTCTTAAAAATGCTTTTAAAGACAGGGTCTCAACTATGTAACACTGGCTGGCCTGGAACTCACTATGTAAACCAGGCTTTCCTAGAATTCATTCAAGGTGTACATGCCACTGTGATCACTTTTTTTTTTTTTTTAATCCATTGTGTTGCAAAGGAATTTGGTTGGGTTATTTATTTGCTTTTACTTTTCATGTTATAATGAAAGCAAAGAACAAGTTTTAAAATAATCACACCTCGCAGCTCACACTGAGGGGAAATGAAGAGCGTGCACTCCACATGCGCCCCGATGGGTGCCAGCCAGTGACAGAGTCAGCTCCTCACTTGAGGAAGGCAGATCCTTTGAGCTGGCAACCTTCAGATGGTGACTAGACGCCAGGTGGTGGTGGCAGCGGCGGCGGCGCACGCCTTTAATCCCAGCACTCGGGAGGCAGAGGCAGGCGGATCTCTGTGAGTTTGAGGCCAGCCTGGTCTACAGAGTGAGTTCCAGGACAGCCAGGGCTACACAGAGAAACCCTGTCTCAAAACAAAACCAACCAGCAAAAATGGTGACTAGAATCAGCTGCTGGCGGATGGCTTCAGACGAGTGGTTTTCACCTGTGGGTTGAGACCCCTTGGGGGAGTCAAACGACCTTTCATAGGGGTCGCATATCAGATATCCTGCGTATCAGATATTTACATTATGATTCTTAACAGGAGCAAAATTACAGTTATGAAGTAGCAACAAAATAATTTTATGGTTGGGAGTCACCACAACATGAGGAACTGTATGAAAGGGTCAAAGCACTAGGAAAGTTGAGAACCACTGCTTTAGACTAAGGCAGTCAGTCTTTGCCTCCGGGTGCCTAACGCCTTAGAAAGCCCAGGCCTGTTGTGTGGGGGGCCGGTTGTGTGGGGGTACGACTTGTTCTTGTGGGTGACAGCAGCTTAACAACCCAGCACAAAGAGCTGGCGTGGTGGCACTTGTTACTCTCGCAAAAGACCAGGGCTCAGTTCCCAGCACTCACATGGTGGCTCACAAACCACCTGTAACTCCAGTTCCAGGGGGTCCAACGCCTTTTGACTTCTGTGGGCTCCAGGCACTCACAGGTTGCACATGCATATACATGCAGGGAAAACATTTATATATATAAAATAATCTCAAAAAAATCTAAACAAAAAACAATCCAGTGCAAGATCTCACCGAAGAGGAAAAGCAGAGGTTCTTCTTGGGAGGACATAAAGCCCCGACCCCATAAACCTCAGCTGGAAGCAAGCCATCAGGAAAATTCGGGAACTAATGCAGTCCTCATCAACATTCCCATGAGCTCATCACAAAAGTAATATTTAAAGAGCCTGGAATGTGGGGGCTGGAGAGATGGCTCAGTGGTCAACAACACTGGCTGCTCTTCTGAGGTTCAACTCCCAATACCCACAAGGAGGCTCACAACCATGTGTAGCTCCAGCTCCAGGGGATCAGACTTCTTCTTGTGGCCTCTGTAGGCAGACGTCACATACGAGGTGAGGCAAAGTACTCATACACATAACATTAAAATGTAAGAATTCTTAATTCATATGAAAGCACAAAAGGAGAATTCAGGTAACCAAGGCAATCCTAGGCACAAAAGCAATGTTGAGCCACGTGTGGTCATGCATGGTTGGTTGCTTGTAATCTACTTGGGAGGCTGAGGCAGGGGGATATGAAGTTTGAATCCAGGCTGGGCTCTAAAGCAAATTCCAGCCCAGGTCAGTGTTGGTGCTGTATCTTAAAAACAAAACAAAAACTAATCTCCAGTGAAAGGAGACAAAGTGAAAGTGTATGGGGGCGGGGGTGAGCAGGGATGAGGGCAGAGAGATGGGGAGAGAAGGGATATGGGGAGGGTCAGCCATAAGGAAACTGAATACTTAGTAAGCAAATTAGAAAACAAGGCTAGGAGCTGAGCGTGGCGGCACACGCCTTTAATCTCAGCACTGGGGAGGCTGGGGCAGGCAGATCTCCGAGTTCAAGGCCAGCATGGGCTACAGAGTGAGTTCCAGGCCAGCCAGGGCTGTTACACAGAGGAACCCTGTCTCGGAAAAAAAAAAAAATCAAAACCAAACAAACAAAACCAAATGAAACAAAACTAAGGGCTGGAGAGCTGGCTCTGCAGTGAAGAGTGTTTGCTGCTCTTCAGGAGGACACAGCTGGGTTCAGTTCCCAGCACCCACATCGTGGTTCACAATTTTCTATAACTCCAGCTCCAAGGGATCCAACACACTTTTTTAGCCTCCCAGAGCATAATTAAATGCACATAATCCACATACAACACACACACAGATATGCATGATTAAAATAATTTTTAAAAATTAACTCAAGGGGCTGGAGAAATGGCTTAGCAATTTAGAAGAGTACTTGCTGCTGTTCCAGAGGACCCAGGTTCGATTCCCAGTACCCACATGGAGGCTCACAACCATCTGTTATTCCAGTCCCAGGGGTTCTGGCATATACGTGGTATACATATATACATGCAAGCAAAACCCTCATACATATGAAATAAGTACATCTTTTTTTTTTTTTTTTTTTTTTGGTTTTTCGAGACAGGGTTTCTCTGTGTAGCTTTGCGCCTTTCCTGGGACTCACTTGGTAGTCCAGGCTGGCCTCGAACTCACAGAGATCCGCCTGCCTCTGCCTCCCGAGTGCTGGGATTAAAGGCGTGCGCCACCACCGCCCGGCTGAAATAAGTACATCTTAAAAAGGTTTTTCATTAACTCAAAATGAGTCAAAGACCTGAAGAGAAAACCCACACTTGCGCTGTTGTGCCTGCCTCCCTCCGGAGTGCTGGGACTTCACAAGTGAGCCACCAGTGCCCAACTTGTTATGTTTTCATCTGGAGTATTCAACTTGGCTTTTGAGGCTCACGAGACTGTGCTAGCAAATAGAAGAGGGAGTTCCTGAGAACCACTCACATCCCACCATTTTTGTTTCATGGCATTAAACTCTGTATCACACTAATGCTAATATTTCGTGTTTGAAAACACAAACCTCCCTCGAGAACATTTAGACCCTCCACAGGTGTGCTCATGGACGACAGACACGGTGCTGGGCGATCCGCCAGGAGCCCATGCATAATTGACCTTCAGATGGTTTAACTGAGCCACTGGACCTCAGCTAATTACCCGGATTCGGGAAATCGGAGCCCATCTCTTTGGGGCCTGGTATTGAATCCCACGGTGGGAAAGGCTTCTTCCGAGTGCATTAGAGATGACAGCCAAGAGCAGACAAAGCAGCCTGCAGACACACTGGGCTTTAATAAAAGAGGATGTTTGGCTCAGAGTAACCCAAGAAGAGCCCCGGACTTCAAGCTGCCCTTTTATCTGCCACATCTTTTCTTTTTTTTTTTTTTAACCTTAAAATTAATCCTGACCTGGTTTTAAAAAGAAAGCAAGCAAGCCAAACCAGCCTTTTGTAACAACATGCTCCTCCTCGGAGATAACGGCGGGTGCACAGAGCTCGGTGGCTTTAAATGATTTGGTCTGCTGTGTTATAACTTCAAATAGGTTCAGGGGGAAAAAAATCAATCAGAATGGAAATAAGATGAAGAAAGGTTACAGTTCCACAGAGCCAAGCCCTCTCTCCGTCTCCCTTTCAGCTGAATGAAAGAAAAAAAAAAATACCACACCTTCCTCTACATCTACAACCAAATAGTGCCAGGATTTGGGAGCTGCCTATCATCTAAGGCAGCTGGGTGTCTGTCGTGAAGGGGAAATTCTTTCTCCAGACATTAGATACGGATATGGGGGCACTTTGCCTTTGTGGGTGCACCTTGCCTGGTATGCCCAACAGCACAGAAAACAGGCCATGATGGTGCAAACCCATGATCCCAGCATCAGGGGTTCAAGGTCATCCTTTGCTACATAGCAAGTTCCAGGAAAGCCTGGGATACATGAGACTAAGTCTCAAAACAAAACAAAAAAACAAAACAAAAGCAAAAACAGCTGAGACTAGAGTGTGAACTATCAGGCAAGTGTTTTAATAGGAAAGAAAAGGGAATTAGAGAAAACAGGACAGCACTGACCGGTGTGTGTGTGGGGGTGGGGTGGGGGTGGGGGTGTCAAGTTCGCCATGACAGACAACAGGATTTCTCACACCTTCGGACCAGGACAGTCAGCTCTTGATTGCCCGAGGCTTCAAAGTTGGCGTCCCTCACCCATGCTCTTCTCTTGCTATAAATCCCCATGCCCCAGGGGCAGCTGAAGACATTTTAAGTTGGGACAGAGTTGTTTGGGTGTGGTGTATGGGGTGAACAGTCTACAGCGGCACACAGAGAGAATGCTGATATCTGTAAGCGCCTGTCTGTGAAGACTGAATAGAGAATCCACCTACGTTCTGTATTAAACTAGGGGTTTTTTCAGAGTCTGACCAGTTCAGTTCACTTGGCCTTCACCAGTACCCCTTTCTGGGTGCATGCTGCAAGAGGGCTGGGTCTAGCACAGTGAAGTCCCACTCCAAGGACTTCAGAGTCAATCATGCACTGGGACCAAGGAGAGCTAAGCTCAGTGGATCTGCTCCATGATGGATCTGCAGTGGACACCTCCTTGATTATTTTTTTAGTCCACACATAGTCCATCTCATAAAGTGCCGCACTGGTCCTGCATGGATTGGTTCAACATCAAACTCAAAGAAGTGTCAAATCTGCCGCTGCAGGGATTGATTTCCCTCATAGCCACTGTGATGCCAACTCTGACATGGGGCCTTGGAATTGGAGCAAAACTAGTAATGTAGTGTAGCCAAGAAAGAAAGGATTGGTGGGCAGTGGTGGCGCACACCTTGGATCCCAGCCCCTGGGAGGCAGAGGCAGGTGAGTCTCTGAATTTGAGGCCAGCCCTGTCGGGGGAGGGGCAGGGTCTCACATATCCCAGGCTAGTTTCAGTCTTGATTTGTAGCCAAGGATGACCCTGAATTTCTGATCCTTCTGCCTCTGCCTCCCAAGTGTTAGGATCACAGGCATGCATGCCACACCAGCATTCTACCAACTGGCCTGCATCGACAGCACCCGTGTGTTACTCCTGACAGTTCCCAGGCACCCCATTCCCCATTCAGTCTCCTCCTCTTCCTCCACAGCCAAGCCTCCCCTTAAGCAAGTGTCCCCTGGCCACAGATCTGGGGCCTTTTCTCTCCTGACCAGAGTGACTCTAATAGGGCTAACCCAGCTCCTGCACGGGCTAGTGGAAGATTTCTGCAGGGGCCGATGTTGCCCCCAGTTACGGCCCAGGCGATCCCTGTGGCACTGGTGCCTGGGCACCAGCTGCCTATGGGTCCATGCCCAGATGTTTAACCTGGGCACTGCTTGGCCACATGACGTACTAGTGCGGCAGCCAGCTGGGGGATAAGCCACAGAGGAACACATTAGCTGGGGTGCTCCAAGCACAGAGTACGGGACAGGGGCCACCAGCCTCCTTTTTAAGCGATACATAAAATATCAAGTGCCAGTTAAGTGATAGATGAGAGACGCCTTGAACCAATGATGACAGATACTCCACAGTTTGGTTGTCAGACCATACACACATACGGAGAAAAAAACAGATGGCCTTTACTTAGGAAGTGCCTGTTGAGCTCTAGCTTTCTTCTCCTGTGACCACCACCCTCTTTTTATTTTTTGCAGGCCTCTCTTCTCCCATCTTTCCTCGTTATCAGTGGAGACACAGGGAGGAGGGCTCTGCTGGGAGGGCAGGAGCTAGCGGCTTACGCCAGCCGGCTCTCAGCGGCAGCCATGCTAACTCTATACGGGTAAGGCTGGTGTCAGCTGCCTCTTAAACATTCCAACAGGCCTGGGATGAGAGCTAAGGCATCGGAGGAGGCAAGGCAAGAGGACCAAGAGTTCAAGGTCAGACTGAACTACACAGCCAGGCCTGTATCCAAAAACAAAAGAAAAAACCCCCAAGGACAGGCTGTAACTCAGGGGAGAGCCTGCGCAGAACATTCAGAAGACCCTGGGTTGCATCCCAAGAATGAGAAAGAGAGAGGGAGAGAAAGAGGGAGAGGGAGAGGGAGAGGGAGGGGGAGGGGGAGAGGGAGAGGGAGGGGGAGGGGGAGAGGGAGAGGGAGAGGGAGAGGGAGAGGGAGAGGGAGAGGGAGAGGGAGAGGGAGGGCCCACAAATTTAGGGGTTTTAAGAATAAATTTATCAGCCGGGAGGTGGTGACTCACACCTTTAATCCCAGCACTTGGAAGGCAGAGGCAGATCTCTGTAAGTTCGAGGCCAGCCTGGTCTACAGAGTGAGTTCTAGGACAGCCAGGGCTACACAGAGAATTCCTGCCTTAAAAAAACAAAACAACAAAAAGAGAATACATTTTTCATGACACATTCTAGAGACCAGGGGTCTGAGTGCTTCAATTCCTCTTCCTCTGGGTCTCAGAGACATACTCAAAGCATTGGTGTCTTAGGTTTGTCTTTAAACTTGAGACAAGGTCTTATGTAGGCCACACTGCCCTCGTACGAATGTAGCGAAGGCTAGCCTAGAACTCCTGATCTTCCTGTCTTTACCTCTCAAGTCCTAGGATTATAGGTATGTGCTATCACGCCCAGGCTTTCAGCCTAGTCTCCCAGAGAGTTGATGAGTAAGTTTAGGTTCGGGTTTGGGGTAGAATTCCTTTCCTTGTGATTACAAGTCAGATGACTAAGGTCCCCTATGTCACCAAGAGCGGTCCAAGCTGAGCCTTGCTCTGAAATTCAAAGGCACCGGCATATCTGGTGGGGCTCACATCGTCATCCATCACAGTGCTCCTAACACCTCCATTCTCTTTGATTTGCTTTTCAAAGTCTGTGTCACTTCCAATACTACCCGTAGACATTTCTCTTGTTTTAAGAACTCGAGTTGTTAGGGCAGGCTTATCTCAGCAATACAGAGGACTCTCTCAAATGGAGAGCCCATTCTATCTGTCAAGTCTCTTCTGCCATGCAAGGCCACATATCCACAGGCTCCAGGGAGTGGGTGTCTTTGGTAGATCATTCTCCCCAGCACCTCTGGTATATGGACAACCAATAAGAGAGAGAACAGCTATACATTTGGGCTGTAGAGAGGGCTGGGTGGTCAAGAGTGTTTGCTGCTCTTCCAGAGGACCCAGGTTCAATTCCTGGCAGCCACATGACAGCTCACAACCCTCTGTCACTCCATCTCCAGAAGGTCAGATGCCCTTCTGGCTTCTGAGGGCACCAGGCATACACGTGGTACACAGACAATATGCAGGCAAAACACTCACACACATCTAAACTTTTTAAACAATTAAAATAATAGAACTTGCTGGGCGGTGTGGTGCACGCCTTTAATCCCAGCACTCAGGAGGCAGAGGCAGGTGGGTCTCTGTGAGTTTGAGGCCAGCCTGGTCTACAAAGGGAGTTCCAGGACAACTAAGGCTACCCAGAGAAATCCTATCTTGAAAAACCAAAATAATAATAATACTCTTTAAACTTAAATTATATATTGCCCTGGTTCCCACATTCCCCTCCCCCTGAAAATGTGCGCATGACTTCTGTTCTTGGTTTTCTAGGCAAACCGGGGGCAAATTTGAGGTGATTCATTTTCCCAAGAGGTCTTGGGGACCACATGGGGCAGCTCCCATTGAACCCAGCTCTCGTTGCTGGTGTCATAAATATAAAATATCCCTGGGGCCAGCAAGATGGCCCAGCAGGTAAAGGTGCTTGCCGCCAAGTCTGACGAACCGAGTTTGATCCCTTAGAGTCACACGAGTTGTCCTCTTACTCCTCATGATGTGTGGCACGTGCACACTCACACATATACACACACACATATGCAACTTTAAATAAGTAAATTATAACTTTAAAAATAAGATATGATCTCAAAAAAAAAAAAATGCTGTCGTTAGCTGGGCAGTGAAGGCACACACCTTTAATCCCAGCACTCGGAAGGCAGAGGCAAAAGAATCTCTGTGAGTTCGAGGCCAGCCTGGTCTACAGAGTGAGATCCAGGATAGGCTCCAAAGCTACACAGAGATACCCTGTCTTGAAAAACCAAACAAAACAGTGTACGTAACCATGGAAGACAATCTAGTGCCAAGTCGTTATTTGGATAATAACAATATTTCCATATGACTTTTTATTAAATGCTGTCTTTTCTATCTGCCTAGTCCCCACATTTAAAATTAGCCTCACTGAAGGGTGCAGTATCAAATACTCCAGTCAGAGTTTCGGGGTTCTAATCTGAGTCTGCTGTGTGGCCCCAAGTGATCACAGCTCTTCTCTGGTCCAGTTCCCTGCCAATATGGGTGGGATTGAGACAGCTCAGCACTTTTCAAACTGTACATTCATTGCATGAAGCACTCTGTAAGAAAAAAGGGTCCTTGGGGCTGGAGAGATGGCTCAGCAGTTAGGAGCACTGGCTGCTCTTCCAGAGGGCCCTGGGTTTTGTTTTGTTTTTATTCTTTGCAAAGATCAAGCACAGAGGATCGGTTTGATTCTCAACACCCACGTGGCCACTCACAACCATTTGTAACTAAAGTTTCAAGGGATCTGATGCTTTCTTCTGGCAGCTGAACGCAGTGCATGCACAGGTACAGAGAGACGCAGCAGGCAAAATACCCATATGCATACAATCAAAAGAAAGGTTAAGGGGCTGGAGAGATGGCTCAGCAGTTAAGAGCACTGACTACTCTTCCAGAGGACCTGGGTTCAATTCCCAGCACCCCCATGGCAGCTCACAACTATAACACCAGTTCCAATGCATATAAAAATAACCTTTTGTTTTTGTTTTTGTTTTGAGAGAGTCTCTATGTTGCCCTCGATGTCTTGAAACTTGTTTGGGTGGGAGCTCCACCTCAACCCCTGGCACCCTGGTATCTATACGCCCAAAGAGTCTGGAATGTTCTGGTGGAAGATCCACCTCAACTCCCCTCCCCCATTTCTTTCCCCAAACCCGCCCCTTCAAAGCCCACCAAACACAGCTCCTCCCCTAAAGAGGCTCAAGACCACTCCCACAGGGTATTTAAGCTGCATCCCAGAAAACAGACACGTGTTTTTCTGGTCTCCTATCTGTGTCTCCTCTGTGGGGGGCCGGAGAATCACCCGGGAATGCTTTACCCATTAAACCAGGGCTTTTTCTAATTCGGTCTGATTTCGTCTGATTTGGATTGCTGCGTCGGCAGAGAGGCCTGTTGGGGTGCCGAAAACTTATCAGAACTCATTATGTAGACTGAGCTGGCTCTCCGCGGTCCTCCCGCCTCTTCCTCCCAAGTGCTGAGATTAAACGTGTGCACTATCACGCCTACAGGCTAAGAAAAAAGGTCCTGGGCCAGAAAGATGGCCCAGTGGGTAAAGGCATTTGCTGTTCAAATGTGTCTGACGAGTTGATGAGTGGGAGCAGAGAACCGACTCCACACACGCACCATGGCGTGTACCCCTCCCTCCCAATAATCTTAAGAAAAACAGTGTCCGATGGTCAGATGTTTGACAAGATGCTGCTTGGAATCTGACTGACATGATTACAGGCCATCTGTAAAGAATGGCCTGCCTGGCTGGCTTTGTTCAACCGCTCCTGGCCCGAAGGAGCCGTGGTCCCAGTCAATCGTAGCCCAAGGGGAGGGTCTGGCATACACTCCCTTTTGAAAAGTGGCAACCAGCGGTAGCCTCCCTCCATGTCACTGTCTCCTCTCTATGACCCCCCCCCCCGTGCCTCTTTTCCTAAGGCTGGCCCCTGGGTTTTGCGCTATCATTTAAGGCTAACTTTCATGAAGTGTATCTGAATGTTCCTGGACGCCAGCAGCTGGGAATACATTCTCCATGTACATCTTTGAGATATAGGGAGTAGCCGGCCACTGCAATGCAGCATCAGGCGCCCACCCCACTCCTTATCCAGAAGATATTTATTGAGTATCTGTTATATGACAGTTGTCTGGGAACTATAGCAAACGGGACCCGATGCTTGCCCTCAAGGGGCTTCGGCTGTAGTGAGGAGCAGTGGGGTGGAGCCAATCGTAACCCGATGTGAGAGCAGCAGCCTCCCACCCGAATGCTTTCTCAAGACATTTGGAGATGCCCAAGCAGGGCAGGCCTGAATGAAAAAAGAATCAGACACATACATTCCTGTGGGGTCTGAGGTACTAACTAACGGCAGCCTGGGGAAGCAGGGGCAGTCCCAGGATGTGTCCAGCAGCCCTGGCCTCACATCCTTCACTTCCGGGTGCCCTCTTTACTGATTAGTGACCTCAACTGTTCAACAAGGGAACAGTAGCTGCTCACAGGCACTCCCAAGGCCAACATTTGACAGTACTGGAGTAAGACTGACATGTGTCAGTCAGCTCTTCATCAGTACCAGAATCTTTACTTTTTCTTCCCAAACTAAGGACACCTGATCAGCCACAGCATCTTTTTTTTTTTTTTTTTGGTTTTTCGAGACAGGGTTTCTCTGTGTAGCTTTGCGCCTTTCCTGGAACTCACTTGGTAGCCCAGGCTGGCCTCGAACTCACAGAGATCCGCCTGCCTCTGCCTCCCGAGTGCTGGGATTAAAGGCGTGCGCCACCACCGCCCGGCTCCAGCCACAGCATCTTTAACACCCTGTTTTTTTTTTCTTGCAGCCCATTACTTAGGCACATATATAAGATTCTTGATCAATCCTGACTTTTTCCAGTTCCCATAGCCTTTTGACTAAACACCGATCCTGACAATGGCCCTCTCACCTGAAAGGAAAGATGTCAGGCTAGGTAAGCTGTACTTCATTTATGAGAGATATACTTCTGCAGTTAGAATTTTATTTGATTGGTCCGTTCAGTATATTCCCAAGCCCCCATTCACTGTCGTTCTGTGGTGTGGAGGCAAGAAAGATCTATACTACATCTCTAGCTTCACTTAAAACTGGCAAGACATGCGACATGACTTTGACCAAAGAGATTTTTAAAAGACTCTTACATTCTTTGATTTTGCTTCCTGCTTGATTTTTGTTTTGTTTTCAGACAGGGTCTCATTTGGCCAGCCTGGCCTCCTCTGCCTCCTGAGTGCTGTGATTACAGGTGTGTGCTACCACACCTTCCCACTTGGGTCTTAGGTAGATGCAGCTATCTCATGACCAGGAGAAAATAAATTGGAGGTCAAACAACCTACCCACTGAAGAAGGCTGAGCAGAGAGCAGACAGGAACTCCCAGGTTTGGACAGCCTTGCTGAGCTGTACCCATGCCAGCCTACCTACCTCTAAGCCTCTTGTTATAGGAGGCAAATCTACACTTCGTTTGTATAAAGCCATTTTTCCAGCTTTCTAAAACCCCACAACAAAACTCTTGGTTAACCCAATTCTCTCCACTCGAGGGCAAATGGCATGAGTTGTCTCTCCTATCTCCATATTTTCTGCTGTAAGCTGTAAGCGTCAAGGAGCCTCTGGGTTTGATACCACAAGATACTTCATCAGCCCCTTAATGTGAGAAATCCACGGAACCTATTTAATGAGCAAGGGAATTTATTAGGGGCTAACTCACTTTAGCACAAGTATTTACTGTAGGGTCATGGAAAGCCAAGTTATGTCCCACGCTGATCTTCTTCCAAGATCTGCCTGGTCAGTCTCAGCATCCAAAACCACAAGGGAGCAAAGAGGAGTGCCTAGTACACCCATCCCACTTCTTAAGGGTCCCTGCGTGGCTACGCCCCAGGGACATGTACTTCAAGGTCATAGGCAGATGTAACAGTTACCTGCTACCTCACTAGGGGCTGGTGCTTCAAGGTCATAGCTAAAACAGCTACCCACTACAGCCCCTTCACAAGAATGCCACATTGCCAGCTGTCCCCAGAAGAGGTCCGAGGCTATATATGCCCAAGCTGAGCTACAATGCTACGAGACGCAGAAGCTGCGCCTTCAAGCATTGCAAGCTTTAAGTATTGATGAAAATCTCTCTTAGAGCTTTACAGGAGGGAGACACTCCTTACTGCATGTGGAAATCATGGGCAATGAGTATCTAGAATGACGTCCCTGAGAGGCAATCAAGTATTACCTCGGGAAATCGAGGCAAATGGCTATAACTCCTCCTGTACTTTAGGACGGAATCCTTGACATTTGTCAAAGGAAGTTACCTTGGTCCTAAATGAGCCTGGATCCTCCCTGAACCCCCAAGTCTCTGGGGGTGGGTTTGCCTGGAAGTAGGTTATACCCAGCGGCGAGATCTGCTGCTGCACCGAGACCTGGGCTCTGTGGCGACAGGAGCTGGAGAGGCCGCACCTTTGCTTCATGAGGTAGACACAAGGCTGCCTCTCCACCAGACTCCACACATACGAGGTTTACCAAAAGCCCTGCAGAGAGCACCTCGTCTGCTCCATGTGGTCACTCAGGACAAAAAACAAAATCCAGGGAGGCCTGGCCCTGCCCGCTAGGATCATGTTTTCTTTCCTTTCTGTGGGGCAGCTCCACCTGCTGGCCACCTTCTTTCTTGGTAACTGCACCATGGCAGTTCAAAGGCACCCTTGGGTATTGGATCAACGGTCCCACTCACATTGTCTAGACTGTCTGCCCAGCTCCGGCTCTTTCAAGCTGATTACTGACTCTTCTGGCCTCTGAAATATTAACTTCTAAAAGATAAAAGCCAAGACGGACATGGTGGTGCGGCACTCAAGAGGCAGAGGCAGGCAGATCTCTGTGAGTTCAAGGTCAGCCTGGTCTATAGAGCGAGTTCCAGGACAACCAGGGCTGTACAGAGAAATCCTATCTGAAAAGAAAAAAAAAAAAAACACAAAAAACTAAATAAAGCCATTCTGAAAAAACAATTCCCATGAATGTAACCTCACTGAGAAATATTTCTAGACCATTAAAACTTTAAAGCTTGCACCTGGAGATGGCTCAGTGGTTAAAAGCACTGGCTGCTCTTGCAGAGGACCCGGGTTCAATTCCTAGTACATGTCGCCTCACAACAATCTCTAAATCAGTTCCAAGGTTCTGATACTCTCTTTTAGCTCTCAGCCAGCACTGTGCATACCGGGTACACAGACAGACATGCAGGCAAAACAGCCACACACACCACATGGTAACATTTTAATTTAAAAATGATTGATTTATATAAATGAGCCATTGCTGTGTCCTCAGCATGTCAAGCAGAGTCTGAGGGGTTAGACCCTCTTCTGGGGATGTGATGCCTAGGACAGCCTGGAGGTCCTGGTTGATTAGACCAAATACCTCCTTGAGTCCATCAGAATTCTGCCCTGATATTCCTGTCTTTTTCAGTGGTGGGTCGCTGCAATGCCTCCCCTGTCTCCCTGTCGGAGAGGGTAGACAATAATCCCTTCTTAGATCTCTAATCTCCAAAGGTGCTATCCATCTTCCTTTTTCTCACATTCGCTACTTTATGTAAGTTTGGGAAATGCCCAGGAGCAATGGCCTCTCAGCCTTCCAACGCCTGAGTGCTTTAAGATAAAGGAAGTCTGGCCCGTGCTTCTCTCTAGTTGACGCTTTACATCCTGGAAGAGGGCAGCCTCCCCTCCAACCCAGCATGGCTGTTCTCAATAATCCACCAGTGACAAAGGCGTGCATGACTATGTAGGGAATCGCCTCAGAACGTGTAGCAGCTAGACTAAACTGGTTGATAAAGCTCTTCCAGTTGGTCCAATGGCAATCTCACCCTCTGCAGCCAGGAGGAGGGCTGGGATCTGTCCAGGCCATGGAAATCCAGCTCTTGTGCTGGGTGGCAGAACCCTTCTGTGGAGAAAGAGCCAAGAACAGCTGGAGGAGGCAGAACTCCAGGCCTGACGGCTGCATTTAGCGTGACGAGCCTCAGAGTAATCCGTTGAAGAGAATCTTGCTAAAGACTTCTCATAAGACTCCAGGGGCCATCTTGTGATGAGGTTTTTTGTGTCCAAATGTTTACGTTTTAAAGACATGCAGTTTTTCAAGACTGCAGGTTCTCTTCATCTAAACAGATGTACTAAGTACACCCCACCTGTCTGAAACCCCTGTCCCTCTGGGAGGAAAGGGGTGCTTCTTTGGTTTCTTTTTTTTTTTTTTTTTTTTCGAGACAGGGTTTCTTTGTGTAGCTTTGCGCCTTTCCTGGAACTCACTTGGTAGACCAGGCTGGCCTTGAACTCACAGAGATCCGCCTGCCTCTGCCTCCCGAGTGCTGGGATTAAAGGCGTGCGCCACCACCGCCCGGCGCTTCTTTGGTTTCTTCAACACACTTCAGCCTGTCCCTCAAGATCATCACTCCAGAAACATGGCTTGATGAGAAATGTGAAAAGGGACCACTGTAGGTCAGTGGCTCTGATTGCCACTCCTAAGAGCTGACCTACTAAGCCCTTTAAATGACTACACCTCTGCCCTGGGGGAATCCAGAGGTTCCTGGCATGAACCATCCACAGCTATCTGACCTCTTCCTCGGCCTTGCTCACACCTGGCTCCCTAACTCCTCCCCTCCAGCATAGATACATTCTTCCTGCCTTTCTGGGTGAGCTGGACATCTTTTAAAGATCACCTCCTTCCTACCTCATTACCTCTCTCAGACCCCTCTTTCTCCTGTTGTGGCACCTGAGACCTTCATGCAGCTCTTTCCAATGAACCAGGCCCTCTCCCAGGGCTTCACAGATCGAGTCCCCTCTCGTACATCATCAACCTTGGGTCTGGGTCCCTCCACCCTTTCCTCTGGCCTGGCAGACCCCAGCCAGCAAGCACAGCAGTGCTATCTGAGCCGACCTAAGCCATGCTGAGGCAAGCCGGAACAGACTGCAGGGCCATGACTGGTCCTGCTTTCAACACCGCTTTGGCACATTTGGCACATTTGGTAGTAAGAGACTGATCTTTGAAGAGTTGTGCTTTCTAGAAACCTCCAGAAGGCACAGAACGCTCAGCTTGCGTTACATCCCCTAGGGAGAGTCTCTGGTGAGATTTCCAAACCCAAAACATGTGTTTACATTTCAAGGAAAAGCAAGCCTCAGGACTTTAGGGCCACCGAAGAAGATGGCTCCTGGAGAGGTACGTTTATATTCCAAAAGGTTAGAGAGAGAAGGCAGAGCTTTCCCATCCTGTCTCCAAAAAGCAAAGGGTTTTTTTCCCCTCCATTTTCTCCATCCCTCCCCATAGGCCTGACTACCTATACTGGAGAACTTTCTATCTGGGTTTTATCCAGTCACCCCAGGGTCAAACCCTAGGGCAACGGTTGTCTACTCAAGTATGATTACTTACAGACTATTTTATCTCACTACATAAAGCACAACAAGCTCGTCTCTGATCTAGAATGTCTTGTGTGCGCATTCATATCAAAATGAACAAAGGTAGATGTTAAAAGCCCAAGTTATAGAGGGCAGGAGGATGGGATCTTGTTTTGTCAAGTGGTTTATGAGAAGAGAGACAAGCTCCGTGGGCTGCTTAGCCAGACCTGGGTAGCACCCATCGGAAGTGGTACGGCCCCGCGGAAGGACTGGGAAGGCCGCTGGCCAGGCCCCTGCACCTCCCAACATCACTCTTTCCTTTCAGTGGGAGGCAGAGAGGCCCAGAGAGCCGGCAAGGCCAGCTTCAGGGCGACAAGAGTGTTGTTCTCTCCCACAGTAGAGGGAGAACCAAGGCGAGCTGGTAGCCAGAGCTAGAGTCGGGAGAAGATTGTGGAGCCAAGATGTCAAGCTCCTCGGGAAAGCCATCTGGCTCACACCTTGCGGGGGCCTCCTTGGCCTCTGTGTCCTTCACTTCCTTTCTGCCTTGGCTGATTATAGACCCCACCCTACCCCCATGTCCAGAGAAGCCTGCCGTCCCTTCCAGGGGGGGACCAGGAGTGTGGAGGGGATGCCACTGTCCTGACAGCTCTGTTGAGTGACACGTCAGTGCAGACAGGGGACTAGAAGTCAGCGGGCAAATGAAGGGGCTGAGGGGAATAGAGAGGCCTCTAGAGCACCGGAATGGGGTGGGGAGAGGCGTGGGTTATAAAGAGCCACACCGTGTCCCCTCCCAGACAATGCCCTCGTCTGCATTCATTAGCGAGGAGGAAAGTTTCCCCCTCACAGCTGTGGCCCGATCCCTCTAAATGCTGAATTTAACTGTTAGGGGTTTTGTACAGAACTTCACAGTGGCAAAGTTCTCTGTCTGTCTGTCTGTCTGTCTCTCTTCTGTCTCTCTGGAAGAGGTCTTCAACCATGCTGGCCTAGAACTCACAGTCTTGAGTGCTGCAATCAGAAGGCTGCACCACCACACCCCTCTTGAAGGCCTTTACAACGGCTTTGCATTTTTCTCCATGTCCCTGTGTCTACATTGTAACAACGCACAACAGCATCGATTTCGGCGGCGTCTTGTTACTTGTCATAAGGGCTAGGAAGGAGCTTCAGGGAAGCGGAGAGGACAATTTCAGTGCTGTAAGAGTTTTCTGAGGTGCCCTCGCTTTCGCCGACCTGGGATGGCAAGGACGCCTCTCGAGCCTGGGTTTCTGGCAGTGAGAAAACTGCTGGTTTCTTACCCATGCAGATGGGACCTGGGATCTAGGACTTTAGACTCCAGAAACATATTTCTGGCTCAGGAAAGGCAGTATGCAAGAGAGCATGAAATGGGGGCAACTTCCAGATCCCAGTATACTTCCGGGACACCGACTTTGCTGAGAAGAGGTTCTTAGGTTTGCTAATGAGTTCAACTCAGATGGCCGTGCTGGGGGCGACTCATCTGCTCCATGACTGAGAGGTGGAAGGAGCTCCTAGAAGCCGCCTCTCAAGCTTTGCATGAGAAGCCAACAGCGCTCCCCTCTGTTGCAAGGAGAAACATCAGGAGGGTGTGTGTGCGTGTGTATGTGTGTGTGTATTAGGCTTACAAGGTTTCCCTCAATTGCTGGTCCTGAGCACTTGGATGCCTGTGTGGGTTTTTAGCTCCGCAAAGCTGAAACAGGCAAGGTTTCCTGTTCAGTGATCAGGACTCGGGGCTCCTCTGGGGAAGATGTCATTGCTACTAACTTTCTGTGTTTGGCCTTTCTAACTTGTGTGGTTTGGCAATTTGTGCCTTTTCTGGTTCTGCCAGAAGTCACTCAACAGTCCGATGTCATTATGACTTCAAGCACTCACCTCCTCTCCTGGCAGGTGCACCTCAGGAAGGCATTTATCATTATCGGTGTCTGTTAGGTTAGATTGTGGACGGGGATTGTGGCCGCGGGTGGGTAGAGGGTAAAGAGTAGAAGTCTAAAGAGTGTTTTTAGACAGAATTCTGCCCTGATAATTCAGAGCATGAAGTAGCTTTCTCTTTCTGAGAAAATGTTACTGGTGAGAATCATTTGATCCACAAAGTCGTGCAAATGAAGAGACTCAAAGCCTTGTGTTCATTTTAATAGCACTAGGAAAATGGTCTACGCTAGTGGGACCATCCGTGTCCAAAGAGCCACCAAGTATCTGAAAGCTGCCACTTGACAGAGCAACGTGGGTCATTTTGGCACAATGGTGGTGGGGCTGGTACATGTGTCCAAAGACATCTGTGTCATTGACCCTTGTCAGAGGCCCCAAAAAGTGACATTTTGCTGCACATTTTAAAAACAGAGAATGGGACAGGAGACATGGGTCTGCTGTTAAGAGCATTGGCTGTTCTGCCAGAGGACCTGGGTTCAAGTCCCAGCACCCATGTGGTGGCTCACAACTGTCTGTAACTCTAGTTCCAGGGGGACTCAACACCTTCACATAGACATACATGCAGACAAAATGCCAATGCACATAAAATTAAACAAAAACAAAAACAAACAAACAAACAAACAAAAAACCAGAGTAGTGTTGAGCTTAAAATCCCAGCACTCAGGAGGCAGAGGCAGGCAGATCTCTGTGAGTTCAAGGCTAGCCTGGTCTACATAATGAATTCCAGAACAGCCAGGGCTATAAAGACACTATCTTGGGGGAAGAAAAAAAAAAAAGACTTTGAAAGCAGATTCTTTGGCTTTCAAAATAAATCCTGATAAGCAAAACACAAAGACAGAGCTCCCCTTTCCCAAGGTGTCTCAAGAGTGCTGCAAGTAGCCAGGTGGTACCGGTGGCACACGCCTTTAGTCCCAGCACTCGGGAGGCAGAGCCAGGCGGATCTCTGTGAGTTCGATGCCAGCCTGGTCTACAGAGTGAGTTCCAGGACAGGTTACAAAGCTACAGAGAAACCCTGTCTCGAGAAAAAAAAAAAAAGTGCTTCAAGTCAAGAGGGCTCATCTTGCTTCGAGCCGGAACCCACGTGACTGTGTGACCTTTGAGCTGACCTCTGTCAGCAGTCCTCTCTCATTCCTAAGCCACCCGACAGCACCATTTACGAAAGGAAATTCCTTAGAGTAAGAAACAGCTGGACGCGGTGTAACGACAGGACCTGGGAAGCTGAGGCCGGGGTCCCCTGAGAGTTGTACTCTGGAAGAGCTTTCTCCGCTGGCACAGCTGCTTGACAAAGATCCAGCGAAGCTGAGACGCGTGATGGCCTCCGGGCCACTTTTGCTTTTGACCTCCACGTGCTGCATGCTTGGGGGGGGGGGGGTTAATATTTGTACAATTTGGGGATATTGGATTGATGGAAATTTTCTTATGAATCATTTATGTATGCCTCCTCCCAGGAGTACTACTTCTTAGCTTCCCGAGGAAAGTCCTGAACACACTACCCTTCCCACTTTTAGAGATCTCCTTATCTGCTGGAAGATCTTCCTTAGCCTTGGAGGTGGTACCACACATAAGGAGGCCAGAGATCTCTTCATGAGGTTCTGAGACAGTCTTAAAACATCTGCCCCTTTCGCTTACTCAGGAACAAGATAATCAGAACAAAGTAAACTTAAAAAGTCAACAAGATTTGTCAAGAAGTTGGTCAAAAATCAGATGACGAGCCTCTTCCCACTATCCACTCAGGCATATACAGCAACAGAGTTAGATGAGCTGGAGTTCCCTCTGCCCTACGCAGGTACTTTCATTGATGAGCAAAGAATGAAGGGTCAGGATCTCCCTTTCTTAGAAAAGTTAACACATGCAGAGTCACTGTGGTGTCACGTGACCAAGGAACAACAAAAATGCCCAGGATTAGACATATAAACAAATTCTACAAAGACATAAAATATAAACATTGTATTATGCCAGAAATTGAATAGTAACTGTAGCAGCTTTGGCCCAGGAGTTTTCTTGAGCACTCTGACCATTAAGAGTTAATACACTGCTTGGAACATAGTATACTGCCTAGGTTGGCTTGGAGATTTTCTGTTTAGCATCCTTGAAGCCACAAAAGCTACCAGCCTGAGAACAGGCTGCCATATGCCCTTAGATTCTTAAAATTGGGTTCTGGGGAGCCAGGGGCGATGGCACATGCCTTTAATCCCAGCACTTGGGAAGCAAAGGCAGGCGGATCTCTGTGAGTTCGAGGCTAGCCTGGTCTACTGATCGAGTTCCAGGACAGGCTCCAAAGCTACACAGAGAAACCCTGTCTCAAAAAAACCAAAAAGAAGCCGGGCGGTGGTGGCGCACGCCTTTAATCCCAGCACTCGGGAGGCAGAGCCAGGCGGATCTCTGTGAGTTCGAGGCCAGCCTGGACTACCAAGTGAGTCCCAGGAAAGGCGCAAAGCTACACAGAGAAACCCTGTCTCGAAAAACGGAAAAAAAAAAAAAAGAAAAAGAAAAAAAAAAAAAGAAATTGAGTTATGGGGTCGATGAGTAAAAATGAGTATAAAAGATAACTCTGTTTATCAATGATGACTAAACTTGAGAAAAAAATGATTGTAAAAGATAACTCTTTTCTGTCAGTTTATCAATAATGACTAAACTTGTGACCCTGGGTGTACAGGAAAAGAATTAAACACAAGTCTGAAAATAAAAACATGATCTACGTTTTGGAACAACATAGATCTATCCTGCTTACTGAGTTCTGTATAAACACCCTGACTTCTAGTCAGTCAGGCTGCAAGACCCAGGCTCATGTCTTCCTTTGCCCACACCTTGCCTCCTCTCTAGAAGCTGTCCCCTGCAGAGGCAGGCCTCCTTCATTCAACAATGGCAGAAATTTGTTGTTCAACATTTCTCAGGTTTGGTTTTGTTTTGAGATAGGGTCTCTTGAATTTAGTATATAGCCAAGGATGACCTTGAACTCTCCTAATCCTCCTGCCTCTACCTCCCCAGTGCTGGGATTACAGATGTGTACCACCTCACCTGGATTATGAACTCAGGGCTTCATTCATGCTAGGCATTCTACCAACCAAGCTACACCCCAGAGACAACTCATGTATTTTAATGTATCTTTTGAACTTTGCTTAATCATTTAGTCCAATTGTTAATTAAATTATATCCTTTGAGCAAGGAAACTTTAAAGGCCTCAGAATCCTGTATTTAGCTCTAAGCATACACTTAAGTCTCACTTATGTCTATTTAGTAAGTCCAACTTTGCTCCATACTGACTAATCCTAAAATTCTTTTTTTTGTGGGGGATGAGTTTTGAGACAGGGTTTCTCAGGGTAGTCCTGGCTGTCCTGGAACTCACAGAGATCCACATGCCCCTGCCTCCCGAGTGCTGGGATTAAAGGTGTGAACCACCATCACCAGCTGGCCTAAAATTCTTCTTACAGCAAAGTCAGGTTGAAGCAGCAGGGTGGTGGGGTGTGGAGTGTCCTCCTCAGAATCTAGGTGACTGCATCACCTCTACGCCGCTGATGTTCTTGGCACTCCCAGCCCACTATAGATGCCCCCCTCCTTCTTGAAATGTCATGGTTAGATTGCATGTTCTGGCCAAAGGGAACTAAAAGGTGATCTCCCGGGTACTTAGACAGTCATCAGAAACACTTAAGCATTTATGAAAACCCCGAAAGATCAAGCAACTTGGGGTGTGCTCTGTGGGCGGCTTCCCACAGTGAGAAAAATTCCACTAGAAAGGAAACAAAACAAAAAGTCTGTTCCTCATGTCTGCACTCACTCCTGCCTGCTTAGCCTCGAAGGCACTGAGGTTGGCTTCAGCTCAAGAGGCTGCTACATGGAAGAATTTGCTGCAGATTTTTCCTTGCAAGCAATAACAGCATCCGTTCAAGTTATTAACATACCATCCAGCTATATAAAGAGCCTACATCTTGGGGCTGGCTCAGTGGTTAAGAGTACTGGCTGCTCTTCCAGAGGACCCTGGTTCAATTCCCAGCACCCACATGGCAGCTCATAACTGCCTATAACTCCAGTTTCAGGGGATTCAACATCTTCACACAGATGTGTATATATATCAGGCAAAACAGAAAAATGCACATGAAATAAAAATAATAAATTATTAAAAAGAGTATGCGTCTTGAACTAGGTTAACACAGTAATTTGGAGAAGCTACAGACTTGTTTTGTGTTGAGGCAGGCTCTATCTATATAGCCTTAGTTGTGGAATATTACTGTAACTATGTAAAGGTGTATACATTTGTTTATGTTGTGGAATATTACTGTAACTAAAGGTGTATACATTTGTTTATGTTGTGGAATATTACTGTAACTGTGTAAAGGTGTGTTACATTTGTTTATGTTGTGGAATATTACTCTGTGTAAGGGTATGTTACATTTATTTATGCTACATGTGTTTAATTATGTAAACATATGTTGTTGTGTCATCTTGCCGGACTAAGGCACCTGATTGGTCTAATAAGAAGCTGAATGGCCAATAGCTAGTCAGGAGAAGGACAGGTGGGGATGGCGGGCAGAGAGGATAAATAGGAGGAGGAATCTAGGCTTGAGGGAGAAGAGAAGAAAAGAGAGAATGAGAGAGAAAAAGAGAGAGATGCCTGGGGCCAGCCAGCCTGGGAGCCACCAGCCAGCCAGCCACAGAGTAAGACATACAAAATAAAAGACAGCTTAACAAAAAACAAACAAACAAACAAAAAAACACTGAGGCAAAATGTAGATGAAGAAAAACAGGCTAACATAAGTTATAAGAGCTAGTGGGACAAGCCTAAGCTAGTGCCGAGCATCATAACAAATAAGTCTCTGTGTCATGATTTGGGAGCTGGTTGGTGGACAAAAAGTATGTTACACTTAGCTGTTTTGGAGCTCACTATGTAGACAAGACTGTCCTGGAATACATAGAGATCTATCTGCCCCTATCTCTCAAGTGCTAGGATTAAATGCAGGCATCACTACGTTATTTGTATAATAACTAATTTTGTTCCTGTCCTAGTGTGGGTTTCTATTGCTGCAATGAAAGAGTTTGTTTGGCTTACACTTCCATATCACAGTTCATTACCAAAGGGAGTCAGGACAGGAACTCAAACAGGGCAGGAACCTGCAGGCAGGAGCTGATGCAGAGGCTGTGGAGGGATGCTGCCTACTGGCTTGCCCCTCATGGTTTGCTCAGCCTGCTTTCTTGTAGAACAGGACCACCTGCCCAGGGATGGCACCACCCACAATGGGCTGGGCTCTCCTCCATCAATCACTAATTAAGAAAATTAATTAAGAAGATGCCTTACAGCGGTATCTTTTTTTGTTTGTTTGTTTTTCAAGACAGGGTTTCTCTGTGTAACAGTCCTAGCTATCCTGGAACTCACTCTGTAGACCAGGCTGGCCTCGAACTCAGAGATCTGTCTGCTTCTGGCCCCTGAATGCTGGGATTAAAGGCATGTGCCACTACACCCTGGTTTATAGCTGGATCTTATAGAGACATTTTCTCAGTTGAGATTGGTTCCTCTCAGATGACTTTAGCTCCTGTCAAATTGACATAAAACTATCCAGAGCAGTTCCACTACAGGCTTTTTCTTGGGGGGCGGGGAGTGTTGAGTCAGGGTAGTTTTGGTGCCTGTCATAGATCTCACTCTGTAGACCAGGCTGGCCTCGAACACACAGAGATCCACCTGGCTCTGCCTTCTGAGTGCTGGGATTAAAGGTGTGCGCCACCACTGCCCGGCTCCACTACAGGCTTTTAAGGTAGATCTATAGTAAATGAGATTTGTTCAAATAACTCGAATTGGATTGGAAGTCTCGAAGAGTGAAGCTGATATCACGGCAGTAGAATTAACGACATCCTGCCTCTGGAGGTCTGCAGGCACCAGCTGGGCAGCTGCCATTTAAGACAAACCCACAGTGGATTCGGTCCTAGCTTCTGCTGATCAGCTTGGAACAAAACAGCCAATAAGGAGAGGCGGGCGGATCTCTGTAATCTCAAAGCCAGTCTGGTGTATATGGGGAGTTCAGGGTTACATAGTGAGACCCTGTCTGAAAAAAAGAAAGAAAAGAAAAGAAAAAAGCCAACAGAATGGTGTATTGTGGGGAACTTAACAGCAGTCAACTGTGGCAAAACCCAAGGGATACAATTGTGTGGTACAGACAAAAGACTTCTGTGTTTCTGCATGGGCAGACCACTCTGAATACATCGAGCCAGAAACCTGAGTTCCTAGAGGTTTGGAGAACTCAGCTACAACTGTAGAGAGGGAAAACTCCATGCGACTCACAGAACCCAGAGGCATGTGTTTATCCTACCAAGGAACAGGAGGCTCAGAGACGTCTCTAGGGTGAGATCTCTGGAGAGATGTATTTACATTAGAGGTAGAGAAAGAATCCAGAGCCTTCTCATCTGGTCTTCTAACAGCAAAGGTTCCCCCTCTCCTGGGGGAAGAGAAAAGCAACTGGTTTTGTCCTGTGTATAAGCTAAGAAAGGCTGCTCTGTGTGGAGCGGAATCCAGCAGGCCCTGGAGGGGTGGCTCCATGGTTACGAGCACACTGGCCGCTCTTTGCAGGGGACCTGGGTTTGGTTCCCAGTACCCACATGGCAGTTCATCTGGTTCCAAGGATCTGGTACTCTTCTGCTGGGCTCTATGGCCACTGACTGCATGCAGTATACTTACATTCATGTGGTAAACTTACATGCATGCAGTATACTCGCATACATGCAGGCAAAACACTCACACACATAAAGCTAATCTTTTCCTTAAAAATGAAAAAGAATAGTTTCCATCTCTTGTCCAGTGTCACCCCAGGGTCTCTGCATAACAACTAATTTGGTTCCTCTTTCGGGGTGTCAGTATGAGAGAGCCAGAGACCTACTCCTCAGCAAAGCAAATCTGGCGGAAACCCATTAAACACACACACACACACAACCATTTCTGTACTGGTTATAAAAGTTTCTGGGCCGGGCGTTGGTGGCGCACGCCTTTAATCCCAGCACTCGGGAGGCAGAGCCAGGCGGATCTCTGTGAGTTCGAGGCCAGCCTGGGCTACCAAGTGAGTTCCAGGAAAGGCGCAAAGCTACACAGAGAAACCCTGTCTCGAAAAACAAAACAAAACAAAAAAAAAAAAAAAAAAGTTTCTGGAAACTGGGGCATTAGATGGCTCAGCAGGTGAAGGCGCTTGCCCACAAGCCTGCCAACCTGAGTATATGGGGAGGTCAAAACCTACACGGTAGAAAAAAAAAAAGAACTGACTACCACAAGTTGTCCTCTGACCTCTACAAGTTCAAACGCCTTGGCATGCACACTCTCTTCCCTCCACAGCTAGCAAATGTAATTTTAAAAAAAAACTAAGTATCTGGAAATTGTTCTATAGGTATGTGCCAAAATGAAAACAAAATTAAAGAAGTTTACTACAGCTTGGGAAGAAGAATGAGTTTGTGGCAACTGACCTCTGACCTCCACACAGACTCTGCTCCAGCTCTTCCTGACAAGGCTCACTTCCTCCATCCAACTGGACCTGTTTGCATTAGTCACATGGATGTAGCTGTGATCCAAAGTGCTTAACTCAGAGGGAGGGATCTATTTCAGGTCAGAGTTTCACAGCTGAGAACAGAGCTGATGAAAATGTGAGTTTAGGTCCACTCACAGGACTCTGCATCCCCTCCACCACCCTCCTCCATACCCAGATACATCCTCCTTGGAGTCTAGCCTGTCAAGGACCTCTGACCTCTGCATCCACATCTTTCCCACATCTACCAGATTTAGCCTGGGGACCACAAGGGGTCCACCAGCAGAGTCTGCTTTCCCTGCCTTGATTGCAGAAGAGGTCTAGGCTTGGGCCTATATCCTCCTTCCCTCCCTTCCTGTCACATCACAGGACCTCCCACATCCTGTCCCTCCCTTCCAGCCCCACTGTGCATCAGCCAGCCCCCTCTGCCCATCTGACTGCATTCTACCCCACCACTTCCAGCCTCTAGACTTATCCCCAGGCCTACATCTTCTCCTCTTCCCGACCCTGCTCCATCCATAACAAACGTAAAACTAACAAAGGAAGTCCACATGTCCAGATTTCATTGCAGGAATACCAACAACATGACAGATTAAGCCAACATCTTCTCTCAAACCCACCAGTCCTATACAAATACTTGCCAATGAGAGTTACCTAGATGAACTCCAGGACACAGAAATTAAAAGAACAATCTATAAGGGGTTGGCGAGATGGCTGCTCAATGGTTAAGAGCACTGACTACTTTTCCAGGAGACCCGGGTTCAATTCCCAGCTCCCACATGGTGGCTTACAACTGTCTGTAACTCCAGTTCCAGGGACCTGACCCCCTCACACAGACATGCATGCAGGCAAAACACCAATACACATTTTTTAAAAAGAAGAAAAAGAAGGAGCCAGCAGTGTAGTGCGTGCCTTGAAGAGGCAGAAATAGGCAGGTCTCTGTGAGTTTGAAAACAGCCTGGTCTACAGAGAGAGTTCCAGGATAGCTGGGGCTACACAGAGAAACCCTGCCTCAAAAAAACCAAAACCAAAACAAAAACAAAAACAAAAAACAAAAAATCAAAAAAAGATCATGAACCTCCTCAAAGAATTAAAGGACTTGAAATCAAGGAAAAGGAGTTAAATGAGGAGAAATGCCTGAGACGCCCAAGAAAACACAAACAGAAGGGTGTTGCAAGTGACCAAGGCAATCCAGGCCTTGAAAATGTCATCCAATAAAGAGATAGAAACATCAAAGAGGGGCTGGAGAGATGGCTCAGAGGTTAAGAGCACTGGCTGCCCTTCCAGAGGACCCAGGTTCAATTCCCAGCAACCACATGGTGGCTCACAACCATCTGTAATGAGATCTGGTGCCCTCTTCTGGTGTGTAGACATACAAACAGAACACTGTATGCATAATAAATAAATAAATCTTAAAAAAAAAAAAAAAGAAAGAAAGAAAGAAACATCAAAGAGGACTGAAGCCGAAAGGAAGGTGGACTGGAAAAGAGCCTGACTGGAAGGAAAACTTGGAGAGTAAGGTAGCATGATCAAGTGGAAGATAGACTAGCAGGTCTCAAAGATAAAAATAGATCTGGACCAAGGAAGCAAGGAACATGAAAAATTAAAAACAAACAAACAAACAAAAAACAGGAAAGGAACACACAGAAAATGTGGGACACTGTAAGAAAAGCAAACCTTCAAATAATAGGTACAGATGACTGGAAGTCAAGATCATAGAAGAAAACGTACCCAAACTAAAGACAGACATACCCTTACAACTACAAGAAGCACACAAAACCTGAGTGCGGTGGCTCACACGTTTAATCCCAGCACTCAGGAGAGAGAGGCAGGCTGATCTCTGTGAATTTAAGGCAAGCCTGGTCTACAGAGTGAGTTCCAGGACAGCCAGGGCAATGTAGAGAGACCTTGTTTCAAAAACAAAACAAAGAGTACATAGAACATCAAACAGATGGGACCAGAAAAGAAAACCCCCACAGCATATCACAGTGAAACACCAAGAACACATAACAGTGTACTGAAAGTCACAAGGGAAAAGAGAATAACATCAGAATAACACTGGATTTCTCAGTGGAAACTTTGAAAGCCAGAAGACAAAGAAGCAATGCATTCCAAGTCTTAAAACATGTGACAACCAACGTCAAATAATATACCCAGCAAAACTATCTGCCATGATTGAAGGAGAAAGGAAAAGTTCCCATGACATAAACAGCCCTAAAAAATGTACATATATACATTTATACATATAGATATATGGATATATATATACATATATGATGTACATCCAACAACCAAACCTATGAAAACTATAGAAAGCTTTATTTTGGGCTGGAGAGGATTGAGCACAGCTGAGAGACTGTGAAAAGGAATACACAAAGCTGTAATTACCTAAACACAAAACACCACTGACAATATAAACACCACCACCAAAAATCAATGGCACAATGACCACAACACACACATTTCAATAATAACTTTGTATAGCAATGGCCACAGATCCTGAATCAAAAGACACAGAATGACCTAATGAATGAAGAAGAAAATCCATCGACCTGACACAAGCTTTAATGCTGGGCACCACCTTAGAGTAAAGGATGGGCTAAGGGATTCCAACCAGACGGGACCAGGGAGCAAGCAGGTGTCACTGTCTAGTAGCTGACAAAATAGATAGATTTCAACTAAAGCTAATCTGAGGAGATCAAGATGGACACTTCATTCTAACCAAGGGAAGCGTTAACTTAGAAGACATTATTATCCTAAACATATATACACCAAACCCTGGGGAGCCCACTTTCATAAAAAATCTACTACTGGAATTAAAGAGATTAAGATCAGTCCGTTAATAGTAGGTGATTTCAGTACCCCACTTTCTTCAATAGACAGTTCATCTGGGCCAAAAATACAGAAACCTGGTATCTATAAAATATTCAAACAGCAAAGTATACACATTCTACTCAGCATCATGCAGAAGCTTTTCTAAGAGACCACATTGTGGGACAAAAACAAATCGTTACAAATTCAAAAAAGAATGTGAATACACTTTTTGTATCCTATCTGACCACAATACAATAAAACTTAAAAAAAAAAAAAACTCCAGTAAATATGAAAATTCACGGAGATTAAACAACTCCTTAGTAAAGAATGAATGGGTCAAAGAAGAAATCACGAGAGAAATACTTCCTGGAACTAAGGGAAAATGAAAACACAATACAGCAGAACCCCGAGGACACACTGGAAGCGCCCTGTGAGGAGGTGGATAGCTAGCTCTAAGTGCCTACATTAAAAACAAATCACTCTTTCCATTTTGTAAGATTGCAGGTGAAAAGCTGAAGAGCCTGACACAAAGAAGAAACTGTGGCCAAGAAGGCTGGCGTTGATGCTCCTGCCACCAGGGCAGCCAAAAAGGGTGACCCTGGCGCTAAAAAGCCAGAGAAAGGGAAGCCCACTGCAGCCTAAACCCTCCTGGTTAGAGAATTGGCAGGTACTCTGGATCTGCTATGTATTCCGGGAGGCCCTGTACAAAAGGAAATGGTCAGCGGCAAAAGCTAAGGTTGAGAAGAAGAAAAAGGAGGTGATCTTCTCTGCTGTCATAAAAGCAGTTGGTGGAGATGGGATTGGTGGTACCCGGGGGTTAAACTTTGCAGAAAGCCTAGGTATCATCCAACTGAGATGTGCCTCTTCAGTCGGAAGGTGAACAAGCTGCGTGCCAGCACCACTCCTGGGGCCCAGTCGATCATCCTCACTGGGCACCACAGGGGCAAGAGAGTGAGTCATTTTCCTGAAGCAACTGGGCAATGGCTTGCTTCTCGAGACTGGACCTCTTGCCCTCAACTGAGTTCCTCTGCGTAGAATATACCAAAAGCTTGTCATCACTACCTCTACAAAAGTTGATATTAGCAAGGTTAAAATCTCCAAACATCTATCTAACCAAAGCTTACTTCAAAAAGAAGCTGGGCTGGAGAGATGGTTCAGCCTTTAAGAGCACTGGCTACTCTTCCAGAGGCCGGGAGTTCAATTCCCAGCACCACATGGTGACTCACTAGACACAAAGAAACCATCTATAGTGGGATCTGATGCCCTCTTCTGGCATAAAGTTGTACATGCAGATAGAGTACTCATGTATGTAAAGGAAATAAATAAATCTTAAAAAAGACAACACCTGAGAGACAGAGGCAGGCAGATCTCTATGAATTCAAAGCCAGCCTGGTCTACAAATTGAGTTCCACAGGGCAGCCAGACTGTTACACAGAGAAACCCCGTCTCAAAAAAACCAAACCAAACCAAACCAAAACAAAACAAAATAAAACAGCAGTTGAACAAGCCCAGGCCCCAGGGAGGGCAAGAGCTTCAACACAGAAAAGGGGAAATACAAGATTACAGAACACAGCAAGGTTTACCAAAGATCAAAGCTGTTCCTTGGCACCAGGGCTACCTGCAATGTAGTTGTCTTTGACAAATGGGATGTAGCCTCACAAACTGGTTTTCTAAATTGCTAACAACCTAATTAAACAGCTGTATATGATGAAAAAAAAAAAAAGCTGGGCAGTGGTAGTAGCACACCCACCTATAATCCCAGCACTCAGGAGGCAGAGGCAGGTGGAGCTCAGTGAATTTGAGGCCAGCCTGGTCTACAGAGTGAGTTTCGGGAGAGCCTGGACTGTTACACAGAGAGAAACCTTGTCAAAAAGAAAGAAGAAGGAGGAGGAGGAGGTGGAGGAGGAGGAGGAGGAGGAAGTGGAGGAGGAGGAGGAGGAGGAGGAGGAGGAGGAGGAGGAGGAGGAGGAGGAGGAGGAGGAGGAGGAGAAGGAGAAGGAGAAGGAGAAGGAGAAGGAGAAGGAGAAGGAGAAGGAGAAGGAGAAGGAGAAGGAGAAGGAGAAGGAGAAGGAGAAGGAGAAGGAGAAGGAGAAGAAGAAGAAGAAGAAGAAGAAGAAGAAGAAGAAGAAGAAGAAGAAGAAGAAGAAGAAGAAGAAGAAGAAGAAACACAAATAAATGCCTTAGCAATGATGTAACTAAAAAAGTTGGAAAAATGGCTGGAGAGTGCTGTGGGATGGTCTGTATGTCAACTTACTCTGATTGGTCAATAAATAAAACACTGATTGGCCAGGCAGGAAGTATAGGCGGGACTAACAGAGAGGAAGAAAAGAAAGAACAGGAAGGCAGAAGGAGACACTGCCAGCCGCCACCATGACAAGAAGCATGTGAAGACCCGGTAAGCCACAAGCCACGTGGCAAGGTATAGATTTATAGAAATGGATTAATTTAAGCTATAACGCCTTTAATCCCAGCACTCCGGAGGCAGAGCCAGGCGGATCTCTGTGAGTTCGAGGCCAGCCTGGGCTACCAAGTGAGTCCCAGGAAAGGTGCAAAGCTACACAGAGAAACCCTGTCTTGAAAAACCAAAAAAAAAAAAAAAAAAGAACAGTTAGCAAGAAGCCTGCCATGGCCATACAGTTTGTAAGCAATATAAGTCTCTGTGTTTACTTGGTTGGGTCTGAGTGGCTATGGGACTGGCGGGTGACAAAGATTTGTCCTGACTGTGGGCAAGGCAGGGAAACTCAAAGCTACAGGAGAGTTGCCTCAGTGGTTAAGAGCACTTGTTGTTGCAAAGGATGCAGGTTCAATTCCCAGTGCCCACATGGAGACTCATCACCTTCTAGGGCACCAGGCACATATGTGAGGTGCATGCTGGCAAAATACTCATACACATAAAATAATTTTTTAAAAAAATCTTAAAAAAAATTTAGTTGAGAAAATTAACGAATCTAATCTAAACCCAGTCAAAGGAAAGAAATAATAAAAATCAGAGCAGAAATTATGAAATAGAAACAAAACAATAAAAAGAATCAATAAATATACTGGCTGATTCTTTTAGAAAATAAACAAGACTTACAGACCCTGGTTTAAGTAACAAAAGACAAAGAGGACACAAATTAACAGTCAGAATGAACAGGGAAACATTACAACAGACACCAAGGAAATTCAGAATACTGGAATATTTTAAAAACTTGTACTCCATGAAGCTGGAAAACCGAAAAGAAATGGATAATTTTCTAGATTCAGCCAAACTACCAAAATTCCAAGAAGATATCAACAACCTTAACAGACTCATAACAAATGAGGACATTGAAACAATAATAAAAAGTCTTTCAGGACAGATGGAGTCACAGCAGAATTCTGCCAGACTTTCAAAGAAGATCTACAACCAATCCTTTTTAAAACTATTAAAAAAGATAGAAAGAGAAGGAGCGCTCCCAAATTTCTCCTATGAAGCCAGTATCACTCCAATAGACAAATTAGGCAAAGACACAAGAAAAAAACACTATATCCCCAATGAAGACAGGCTCAAAGTTTCTCAACAAAATACTTGCAAATAGAATACACACATCAAAAAGATCATCATACACCATGCTCAACTTGGCTTTATCCCTGAAATGCAGAGATGGCTCAACAAACCCAAGTCAATAAATGTAATAAACCATATAAATGGTCTTAAGTAGATGAAGGAAAAGCCTTTGACAAAATCCAACAGCTTTCATGATAAAAGTCTTAGAGAATGTAAGGCTAGAGGGAACATAGCTCAACATAATAAAAGCTACATACAAAAAAACCAACAGGCAACATCATTCGCCATGGAAAAAGGTTTGAAGCAAAACAATGGGCGTCATGAACAAGACAGGGACGGAGAGTCACTATCCCCACTCCCTTACAGCATCCTGCTGGAAGGACTAACTGAAGCAATAAGGCAAGAGAAGGAAATTAAAGGAATACAGATAGGGAAAGAATATGTCAAACTAACCCTATTTTCAGATGACATGATTCTAAAAAAAGAGATCACAAAAGTTCTACCAGAAAATTTCTAGAAAAAAATTCAGCAATGTGGCAAGATATAGAATCAACTTGCGGGGGCTGGAGAGATGGCTCAGCGGTTCTTCCAGAGGTCCTGAGTTCAATTCCCAGCAACCACGTGGTGGCTCACAACCATCTGTAATGAGATCTGGTGCCCTCTTCTGGCCTGCAGACATACATGCTGTATACATAATAAATAAATAAATCTTTAAAAAAAGAAAAAAGGAAAAAGAACTTGCACAAATCAATAGCTTTTCTATTACTATACACCAACAACACATAGAGAATGAGATCATGGACACCCTCCCCATTCACAATAGCCTGAAAGAAAATAATATGTCTTCCAGGCTGTGTGTGGTGGTACACGCTTTTAATCCCAGCACTTGGGAGCCAGGGGAAGGCAGATCTCCTAGTTCAAGTTCAGCTTGGACTACAGATCGAGTTTCAGGATAGCCAAGACTACACAGACAAACCCTGTCTCAAAAAAACTAATAAATAATAATAATAATAATAAGTCTAAGACTAAATCTAACAATGGAAGTGAATCATCTCTACAGTAAAAAGTTTAAAACTCTAAAGAAGAAGATAAAGACACTAAATATAAAGACACCCCATGCTCATGGATTCATAGAATTAATGTGAAAATGACCATCAACTATTTATAGAGTTAACGCAATTCCCACCTCATTATTCATAGAAATAGAAAAAAAACTATCCTAAAACTTCATAAGGAACTCTAAAAGACCCTGGGTAACCAAACAACCCTAAGCAAAAACAAAACACTAAAGGGACTAGAATTCCAGATCCAAGATATATTATAGAACCATAGAAAAGTATGGTGGCCAGGCGGTGGTGGCGCACGCCTTTAATCCCAGCACTCGGGAGGCAGAGGGAGGCAAATCTCTGTGAGTTCGAGGCCAGCCTGGTCTACAGAGTGAGATCCAGGACAGGCACCAAAACTACACAAAGAAACCCTGTCTTGAAAAACAAAACAGAACAAAAAACAAACAAACAAACAGTATGGAATTGGCACAAAAATAGACACATGGACCAATCGAACAAAACTGAAGACCTAAACATGAGTACATGTAACTTCAGCCACTTAATATTTGACAAAGATGCTGAAAACATACTCTGGAAAAAAGAAAGCATCTTCAACAAATGTTGCTGGGAAAACTGGGTGTCCACATACAGAAGAATCGGCTTGTACAAAAACTACCTCCAAATGGATCAAAGACCATTTATGTAACACCAAAATTGCTAGAAGATACATAGGCTGTGCCCTATATGAAATCGGTGTAAGAAGGACTTCCTGAATAAAACTCTATTTGCCCAAGAACTAAGGTCAACCGTTGACAAGAGGGACTTCAGAAAACCAGAATATTTCCACACAGCTAAAGAAACAGCCAACTGAGTGAAGTCCACAGGATGTATTAATATCCAGAATATATAGAGAACTCAAAAAACAAGAGTCAAATGACCAAATGACCCATTCAATAAATGAGGCTGGGATCTGAATAGAGTTCTCAAAAGAAAAAGTGGCTAAGAAATATCTCAAAATTTTCATCATCCCTAGTAATTAGGGAACTACTAATCAAAACAACGTTGAAATTTCATCTTACCCCAGCCAGAATGGAAAAGATCGATGGAACAGCTTGACAACAGATGCTGGGAAGGATGTGGGGAAAAGAGAACCCTTATCCACTGTCGAGGGACTGCAAACTGCGGCGGGCACTGAAAAATCAGTGTGTAGAATTCCCAGAAAGCTAACAACAAATCCACCATATGACCCAGTAAACCACTCCTAGGCATATGCCCAAAGGACCTGACATCCTACTCCACAGGTACCTGCTCGGCCATGTTTACTTTTGCTCTAGTCACAATAACTAGGACATGGAAACAACCTAAATGTCCGACGATGACTGAGGAATGGATAGTGAAAATGTGGTACCTATACACTATGGCATGCTATTCAGCTGTAAAGAAAACTGCTTTGCAGGTAG
Source organism: Peromyscus maniculatus bairdii (assembly GCF_049852395.1). Lineage (NCBI taxonomy): Eukaryota > Metazoa > Chordata > Mammalia > Rodentia > Cricetidae > Peromyscus > Peromyscus maniculatus. The sequence goes on along the minus strand of NC_134872.1, from coordinate 25,738,138 downwards.
ATGGATGGAACTAGAAAAGATCATAATGAGTGAAGTAACGCAAAAGACAAATGTCACATGTTCTCTCTTTTCTTCTTCTTCTTCTTCTTTTTTTTTTTTTTTGGTTTTTTGAGACAAGGTTTCTCTGTGTAGTTTTGGTGGCTGTCTTGCATCTCTGTAGACAAGGCTGGCCTTGAACTCACAGAGATCAGCCTGCCTCTGCCGCCGCCCAGCATACATGGTCTCTCTTATTGGAGGTGCCTAGCTCCAAATCTTTAGATGTGTGTACACAGTTTGTAGGAACTACAGAAACCAAGAAAGTAAAATGGGACCACTGCCAGGATGGGGGGTTGGGAGGCAATGGAGAGGGGAATAGTGGGGTCCAAATGCTCTGATCAGGGGAATGGGGAAAAGGGGGCACTTCAAAGAGCCTGAGGAAGAGTACCGAAGACAGAGGGAGGGGGTAAGGGGAATTAGCCTGCTCCTCCTCCTGAGAAGAATCCATGCAGACACCTGGACATACATTCTGTGCCTGCACGGTACTCTACAGAACTCAGATTATACTGTAGCATAGCCAGCCATATTTTCTACAAACGCGACTTACATACCACCACCATTTTTTTTTAATGGGCACAACCTTTATTTCCCTTCCCTAGGCTGATGTCAGGCAAGTGAGATATACTATAGACAGAGCCAGAGCAAGCCCTTCCTCAAGCAGTTTTTTTTTTTTTTTAGTTTTTCAAGACAGGGTTTCTCTGTGTAGCTTTGCGCCTTTCCTGGAACTCACTTGGTAGCCCAGGCTGGCCTCGAACTCACAGAGATCCGCCTGCCTCTGCCTCCCGAGTGCTGGGATTAAAGGCGTGCACCACCCCTGCCCGGCTTCCTCAAGCAGTTTTTAACTTAGCACTGACCCCCTACCCATCATTCTTTATGGCAGTGACATCACACACTCCAGGGGGATGGGAAGTCAGGGTTTCAGTGGACTCAAGCCCTGCCGGCATGTTGAGAGCCATCCAAGCGCTTCTTAGAGAAGGCACAGACATTCAGGTCCGGCACACAGTCAGGCTCAGGACGTCTTCAGGACCGGGTGTCCCAAGTCCTTCTTCGGGGTCCGGAACCACAGTTGGAACTTGGTATGGAGCCCAGGCCGGGGGCTGCTCCTGGGAGTTGGTAGCCACATTCCCTGGGGTCCAAGGGGTCCCCACTGAGCAGTAGGCACATGGCGTACCACCACAATTTTTGATGCGAAAGGCCTCAACCCCCATAATAGACTCTCTGGGATGGGTACCAGCTGGTGTAAACTGAACTAACACACTGACTAACATCACCTCAAGCATATGGGACAACTTCTCAATGCAACCACCCAATTCACACCGGACTTGTGAGGGAAAATCCATTCAAATTGCCTTGCAGTCCATCAGTGGCTCCAACTTCAACTGGACCGTCACTATACAAGGCTTAATACACCAACCACCAAGAAAACAACAAATCTAAGTGGTGGAAGAGACAATGGAGTTACCTAACTGACCTACCAGTCTGTTTCATACACCATTCTCAGAAGATCCACAACTTGACAACTACATTTACTGACTTATCTTTAAGGAAAACTGAAACCAACGAATAATCAGTAATTATCAGGGATATATACCCATCTTTAAAACCCAAAAAGTCCACTTGCCAAATGAGGAAGAATGTTTGGAGCTGTGATATCATGCCTATACTCCACAACAATGAAATGATATTCTTCCCAATTCCTCTGGATATACACACCGGGAACACCACACATTTGTTTCCTCTCAGAATATGGAACACTGTTTCACAGTCTGTTGAAATTCCAGCCTGGACTTATACCAGCTACCAAAGTGAATACATCAACCCAAGAGCGGATATGATACAATTTGCAACCAGAGGATGCCCTAGATCCTACGACTCCTTTGTGCCAAGGTATCACATAAAAAAAGGCAGACCATAGAAACTTACATTGGTGGAAAACTTCAGATATGGACCTTTCCAAACTGGAACCCTGGAAACACACCCCCCTAGGACTTCCCTATTATTTCTACATGAGTCTCCTACTTTTACAGCTCAAGGAATGGGGCATTGGAGACTTCATGGCCCATAAGCCAATAGTCAATATATCACATGTAGGAACTGCACAAAGGACCCCCATTTGATGAGGCGTATGTCTTCTCCATAACCTGGAAGTTCTACGGGATCCAAGAAGGCAGCCTAACACCGTGCATCATTGATAGAGGAGGATGAGAGGAGAACAGCACATTCTTCACAGCCCACTAGAAGGCAGCATTTGGCGACTCCTCGGCTTCACCACTGATGGCTACGGGAGAGCATCACATCAGACCTCAGCCTACCTGCAAGGCTTGGAGTCACACCTCGGATCCAGAAGATCTCACTTCCCTTCAACATCAAGTCACGGCTCCCACCTGTAGAACGCTGCTGCCCTGAAACTGAATTTAGGAGAATACCAGTCTTCTCCTACTCCTCAGGAAATGGGTTTGCTGCAGGAAAACCCTTGCGGTTGCTGGAGCTGTGTTGGTTGGCTCCTCACTAGGAGCTGGCACAGCATCTTTGTTCTTTCAGACGTAAGTGAGGAGATCGTAGACATCAGAAATCTTACAGAATAACAAAATTGGCCATTAGCACCTTGTCTGATGGACTAGATACAACTCACAAACTGATTACACGCCTTCATCTAGAACTAAATTTATTGAAGCAATTGTTGGCGGATACTAACAAATATACAGCTGAAAGTTTGAAGAAACTAGCTGTAGCCAACCAGATCTCTCAAAATTATCTGCTACAACTTCTTCAAGGAACAGGCAAAGAGAAGAATGTATCCAAGCAAGACTCACTTGTCAGTGAGTACACAGAACTATCTCAGCCCTTCTCTACAGGATTTGGAACAAAAACGGCAATCTACAAGTCTCTCCTGGACCCAATGCAAACCTCTCAGTGTGAGCATGGATTCTGCAAAATACATTTACACTTAGTCTATAGAGACTTCAGTACCAGCTTAGCACACACCCCTGGTGCCTAGGAAACTTGGCAGTGGATCTATTAAACCCACTAACTATTCCCTATGAACTAGTTGGACTAATACAAAGGACGTCTACTACCTAGAGGAACATATCATCTCACTTGGAGCCACCCACCCTCTGTCCAATGAACTCCAAACATCAGAACTGATTCCTTCGGTCTCTGCAAACCAACTCATAGACCTTGGCAATGGAGTCTTTACCATATGCTCCATGAAGGCCTTCAGCCTCACAGTTGACATCTATAACATCACCAAGGATACCTTGGACTCCACTTTTTCTTCTGCAGAACCTGGTTGGCTGTATACAACGCTGCTAGAGTTACAGCTCATTTCTCAGGACAGGTAAACCTGCCCAAGAGCTCTGGCCTAACGTTTGAATAGAGACACATTTTTTTTTTTAAATTACACTCATGATATTACTTACACTCATGATATTAATCACATTTGTGGTATTCATAGATTACATTCGCAGTATTCATTCAATTTTATATATGTGTATTTATTTATTTATTTATTTATTTATTTATTTATTTATTTATTTTAAATGTCGAATGTCATTTCTTGAAGGGGGTAGGAGGTTAAATACAGGCTTACAGCACAATGGGAGGACCCCAGAGGGCAGAAGTTCGTTACTGATGTTTTACAATCTTGCATCTGAGCTGTTAATGCCCGTTATTCAGGATACACAGACAAGGAACTTCCCTTAAGCATTCAGGAGGGTGGAACCTGGCAGGGAATTAGCATTGGGAGGATATCAAGGTCAAGGTCCGAAAGCAAGGCAACAGTTACCCAAAATGGGGGCCAGGGCCCTGCAGGTCCCCCTTTTATTAAAAAATGAGCTTCTGACTTGGGTTGCGTGGGACGTCAGCAGGTCACCTTACCCGTCATGGAGACGCCTGCTCAGGCCACACAGGTGCTCTGTCTTAGGTTGGTGAGTGCCCCCTAGACATTACCCGCAGAGACACAGTTTTGACTCAGGTACCTATATAATAATGAACATGAAGATGGCTTGCTAGGTATACTGGGTGGTTTTGTGTGTGAACTTGACACAAGCTAGAGTCATCAGAGGAAGGAGCCTCAGCTGAGGAAATGCCTCCTTGAAATCCAGCTGTAAGGCATTTTTTTCAATTAGTAATCAATGGGGGAGGGCCCAGCCCATGGTGGGTGGTGCTATCCCTGGGCTGCTGGTCCTAGGTTCTGTAAGGTGGGCTGAGCAAGCCATGGGAAGCCAGCCAGTAAGTAGATCCCCTCCACGGCCTCTGAATTAGCTCCTGCCTCCAGGATCCTGCCTTGTTTGAGTTCCTGTCCTGACTTCCTTCAGTGATAAACAGCAATGAAGAAGTGTAAGCCAGATAAACCCTTTCCTCCCCAATTTGCTTGCTGGTCATGGTGTTTTATCACAGCAATAGAAACCCTAAGATACTAGGGAAGACTAGAAAGCCATTAATGACATTTCCACTGGAGGCAGAGAGACAGAGTCCAACATTTATCAGCTGCACTCAACGCGGACACTATTGCCTGTCCCATAAAGTTAGCAGCAACCTTCAAAAGTGCTCTTTATTTGATGTGACTGGTAGTATGTTTAGATTTGACTATCCTTGCTTCTTCACGTGGAACTTATTCCACTGGATAAAGGAGAACCTTTGGCTTTTGGTATACATCATATTGGCCTTTTTTACATGCAAATTCCTTATGATTATTTTGGGCTTGTTTAATAACCTTCATTTTAGGAGGAGCTATGACAGTGAGCTCCAGAGACCACTTTCACACCAGAGGGGACGAACCAGCTGTGTATGGTTCCTGCAGACACATCTGTGCAAACCCTGACTGGAGAAACGTCTTCGGGAGATGTATCATCTCCATACCACCTCAGGCAAGGAATATTGTATTCCAGATTCCTGTTTCTACCCCACCAAGTAATTGCCATTTTTGCCAAAAGAGATGGTCTGTATACATTGATTTTAGATCCAAGATGGACGCCGGCAAAGACTCGCCAGACTTCTTGATGCTTTATATCTATCATTTGCTTTTTCACAATATATATCAGTTTGTTTTGTTTTTCATGACAGGGTTTCTCTGTGTAGCCCCGGCTGTCCTAGAACTTGCTCTGTAGGTTGACCTCTACCAAAGAGATCTGCCTGCCTCTCCAGTGCTGAGATTAAAAGCGGCCGCCGCCGCCGCCACCCAGCTGCTTTTTTATAATATTAGCATACACACAACTGAGAGACAACACTGGAACCTGAAGCTCACTAGACTCTTAGTTGCTCTTTTCATTAAAGAAGAAAACCCCCGGCCCACAGCCACGACCTACGGACTCCTCCTACTTGACCCGGATCCAGTTAGGATGACGCTCTATGATTGGTTCTGCTCAGAGTCCTACAACTCCAAACCTGCTATGCCCCACTTTGGGACATTTTTGTTTGGAAGTGAGGGCATTACCTTTTATTTCTGAATCTGTTTCTCAATTTGGTGCAAACCAAACCTGTGGAAAATATAAATTTGGAAAAATGTGTATATGCCATAGGGATCATAGCAGTATCCTGTGATCGACACTGTTTTGACCACTTTGCTTAATAATGGTATGTTTTAATGCCTGAGATTAATTTTCTGGCATGTATTTGTCTATTAGTAATTGAGATAGTTATTCTATGCTTTCTCCTTTTCCTGTTGTGGCCTGAATTTGCCAATTTCTGGGAAACTGCTAGTAATTCTTATGTGTGGCCCCCATTGGCACTGTGTATACCTCAAAGACCAGGGGATGGAATGTAATGAGCATATAAAAGATGCCTTCTGGACATGTCAAAATAGCTCAGTCAGGCATCCCACTACGCCCAAGGCTGCACCTAATAACCAGAAGCCAATGACATCACTCATTCCAGATAACCAGGCACAGTCCTAGGTGCCTCATGACACTCACTGGACGTATAAGCAGAGACCAAGAGCAATGCTCTGCACATCTGGAGAGATGCCACCTTGATCTATCCTGGAGCTGGAGAGTCTCCCCCAGGATCCTGACCCTTAAATCAGAGACTTCTATCAGAGTGTGGACCTGACCTTCTGCTCAGATATGTCACATAGGTGAGTAGCCTTGGGGAGATAGGCTTAGGACCGTAGTTAGGAATTTAGAGTGTGAACCTTGTGCGATGACCCTCAGCATAATAAAATATAACTTTTGTTATGTCAATTACACATATCTATCTTCTTGCTTGCAACACCCTGGCTGTCCTGGAACTTGCTATATAGACTGGGTCGACCTCAGACTCTGAGATCTGCCTGCTTCTGCTTCCCCAGTGCTGGGATGAAAGGCCTGCAGCCCCCCTTCCAACCCTCCACTGATCCTTAATAAACTGCTAAGGAAATGGTACGGAGCCATGAAGGGGTGACTTTCAGCACAAAGGATCCTTTACCAGGTATGGGCAAACGCCTGTGGTCCCAGCCCTCGGGGGGGGGGGGGGGGGGGGGGGAGGCAAGAGGTCAGTGAAGGTCAGCTTAGGTGATATAAGACAGTTTTTCTGTACTGTAGCTTTGGTGCCTGTCCTGGATCTTGCTCTAATAGACCAGGCTGGCCTCGAACTCACAGAGATCTGCCTGCCTCTGCCTCCCGAGTGCTGGGATTAAAGGTGTGTGCCACCACCGCCCAGCAAGAATACATTTTCAAAAAAGGTATTATCAGGGTCTGAGAAATAGTTCAGCAGTTAAAGGGCACTGGCTGCTCTTCCACAGGGCCTGGGCTCAATTCCCAGGATCTACCTGGGGGCTCACAATGGTCTATAACTGAAGTTCCAGGGGATCTGACCCCTTCTTCTGACCTCTGCAGATTCCAGGTGCACCCCGTGGTAGTGCACAGACACATAAGCAGGCAAAGCACCCATACACATAGAATAAAAATTCTATTTTTAAAAAAGGCTGACATCAAAGGAGCCGAGTACCGCAAATGGTCTCGGCAAGCAGCTCCCTTCGGGAGAAATTCCCCGAGAATGCTGGCTGTTCTGGCCACCAAACTGCGAAGGTTTCCGGACTTGCATTCTCCTCTAGCACGGGGGTTTGGGGACATCATTAGCTCTCAGCTGCGGCATGCAGTTCAAGTAGTCTGATGACAAGAACATGCCCACCTGACCCCCCACTGTGAAGCCTGCGGGTGCCTCTGAGCAGAAAACGGATCCAAGCGGAGCACACATTTGGCAAGTGAACCTAGGGAAACATGGCTGAAGCTGGGGTGGGAGGAGGGGCTGAGAGCAGGGAGCAGCTGTTTTTGTCATGGATGCCCCAGGAGGAGAGGGGACTCTTGACAACCTTCCTGGAAGGGAGAGGGCCTGGCCTCTGAGGAAGGCTGGAGGGAAAGAGAGATGAAACAAGAGACCGAAGCTTCAGAAGCCGCCTCACACCCTCCATTCCTTTCCTACCTGCAAAATGGGCAGAATCATCCCAATTCACTCCAAATCACCAGGACAGAAAAACAGCCAAGCTGAAGATGACGTCCGCCTCAAAGGGGAGGGCAAGCTAAGACCGTGGCGTTCAGACATCTAAAGGGGGGGGGGGGTCACATCGGTTCCTTCCTCCACAGCTGGACATTTCTCCCCAACAGAAGGACCGTTTTGTTCTCTTTGATTTTCTGAGAAGGTCTCATGTCGCCCAGGTCTTGAACTGTGTGTGACTTAACAAGCTCCCCAGCTTCTCTGACACATTCTCACTGTGTCGCCCTAGCTGGCATCAGAGACCCTCCTGCCTCCACCTCCTGCCCTCCCAGATGCTGGGGTTACACACCAGTTCCGCCACACGCAGTTTACACAGCCTGGAGGATCAGACCCAAGGCTCCCACATGTTACACATGTACCAGCTAAGCTACATGCCCAGCCCCCAGAATAACATTTTGTGGTTACTGTTTTGTTTTGAAACTGCTGCCCTGCACTATGACATCATAAAGGAGAAAAATGTAACTTCATAAAGGAGAATGTAACTACATAACATCATAAAGGAGAATGTAACTACATAAAAGAATGTAACATCATACAGGAGAAGAACGTACCCAGCAAGTTCAATTCCCAAAAACCAAAAAAGAAAATATTTAGTCCATCAAAAAGGGAAAAGACAGGAATTAAATCACTTTTTCTTTTCTTTTCTTTTTTTTTTTTTTGAGACCAGTTCTCACTAAGCTACACTGTCTTCCAACTCCACAAGTGGCTGAGGGTGGCCTTGAATTCCTGATCCTTCTGCTTCTGCCTCGAGTGCTGGCATTACATTGGCTTAATTTGTTGTTTGTTAATTATGTGGATCGGCTTAATCTGTTGTTTTGGAACAGGGTCTTACAATTCACTATACAGCTCAGGCTGGTCTTGAACTCACCGCAAGCAGTTCTGCCTCAGCCTCAGTTTAAACATGCACCACCACACCCAGCTCAACTTCATTCATTTGAAAGTCCTGGGTATCTAACTCAGGGTCCCCCGTGTGTCAGGCAGGCGCCGTGAAGCTACAACCCCCGGCTCAGCTGGAAGGCTGTGCTCTGAGTTATCCTTCCTCCACCCGTGTGACAGGCCGGCTTTACCTTCTTCTGAAGCACATGAGCCCAGAGAAAGATGCATTTAAAACACCAGAACCCAGGGGAAAGTCGACTCCTGTAACCCCAGCTAATCAGGAGGCTGCGGCCGAAGGCCTATAAATTCAAGACCTCAAGACCTGCCCAGGCCACGGAACAAGATGCCTCCAAAGCACCGAGCCCCGAGAGGACCACTGAGATTGCTCAGTGAGGGAATGTGCTCACGGCTCTGCCTGGTGACTTGAGTCCAATCCCTAGGACCCACAGGATGGAAGGAGAGAGCAAACCCCGGCCAGTTATTCTCTGACCTCCACACACACACACACACACACACACACACACACACACACACACACACCAGAGCCTGCATTCACCACCCACACCGACACCTATAAAGCTTTAAAAAACGAGCTGGGGATGTAGCTCCGTGGTAGAATGTACAAGGCCCTGGGGGCAACCTCCACCACTAAGGAAGAGGAAAACAGAATAATCAGGAATATGGAAGAATGAATGAAGACTGTTTAAAGTGTGTGTGTTGGATATATTTGTATGTGTACACGTACATGCAGGTGTGTGTACATGTATGCGTTTATGGGTGTCAAGGTCAGAAGTCAACGTTGGATGACTCCCTTAGTCACTCTTCACTTTATTTATTTTTTATTTTATCTTATTTTTGTGAGACAGGGTTTCTCTGTGTAGCTTTGGAGCCTGTCCTGGAACTCGCTTTGTAGACCAGGCTGGCCTCGAACTCACAGAGATCCACCTGGCTCTGCCTCCTGAGTGCTGGGATTAAAGGCGTGTGCCACCACCGCCCGGCCACTTTATTTTTTGGTACAGGGTCTCTGACTGGTTTTGCTAAGCTGGCTGGCGAACAAACTCAAGAGGCCTGGCTATCCCCAGCTGCCTTCTGTGTTGGGATTACAGGTCGGAGCCGACATATCTACCTGGCTTTTTCTGCGGATGATGGGGCTCCTGACGCAGGTCCTCAGGTCTGTGCAGCAAACTGCCCACTGAGCAACCTCCTCAGCCTGGTGGAGATCGTATTTAAAAATAGGCATCGGGGTGGTGACACATGCCTTTGGTCCCGAAATTCAGGAGATGTGGCAGGAGGAATTGTGTAGGCCAGCCTGGTCTACATAGCAAGTTCCAGGACACCCAGGACTACATAGAGAGATCTTGTTTCAAATAAATAAATAAAGTCATGGGGGGGGGGGGGCTGGAGGAGATGCTGGGCAGTTTAGAGTACTTGCGGAGGACTAAAGTTGGATTCCCCGAATCCACATAAGAGCTCACAATCATCCTGAGTTTCAGGAGATTTGTTGCTGACCTCAGACCTCCACAGCCACCAGGCACTCAATGTGAAAAGATGCTATGGGCTGAGATAATTCAAGTATGTGTGTGTGTCCTGTAATCTCAGCTCTGAGTGTGGAGAAAGGATCCTGGGGTTCACTGATCAGCTAGTCTAGCCAGTTGGTAAGCTCCAGGTTTAGTGAGAGGTCACCGAGGGGGGTCGGGGAGAGAGGAGTGTAAAGATTCTAAGCCATGTTTAGGGTGAGAGCGTGGAGACACATTTGGACAAGTGGCATCCATCCCACTGATTGCCCGCCTTTCCTGTCTGTCCCAGTGGTGGGGTCTCAGAGCAGCAACTGGACCTGCCCAAACAAAAGACGATGCACACACACACACACACACACACACACACACACACACACACACGTGGACCTCAGCTGGGTAAGCAAACCAGCTGTCTCCCAACAGCTTCTAGAATTCCCCTTTCATGAGTTAATGTCATTTGCTACTAAAAAACAAACAAAACCCCAAATAAAACCCCCGAGGCCTCCGGCACTAAAGAGGCAGCTGCCTGCTGTCATCAAGCTGAAAGTTTTGATGTCCGTTTCCAGGAAAATACTCCCCGGCCTCCACCTTGGCTTTCCTCTAGTGGGGACAGGGTGGGGTGGGGGGATGGGGGGAGGTCTCTAAGCAAAGACGGAGAGAAACAGCACAAGCCGGGGAAGAACCTGCAGTTCACAGTTCAGCTGTGCCCCGGGACCCGTCTGTCCTTACCGCAGGTTCTCGGTGCTTGCCTTATTTATTAGATGGGTTTCGCCTATTTATCTCTGTGTTGGGGTGGGTGCCAGGGCCTCAGGACATATGAGAGGTCAGAGGCACACTGTGGAACCTGCTCTCTCCTAAGTTTCAGGGTTCAAATTCAAGTCCCCAGGCTTGCACATCAAGCACCACGCCCGCTGAACAATCTGAGTGGCACTGGTTTATTGGAGCCAAGGCTCTACGCAGCCCAGGCCGGGTATGAACTCTTGCTATGTGGCTGAGGATGGTCTTAACGCCTGATCTCCTGTCTCCACCTCCTGAATACTGAGATCCCAGGCGTGTGCCACCACACCAAATGTTTTCTTCTGGGCTTGAGAGGCCCTACAAGCTCCAGAAGCTAGAAAGTCCCCTGGGAGCACAGCTGGGTGGATGAAGATGGTCTTCCCTCATCTCCCTGCACTGTCTGTGTCCGTCAGCTACAGTCCTTGTGCCCACATGCCTGTATGCAAGGATGTGTGAGCCTTAGAAAGATACAAATTAGCCAGGTGGTGGCAGTGGCAGCGGCATGTCTTTCATCCCAGCACTCGGGAGGCAGAGGCAGGCGGATCTCTGTGAGTTCGAGGCCAGCCTGGGCTACAAAGCGAGTTCCAGGAAAGGCGCAAAGCTACACAGAGAAACCCTGTCTCAAAAAAACCACAAAAAGAAAAACTTCATACTTCATTTCTTTGGTTTTTCAAGACAGGATTTCTCTGTGTAACAGTCCTGGCCGTCCTGAAACTCTCTTTGTAGACCAAGGCTGGCCTCAAACTCATAGAGATCCTCCTGCCTCTACCTCTGAGTGCTGGGATTAAAGGCATGCGCCACCACCGCCTGGCCTGAAACCTCATTTCTTTTGATGGAAAGCACCATCTCCCATATTCACTGTCCTCTGGGACTCTAAGGTGGCCCAAGAGCTGATTGATGACTGGTGACTCTTTATTCCTGTGACTCTGGCATCTCAAGTTAGATAGCAATTAGCAATCCTATTCAAAACAAAAACACCCCTAACCACCCATGTGCATCTGTCCCTAGGTCAGGCAGCTCTTCCCCAAGCTGAAGCTGGCAGAGTGCTTGGCTGGCACACACGAACCCCTGGTTCAACCCCCATAAACAAGGCATAGGAGGTAAATGAAGGAAAACCAGTTCAAGGCAACCTTGGTTACATAACCAATTTGAGACCAGCTTGGGCTGCATTAAACCCTACATAAAAAAAAAAAAAAAAAAAAAAAAAAAAAAAGCCCCAGTGGTTAAGAGAACCAGCTACTCTTTCAGAGGATCCAGGTTCAAGTCCGCATACCCACATAGTCACTGCCAACTGTAACTCCAGTTCCAGGGCATCTGGCCCTCTTCTGGCCTCTGTGGGCGTGATGAACATACACTCAGGCCCATACACACAAAATAAACCTCTTTTGTTTTGTTTTTCGAGACAGGGTTTCTCTGTGTAGCCCTAGCTGTCCTGGAACTCACTCTGTAGAACAGGCTGGCCTTGAACTCATAGAGATCCACCTGCCTCTCCCTGCCTCCGGAGTGCTGGGACTAAAGGCGTACACCAAAACGTGTGGCAAACAGCCCCAACATTTGTAAAACGTTTAAATAAACCTGTTATACTCTCCCTTGTTAAGGAATCTCTGGTGAGCTGTCATTTTACCTCCAATCGTGTCCCAAAGCATGCATACACACATACACACAAACATAAATAAATATGAAAAACATCCGATGAGTCATTACTGGACACTAGTCAGGTAGGTGCACTGTGCTGGAAAGGAATAGGGGCCCCGTTCACCTTTCTACCCCTATCCCAGCATGCGCCACAGCTCCTTGGGCCCCAACGGCAGTATCACGGCTGCCTCGGACTTTGCATAAATCCTCTCTTATTTCACCCCTCTGGTCTAGACCCCCACTGCATTCAGTTCCCTTTCTGAAATACACACTATGCTCACCCTTTGGAAGGAGGCAGAGGACGGGAGAATGCAACCACTAGTTCAAACCAGAGAAACCCAGGACACAGGACTGAAAAGCCGTTTTCATCCAGCCTGTCTGCAAGCCCCCTTTCCCCGGCGAGGATTCTGACTTGGTTACTTGGCTCCCTGTTTCAAAGCCAGAGAACTATTCTTTCGACTCACTCCTGCCTGGAAAAGATGAAACCTGTCTATGTGGTTTTGCAACCTCCTCTTATTCTTTTTAAGCAAGGAAATGTGGGGGGTGGGCTGGCTAAGACAGCATGAGGGTGAGAAGCCTTCCAAGGTTCAGGCCAGCTCTGCTGTCCTGGGTTGCCTAGAGAAGGTCACCATCCCTGGACAAGACCACACACAGCATCAGGTGTTCCCTGGCCCCAGGGAGTATAATGAATGTTTATTTGCTGTGCTCCTGCGATGGGAGGAGGAGGAGGAGGAGGACCCGAGACTAAGATGAAGAGGTTCCTTGGTAGGAGTCAAAACTCAGGACTGGAAACAACTGATCACCACCACACCTCAAACGTCCCCACAGCCCCCACAGACAGCCAGGGCAGAACCAGGTAGGCTTTGGAGGGAGCTGTCACAGTTGCCTGCCTGTAGTGGCCAGTGTTAGTGACCGCTCTCTGGTGCAGTGGTTCCGTTTCTCAAGGAGAATCTCTATTTTACAAGCAAACAGCTCTTGTCGGTTTCCCAAACAAACGATCAATCTGAAAAGACTGGAGAGGTGGAAATTTCTCTGACTGGTTAATGAGATGGGATGCGTCCACAGCACCATCTATTTCTACACCCCCCACCCCCGGCAGTTAATGACGATCCCCCAAACTTCTGAAAGTTGGCTGACCCAAGAAGCAGGACACGAACACCAGGGACCGAAATGGAATAAAGGAAGAAGGAAAGATCGAAAGAAAAGCAGAAAGGGAGTTAAAAGTAGGAAGAAGGCTAGGAAGGAAGGATGGAGCAAGCGGATTCCTTCTCCAACCAGAGCCTAACTTTTCTTAAAATGCCTCCTCCTCCCCTGCCACCAGGAACCCGCGGGCTCTCGGGACTTGTCGCGGTGACCCTGGCCGTCTCTGGCCACGCACCAGGCCTTCCCCCTTCGCCCCCTGCAGTCTGTCGCCGCGGCTCCCGGCCCGCACTCACCCACCGCGGTGATGCGGAAGCCCCGGGGCGACCGCAGGGCTCGGCGCCGCCACGCATCCCGCAGCACCTGCACGCAGGGCTGGGGCGCTCGCACCAGCAGCACCCGGCGCTGCAGCCAGCCGAGGAAGGCCAGCCGCGAGGCGGCGCGCGCCAGCCGTGCGTTCCAGAAGCAGCGCGCGTTGGCCCGGCGGAAGGCGCGGAACAGCGCGCGGCCGCCGGGCTCCCCCGCCGCCTGCCCGGCTTCCCGCGGGCTCAGCACCAGGGCCAGCGAGCCGGGCGCCAGCTGCACCGGCGGCGCCATACCGTCCGCCCGCGGGACCCGCGCTCACTGCGCCCGTGCCCGCTGCCCCGGGAGCCGGCTGCGGGGGGGGGCGGGGCCGGGGGCGGGGCTCGGCTTCCCAGGGCGTCGCCGCTGTCACTCCCGGGTCCCCGCAGCAACCAGAAGAGCCCCGGACATCGCCCACCCGCAGGGCGGAGAGGACCCAGGTCGCGCGTGGGAGGTGACCCAGGTTTGAGCCTCCGCTCCGCTCCTGACCTATCAGGCCAGTTCTCCGGCTTCTCTGGGCTTAGATCCTCATCTCGCAGCAGAGTACTCTGAGGACCCTCTCATCCGTGGCTTTCTGAAGTTCTAGAGTGTGCCTTCCTCTCCTAACATATCCCATTCTTTGGAGAATTCTGAGGAAAGCAGGGTTGGAGAAATGGCACCCTAATAGTGAGAGACAGTGGCTCTGATTAGGATCTGGGGATTCTGAGACGGCACTCTGTCATGCCCCAGGAGCCCAAAGGGAGAGCTAGGAAAACCGGTGATCTGCCCCTGCAGAGCGATAAGGACAAACAGGCTGGGCTGGAATTTAGACCCTGGGCCCCAAAGGAAAAAATATCTTTTCAAAAGGACAGCCTTGGGAAAAGACAGGATAGGCATTAGCCTTAGTACCAAAACTCAGTACTATAAAGAGGAAGGTGCTTTTACAAGACCTGAGGGTCATTTCAGAGTTCTCACTCCCTTATCAATCATCATATAATAGTCTGGGGAAGGCAGGGGAAGGGAGAGAGAGACCCTATGTAGTCCAGGCTGACCTCAAACTCATGATTCTCTTACCTCAGCCCTCCCCCCACAAGTGCTGGGATTATAAGCATGTGCCACCACGCCTAACCTTATAACTACAATAATGAGATAGTCCATAAATACACCATAAATCACAGATAGTATAAATAACAATAGCCCAATTTCACAACTCTGTGTTAACTATTGCAGATTGATAGCTCTAATCCACAAATCCCAGATGCTCTAAGGTCTGAAATTTTTTGAATACTAACATGATTTCACAAGTGAAAAGTACCACACTTGACTTTCTATGATCAGTCACAGTAAACAAACAACAAACAAACAAACAAAAAACCCAGTTTATACCCACTGACCTGCCTCCTCAGCCGTCATCCTGTATTTTAAACTTTTTCCCCCAAATGACAAAAACCATGGTCCATTAGATTAAGAAGTACTTCCCACCTTTCCTCAGGCAAACAGAAGTTTTAGCCCCAGACTAGGGATCAAGCGACTAGCTACCTTGTCCTGTGCTGCCCCTGAATGTCCCCTAGGTCACAGCACTAGGTCTAGCCACCATCTCTTTCGCTTTGGGAAAAGATTCATCAGGTACATTGAAATTCTGGCTTCTCAGTGGGAGAAAAAGCAAAGTCTATTGCCAAGGTCACTGCCATTTCTCACAAGCTACTATAAATAAATAAATAAATAAATAAATAGTAGAAGTATGCCCCAGTCACATGGGTGGTAGGAAATGGAGTCAGACAATTGCTGAGTCAGGCTTCTGTAAAATAAATTAAACATGTGAAGGTGCCGTGGGATTTCCCATCTGAATTCTGTTTCCGAGGTGGACGGATAACTACTGCGGGGGGGAACTCCTGTGGTAAGCTCTCAGGCTGAGTGCTCAGTCTCACAGAGACAATTTCTCTTCGGGCTTTATCAGGTGGACCAGTCTTGTTCCTATATGCCTAATGCTTGGAAAACTAGAAATATTTTTGGCGGTGTGGGGGGGTGGCTCCTCACTCACCATGTAAGCCTGGATGGCCTGGAAGTCACTACACAGACCAGGCTGCTTGGAGCTCACAGAGATCTGGTTTCTCCTCTCTAGTCCTGATCCTGAGTGCCTCCATTAAAGGCCACCATGCCCAGCCCAGGGACTTGGACTCGAATCCACACTCCAACATTCCCTTCTGTGTCTTCCCTGGAATCAAGATGATGATAATCCTCTGATGGGAGTAGTATTATTCACCCACCTCTCTCACAGACAAACAAGCTGCCTAAACTTGTTGAGGTTTTTTTGTCTGTGAGGACAGAGATTATAGACGGAGTTGGAGTGTTTCCAACGTCTTATCACATACCTGCGCTCACACGCACAAACTACACACAGACAAACATGCATACACATAATTAAAATAATAAAAACAAATCTAAAAGAGATAACTGGGGATCCAGCTCAGATGGCAGGGTGACTGCCCTGTATTCATAAGCCCTGGGTGCAGCTTCCAGCACCGTATAAACCGGTATAGAAGCGCATCCCTGTAATCCCAGCACCCAGGAGGTAGAAGCAGGAAGATCAGGGGTGGGGTGGGAGTAGGGGGGTTGTCAGAAGTCCAAAGTCCATCCTAGGTTACACAGTAAGTTTGAAGCCAGGCTGAGATAGATGAGAACTTGTCTCAAGAAAAGAAACCAAAACAAAGCAAACCAACCAACCAGTCAACCAACCAACCAGTCAACCAGTTAGACAACGAGGAAGAACCTGAAAGATGGGGAAATACAGTGTGTGGGTGAACTAAGCCTCAAGGTGGGAACTTCTCCTGAGCCTTTCCACAAACACAGCGATACTTTAGAAGAGAAGGGTAGCCTTTTTGTCCACTTAAAGGGGCCACATTGGTCGGTAACTCACATTGGAACAAAAAAACATTGGGGGAATTATAGGTTTGAGGGGCCGGTTTTGTTTCCTGCTGGACTTCTCTGTAGCCAACAATGACCTTGAACTTCTGATTTGCCTGCCAGCCTGGGCTACATGAGATCCTGTCTCTTGTCTCAAATGAAAAGACATCATCCTTCTAGGGACAGGTGTCCAGAGCTTTGGAGCTTCAGGACCAGTGAAGAAGGTGAAAGATGCCTTATCCTAGAGAGAACGGACCGGGGGCTAACGACTTGAGCAGCCTACATAGAGGCCACTTGCCTGTGCTGTGGAGAATGGCATCCAAGACTGAGGTCTTTCAGCAAGGCTGCTACAGGCTGCTGTGAGCCACCACAGCCCCCAACCTTGTGTTTGCTAGAGGTGGAGGGACAGCCTCTGGCATCAGTACCATCTGGCACAGGTACCTAGGAAAAAAGTGAGGCTCTTTCTCCTCATGTCCTACCCAAAGAGTCTTGAACAACAGAGAGTGATCCCTCTCCCTGCCCTAAACAAGATTCCATTTCTAAAGTCTGACTGGAAAAGCTTGGAGCTAGACTGTGTTTGACCCTGAAAACTCAACCATAGGGAAACTTTTGTATGTGTTGCACAAGAATTATTGTGAGTGAATATCTGCCTTGTTTGAAGTAGGACATTCAGTGTTTTTCACACTGTGATCCCATCGTTCCTTCCCCTCCTGATACGCATCAAGGACGCTGGGCTCCGACCACTCAGCGTCTCCCAGCTCTGAGGACTGGTACTCCCATTCTCTCGGACTGTTTCTTCCAGCTAGAAAACCTCTCTGCTTTTAGTTGCTTTTCATGTGTATTGTGTGTACCTGCATGCATGCATGTATGTGCATATGTGCACACCGGTGCCCGATGAGACACAAAGAGAGCACTGGATCCCCTGAAACTGGAGTTACAGCGGTTGTGAACTGCCTCATGTGGGTGCTAGAAACTGAACTTGGGTCCTCTGCAAGAACAGCAAGCGCTTAACCACTGAGCCATCCCTCCAGACCCCTTTCCTCTTTCCTACCGGTGACATCCTACAAAAACCCAGCTCATAACAATCCCTGACACATCCAGGAAGGTTTCATCTGTTCCCAAGCACATTGTTAGCACTTTTATAACACTCATGTGGTGAAGGCTATAATATGCAGTTACCTGTAATCATCTCCTGATTCATCCCTGCACCTGGCACCTTGCCCTGTGCCTGGCATGTAGATTCATTCGACCTGAATCGAATCTAATTATTGCTTTGTGTAGGATGACACTATTTTTGTCGCCTCCTCATGGCCTGCTGTTACCAGACACAAGAGCACTTTGGGTTGGGAAGTCAATTGCTTGGCTACCCAGTCGTGGCCAAGGCAAACCTCGAGGAGGAACAGCCTGGACACTCACTTGGTCACCTGGTGTCAGTGGCTCCTGCTTACAGCACACATGGCATAGGGAGGGTGACATTTGTATTGATGACTTTAAATTTTTTGTTTGTTTGTTTGTTTTTCGAGACAGGGTTTCTCTGTGTAGCTTTGGAGCCTCTCCTGGCACTCACTATGTAGACCAGGCTGGTCTTGAACTCACAGAAATCCACCTGCCTCTGCCCCCCGAGTGCTGGAATTAAAGGCATGTGCCACCATTGCCTGGTGTGACTTTAAAAATTCCTAGAAGATTTTATTTTAATTGTGTATGTGTGTGTGTGTGTGTGTGTGTGTGTGTGTGTGTGTGTGTATCTATACACAGGTATTTGCATGTGTGAGTGCAGGTACCTGCAGAGGCCAGAAGAGGGTGCTGAATCCTCTGAAGCTGGAGTTACAGATGATTGTGAGTTGCAGAACTCTTTTGGAGGACCCTAGATTGCTTTTGTGCCCACAACTCATCAGCTGACATTCCCTTTCTTGAATTCAGAAAGTGAAACCTTCACACTTTTTTTTTTTTTTTTGGTTTTTCAAGACAGGGTTTCCCTGTGTAGCTTTGCTCCTTTCCTGGAACTCACTTGGTAGCCCAGGCTGGCCTCGAACTCACGGAGATCCGCCTGCCTCTGCCTCCCGAGTGCTGGGACTAAAGGCGTGCGCCACCACCGCCCGGCAACACACACTTTCTTTTTTAAGACACTTTCTTTTTCATGTAGCCCAGGCTGGTCCAGAACTCCTCATTCTCCTGTCTCCACCTCCCAACGGCTGAGAGTACAGGCATGGCCGAGGGATGTTTAAAACAGAACTAGGAACTGTTCTCCATACTCCAAGGCCAGCCTCAAATGTGCAGCAAATCCTCTTGTTTCTGCCTCTGAAGTTAGAGAAGTGAGCTGCCATGCCTGGCCTATATAGTGTTGTTTTTGAGATGCCATCCAGGCTGTCTGGGAAATTCTCTAGTTACCTGAGGATGACCTTAAAGCCCTGACCCTGTTTCCATCTCCCAAATGCTGGATGACAGGGATACTCTAACGTGACTGGTCTGTGTAGTACTGGGGTTCGAGCCCTGGGTATTGTGTATGCCCAGCACTCTCAAGTGTTTTTGGTTTTGTTTTTGTTGTTGTTGTTGTGTGTTTTCTTGTTTGTTTTGGTTTTGGACTTTTGGATTTTGTTTTGTTTTTCTTCTGCATACCAGAAGAGGGCACCAGATCTTATTACAGATGGTTGTGAGCCACCATGTGGGTGCCAGGAATTGAACTCAGGACCTCTGGAAGACAGTGCTCTTAACCTCTGAGCCATCTCTCCAGCCCCAGGATTTTTGCTTTTTTCAAGACAGGATTTCTCTAGCTGTCCTGAAACTCTCTCTGTAGATCAGGTTGGGCTCACAGAGATCTGCCTGCTTCTGCCTCCCAAGTGCTGGGATTAAGGCTGGGAGCCAGCACTGCCCGGCTTTCCCACTATACTCTTTATTATGGGGTTTTACAGCAAGTTTGTCCTTCATCATGAAACAAGCCCGAGAACTCTCACTTCTGCTCCTCAGAGGGAGACATGGGGCTTTGCCAAGCATCTGTGCTGATGAAAGGCTGGGGAGGGGAAGGTGAGGAGCTGGTGCTGAAGCGGGTGAGGCAGACTGTCCATGGAGTTGATGGGGACCTCTGCAGTGGGCAGACTGTCCATGGAGGTGATGGGGGATGGGGACCTCTGCAGTGGGCAGACTGTCCATGGAGGGGATGGGGGGGATGGGGACCTCTGCATCAGGGCAGACTGTCCATGGAGGGGATGGGGGGGATGGGGACCTCTGCATCAGGGCAGACTGTCCATGGAGGGGATGGGGACCTCTGCAGTGGGCAGACTGTCCATGGAGGTGATGGGGGGATGGGGACCTCTGCAGTGGGCAGACTGTCCATGGGAGGTGATGAAGGATGGGAACCTCTGCAGTGGGCAGACTGGGCTGGATTCTGACTCTCCAGGGGTGGTCGTCACGCACGGTTAGAGAGTTTATGGATTTCGTAGGGCCCAGGACAGGAAGGCCAGCTGTTTTGCCCCAGCTTGTTCTCTGGAGAGTCAGAATCCAGCCCATTTTCCCCAATGCAGCAGTCCCCATCCCCCCCGTTACCCCTGCCCTAGTCAACAGTCTGCCTCTTGACAAGAAAAACTGTAGAAATAAAGCTTTATTGGCAAAGAGGCACACTAATTTCTTTATGCACACCCTTTGGTTGCTTTTGTAGGCAGAAATGAATGGAGGATGTAACAGACCGCAAGGTCTCAGATATTTCCTCTCTGTCCTCTACAATAAAGGTTTGCAGAGCCCTGGGCAGCTTACTAAAATTCTGTGGTGGATCAAAGATACTAAAAACTAAGAATTGGAGGTATGATGGTTTGGATAAGAAAAAACCTTGTAGGCTCATGTATTTGAATATTTAGTCATCAGGGAGTGAAACTGCTTGACCCACTTCCTCCAACAAGACCACCCTTCTTAATCCTTCTCATCCTTTCGTCACTGGGGGCAGGCTTTGAGGTTTCCAAAGCCCAGGCCAGGCCCATTCACTCTCTCCCCTAGCCCCTCTGCTTATGGATTGGGATGTAGCTCTCAGCTACTTCTCTAGCACCATGCCTGTCTGCTGCCACGTTCTCTGCCACGACGACCATGGACTACACCTCTGAACTGTAAGCCAGCCCCAATTAAAAGTTTTCTTTCATTAGAGTCCCTTTGGTCGTGGTGTCTCCTCACCACTTAGAACACCGATTAAGATGAGACTGGACAGGCGGCTTGGCAGTTAAGAACGCTGGCTCTTCTTCTCTGAGGACCTGAGTTTGGATCCCAGAGCCCTCATCAGGCGGCTCACAACCACCTGTAACTCCCGTGTCCTCTTCTAGCCTCAGGGAGGGCAACACAGACATGTGACATAAACTCATACAGACATACACACAAAAAAATAAATCCCACATAATATTTATTGAGGCAAGGGCTACAGTGGCTATTGTAGAACTCATTATGTAGCCCAGGCTGGCCTCAAACCTGGAAAGATCCACCTGTCTCTTCCTCCCAAGTGCAAGTGCTGAGATTAAAGTTGAGTACCAGCTAAGGGGGAATATTTTTGAGATAGGGTTTTATGAAACCCAGAATGGCCTCAAATTTGCTGTATAGTTGGACATGAACTACTTTTTTCTTGAGGCAGGGTCTCATGTAATGGATGATTGTAAACTCATGATCTCTCTTTTTATTAGGTACTGGACTTACAAGCATGAGTTCAAAGCTGTTCTCTGCTACATAGCCCTTTTGAGGCCAGCCTGAGCTACATGGGACCCTGCGCCCAACCCCCAAAAAACCCAGTATTGTTTATTGATTGATGCTGGAGAAGGAGGGGCTGGTGTTTTCATCTATGTTGACACAGACGACCCTGGTTAAACTCACTGTGTCACAAACCAAAAAGGCATGACCATGGAAAAGAGACTTGTAGGGAGGGGGGCAGGTTGCTAGGGATGGAGCTAAGATAGGGTAAGGATGAGAGTAATCGGGGGTGCTAGCCTGGAGCTCTCCCTAGTGAGCCACATCTGCAGCCACTGCTGTGGATGCCCACGTTCACAACACCCATGTTAGGTGGCTCACACTGATCATAACTTTAGTTCCAGTGTCCTTTTCTTGTCACCCATAACCATGTCATGTGCATAAACTCATGTAGGCAAACATACCTACACATACATGAGTAAATAAATCTTTCGTTGGTTGGTTGGTTGGTTTTTATTTTTCAAGACAGAGTTTCTGTGTATATCCATGGCTGTCCTGGAACTTGCTCTGTAGCCCAGGCTGGCCTTGTACTCAGAGAGATCCGCCTGCCTCTGCCTCCTGAATGCTGCGATTACAGATGTGCACCATGACCACCTGGCAGCCAGGGGCAGTTTATGTCTTTGCCACTGTTTTGTAGGTATGCTAACAGAGCAACTGCTATTTCTCTCTAATTGTAGTAGAAATGCATGTCCGACTTCCAAGTCTCAGGTAGGGGCCTCCAGGAAAGTGATGGCTACTGTTATCCATTTTTATCCTATCCAGGCAAAATGAGGACATCAGATCCCTTGGAACTGGACTTAGAGATGGCTGTGATCTGCCAAGTGAGTGCTGGGAGTTAAACCTGGGTTCTCTGGAACAGGAGCCAGTGCTCTTAACAGATGAGCCATCTCTCCAGCCCTTCAGTGCTACATACTATTGTAATCTAGGGCTGGAGAGATGGCTCAGTGGTTAAGAGCACTGGCTGCTCTTCCAGAGGTCCTGAGTTCAATTCCCAGCACCCACATGGTAGTTCACAACCATCTGTAATGAGATATGGTGCCCTCTTCTGGTCTGCAGTCATACATGCAGACAGAACACTGTATACATAATAAATAAATAATAAATCTTTAAAAAGAAAAAAAATGGGGGGGGGCGTGGTGCGCACCTTTAAACCTAGTACTCGAATTCAAAGCCAGCCTGGTCTACGAGGTTCCAGGACAGCCAGAGCTGTTACACAGAGGGACCCTGGGGTGGGGGGGAGAAGGGGATGTTGGGGGAGCACTAAATACAATATCTGAAGACACTTGGGGTCCCAGGCTATGGAGAGTGAAAGGTGACTAAGCCTTAGAACAGAGGTAAATACATGCTGAAGGCTAGTGTCAGGATGTGGGGGAAGCTCACTGTATCCCAAATTCAAGTTCTTGCCATGATGGTCACCTGGTTCTTTTCCAGAAATAGACCATCTCCTGGAAACAGTTTGAGAAATGAGGCAAATTAATATGGTCTGTGTTTTTGAAACTGGTGGAAAGCCTTGGGATAAAGTAACAGATGGTTTCAGTAAATGGCACAGGCGAGACCCAAGGTGTGTGCCTTTTGCCTCACAGAAGGATGGTTCAAAGTAGATTTTCCTTTAATTAAATATTTACGTTTTAGCCAGAAACAGCAAGTGTGCATGCAGCCTGGCTTACAATTGTTTTATGCATTTAAGAGACAAAATGAATGGCCATTAAATATTAATCTTACATGGTTGAAGTAGATTGTTATTTCCCAATTAAAGTGAAACATAAAGGCCGATAACAGCCAGAAAGGTGCACGCAGACACAGATCTAACAAACAGAGTGGGAAGCCAGGCCCAGCCAAGGACGGCATCATCCAGACTTCAGGTGACGGAGGCTCCATGTATCTGGTATCCACAGAGAAATATAGCTGAGGATTACAGTCTGACTGACCTTGCAAATGACAACTTGTTATAGAAAACTACTTAAAGGGTAATGCATTATTGGTTTATCTGAAACCTGGAAACACAGAATGTTCATAGAATGAAACATAGAACAGAAACAGTGCCTGGCATGGTGGTGCAAGCCCAGCGTTTGGGAGGCAGAGGCAGGCAGATCTCTGTGAGTTCAAGGCCAGCCTGGTCTACATAGAGAGGTCCAGGACAGCCAGAGCTACACAGAGAAACCCTGCCTTTTTTTTTCTTTTTTTTTTTTGGTTTTTCAAGACAGGGTTTCTCTGTGTAGCTTTGCGCCTTTCCTGGAACTCACTTGGTAGCCCAGGCTGGCCTCGAA
This sequence comes from Peromyscus maniculatus bairdii, assembly GCF_049852395.1. Taxonomy (NCBI): domain Eukaryota; kingdom Metazoa; phylum Chordata; class Mammalia; order Rodentia; family Cricetidae; genus Peromyscus; species Peromyscus maniculatus. The sequence continues at coordinate 25,714,479 of NC_134872.1, read as the reverse complement.
CTCACAGGGATCCGCCTGGCTCTGCCTCCCGAGTGCTGGGACTAAAGGCGTGAGCCACCACCGCCTGGCTGAGAAACCCTGTCTTGAAAAAACAAAAACAACAACAAAAAGAAGAAGGAGGAGGAGGAGGAGGAGGAGGAGGAGGAGGAGGAGGAGGAGGAGGAGGAGGAGAAGGAGAAGGAGAAGGAGAAGAAGAAGAAGAAGAAGAAGAAGAAGAAGAAGAAGAAGAAGAAGAAGAAGAAGAAGAAGAAGAAGAAGAAGAAGAAGAAGAATGCTGTGGGACGGTCTGTATGTCAAATTGCTCTGATTGGTCAATAAATAAAACACTGATTGGCCAGTGGCCAGGCAGGAAGTAGGTGGGACAAGGAGAGAGGAGAATTCTGGGAAGCAGAAGGCTGAGGCGGAGAGACACTGCAGCCGCCGCCATGACCAGCAGCATGTGAAGATGCCCGTAAGCCACCAGCCACGTGGCAAGGTATAGATTTATGGAAATGGTTAATTTAAGATAAAAGAACAGTTAGCAAGAAGCCTGCCACGGCCATACAGATTGTAAGCAATATAAGTCCCTGTGTTTACTTGGTTGGGTCTGAGCGGCTGTGGGACTGGCAGGTGACAAAGATTTGTCCTGACTGTGGGCAAAGCAGGAAAACTCTAGCTACAGAAGAAGAAGAAAATAATTAAAATTTTCTTATTTATTTAGAAGATACCCTCCTTTTGAGACAGGTTTTCAATATGCAGCTTTGCCTGGCCATTGAACTTGTTTTGCGATCCAAGCTGACCTTGAACACTTAAGAATTCTGTCTGTCTCTGCCTCCTGGGTGCTGGGATTAAAGGTGTGCACTATCATGCCCAGCTAAGATACCTTACTTTGAAAATGTATGTGTATGGGTGTTTTGTCTGCTCTTTCAGAGGACCCGGGTCCAATTCCCAGCACCCACAAGGTGGCTCACAACTGTCTGTAACTACAATTCCAAGGGGATCCAACACCCTCTTCTGACCTCTGTGGGTACCAGGCACACATGTATGCAAAACATATATATATATAATTTATAAATGAATATAAATGTATATTTATAAACATGTAAAACATAAGATATAAATATATAAATATGTAAGATATAAATACATAAACATATTCAAGCCACCTTCACAGGTTCTGGTACTAGATTTTGAAATTAAATATTGCCAGTAACAGAAAGGAGCGGGGCTGAGCGCAACAGCACACACGTCAATCCCAGCACTCAGTAGGCCCAGGCAGACTTCCAAAGCGATGTCGTTATCAGGCCCATCAGGGCCGAATAGCTAGACACCGTCTTAAGCAGTTTTACTTCCTGTTCCTCGATGGTTGTTAGTCACAGAACTGAAGTACACATTCTCTCTTCTACAAGACTTCACTTCTTTTGCTACTCAAGAGATAACGGATGCACTTACCAACAGATTAAGGCTCTTGTTTTGGATACGGGGTGGGGGTGGGGTTAACCCAGGCCTTCACACATGTGCCCCGTTAGATTCATCCACAATTCCAATGATTTCTTTCCTTCATCAGTAAGCCTATCCACCTATCTAAGCTACAAGACTATGATTAAAGTTTTATGAGTACCAGTGCCTCAAATTTTAAGGAGTTATACATAAGAATTCTAGTCTCTGAATAAACATTGATTCATAAGTCAATGTTGGTTGTTTTGAAAAAAAAAAACCACAACAACGTATTTTTGTGTGTGTGCCTGTGTTCATGTGGATGTCACAGCACACATGTGGAGGTCAGAGGACAAAATGTAGGAAAAGGTTCTCTCCTCCCACTACATAGGTTCAGGGAACTGAACTTGGGTGGTCAGGCTTGGTGACTAGTGTGCTTACCTGCTACGCCACCTTGCTCAAAAGTCTTTTTTTTGGGGGGGGGGGGTAGGGTTTCCCTGTGAAACAGTCCTGGCTGTAGACCAGGCTGGCCTTGAACTCACAGAGGTCTGTCTGCCTCTGCCTCCCCAGTGCTGGAATCAAAGGTGTGCAAACCGCCAAGTCATTTTTGAGACAGCATTTTGTGTAGCTCAAACTGACCTCCTGTGTGTTGGGATTACAGGCAAGTATCATTATTCCTGCCACTGTTGGTCATTTTGTTGTTTTGGAGATGGGGTTTCTCTGTGTAGTCCAGGCTGGCCTTGAACTCAGAGATCCACCTGTCTCTGTGTGCGCCACCACAACATACCTACTGTCTGGTTCTTGTTCATCATTTCTAATGGCAAGCAGTTTTAGAGCAGGTACTGATTGAAAACTAGTACCTATCCAAAAGCATGCTGAATATTATTGAAAACTTCCAGAGGAATAAAAGAGGAGGTGTATCTACACAATGTCTAATGCCCTTGTGACTTTTTGGGGGGGCGGGGACAGACAGGGAGGGTCTCTCTATATCGTCCAGGATACCAGGAACTCTGGATCCTCCTTGCTTCAGCCTCCTGAGTGCTGGGAACACAGACGAGTGCCAGCACATCCAACTTAGAGTTCTTAGTTATGGATTTTTAGGGGTGTTTGCTCAGCTTGCACTCAGGGCTGGGTTTAATCTCCAACACTACCCCTCCAATAATCAAAACAAAGAGCGATCACCAGAACAAAGCACAAACTGGGTCTTTGTTCGTACTGTTCAGCTGGGAGCTCCCTTTAGCCTCACGCCCCCTCCTCCAATTCCAAGCCCCACCCTGCAGGGCATTTAAGCTGCCTGCCAGAGAAAGGCCATGTTTTCTGCCCCTTTCCCTCTCTGTCTCACTCTGGGGGGCTGGAAAATGCCACCTGGGACTGTTTCCACCAATAAACCTGGTCTTTTATCTTTCATTCAGCTTGATTTGCCTTACTGTGTCTGGAGAGAATTTCAGAGCACAGAAACCTTCACTGACCTTCAAACTGAGACCTGAAGTACCCAGGCACCTTCCCTACTGCCCAATACGCATGCTAATGAAGACCAGCCCTTTCATGACACCGGCTTTATTATAGTCTCATTTCCAGTCTCACTCTAACCCAGGCTGGTCTTGAACTCGGGAAGTCCTTCTACCTCAGCCTTCAGAGCAGTGACATTACAGTTGTGAACTACTATGCTTAGCTGTATTGAGATTTTTATTTTATTTTGTTTTGGTTTTTTGAGACAGGGTTTCTCTGTGTAGCTTTGCGCCTTTCCTGGATCTCACTCTGTAGACCAGGCTGGCCTCGAACTCACAGAGATCCGCCTGACTCTGCCTCCCAAGTGCTGGGATTAAAGGCATGTGCCACCACCGCCCGACTGAGATTTTAATTTTTTTAGTCACAGATATTCCTCCTCATTCTACTGTGTGCTTTCTATAAAATAATGGAAATACCATTTGTAGTGGTTTAAATGAGACATCCCGTGAATTTCAAGCATTTGAATACTTGGATGCCAGTCGGTGGCCTTTGGGGGAGGATTAGGAGGCATGGCCTTGCTGGAGGAAGTATGTCACTGGGAGTGAGCTTTGAGGTCTCAGAAGAGGGAGCCATTTTGAGTGCTTTGTTTCCTATTGCAGGTTAAGATGTGAGCTCAGCTGTTTCCCCCGTCAGGCCTGCTTACTGCCACATTCCCGAGCTGTGATGGTGATGGACTCTTCCCTCCGGAACTGTAAGCTCAAATTTAACCTTTCTTTCTGAGTTGCCTTGGTCATAGTGTTTTATCACAACAGAAGAGTAACTAAGGCACCTTTTAATTTTTAAAAAATTTTGTTTGTGTATGAGTGTTTTGCCTGCATGTATGTATGGGCACGGCAGGCATTCCTGGTGCCTGTGGAGGCCAGAAGAGGGCGCCAGATGCCCTGGGACTGGAGTTACAGATGACTGTAAGACACTATGTGGGTGCTGGGAACTGAACCCGGATACTCTGGAAGACCAACCAGTGCTCCTAACTGCTAAGCCATTTCTCCAATCCTCCAGTACCTCCGGCCCGCCAAGATCTCACTGTATAGTATGTAAAGTCATGACTTTACATGTCAGGCTTGGCAACAGGCATCTTTACCTCCTTGAGTCATCTCGAAGTTCATCCCACTATATATATACACACACACATATAAAATTTATTTACTATGTATATAATGTTCTGCCTGTATGTATGTCTGTAGGCCAGAAGAGTGCACCAGATCTCATTATAGATGGTTGTGAGCCACCATGTGGTTGCTGGGAATTGAACTCAGAACCTCTGGGAGAGCAGCCAGTGCTCTTAACCTCTGAGCCATCTCTCCAGCCTGCCACAATATATTTTTTAAAAAAATTAATGTCTTGGGAATATTCTTTTGCTTTTTGAAACAGGGTCTCATTTGCCCAGAGTTGCCCTGAATTCCTTATCTCTGGCTTCCACCTCTTAGATGACGAGATTACAGGTAGAAGCTACCACACTTGGGTTTTTGTTTGTTTTTATTTTCAAGACAGAGTTTCTATATGTAACAGCCCTGGCTCCCCTGGAACTCTCTCTTTGTAGTCCAGAGTGGCTTTGAACTCACAGAGACCGGCCCGCCTCCACCTCTGAGTGCCGAGATTAAAGGCATGTCCCATCACTGCCCATCGGGTTGTTTTGAGGGAGAGTCTCCTGTAACCCAAGCTGGCGTCAAACTGGTTATGTAGTTAAGGAAGACACTGAAGTCCTCCTGATCCTCCAGCCCCAGCCTAACACGTGTTGGTAATACAGGTGTGCAAAGTCCTGAGTGAAAATCAATTGTTTGACATACCAATGACCCCTATGTCTCAGGTCCATAGTAGGCAAATGTTAACAGCATTTGCAGACAACGTCCATCAGAGCTTGCTTTACTTTTTCCTTTTTAACTTTTTTCAATACAGAGTTCCTCTTTGTGCAGCCCTGGCTGTCCCGAACTCCCTTGTAGACCAGAAGTCCGCCTGCCTCTGGCTTTCTCGCCTCTGGCTATCAACAGCCCGAAGGCTGCCCCTACAGAGTGCTACAACAGAGATTAGCCACTGTCTCCTCCTGCCTCCACATACAACAACCAGTGAGCTTTGAGGGACTGGAGAAGGCTGCATCTTCTCCATCATACACACATGCAGACCATCCGATCCTAGCTGTTCTGGGATCTGTCCTTTCCTTGTGTCTGTCCTGTCTTCATTTCCTTGCCACCCCAGCTAGGTCAGTCCCTGAAGCCATGCAGGATGAGGCAGATCACAATCAGACTGGCTCATTAATACACTTGCTAAGTAGGCCAAGGCAACCCCCAGTTCTGATGCTCCGGCTACCCCCTCCTGAGTGTTGCAGACTCACAGGCACGTGCCACCCCCACGCTCCATTTATGTAGTATTGGGGATGAAACCCAGGGTTTCATGCACCCCACCCCCATGATTCGAATGGAAAAGGTGCAATACAATTGTAACCCTAGTACGCCAAGAGGCTAAGGCATAAGGATTATCCGGAGTTCAGGACAAAAATGGGCTAAATACTGAATTCCAGGCCGTTCTGACTTAAAATATGAGACCATGTCTACAATACCTCCCCCCCCCAAGCACACACCTTATCATATAAACTCTTCCCATCATTACTGTCTTTCACTTAAAAGGAATCTCTTAAAAACACACTTTTTAAAAAGGTCTCAGGTACATTTACTTTGTTTTCTGAGCTGGAACATGGATGGTCAGGGACTCCGGGGGTTGGCGTATTCCTTCTGACTGATAATCAACTGAAACTGTGACTTAGTCTGTACTCCATCCATTAACAACACGATTCTCCTGTTGTTGTACATTCTGAAGCTCTTCCTTTGAAGAAAACTGAACCCAACCCCTGCCTCTGTGAAAGCCAGTATATTACACCTTTTTATATGGCCAAATTGAGCCAAATGTTCTCTTAGCTCACTTGCTGTCGCAGTCCAGGGAATTTTTCTGATAAAACAACATGCTGACCAGCACACATCTGCAGCACCACCACCTGACTCATAGCCGAGACTGCCACGCTAACAACTAAAAAGACTTTGAAGAGACAGTTGTGTAGCTGGTCTGTTTAAGGGGCCCCTGGCAGTGGGATCTATCCCTGGTGCAGGAGCTGGCTTTCTGGAGCCCATTATCTATGGTGGGAGGTCCTGGGCAGCCTTGATGCAGGGGGGAGGGCTTGGTGTGCCTTAACTGAATGTGCAAGGCTTTGCTGACCCACCACGGGAGCCCTTACCCTTTTGAAGGAGGAGGATGGGGAGTCAGTCGAGGGGAGAAGGCTAGGGGAGAGCAGGAGGGATGAGAGAGGAATCTGCGGTTGATAGATAAAATGAATAAAAAAATACACTTTCAAAAGCTGGGTGGTGGTGGTGCATACCTCTAATCTCAGCACTTGGCAGGATTTTTGTGAGTTTGAGGCCAGCCTGATCCACAAAAGCTCCAGGAGAGCCTGGGCTGTTACAGGTAGAAATCCTGCCTCAATCCCCACCCCACCCCCATCCCCCCACCCAAACACTTTCAAGAACCAGGTATGGTGGAGCACACTTTAATCCCAACATTTGGGGAAGCAGAGGCAGGTGGATCTCTGTGAGTTCAAGGCCAGCCTGGTCTACAGAGCGAGTTCCAGGACAGTGAAGGCTATTCAGAGAAACCCTGTCTCGAAAACAAAAATGCCCCAAAGACTCTCAATATCTTGGTAATATTACATTTTATTAAATTCAAGTTAAAAAAAACCCACATGGACTCTATCAATCAATAATGTGACTGTGGATAGATTAAAAATACCCTTGCCTAGGAGGTGGTGGTTCATGCCCTTAACCCCAGCACTTGGAAGCCCTATTTCCCTAAGTTCAAGACCAGCCTGGTCTACAGAGGTAGTTTCAGGACAGCCAAGGACACACAGAGAAATTCTGTCTTGGGGGAAAAAAAAACCTTAGAGAGAGCACTAGAGAGATGGCTCAGCCGTTTGTTGCTTTTCTAGAGGAGTAGGGTTCAATACCAAGCACCCACATGGCAATTAATAACCACCTATAACTCTAATTCCAGGGAATCCAATACCTACCTCTGGCCTTGGTAGGCCCCAGGAATGTTATATGTTGCAGAGACATGCATACAGGCAAATCACCTCTACACATAAAATATAAAATAACATACAACACCACTGCACAAACATCAATTTTAAACAAAAAGTGGATTTAAAGAATCTGGGGTCCTTTAAGGCATCTCTTATAAAAGCCATGTGGAATGGATTCTATTTTAGCTTAGACAATTGGTTAACATTGCATTTTACATTATCTTATGCACCTATACTGAATATTTGACCATTATTCTATCAAAATCAAAGCAAAACAAAATGAAATAAAATACAAACTTATCTTTTTATGAAAGTAAGGCATCCTTCTAGTTAATTACCTCAGACAAATTCTGACACACACACACACCCCACCCCACCCCACCCCACCCCACCCTCACCCAAGACAGGGTCTCTAAATAGCCCAGGCTGTTCTGGTAGTCACTGAGCACTACTGGCATATGGGTCTTACTAACTCCTTGTTGGGGCTGTCCTACAAAACAGGATGTTGAACGACACCCTTAGCTCTACCAATCAGATGTCAGCAGCATCCATCCAACACAAAGAAAACTTTAAAACTGTCAATATTGCCGGGTGGTCATGGCGCACACCTTTAATCCCAGAGCTCAGGAGGCAGAGCCAGGCGGATCTCCATGAGTTCAAGGTCAGCCTGGTGTACAGAGCGAGATCCAGGAGAGGCACCAAAACTACACAGAGAAACCCTGTCTTGAAAAAACAAACAAACAAAAAACTCCTGATGTGTGGTAAATCCTATCTCCTGTCTTTTGAAGTCCTAAGCATCCACCAAAATTCTGAAGGAAGTACACAGATTAATTAAAAAAATATTTTTAATTAATGACTTAACTTAAGGCATCAATCATACTGACAATCTACTGGCTCGTTACTAAACTGTACATTTGAAGTCCACTGCTTTTTTTTTTTAACTCTCAAAATTAAAATAGAAGTATTCAGGGCAAGTAAAACAACGGAGTGCAGTAACAGTACCGTCAAGACTAGTCATCTATGTAAACTCTAAAAAGCACAACGCTAGTTCATATCGATTTCCTACTTGTGGGTTTTAGATACAGTGTCTTTTGGATGAACTGAATGGTTTCTGAGACTATATTTCATTATGCAGTCCAGCCTGGTCTACCAACTCAAAATCTTGGGATTTCTGGAATGAGTCATCAGGCCCAGAATAGGAATTAACTTCTTAACAAATGCATTTAAAGACTGAAAATATTTAGTTAAAAAAAGTTGCAAATATTAAGCAGCATGCTGTTTTATGATCTGTACCAAAACCAAAAAGGAACTATAAAACTAACAATAACTCTATAAATAAAAGCTAGTTTTCTACAAATTTCAATAAAAGACATTTAGTAATTAAATGTTACTGTCAATTAAACTGATGAACTTTATTGGGGTTAAAACTATAACAAAGTTCATCCTAAAAGATTTTGCAATGCAAAATTCTTCCACTCAGTGAGTATTTAATTTGAATGCTAGAAATTACAGGCAATTTTGAAAAGCAGACTCACATTCATAAAACTTTATACATCATTTGAACTAACATATATGTTTATACTACTAAAAGCAAACATGCATTGCCTTCACACATTCCTGTATCATGATTTTTATATAGTACATTATATAACACGACTCCTCATCACCAAATGCATTTTATCATACACTTGATCCATTCTCCTTGGATTTCTGATCTCTGTCTTCATTCTTTATGTTATCCTATAAAATAAGAACAAAGTATAACGTTATTAGTTTCTGATTACTCTGAAGTTAGCTTAAAATAGTAGTTACTGAGTGGTAAATATCAATAAATTAATTTTAATACATGGCTGCCCAATTTTTCTTTAATTTTAGTGGTATGGGACAATCAACTCAGGACTTGGCCACCGGGCAACTACCAATCTAGCCAAATATTTGGTCTAGTAAATACATACACACAGTAAAAATATACACATAAATCATTTTCTTGCAAAACTGTGTTAGTTTTGGAAGAATATAGTTATTTCAGAATTACTTTTAAATAGGTTCTGGAAGGATGGAATCCTGGGAAAATTATAACTACTTGTTTCTAGGAAAAACTATAAAGACTGTAACATTAAATTACATTGAAGATGCCAGGAAGTTTAAACAAACCATGAAAACATAGAAAAGGCAAAGTTTCTAACCTTTTTGAGGACGGTGTGGATATCATCCATAACTGTGGATAGGTTTCTGAGTGTTTTATTCAATTGGTTTTCAAACTGCAAATTCATGTTTTCTGAAACCTTCAAGTTTTCTTGTAACTGACCAAGGTCTTTTTTGACCTCTCTGAGTTCACCAGAGAGGCTTTTGTTAGAATTCTCCAAGTTTAATATAGTTTTTCCATCTTCATCTGTTAAAGAAAATTCAAAATGTACCATTTTGATTCACATGGTAGAAAAGAAAACCCACTCTCACAAATTGTCCTATGACCTTCATGTGTGTGCTGTGGCATATGTGCCTGCCCACATACCTACCTACCTACCTACATACATATATACATACACACACACATTCATACATACATGTAATGGAAAATAAAGTTTGAGCTATATAAACTCAAAAGCAAGTAGACCTGGTGATAAAGGCCTTTAATTCTAGCTATTCAGGGGCCTAAGGCAAGAAGATCCTTGGCCAATGAATGTGTTTGAAGCTCAGTTTGGGCAACTTCTTTTAACTATGTTTCAAAGTCAAAATACAAAAAGACTTTTTTGTATTTTGAGCTTTTTTTAAAGCTCACAGCAGCAATTACTCAAATTGCATGAGGCCCTGATTCAATAGTGTAATAAACGAAGAGCAACCTCCACAATACCAAAACTTCTGTGAAATGTTTATAAAGTAAAATCAATTTCACTAGTTCTAAAGCACAACACAAACTGAGTATGCTGGCACACAGCTGTAATATCAAGCCCTAGGAAGGCTGAGAAAGGGACTGCTGGGGGTCTGAGGCCAACATGGACTACATAGTAAGTTTTGTAACACACTAGGCTACAAAGTGAGACCTTGTCTCAAAAAAAGAGAAAGAAAAAAGAAACTATCAACAGTTCTAAATAGCGCTACTTCTAATTTGACGTTTCTTTTTGTTTTGAGACAGAGTCTCACTTTATAGCTGTTCTGGCTGGCCTGAAATTTGTTATATAGACTATTTCTCAACTCACAGAAATCCACCTGCCACTCTGTGCCTGGCACAAGTTCCATTTTTGATGAGTATTTAGAGAAAATAGAAAACAGTCAAACTTATGTGGTTCTAGAAGAGGTTAGAAAAGATCAAAAAGGTTGGGTATGTGTCTCAGGCCTGTAACTCCAGTACTTGGGAGGCCACAGAGTAAGAGCCTATCTCCACGTCTCACACACAAGCAGATTCTTACAAAGCTAAGCAGCAAAATCATGAAAACTAAAGCCAGGCGCTGACCAGATGGCTCAGCAGTAAGAGGACATGCTGCTCTTGCAGAGGACCAGAGCTACTAGCATCCACGTTGAGATTGCTCACAACTGTTGGAAACTCGAGCTCCAAGGGATCGGGATCTGATGCCCCTACCTTGGAGGGTGGGTACACACACACACACACACACACACACAAACAGTGACGGCTTCTCTGTGCGTACACACTGTGCCATTCAAAGAGTACCCTCAAAGCACCAGCACAGCCAACAACATCCTCACCTGTTTTTTCTTCTAATAACTGGAGCTTCTGTTCTACCTCAGCTCTTACTTTTTCACTCTTTTCCAATTTTTGTAAGAGACTTCCAACATCCACCATTGCACCATTGTACACGATAAGTCCTACATTTTCTTCTCCATCTTTTGATTCCTGTTTTACTGTCGGTGTTGGAAGTAATAATCTGTTTCCTAGAATATAAAACATTTTTCTATAGCAACTTATGAAGAATATGGTTACAAAGACAGACAAGGAGCAAGATCTGGCCAGTGTCTAGTGTCTGCCCGTCATTTCAGCACTCGGGAGGCTAAGGCAGGGGAATCCTAACTCAAGGCCAGCAGGGCTCTAGAGACAAAACACAACAGAAGACCCCACATCTTAAGGTATCCAACCTAGCATGTCTTCCTGCAATGATTCTGACTCTTCCTGGTTTTCTTCATCTTTCGAGGTGTCTGTTAGTTTCCGATAAAAGCATGATTCTCGGAGTACTACTTTATTGAGAAGTTTCTTTACCTGTTACACAAGCACATAAACAAAAAGATGAATATTTTACCCATTACACAAGCAAGTAAACAAAAAAAATAAGATGAAAATACTCTATTTCCCTGCAGTATGAGCTAGAGCCTCATCCAGACTTGGGGAATGGCTGTTACTGAGTTAGATCTCCAGGCTGAAGTCCATTTCATTTTTCTGTTCTTGTAGCCCTGCCTGCCTGGCTCCGCCTCTGGAGTGGTAGGATTAAGAGTGTGTGCCACCGTACACGCCAGCTGTGGACATTTCCTGCTGTGTCTCTGTGCAGCCGCATGTGTTTCAGGTGCCCAAGGAGGTCAGAGAGAGGGTCAGAACTCCTGAACTGCAGGTCCGACAGTTGTGCATCATCTCACGTGGGTGCTGAGAAGAGAACCCAAGTTCTCCCCAAGAACAGTGAGTGGTCTTAACCACTGAGTCATCTCCAGCCCTGAAGCACATTTCTTGATTCTCCTACAACTGTGTTGTAGTTTTCAAAAACAGTAAGCATCAACTGTGATCGTTTTCTAAGCTATTTACTATTACTCAGTTTAGAGTATTTAGACAAGTATTTTCTCTATAAATTGGTCATTTAAGTTATTTTAAAAAAAACTGTAGTGGTTGGTAGTGTTCATTTTCCCTATATGTGAATACATGTGCATGTCCATGTACATGTCTAGAAGTCAGAGGGCATCTTAGGAATCAACTCTCTGCTTCCACTGCATGGGTCCTCAGGATTCAACTCACATCATTAAGCTTGGGGACAAGAATCTCGACCTAAGGAGCCATTTCATAAGGCCTGTGTTTTCATTTTGGTTTTGAGACAGGATTTCTCTCTGTATCCCTGGCAGTCCTGGAATTCACTTTGTAGACCACGTTGGCCTTGAACTCACAGAGGTCCACCTGCCTCTGTCTTCCAAGTGCTGGAATTAAAGGTGTACTCCGCCATGACCCACCCAGTGTTTTGGTTTGGTTTTTACAGACAGGGTTTCTCCATGTAGTTTTGGTGCCTGTCCTGGATCTCGCTCTGTAGACCAAGCTGGCCTGGAACTCACAGAGATCCTCCTGTCTCTGCCTTCCGAGTGCTGGGATTAAAGGAGGGTGCCACAGCCGTCTGGCCAGTGTTTTGTTTTTTTAAGACAGGATCTTGCTATGCAACTCAGGCTGGCCTTGAACTCACAATACTCTTATCCAAGGCTTCCAAGTATTAATATTATAGGTATGATAAAAACACTAATCCAAATTTTAAAGTATGATGATGTTTAATTCCAAATAACAAGAAATACCAGAAAGCCAGGCATGGTGGTATACAACTTTAATCCCAGCACTTGGGAGGTGGAGGCAGGTAGATCTCTGCTAGTTCCAGGACATCTAGGGCTCTATAATCACCACCACCCTCCCCCCCGCCCACAAACCCTCCACCAGCAATAGGAAGACTATGTCAATTATGAAATATATATGACAGACTATTAAGCAGCTATAATGATGTAAGTCTATTTTCTCTTCTTATATGTTTTAAAACTCTAGTCAAGTTGAGCCTTAAATTTGCAGTGATCCTCTTGCCTCAGACACCCAAGCACAAGGTTTTCAGACATGAGTCACTAAACTCTGCTATATTCCATTTTTATGATAGAACCAATGATAAACTGATGAGTAAAAAGGGCCCCATCTATATATACAGAATAATTTCATCGTCTATAAATATGAGTAACATAAAAAGTTCTATAAATGGGGCTGGAGAGGTAAGTTAGCAGTTAAGAATACTGGCTGCTCTTCCAGAGGTCCAGAGTTCAAGTCCCACATGGTAGCTCACAACAATCTGATGCCCTCTTCTGGCATGTAAGCATATATACATTAATAAAAAATATTTTTTTTTTTTTTTTTGGTTTTTCGAGACAGGGTTTCTCTTGTGTAGCTTTGCGCCTCTCCTGGAACTCGCTTGGTAGACCAGGCTGGCCTCGAACTCACAGAGATCCGCCTGCCTCTGCCTCCCGAGTGCTGGGATTAAAGGCGTGCGCCACCACCGCCCGGCATAAAAAATATTTTTAAAAAAAGTTCTAGAAATGGTTCTCTATTAGTCCTGAGGAAGAGAACTAAGGAAAGAGTAAACAAACTTTGTTCTTAATGGAGAGAAGAGCCTTCTGTATCATGGGAGGAAAAGGAGGAAGAACGGAAGAAGGAGAGAACTCAAAAGTAAAAACTACTTTAAAAAAATGGGTTCAGGCTGGGCAATGGTGGTGAATGCCTTTAATCCCAGCACTCAAGAGCCAGAGGCAGGAAAGTTCCACACCAGGGATACATACAGAGACATGGTCTCAAAAACAAACAAATAGCTGGGTGGTGGTGGCACACTCAGGTAGGAGGCAGAGGCAGGCGGATCTCTGTGAGTTCCAGGCCAGCCTGGTTTACACAGCGAGATCCAAGACAGGCACCAAAACTACACAGAGAAACTCCGTCTCGACAAACAACAAAATAAAATAAAATAAATTAAATTAAAAAATAAGCAAGCAAACAAAAAAACCAATTTTTTTACATATGTGTGTTAGTGTGCACACATGCATGTGGGCAACTGCATAGGTCATAAACGGGGTATTGGATACCCCGGAACTAGGGTTACAGGCAGTTGTCAGCCACCTGACCTGAGTGTTGGGGCTGTGGACTGTCTGCAAGAGAACAGTGCATGCTCTTAACCACTGAGCCATCTTTCCAGCCCCTAAGAGATAGGGTAGCCCTGACTGTTCAGAAACTCAATTTATAGACCAGGCTGACCTCAAACTCACAGAGATCCACCTGCCTCTTCCTCCCGAGTGCTGGGATTAGAGGTGTACACCACCACTTCCCTGCAATAACTTTTTTAAAAGGCAAATGTGTGTGTGTGGGTGTGTGTCTGTCTAAGCACACAGAGGTCAGAAGTAACCTTTCAGGAGCTGGCTCTCTCCTGTCATTTGGGTACCAGCAATCAAACTCAGATGATCAGGTTTGGCAACACAACAAGTACCATTACCCACTGAGAGACATCTTGCTGGCCCCAAAGACAGTTTCTTTAAAAGGGATAATATTCTAGCCAGGCAGTGGTGGTGGTGGTGGTGGTGGTGGTGGTGGTGGTGGTGGTGGTGGTGGTGGTGCACACCTTTAATCCCAGCACTCAGGAGGCAGAGGCAGGCGGATCTCTGTGAGTTCGAGGCAGGCTGGTCTATAGAGTGAGTTCTAAGACAGCCAGGGCTGTTGTTACACAGAGAAACCCTGTCTTGAGGAAAAAACCAAAAAAGTTAATGTTCTAGAAAGTTTATATTAAAAAGAAGAGTCAAGGCCAACCTGGTGGCTTGCTCCTGTAAACACAAGACTTAAGAGGCTGAGGCAGGATTGCCACAAGGGCAAAGCCAGCCTGGGCTACAAAGTGAGACTCTTATTTCAAAAGACTACAGGAAAGATGGCTAATATTTACAATATTAGATAAGTGAAATGAATTTATTCTACTGTCTTACCTTTTGGAAGGGTAACCTCATAAAAAGTTCCTGAGCTATGATGAAACTTAGTGGAAGAACATTGTCTAGTGATAACTGAGGCCCTAGCTTCGAAGGACCACAAGAAAAAAATGTTATGAAAATTCCTTTTATTTTAAATTCACAAGATCAATTACCTGAGCCCGAGAAAGATGCAATCCAAGAGTGTATAGTATTTCTTCCAAATCCTTTTCAAGAAGGTAACCACAATGGCTTTGATCAAAATAAACAAAGGCCATCAGTAGATCCCTGTTAACTGTGACCATCTGAGTCTTCTCTTTTTCCTAGAATGGTCGAACAGAAGATACGGTATACAGTTTTACTATCATAGAAGAATGAGAAATCAAGGCTCTGTCTATATGAAATCACTAATCTTAAAAAGATCTTTGTCTCATTTTAGTAAAATGAGTGGATTTTATATGCGAATATGAAAGAACTGTGACAAACACAGATACCCTAAAATCAGTAAATGTCGGGTAAGGAAATCACTATTTTCTGAAGAATGTGCTATGGAATAAACACCTCCGGAGGGAAAAGGAAGAGAAGAGGAGTGAGCAGCAGCAGTGGCGGCGGCAGAAACCCACCTTGTCTCTAGAGGGCCTCTCTTTGCAGTAGCGGCTGACATCTCTCTTGTCGTCTCGCTTGCTCATTTCTTCCTCTTCCCTATCTGGAAAACAAAATAAAGAAGAAAAAACTTACCACACAGACATTTCCAACTATCATAGAAACCCAGACTACACTCCCATTACAGAAGTTCTTCAAAGATGAAGTGACAGGCATATAAAAATCATGTAGAAATAAAAAGTTTTGATGTTATAAGGGAAAGTTAAGAAAAAACAAGAAGAAGCGGGTGGTGCTGACATTGGCCTTTTATCACAGTACTCAGGAAGCAGAGCCAGGAGGAACTCTGTAAGTTCAAGGCCAGCCTGTTCTACAAAGAAGAGTTCCAAGACAGCTAGGGCTACACAGAGAAACTCTGTCTCAAAAGAAAAAACAAAACAAAACCAGTAGGAAACTTATAAATTCCCACATGGCAGTTCATAACTGCCATAACTTTAGTTACAAGATACTAACAATATACAGCCATACATGCAAACAAAATACTAATACACATAAAATGAAAAATTGGAGGAAAAGGAAACACTGCTTTACTGAATCAAACTGCTGATTTTTCTATGTAGGAGTTTGTGTGTGCACACGTGTCCTGTGCACGTGGAGGCCGGAGGCTCATGTGAGGCGTCTTTGGACTGTTTTGCATCTTACTGAGGCAGTGTCTCTCGCTGGTTTGACTAGGCTGGTAATGAGCTCCAGGCATCCAGCTGTCATCTCCCTCCCCAGGGCTGCTAGTACAATGCCACGTGAGTACTCAGGGAGCCAGACTCAGGTCCTCATGATTGCCCAGCAAGCTCTTAGCAACTGAGCCATCTTCTCAGCCCATCTATAAATACATGCAAAACCTAACACTTCCCCCTTGCTTCTTTGAACCGCTGGTGTTCTATAACAAAAACTAGCCTCAAACTAGCTCTCCCCCTTCTCAGTCTCCCTAGTGCTGAGAATCCAAGGTGTGCACCACTACATGATTAGTGGAGAGAAGGCCCAGTGAGCAAAGCATTTGCTTAACAAGCACGAGAACCTGAGTTGGAGTCCCCGGGACCAGATAAAGCCAGATACCATGGCTTGAGTCTACAATCCCATCGTTGCTCTGGTGAGGTAAAGGTGGAGACAGGAGAATCCCTGGCAGCTCCTTGCCAGTTAGATCAGTGTATGCAGTGGCAAATAAAAACTGTCTCAAACCCTGGTAAAAGGCAAAGGCCAGAACCCAAGGTTGTCCTCTGATCACCAGGCTTGCTCTTGTACGTACACATCAGAAGCTCAAAGAGCACACAAAAGAGGAAGCCAGAGCGCTTGTTCAGCAGGCAGAGGGACTTGCCACCAACTGCACCCGACAGAGTTGTTCCTTGGGGAAACGGACTTCTGCAAGTTGTCCTCCCACTGAAACACGGGCACAGAAACCCAGATGTAATACAAAATGAACTTCAAGTTTAAGGTGAAGACAAGCTGGGTGTGGTAGCACACACCTTCAATCCTAGCTCTGAGGCAGGCAAACCCTTTCTTAAAACAAAACAAATAAACAAAATAAAATTTACACTATATGTTTTAAAAATTTAGATAGTCTCATTATGTAGCACAGGTTAGCATTTAATTCACAGCAGTTCTGCCTCAGCCTTCAAAGTGCTGAGATAACAGGCACATACATCTTCCCAACGCTGGTACCTTTAGGGTGGGGACTTAGCTCAGTGGTAGAGAACTTGCCTAGCAAGCGCAAGGCCCTGGGTTTGGTCCTCAGCTCCGAAGGAAAAAACAAAACAAAACAAAAAACTGGTACCTTTAAAATGAGTATCTTACTTTTCTGGTTGGGAATATAAGTCAGTGGTAGAATGTTTGCCTATTTATTATATGTAAGGCCTCAGGTTTGACCCTTAGTAACATAACACAAAAGAACATCTTAATTTTTGACCAAAACAAAAAAATCCCTTTTTCTAGTTCTGGGGATTAAATGGAACATTTTTCCACATCTGGCAAACTACCAATTCTGAGATAGCTTTTATTACCTTGTCCAAGATGGCTTTGAATTTATCCTGCCTTAATCCTCCAAAACAGCTGGGATTAAAGATCTGCTATACCAGGGCTGGACAATTTTGATCAACTTAATTAAAATATACCTTGTTATCTACCCTTGTGATAACTAATAATATCAGTCACCACTTCAAACACTGAATATTTGTTAAAACTATCATTTTCTGGGGCTGAAGAAATGGGTCAGAATTTTTTAAAAGCACTTATTGCTTTTGCAGAGGACCCAGTTCAATTCCCAGCACCAGCATGGTGACTCACACCTGTCTGTAACTCCAGGTACAGGAGATCCAACGCCCTCTTCTGACTCCCAAAGGCCCCAGGTATGCATGAGGTTCAGACACACATACAGGCAAAACATTCACACACATAAAATAATTAAGTTTAAAAGTATTTTTTAAGCCGGGCGTTGGTGGCACACGCCTTTAATCCCAGCACTCGGGAGGCAGAGCCAGGCGGATCTCTGTGAGTTCGAGGCCAGCCTGGTCTCCAAAGCGAGTTCCAGGAAAGGCGCAAAGCTACACAGAGAAACCCTGTCTTGAAAAACCAAAAAAAAAAAATATATATATATATATATTTTAAGTACTAATATATAAATGCAGAAGAAGACATAAGGAAAATAATGCTACATTGCAGACCACTCTGTAACATCTACAAAGCAATTTTACGCAAGGTTGGCATCAGGACAAACAGGCCTCAGTAAGAAAGAAAGAGCTGAGCAGATCTCAGGAGGTTTGAGGATGTGAAAGAGGACAGCAGAAGAAACCGTCAGTGCCAGGCTCCTAACAGAAGAGCACTAAGTGACAGGTTCAAGACCTCCGAGTGTGGAGGAGCAAGGGCCAGCAAGATGCTTTAGTGGATAAATCACTAGCTTTGCAAGCATGATAACCTGAGTTCAATGCCCAGATCGCATGGTAAAGGAGAGAACCGACTCCCGAAAGCTGTCCTGACTTCCATAGGAGCCATAGTAAATGTTCTAAAACTACCATGCCACAAGGACCGACGAAACAAAGCATGGCCAACACCATCAAGTGTTCAATTAGTAATTAAAATCAACAGCCCGATGTGGCAGGATGAGCTTGTAGTCACAGCTCTCACTTGGGACAGTGAGGCAAGAGTGTCACCCAAAGCCACCCTGGGTACATAGGCCATTATCAGTACACAGTGAGACTGTCTTCCACAAACTGGGAAAGCAGAAACTATCTGGCCCGTCCTCCAGTTCTGAGGTCACCTACTGCGTACCATCTTCCTCATCTTCGGCGTCTTCCGCCTCCATTGGGTCATACTCATCCTGATTATTATCTTCTTCCGTTTCATCGTCATCTTTAGAATCCTCTTTCCTTTTTTCTTCTTTCTGTAATTTAAGATGCCTTAAAATTAACCAATATTATGATGAGACAAGCAAACTGAAGTCATTAAATGGATGTATTTGTAACAAGTCCAATTACAGATTTCTTGCAACATAGTGACCTATTCAAAGATGGCATGGTGGGCATGTCCACAATCTGAGCACTTGGAAGGTGAAGGCAGGAGAATGAGGAGGTCCCAGCTCACAGCAAGACAGACAAAGGACAGAGAAACAGAAAAAAAGGAAGAAGGGCTAGAGAGTTGCCTCAGACATACAGAGCAGTGAACCGCCGCTATTCCAGGGAACCTGCCCAGCACCCACATGGCAGCTCACAACCATCTGTAACTTAACTTTAATCTCAGGGGAGCCACACTCTCTTCTGACTTCCTTGGTCACCATGCAC
The DNA here is from genome assembly GCF_049852395.1 of Peromyscus maniculatus bairdii. Lineage (NCBI taxonomy): Eukaryota > Metazoa > Chordata > Mammalia > Rodentia > Cricetidae > Peromyscus > Peromyscus maniculatus. The sequence goes on along the minus strand of NC_134872.1, from coordinate 25,695,402 downwards.
ACACAGAGAGCATAGATACACATACAGGCAAAACATATACATTAAAATAAAAAGAAAGAAAAAGAAGAGAGGGAAGGAGGAAAAGAAAGCAGAAAATTAGCTATAGATATTTAGGCTTTGCTATGTGGCTCAGGCTGGACTTGAACTCCTGACTCTCCTCTTCCACCTTTGATATACAGGATTACACAAGCTCTAGTTTTTTGAGACACTCTCATGACCTGTCTCAGATACCCAACACAATATCCAACACTTTTAGTTTGGCTTTGGTTCCCGTCTAGAGGTTAGAAGTGCATATTACTAAGTTCTGTTGCCTATCCTGGAAATTACAGACCTTCCTCTCATCTCTGTCTTCTTTTTTGTCTTTATCATCGCCTGATTTTCTCCGTTTTGGTTTTGGATCATCAGTATCATCATCCCTTTCTTCTTTTTTATCTTTTCTCTCGTCTTTTTTGTTTTTCTTCTCCTTTTCTTTCTTGTCCTCTTTCTCAGGAAGAGAGAGTAATGATTTGTATATTCTGACTCCAAAATCTCTTTGAAGCATTTCATTGAAAAGTTCTGCAAACAATGAAACCTATAAAAAGACACCAACATTAATCCAGACAAATTCAATACAAATACTGAATAAATCCAGCAGTTAATCATATATCATGCACTATCTTGCCACACATATTATCTATACCTCTAGGAGAGCTGTTAATATTTTATGAGGGAGATAAAGAAGAAATCAAGCACTATAAAAATGGATGTGAATGATGTCAAGACTATGAAATCCTCAAAAGAACTAGTTGTGGTGGTGGTGCATGGCTTTAATCCCAGCCCTTAGGAGGCAAACTGTGACTTCCAGGCCACTCTGGTCTATTTATGAGTTCCAGGCCAGCCACCGACATACAGTGAGACCCTGTATATAAATAAATAAATATCCTCAAAGAACAACATTTAAAAAAAAAATGTTCTAGGTAAGGTTTCTCTGTGTAGCCTTGGCTGTCATGGAACTCATTCTGTAGACCAGGCTGGCCTTGAACTCACAGAGATCCACCTGCCTCTGCCTCCCGAGTGCTGGGATTAAAGGTGTGCAACAACCACCACCACCACCACCACCACCACCACCACCACCACCACCACCACCACCACCACCACCACCACCCAAAAAATATTTTTAAAGACAAGATTCTTCTATGGTACCCAGGCTGGCTTTGAACTCATGTTCCCTATGCTTCCGACTGCTAAATACTGGCATTACAAGCTCATGTTATTATGCTCTGTGTAAAGATGTACTGCTAAGCATGGTAGTATGTTCCTGTAAACTCAGCATTTGGGAGGTAAGGCTGGAAGATCAACAGTTCACCATTATCCTTGGTCATATGAGACTGACTCAAACAACTAGAGCTGGGTATAGTGCTGCATACCTGTGATCCCATATACAAAGGTAGAAAAGAGGAGGATCAGTTCTTCAAGTCCAGCCTGAGCCACATAGCATGTTTGAGACTAGACTGGGTAGTATGAGACACCATCTCACAATAAACAAACAAACAAAAACTGGAACCATATAAGCAGAACAAACATACAGAAAACAGAATGTAAATATCGTTATGCTTGGTGATGCATTGATGTAATTGCAGGCCCTAAGAATACTGAAGCAGAAGCATCATAAGTTGAAGGCCTGACTAGGTTACAGATTGAACTGAAGGCCAGCCTGGAGACTCAGCAAGACTACTAACAGTAAAAACAGGTTGGAGAGGTAGCTCAGTGTAGAGGTTTGCATAGCATGCATGAACACCTGAGCTCAATACCAATAGAGAGGAGCTGGGCATGGTGGCGCATGCCTGGGAGGCAAGTGGATTTCTGCGAGTTCCTGGCCAGACAGAACTATGTAGTAAGACCCTGTTGAGAGAGACGAGAGACAGAGACAGACAAGACAGAACACAAACTCAAGTTGAAAGATAATACCACTTATTTTCTCTTACAATCCAAGCAGTCACAAAATTTTCAAATCCATTAAATGGTATTTAAATTCTAAAGAAAACAATAAAACATTACACCATCCTTAAGAAAGACAACTAGGGGCTGGAGAGATGGCTCAATTTGATTCCCAGCACCCACATGGAGGTTTGTAAACCTCTGGAACTTCAGATTCAGGGGACCTGACCCTCTCTTCCGGCTTCTACAGGCGTCAAACACACATATCAAGCACAGACATACACAACCACCCAAAGAAACAATGCCACACAAAAGACAACTAGGTATGAGTCTCCTGACACCTCTCAGGAATGCCCACAGGACAGTCACAGGAGCACAGGTTTGTGACTGCAGCACAGAAGACAGAGTCTGGCCTATACAGCAAGATCAGCTAGGGCTACTAGAAATAGTCTCAAAAAAAAAAAAAAAAAAAAAAAAAAAAAATGAAAAACCAAGAATAACTTACATCTAATTGGTAATTTACAGCAAAAAAAAAAAAAAAAAAAAAAAAAAAAAAAAAAAAAAAAAGACAAAACCACAGCAAAGGACTGGGACAGCTAAAGTTAGTCTGTTGTGTCTAGTAAGAGACCTTAGAGGATAAATCTGACTTTCTCATCACAAACAATGGTGCCCAAACGACACAAACAATGGGAACAATCAAAGAAACACTCAAGGATTCAAGAAATTCATTCAAGAGTCAGTCACAACTGTGGGCATCATCTGGATAATTCCAACTTTAACATTACCTCGAACGAATGCTCTTTGTTATCTTCCAATCTGTAATCCAAAAGGACACTCAAGGACATGATGCTGCAGTCAAACTTGCCACTTTTTGCAGCCCAGTTCGGATGGACAATGATGGCTGGTTCATCGGGCAGAATGTATCTTCTTTCTTGACGCTGCCGTTCCATTTCCTCTTGTCGCTTTCTCTCTTCCTCCTGGACATGGGAAATTTTAAAGCATGATGAAGCTTCCATGTACAAAGTTCATGTGTATTGAAATGTACTCTAGTTATAAAATAAAATAAAGGAGCTGGGTGTGGTGGTTCATGACTGCAATCCCAACACTTGGTGGCAGAGACAGAAGGATGACCTCGAGTGAGTGAGTATCAGGCTAGCTTCTACTACAGAGTGAGTTCTTGTTTCAAATACAAAGATCAAAATCCTCTGACTTCTTACAGTGATAATAATGGTTAAAAACAGAGACAGAACCTTTTACCGCTCTTGATTCTTTCTTCCTTTTCCTTGGTTACACTGGTTTATTTAAGGGGGCAGGAGCATGTGTGGAGGTCAGCAGACAGGTAATTATTTCTCTCCTTCCATTGTGAGTTCTAGAGATTGAACTGCTGTTGTCAAGCTTAGCAGAAGTGTCAAAGAAGAGATCTGGCTTTTAAAAATAACTTCACTAAAGGATACCAAGCTTTCCTGAGGAAACAGTCTGTTCCTGAGCTAGGATATGGACAGTACACACCCTATCCTGCTATGAAGTAGCAACATAAGCGGAAGGACTCAAGCCCTGGCCGGCTCTGGAACAGTATCATCATCCAAAAGATATTTATAACCCACGGAATAAAACAAGAAACCACAAACTCCACAAACTGCCTAGGAACATAGTAAATTTCCTGTTGTCACAAGAAATGTCCTCAAGAAGTTCCCAGAATCATCAGGCCTAACAGAGAGTCTGCCAGAGCAGAGGCTGGCTCCCTTCATGCCCAATCTCTGTCTCTTGGTGCTACTGAGGAAGCACCGACTTGCTGTCTGTCAGCTGAGGTATCACAATACGAAGGCAAAGCTGGTGGACATGGTGGAGCACACCTTTAATCTCAGAACCCAGGAGGCAGAGGCAGGCCGATCCCTGACTTCAAGGCCACCCTGGTCTACATTCAGAGTTAGTTCTAGGACAACCAGAGCTACACAGAGACCCTGTCTCAAAAAACAAACAAACAAGAAACCACTAAGGAACTATGCTACACATGCTTGTGATCACAACACATGAAGAGTCAGAGAGACAGGAAGAGGATCATAAGGACAGCCTGGTTTACATAGAGACTTCCAGGCCAGCCAGAGTCACATCAGTAGTACCTTTTCCCAAAAAGTCAGTTAAAACAGGGGATGGGGGGAGGGGGGAATCAGTGAGTAAAGGACCTTGCCGCCAACCCTGATGACCTAAGTTTGACCCCTAGACCCACAGGGTAGAAGAAGAAAATCAACTCCAGCAATTATCCTGTGACCTCTGGGGCAAGTCCAGTGGCATGTTCAATCCCACACAGAATAAATAAATACAAATGAATTCTTTTGTATATTTGAGACAGGGTCTCATTATCTATCTCTGGCTGTTCTGGAACTCACTATGTAGAGTAGGTTGGCCTTGGAATTCACAGAGATCCGCTTGCCTCTGCTTCCTGGGATTAAAGTTCTGTGCCACCACCTCCATTTATGTCATTCTTTTTGTTTTGTTTCTCTGTCTAACAGTCCTGCCTGTCCTGGAACTCTCTTTGTAGACCAACCTGGCCTCGAACTCAAGAGATCCACCTGCCTTTGCCTCCCGAGTGCTGGGATTACAGGTGTGTGCCACCACGACCAGGCTCAATCTACTTACTTTTGAAAGACTTCAAAAGTCAGTGAAAGGACCATGGGGAATAGTACTTGCTATGAAAGCCTAAACACCCAAGTAAGTATCCACTGCCCACCTCTCAGCCCTTAACCCAAGGTGAAAGAGAACCAAGTTGTGAAATTTCTTGACTTACACACACGCTAATAATAAAAATTTAAAAAAAAAAAAAAAAAAAAAAAAAGACCTTGGGCTAGAGAGGGCTCAGTGGTTAAGAGCATGTATCTTGAAGAGGACCCAGGTTTGTTTATCCAACCACTCACATGGGGGCTCACAACCATCCATAATTTCAGTTCTAGGAGACCCAGCATCTTTTTCTGACTTCTGTGGGCACCAAGCATGTGGTGCACCATGTTGAAAAAATACTCATGCAAATAAAAATAAAATGGATAAACCTTAAGGAGGGAAAAAAAAAAAAAAAAAGACTTCAAGGCCACTTTATTAACAACACTGACTGACTTGTTTTGCAGCTGTCTGGAGAGGACAGGAAAGCCTGGCATCTCTGCCTTAACTATGCCTGTACCCTCTGCTCCCCTTCTCATTTGGGCCAGTGTCCACTCAGCTGTCTTAAGAAATGATGATCATCTGAGAAGTTAAACCGAAAAGTAGAATACAGAGTGAATTTGACCTACACTTACCTAGTCTGCCTCTCCTAGGCTTACGGCTGAAGACACCTACTAACAATAACTATGACAAGAAAATGACATGAATTTTCCTCCTCCCTTTCCAGTGAGCTTAGGAGAGCCTCCTGGATGCACTACTCAAGGTAGCTCCGCCGTTCCAGGCACACGTCCTCCCAGGCCTGGCTTTCTGCAGGGCACGGGGCTCCAAACTCAGGTCCTTGTACTACCTGAACCGCTGGCTCATCCTCAGTCTATCTACTATCATCTCCATTTTGATGAGCACATTTCCCAACTACCCCAGAACTCTCTTCTCTCCCCAGTGATGGGATCCAACTCAAATGCACATTAGACTAGCGCCTTCCCATAGAGCTACACTCCAAGGTCCTCAAACTTAAAGACATTGATTTCTGAGCCAGGCACATGTCTGTAATCTCAGTTCTCAAGAAGCAAAGGCCAAGTCACAGGATCTAAGCCAGGAGGGCTTCTCCGTGAGTTCTAGGCCAGTCTGAACTATTCAGTGACACCCTCTCAACCAAAAAAAAAAAAAAGGTTGGTTTGTCATGTCTCACTAAACTCCTTTACTCTAGGACAGCATCTACATTTCTTTTGAAATTCATTAACTACATGACCTTTTAAAACAAAAATTCTTGCAAGCTATTTTATGAGTTTTGTGCTCTACATTCTTTTTTCTTTTTGCTTTATGTGTACAAGTGTTTGGTCTATTCCTACCTATGTTAACTACATGCCTAGTGCCCTCTGAGGTCAGAAGTGGGCAGTAGAACCCATAAGGAGTAGCGGAAGGGCTGATTTAATGTGCATTCTGACATGAGCAAGGCTGGCCAAGGACTCTGAGACCAACTGGCCCATGGTAAATTGGACAAGCTGTTACTCATATGAGCCAGGCTTAAGAGGAGTGGTAAAGTTTGACTTAGTGTCTGTTTATGAGCATTTAAGGATCAGATCAGTGTGTGTAAAGGCTAGCAGCTTCAGTTAGCTCCTCCTGGGTGTTTACAGCCTAAGATGGCGAACCTACCGAGATCTCATACCCAGACTAGACAAACTTTCCTCCACACTGGACTCCATAAACAGGACAGGTAAGGTTCCGGGATGCAGCGGTACTGATTAGGAAACCCCCTGTGATTGCAGCTTCATTTCTATGGGCCTTTCCTTTCTCCATCGAGGATGTAACAGATCCCCTGGAACTAGTTAGGGATGATTGTGAGCCATCATGTTGGTGCTGGGCACTGAACCCAGGACCTCTGCTAGCACAGCAAAAGCTTTTACCTCCGGAGCCATCCATCCAGGCCTTCCCACCCACCACTTTTGATAAGGAAAGCAATCATCATAGCCCAGGTTGGTCTCAATTTTAAGATCTTCTACCTCATGAGTACTGAGTACTCAGTTCAGACCAGCCTGAGCTAGCAAAGCGAGAAAGTCTTTTAAAATCTGTATTTTACTGTATTTAAATTATAACCCAAAACTACATACATACACAACTTGTCACATGTTCCAAGAACTCCCTCTACACATTATTAACATTACAGTACGCAAATATGGACTACATACCTCTTTATCATCCTCAGACTTCCTATCATCCTCCTCTTCCTCTTCCTTCTCAGACTTCTCTAATTCCTTCTGCTCTTCTTTCTGTTCTTCTACTTTAAGCTGTTTTGTCAAGCGAGCTATTAACTGGGATTTTAGTCCTTTGGAACTAAGAGCTCGACTTTCTAATTCTTTTCGGAGATCATTTACCTAAATATATGGAGCATAAAAACACAGAAGAAAAAAAGTATGATATAAAAAAACAAATTCTCTTTTGTCTGATCCTTAAAAGTTGTAAATTCAAGACTAGTGTGGTCTACATAGGAGGTTTCAGGCAATGCAATCCAGGGCTACATACAGTGAGACACTGTTTCAAAAAGCCAAAATTAGTGCAAGAGATGCTGATCATCCAGTGCTTTTTGAATATTTAGTAAAATGATAGACTATTTTTGGAAAGTAAATTAAAACACGTGCTCTTGAGAATGTACACAAAGGCACACTGGCCGGGGCACTTGTGATGATGGTCAGAGGACAACCTTCCAGTAGGCAGTTCCTGCCTTCCACCTTGTTGAGGCTGGGTCTATCATTTCTGCTACCTTCCGGATGCCACCATAGCTGTTTTATCTGTGTTCCTGGAATCAACCTTTACTCGTGAAGGCTTGCATAGTGGCATGTTTACCAATGAGCCATCACTGTCCCTTTTGTTTTCCTGAGAGTTTCGTGTAGCCCAGGCTGGTCAAAAGTGCTTATGCAGCAGAGGCAGGGCCTGAATTTCAGATCTTCCTGTTTTCACCTCCCAAGTATTGGGATAACAGACACATATCATCAAACCTAGCTCTCGAATATATTTTTTTTTTCAAAACACAGTTTTTCTGTGTAGCCCTGGCTTTCCTGGAACTCAATTTGTAGACCAAGTTGGCCTCACATACACAGAGATCCGTGTGCCCCTGCCTCCTGAGTGCTGGGATTAAAGGCACATGCCACCACTGCTGGCTTTATTTTACTTTTAATTACAGGTATGTGCATATGTCTGTGTACATGAGTGCTTGTGCCCATAGGCATCAGATCAACCTGGAGCTGGAGTTACAAGTGGTGGTGGGCTGCCCTATGAGTGCTGAGAATTGAACTCCTGCCCTCTAAAGAGGCAATACTCACTCTTAAGTACTTAGCCAACTCTTGAAACCCCCAAACAAGTTGTAAGATGCTTAAAACTATTTTAAGCCAGGTAAGGTGGCACACACAAAGAATCCCAGCATGAGGCCAAGCTTAGCAATACTGTGAAAATCTATCTCAAAGAAATGTTGTTTTTGTTTTTGTTTTTTTATTTTGAGACAGAGCCTCTGTAATCCTGGCTATCCTGAAACTTACTCTGTAGACCAGGCTAGCCTTGAACTCAGAAATTCACCTGCCTCTGCTTCCTGAATGCTGGGGGATTAAAGATATGTGCAACCACTACCCGGCAAAAACAAGTATTTTAGGGCTGGAGAGGTGGCTCAGCAGTTAAGAGCACTGACTGCTCTTCCAGAGGACCCAGGTTCAATTCCCAGAACCCACATGGCAGCTCCCAACTGTCTGTAACTCCCAGAGCTGACACCCTCACACAAACATGCAGGTAAAACACCAATGCACATTAAATAATAATAAATATTTTAACAAAACACAGAATCCATACTGAAGAGAATATAATGTTTAAAAATAATTACACTGGGGCTGGGCATGGTGGCATTATGCCTTTAATGCCAGCATTCGAGAGGATGACACGTGGATCTCTGATTTCTAGGCCAGCCTGGTTTATAGAGCAACTTTCAAGAAAGCCAGGGCTACACAGAGAAACTATGTCTTGAAAAACAAAACCAAATAAATATTACACTGGGAAAACTAATGCTAAGTGAAAAAGGACAATATATACTTTTTATATGTAACACATTACAACTAAGCAATCATCAAAAACCTTGTACTCAGTAAGAAAGAAGCTAGAAGGAAAGAAATTGAGAAAACATTTTATTCCATGTATTTATTTAGGGGAGGGTGTGCTACTGTAGTGGTCAGAGAACAACTGCTGGGAGCGGACTCTCCACCACATAGGTTCTGGGGATCAAATTTAAATCATGAGCTTCAGTGACAAAAGCTTCTATCCACTGAGATAGTTCATTGGTCCCTGCCTATGAATTTTATTAGGTTATATTGAATAGGCATGAGTAAATTTTTTATGTGTAATTGAAAAAAGAAAGTATTTGTTATTAATAATCAAAATATAAGTTGGTTTTGTTTTTGTTTTTTCTTTGAGACAGTGTCTAGCTATATACACTAGGCTGGCTTCAAACTCAGGACTCTCTAGGCTCGGTCCAAGTGCTGGGAATGCATATACCCCTATGCTTAGTTATGTGGGTTTTTTTGTTTTATTTGGTTTTTCAAGACAGGGTTTCTCTGTATTCACAATGAAGACCATGCTGACCTTAAACTCAAGTGATCCCCAGTTCTGGCATTAAACTCATACAGTACTACTGCCTGGCACATATTTTAAAATAAAGAAATTTATAGATTCAAGTCAGGTGCAATGATATGCATCGTTAATCTCAGCACTCTGGAGGTAGGCAGAACTCTTGACTCTGAGGCCAGCCAGAGCTACAGAGTGAGAACAAAAAACAAAATCAAAGATTCATTTAGTTAAATGATACATGCCTATAGACCCAAATATGCATGAGGCTGAAATAGACGGTCCATTAGAGACTAAAAAAGTATTAATATAGCCTGAGCAATATAGTAAGACCTCATTTCAAGGATCAACTGGAGCCTGTCCTGGAACTTGCTCTGTAGACCAGGCTGTCCTCCACCTCACAGAGATCTGACCTGCCTCCCGAGTGCTGGGATTAAAGGTGTGCGCCACCACCACCCGGCTCAACCACCTGCAATTCTACTTCCAGGTAGCAGGTACGCATGTATGTGTTGCATATACACACATGCCTCCTACATACACATACAAGTTGTTGGACATGGTGTTGTTGGTACAGCACTTGGGAGGTAGAAGCAGTGGGATCAGAAGTTCAAGACCATCCTCAGCCATATAGCAAGCTCGAGAACACCTTAGGTCACATGAGACTCTATACTAAAAATAAATGAAACCATTTTTACAAAATGCCTGGCAAGACAGCTCAACAGGTAGAGTGACTTGCCAAAGCACCTGATATCCAAGTTTGATCCTTGAAACTCACGTAACAGAAAAGAAGAAGCAGCACCCACAAGTCGTCCTTTGACCTCTCCACATGTGTTGTGGTAAGCTAATGGCACCTCCCCAAATGTTAAAACAACAAACAACAAAACAAAATATAACTAGAAGAGTATCAAATATTAAATCCAAGTAATGAGGCCAAGTGCCCTAACATGCACTCAGAAGGCAAAGGCAGGTGGATTTGAGTTTGAGGCTAGCCTGGTCTACACATCAAGTCCCAGGCCATGGAGAGACCCTGTCTTAAAAATATAGCTGTCACACAAATCAGCAAGTAATGATGAGTATCTGGTCTGATCAAATTAAAGGCCCACAGAGGCAGAACCACATGATTACTAGTCCAGATTTACTATTAATAAACACTAGCACAGCTGTCTTAATCAAAGATTTTTTTTAAGTTCTTATTTTCTTTCCCAGTTTAATGGTAAACTTACCTACATTTTACTTTGAAATTGATTACAAAAATCAAATTTACCACCAGGTGTAGTGGCCCACACCTTTAATCCCAGCACTCAGGAGGCTAAGGAAGACAGGATCTCTGTGAGTTTGAGGCCAACCTGATCTACAAAGTGAGTTCCAGTACTGCCAGGGCTGTTACTCAGATCCGCGTGCTTCTGCCAAGTGCTGTGATCAAAGGTGTGCGCAACCACCACCTAGCCAGATTTACCTTTTTCTTCTCCTATTCTCCCTTAAATTTAGGTTATTTAGGCATAAAAATCCTGCAATCCCGGTCACTTTCCAAACCAGAAAACAGTGCTGTCAACATAATTATACTGGAAGCCTTGGCAGATACTATATATCAAAACTATACATACAGCCTCGTAATTTATATATGTACAGGCACAATACATCATAGTTATAGAAAACTAGAGCACTTCATTTTGAATGCCCCACACCTTTTTATATTATTTACTTATCTATTTTTGAGTTTTTGAAAGGTTTCTCTGTGTGGCGCTGTCTGCCTTGGAACTAGCTCTACAGGTCTCAAACGCAGAGACCTGCCTGTTTCTGCTGGAATTAAAGGTGTGTGGGCCATCGTGTCCCACCCCCCCACCCCCCCCACCCCCCGCCCCTCTAAAGATAGGGTCTCACTCTATAGCCTAGGCTATCCTAGACCTCACTCTCCTGAAATGCACGGAAATCCTCCTGCTCTTGCCTCCCAAATCCTGAGATAATGGATATGAGCCACCACACCCAGGTTGACGATTTCCTACTTGAAACACTTCTCTCAGTCTCAACACACTGACTAATTTCTGTTCTGAAATTTAAAATTTTAAAGTCGTCTCACTTCGTGCTATTGTGTGCTACATAATATGCACCGTTTTCCATTACCTTCATTGCTTTTGGATCAAGCTTGGACCAATGAGTAGGAGTGGAGATTTCTTTCACTTCGCCATCATCCTTCTCTTCTTCATCCTAGCACACAAAGTTGAGAACAAAATTACCATTCTGAAATCTTCCAATGTCAGTCATTTATTCTTTAAAAGTCTGTTGCTGATCTGTGCAAGGTCACAATGTTTCAGATTGTCTTCTCCTAAAGTTATTCTTTAGGCAAGTCCACATACACACATTCTACCACTTTTAACTGACCACAAAGACATCAGCCAATCAAAGCCAGATCTGTGAAACACAAAAGGGTGATAAATTACAACACAAAGGATATCAGGGATACACAGACACTGCCGGTCTCCACTAACCACACAGTGTGTGATCTTGCCCCAATTTTCAAGCCACCCAAAGACTGATTTAGTCAGACCTTTGAAATGCACCCAAGACGTTGCCACATAGCCTGAAATTTCAAATCTCTCAGACTTGTGGTTGTCCAATTTCAAATATCCATGACTAGAACTGATGACCGTGAAAGAGAAAATTTTTTAAAATTTGAGAAAATGGCAAAATGTTTAAAATGGCTTAATACTGAACCTTGCTCAACAACTGGTCCCAGATTCCAGCAAATAGACCTATGATAAAAACAAAGTTCTGTGCAATATAAGCACAACTTTTTCTCTGAGGTCTCAGCACTCGTAAATTTCAGTTGGCAGAGCAGACAGGTTTATGAGAAGAGAAAATACAACTACCCTGCTGAAAGCTGGATTACCAGTCGCTGTTACCAGTTATGTTCCTCCATGTGTGTCTGTTATGTAGTGTGTGGTGTGCATTTGTGCCTGTGTTCCTGTGCCTGTGAGAAGCGGAAATAGAAAAGGGATTAGCGTTCAGTGCCTGTTCTCCATCAGCCTTCTTGCGTTCACCCTGAAGCTTCTCGACCAGCTGCTGCTTGTATCCTCGGGAGAGGGTTTCCCACTCTGAGCGGGTGGGAAGGCAATGCCAAACATCCGGGAAAAATAAAACCACTGTCTCCACATGAGCTGGAACTGTACGCCCCTTGTGGGTCTCCTCAGGGCGATGGTAGCGAATCTCTGCAAAACGGTACCTGTTGCAAGGGAAGAAGCATGTTGGAAAAAAAATTCTACAATACATTTTAAAGACCCTAGTTCACTTGTAGCACATCAAGTAAAGAAATTTTGCTGCAAGAACTTGAGGTTGGTCTAAAGAAAAAAAAAATTATAGAAGCCATAGTTCCTCTTTTGGTACATTTGTGTCATAGTTTATTGGTTAAAAGAATACATTTCCACAAACATTGCTGGTGTGCTTACAGAGCTACCCATACTTTAGAAAATACCTGAAGAAGCTGGAAAGCTGTTCAGATTTCATGTGCTAAAAAAAGAATATTCTCAATTAAATCGTAAGAAATACACTACAGTACACAAGACAAATAAGCCTCAAGAGAAAATATGGCTGAACAAAAATAATCGGCAACTACATCACTTTATAACAAAGGAATTATAATGAAATGAAGTTCTCTCTGGACGATCTTCTCCAGCTATACATGAAATGAAAAGTATTTTTCAACATTCATCCAATTTCCAAAGAACAGCATAATGAAACATTTAGATTTTCGGTGTATTTTGATTAGTTCTTAATGCCCCTTCCCCAAAACATTTTTGGCACCAAATAAACTTTTGCTACAAATGGGGATTTTCCTTTGAGATTACCTGCACGACCAGTGTTGATAAAATAAGGAAAGGGGAAAGGCTGATTGACAAGAACAGCTACATAAACTATTAGAAAAGCACTCCTAATCAATCAAGAAATGAATTGGTACTTACCATTGTGTGCAGACACTTAGATCAATGCCTGTCAGAGCCTTACAACAACGAATGGCAGTCTTAATCAACACAGAGGGGTCTTTTTCTGGGTTTGGTCCATCCAACGAAGGAGACCAGTGGCCTCCAATGGCCATGGCTTCATCCTTGCCTTTCATGCCCACTAGAAACTAATTCAAAACAAAGAATCATTTACATATATAACATAGCCCATCAAATATAAATAGACACTCAGAAAGGAAAGGTACAAACCTTCCCAATAGCATTTTTACTACCTCTGGTATCTGTCAGTCAAGGAAGAGTTCAGTTCATCATGTTCCACACTGCATTTCAGCAATGGAATAGGATTTACACATCATAACTCAACCTCTAAATATTTCATCAGATAAGAGTTCTTTCAAAGAAACAAGCTATGTTTCAATACAAACTTTAAGGGCAGCCAAGAGATTTTACTAGGCTACGAGTATAAAGCGTCACATTCACAGTTGAACGAGAGAGACACAAATGACATACAGCCACATGCTAAAACAAGAAAAGTATCTCTAAGTATATGGAAGTAGATTATTATAAACTAACAAGATTTAAAATGTGCTTGTTTTCAATTTTGTGTAAACAAAATAAGAACTAAGATAAAGGAAAATACAACTAAAATCAAAACAAATAGTTCATTTTACCTTAACAAGTCTAGCAGGATGCTGAAATCCATCACGGAGTTCTTGTGGGTCTTCAGCAAGAGCACATGACTTATGATATAGATCCTCCATACTAGGGCTAGCCATCAGCATCACCTATGATAGTCAAATAATTCAACCCTGTCAAAAGTCTAGTCATGTAGAAAGAATGAGAAGTACTACGAATTAACCTTACATGTAAGGTTTTTTCCCCCTAAAATGGAATGTAAAATGCTACCAAAAAAAAAAAAAGAAGGGATTTTTCAGATTAACCTTTTAAAACAGAAGCAAACTGACTAAGCAATCTACTAAAAGCTCCCCTGAAGACCAATCTTTAGCACATTTATCCAACATTAAGTTTTACCCAGGTCTATAGGAAGTCATATGTTGCTCAAGATCAACTGGCTCACATTTTTGAAGTTTAAAATGACAAAAACAATAGCCATTGTTTTATAACGTAAGAATTAAGACAGTGGTTAAAATAACATTTTTTAAATAGCTAAGACAAAATCAGGCAGGGATTTGGGTCCTCTATCTAACAACCAGTTTCTAAAGGATAACTCCAAAAGCTCTGAGTTTCAAAAAGTGCATCCCAATGGAATACAAACCTTTGCACTGTACAGGTGGTCAGCATCAGGTGGATCAAGAACAGCCATATTTTTTTCTAAGGACTCTACTTCTCTGTGCATCACATAAAAATTGCAGTAATTCCCCAGTTGAAATGGTCTTGACAGAGGGAAAGCATCCACCCATGTAAACTGAGCATCAAAAAAGTCACTAGGAATATATAAATTCTGATAACGGCGCCTTAGTTCCATCATGTCACAACTGGAACTGAAAAATAGATATAAATAGTGAATAAACAGCCTTAAGACAGAAGGTGATGCATATATTCACTTACTTCTGAAGCTACATAAAGTTTGACAGAGTAAAAATGGACAGATTCAAATCTGAATAAGTACACTGCTAAATAAATGATATCTAAACGTTACTTCTACTTCTGTTTCTTGAGTGTAGCTTATAATTCCTTAGAGAAAAACCTTTAAAATAACTACAACTCCAATTCCAAAGAACATCTAAACAAAAGGAGTTCTCCCTCAGTTTGGAAGTATGCATACCTGAAAATAATTACACTTCATATATAAGTGTAAAAGAAGTGATGAGAGGCACCAAGTTAATATTTGAATACCTTTCAGCCACTTCTAAGATAAGTAGAAAAATACAATTTTCACTGTATAGTAAGTGCCTAGATTGAACATACTTAAATTGAAAAATTCACGAGTCAGGTGTGATGGTACACACCTTTAATCCTAGCACTTCAGAGGCAGAGGAAGGCAGAAGTCTGTGAGTTCAAAGCAAATTCATATGAAATTAAAATCCACATCAGTTCTGATTACCCACATCTACATACCCTTCAATATGAAAGGCATCTATACCAGATTACTATGCAAAGAGGCGATATGTTTCTGGCTGTTTATAACTGACAATAACCTTTAAAAAAGATGTGTGTGTGTGTGTGTGTGTGTGTGTGTGTGTGTGTGTGTGTGTGTGTGTGTGTATACTGTCTCTGTGTTGCTTGTGCACCAGGTAAATACCTGGTGCCAGAGGAGGTCAGAAGAAGGCATCAGACACTCTGGAAATGAACAGCTGTGGTAGTTGGAATGCTTGGTCTGCAGTTGGTAGGACTGTTTGGAAAGGGTTAGGTGTGGTCCTGTTGGAGATGTGTCACTGGAGGAGGTGGTCTTGGAGGTTCCAGAAGCCCATGAGATTCCCAGTAACCTCTAGCTCTGCCTTGTGCTCATGAATAAGCTACTTCTACAGAGCCATGCCTGCCTGCCTGCCTGCTGCCATAATATCTGCTATGATGGTCATGGAATCTACTACACTCTGGAACCATAAGCCACAAATTAAATGCTTTCTTTTATAAGTTGCCTTGTCATGATGTCTCTTTACAGCAATAGAAAAAAAACAAAACAAAACAAAAAACTAAAGGCAGTTGTCATGTAAGTAATGGGAATCAAGTTTGGGTCCTCTGGAAGAGCAAGCTAATATTCTTCAACACTGAGCCATCTCTTCAGCCCTCCAACATTATTACAAATGATAATTTCATTTTCTTTAGTAGGACATTGGGGGAAAAAAAAGAAAGGAAAAAAAAAAAGAAACTCAAGGATATCGAAGATAGGTCAATCTGGTAAAAGAATCAAGATATCTGCTAAGACCACAGTGAATGAAGTGGACAGGCAGGCATGGTGGCACAGGTCTGCCATCCCAGAATCTAGGAGGCAGAAACGAAAGGACTGGTAAAAGTCTGAGGTCAGCAGGTCTACAAATCAAGTTCCAGGGCAGCCAGTGCTACACAGTAAGATCCTGCTTCAAAAAAAAATCTAAGAGTAAAAATAAAAATTGGCAAAAATACCAACCAATCTATATGCAAAATTGTCTTTATTTGAAATTTAAAATAAGAAATCCAATATAAAAGAAAATGTCCTTATTTCAAGTCTAAATTAAGAAATACAAATTGTCGCCGGGCGGTGGTGGCGCACGCCTTTAATCCCAGCACTCGGGAGGCAGAGCCAGGAGGATCTCTGTGAGTTCGAGGCCAGCCTGGGCTACCAAGTGAGTCCCAGGAAAGGCGCAAAACTACGCAGAGAAACCCTGTCTCAAAAACCAAAAAAAAAAAAAAAAAAAAAAAAAAAGAAATACAAATTGTCGGTGGATGTAGCTCAGTAGTAAAATGATTGTGGAATACCTAAAAGGTCCATGTGATGTAAAACACCAACACTTCCCTTCCAAAATAGGAACAGCAGGTATGTACAGCTAAAGCATTTAGGGCTGCTGATATAATACCACTGCTGTTAAGACTCCACTGTCAGAGTAACAGAAATGTGGAAAAATACCACAAAAGCTTTATTTTTTAAATTCATTTAATTTTATATGTATATCTGTAGGTCTGTGTTTATGTGTGTGCACTATGTGCACTCAGGGACCAGAAAAGGGTGTAGGACCTCCTTAAACAGGAGTTAGGAGAAACTCAATGTGGGCGCTGAGAACCAAGCCCAGTTTCTCTAAAAGAGCATCAAGTACTCTTACCTACTGAAGTTTTATTTTTACTGATGTGTTATGTGCAGGCCTGTTTGTGGGTATGTGCACAGGGAGTTGTGAGCTGCGGAAGTGGTGCTGGGGATCAAACTCATGTCCTCGGCAAGGGCACTGCACACTGCTAGGACATTTCTTCAGGCCACTTCCTGCAATTTTATGTTTAAGGAAGAGAAGCGTGTCCAAATTTTCAAACACTAAAATGAACAAGTCATATTTTGCCGCACAGGGGTAACATCTATGATGAAACACAGAGGTTAAGTACAAACAAGCCTTTCCCTTCACACTATCTCATGAACATATTAGTGTAAGGAAATTTTGAGTTCAACAACTACATATGAAGAGCTTTAAAATTTTGATTTGCGCCGGGCGGAGGTGGCACACGCCTTTAATCCCAGCACTCGGGAGGCAGAGGCAGGAGGATCTCTGTGAGTTCGAGGCCAGCCTGGTCTACAGAGTGAGTTCCAGCCCCCCCCCCCAAACTACACAGAAAAACCCTGTATCAAAGAAAAATAAAAACAAACAAAAAAACCCTTTTATTTGCAATTGGTTCACCTGATCTTCTGGAAATTGTGGAAGTCTAACTGGAAAGAACTAGGTTAGTGTATTTCATATTCTATCAACAACTTTTCAGAGAAAAACTGGATACTGACAACAGATGGGAGAAAATAATTCTCCATGTAGCACTATTTTGGAGGCTGGGGAAGTGTTTTTGGATCCTTTTGGGTTTTTCTGAGATATTCCAACTATGTAAGAGTAAGCACAGATTAAAAAAACACTACTATAATGTAAAAATACTTGCTGATTTCACCCCAATTATATAACAATATCAAGGTAAAATTTTCTGGGCATTAAATAACAAATACTTAGTTTCCTAATCAGAACTTAATGTACAGAAATTTTAACATTTGATAGGCTAATATCATGAACGTTCACGTTATCCTTTTTTGAAAGGTAGAAACAGCCTCAGGTCACAGAAACAGACATAGCTACTTGTACAAATGCTGAACAGCTCTAAACACAATGTTTTTAATTTTACTGTTAATCTGTGATTTTTTTAATTTTTTTTTTGTTTGTTTTTTTAAGACAGGTTTCTCTGTGTAGCCCTTGCTGTCCTAAAACTCACTTTGTAGACGAGGCAAACCTCAAATTCAGAGATCTGTCTGGCTCTGCCTCCTGAGTGCTAGGATTAAGGTGTGAGCCACCACTGCCCGGCTGGATTTTTTCATTTTGATTTTTAGGACAGCATCTCTATGTAGTACTGGTTGTTCTGGAACTTGGTATGTAGACTCAGCTGGTCTCCAACTCACAGAGATCCACTCGTCTCTGCCTCCCAAGCGCTGTTATTAAAGGCATATGCCATCACATCCATCTGTTCATCTTTTTTCCACCTGTTATCTATGATCTAGGTGTACCATACTGCTCACTACCACCATGAATTACAGAGGATTTGTAACTGTTCTACACTAAGTCAAGTGCTACAGATATTTAATTAAACTTCATGTTAATTCTCTAAGTTTGTATGAGATTTTGTAGATGAGCTGAGAAATTTAGTTACTTCCTTCTCACTTCAGATTCTAAGGGTTAATCCATTAAAGACACAAGCATGTAAATTGTACAAGTTTGTGTATGTATATAATAGGTCAATGTTTCTATATTTCAGTACCCTGCCACAGTTAATCTTAAAACTGGCTAGACAATTTTATTATATCTTCATCATAGAATGGACTATTTGTGAATTTATCAGTAAATCCTGATCCTATATGATTCTAACCTTAAAGAAAAATTTTATTACAAAAAAGTGTTCTCTAGAAGCTTGCTTACTTATTGGTTGGTTTTGGAACTGGGACCGAATCAAGAGCCTCCAACATTAGACAAACACTCTAGTCCTGAACTATACCCCCAAACCACAGTTGCGTCGTTTAAGTAGCTGCTATCCTAAATGTGCATCCAAAATTAATTCTCTTTATACAGAACTACATTCCAAATTCAAACTGCATTTCTGCCCTCATATAAATAGCACAAAATGTTACTAAATAAATTTTCTAAGAAAATATATCCACCATTATATTCTATACCAAACTACACAAAACTATGACACTAATAATGAAATCAAACAAACAAACGAATGAACACGGCAGGGAAACTCACCAATCTAAAGAAAACTTTGAAAACTGCACTGTGTAGCGGGGCACAACACGTCGGACTCTCCGAGGGGATCGCTCTCTTTCTCTGCGGGGTGACCTCTCCCGGGAACGTTTCCTCTGAGGTGATCTTTCTCTGGATCTGCGTCTTTCTCTGTCCCTTTCACGACTTAAAGCAAGGATGTCTAAAATCACTCTGGGGCCCACGGGATGGCTCAGCAGGTGCAGGCTCTGCTGTCAGGCCTGAGGACCCGAGTTTCATTCCCAGAACCCACGCGGTAGAAGAGGACACACTCCCCCTAGTTTTCCTCTGACCTTCACATATATACCATGGCATGGGACCAGACGCAAATGAAATAAATGCAGTAAAAATAAAATCACTCATATTCATTGGCATTATGAAGTAGCACTTGCCAGGCATGGCGGTATACACCTGTAATCCTAGCACTCAGAAGCAGAGGCAAGTGAATCTAGAAGTTCCAGGCCACCCAAGGCTGTATAGTTAAACACAAATAAATGGTTCTAATTTTTTTCTTTCTTTTACTTATTTATTTGTTAATTTTTGACAGAGTCTTGTTATATAGACCAGGCTGGTTTGGTACTCACTATGTAGTCCAGGATTGTTTCAGGCCTTGAACTTAGAGGAACTTCTAATTTGTTTTTTATTTTATGTCTACGAGTACTTTGTCTGCGTGCGTGTGCACCACATGCATGCCTGAGAAAGGCAGAGGAGAGAATCAGAAGCCTCAGAACTGCCACCACATGGATGCTGGGAACCAGCCCTGGGTCCACGGCAGAGCAAACAGTGCTCTTACCTTGAAGCCATTTCTCCAGCCCACAAGTTACTTTCAAACATACCTTCGGTCATCTTTCCTATTAGGTACTTGATCCCCGCGGTCACTTCGTCCTGAAAATCTAGACGGCGGATCTAGTCTCCGGGCCGGCTGAGGCTGTGACACTATTCGGACAGGAGGCTGCAATAAGCCAGCTTCAAAGGACAGAGAAGAAAAACAGAACAGTTCATTAAACAAAGCTCAGCACACACCACAAGGCTGAGGAAGATAGATAACCAAGTGAGTGGGTTCACCCAAGTGGTCAGTTTCCCAAGTCAACAAAATACATAGTTATTTCTAAAGGAAGAGGTATTGTTTAGTGGTTTCTCCCTGGTGCCAAAACATAAAAATTTCCTTTTTAAAATAACATAGTTATCTACTTTTCCACATAGGACTTTAAGTCAACTTCTTTGAAAGTACAATGGAAGCAGACTAGGGATAAATCTATGTCAAAACGTAGAATATAGCTGGGCTGTATTGGTGCACTCCTTTATCTCAGCACTCAGGAGGCAGAGGCAGGCAAACTTCTGGGAGTTCGAGGCCAGCCTGGTCTGCAGAGGGAGTTCCAGGACATCCAGGGCTACACAGAGAAACCTTGTCCAGAAAAAAAAAAAAAAAAAAAAAAAAAAAAAGACAAAACCAAGCAAGTAGACTGTGTATCAAAGTTCTTCATTGCCACGTGTGATGAGTTCACACCTTTAATTCTAGCACATGTGGGAGAGAGAAACAGGTAGATCTTTGTGAGTTCAAATCCCTGGTATATGTAACAAAGTTCAGGACAGCCAGGGCTACATGGTGAGACCCTGTATTCAAAAAAAAAAAAAAACCAACCAGGAGAATTCTAATGAAATTCTGTTGCAAACAAAACTGCCTTTGGCTTCTCAAATCTAGAACCATCAATATTGACTGTAATCAATCAGTGGAAAGGGGATGCAGACCAAAAGAACAGATTTTTTTCCATGGCTGGCTGGTCTTATCATTACAACTAGTTTTATTTTTTTGGATGGTGCTGAGGACCAAACCCAGGTCCTTCCCTAGAGAACCAAATCCTTCCCTAGAGAAATCGAGCATTGTACTTCTTTGCCTATCTGTACATATGTGTACCATATTTGTGGCTTGTGCCCTTGGTGTCAGAAGGTGGTCTAGACAATGCAAAATTTAAATTCTCATCTCCTTTTCAACATTCCATAATTCTATGAAGACTTTAGAATATATTTTAAAACAAAAGGAAACAAACAAAAAATAACTAAAAAGACATTTTTCCAGCCAGCTTGTGGCAGCGTACAACGCCTTTCATAACAGCACTTAGGAGGTAGAGGCAGGTGGATCTCTGAGTTTGAGGCCAGTCTGGTCTACAGAGTGAATTCTAGGACAGCCAGGGTTACACAAAGAAAACTGCCTCAAAACACCAAAAAGAACAAGGAAAAAAAAAAAAAAAAAGGGTAGAGTGGGTTGGGGTGGTGTGGTGATATATTGTGTACCCTAATAAATTTTGCCTGAAGATCAGAGAACAGAAGAAGCCATAAGTTAAACACAGATGCCAGGCAGTGGTGGTACACACCTTCAATCCTACCACTTGGGAGGCAGAGATCCGTCTAGATCTCTGTTGAGTTCAAAGCTACCCTGGACTACATGAGATTGACTCAGTCTAGGAGAGAAGCAGAGCCAGGCAGTGGTGGCACACACCTTTAATCCCAGTACTAGGAAGCACACATGCCTTTAATCCCAGGAAGTGATGGCTGGGTGGAGAAAGGTATATAAGGACGACACAGGAACCAAAGACTTTTTGGGAGAAGTGTTCCTTTCAGCTAGAGGTTTTTTCAGGCTGAGGAGTCCTAGAGGTAAGATGTGGCTTGTTCTTTTGTCTCTCTGATCTTTCAGCATTTACCCCAATATCTGCCTCTGGGATTTTTATTTAGAACATTTAGGAATTCATGTTATGGTGGGGCAGGTGAGTGTGTGTGTGTGTGTGTGTGTGTGTGTGTGTGTGTATTTTTCCTTTAAAATTTGTTCAGTATCAGTATTACTCAAACTACGAGTTAAAAATCAAGGGCCAAGGTTTCCCAACACCTGATGTATATACACTGAATCAATGAATACTATGGAATAAGATAGTCAGAGAACACTAAAATACCAATTGGGAGATTATTCATATACAGGGGAAGAAGGATTCCTTTAAACCAGAGAAATCTCCGGCTACTGACACTTGCAAGAAATCAAACCCAGGACCAGTACCACTGGGATAACTGAAAGCATCTAAAAGGACACAGCATGAGGTACAAAGCATCAGCCATAAGAATCTGTACTTCCCCTTAAGTTTCTATGACAAGGTAAAAAATCACAAGGAATTAAAAAAGAACATTCCAAAAGAATCCATAGATGTAATGATGAAAACCAAAATAAATTATCTTAGGACTTGTTAAGTAGAGGCAGAAAGACCTGGGGTTTAAAATAATGCTTGGATAGAGTGAATTTAGGCAAGCCTGGGCTATATAAGACCCTTTCTCAAATAACAAAATGTAAACAGCAATCAAAAACAAAGTAGCATAGGGCTAGTGAGATGTCTCAGCAGTGGGTAGACCTCTTGCCACAAGCCTGAGTTCTACACCTAGAACCTTAGAAAAGGCAGGAGAAAATGCTTCTGCAAAGTTGTCCTCTGACCTCCACACGTGCACTCTTGGACACACGTTTACACGCATATACGCTGCTTTTTTAATGTACCTACAAATCAATGGCTAAGACATAAATTGTCCCTGTATGCCAGGTGGTGGTGGCACACTCCTTTAACCCCAGCACTCAGGAGGCAGAGGCAGGCAGATCTCAGTGAGTTCAAGGCCAGCCTGGTCTAAAAAACTAGTTCCAGGGCTGCGAGGGCTACACAGAGGAACTCTGTCCTAAAAACCCATAAAGCAGAAAATGTTCTATTCATGATACTTAAGCTTCCTTTCACGTCTCCTCAAAGTCCATGATATCTTCGCTTTTTTCTTTTCTTCTTTTTTTTTTTGGTTTTTCTAGACAGGGTTTCTCTGTGTAGCTTTGCGCCTTTCCTGGAACTCACTTGGTACCCCAGGCTGGCCTCAAACTCACAGAGATCCACCTGGCTCTGCCTCCCGAGTGCTGGGATTAAAGGTGTGCACCACCGCTGCCTGGCGCATGATATCTTCGTATTAGCAGTATGTCCTCACTGTTTAGTTTAAACGTCTCATTGATCAGAAACAAAGCAGTGATACGTTACATTTCATACCTTTCTGCTGCGGCTGCTGTAATAAGGGCTGCGGCTGTGTCTGCAGGAGTGGTGTGATAGAAGCAGCTGAAATCTGGGCCTGCAGTAACGACTGGGGTTGGGGCTGTGCCTGAACACCAAATGTCGTCTGTGGCACAATCGGCTGAATAACAGCAGTAGGAGTCTTCAGTAAAGGTTGGGTTTGGGACTGATTCTAAAAACAAACGAAAATAAATAAATAAAAAAAGAAATTACATTGTAAACCAGCAAAGTCAGGTATCAGTTTCTATAGTACCGAAGTCAATAACTCTGTACCTGATTTGGTAGTGTCTGAATTCTTTGCGCATTCCATTTAAAAGGCATATTAGGATTATAAGTTGCTTCGACCAATACTCTATCACCAACTTGAGGGGTTTTCCCTTTAACAGCACTGGGGGGAAAAAGGGTGAATATAAACACAAAAATGATTTATATACCATTGAATAGATCTTCTCACACAAAAAAGATTTATATACTTTCTGTTTATTTGTTTTCCTTCTTTTCTTTTCATTAGGTGACAGGGTCTCCTTTACAGAGCTTTGACTCACTGTATTTATCAGGCTGGCTTCGCAGAGATCTGATTCTGCCTTTCGAGGCTATAGTGATTTTAAAGTATATTACCACTAAAATGGAAGCCTGGATAGTACATTTATGGTTTTTTATTTATTTATTTATTTATTTATTTGTTTTTCGAGACAGGGTTTCTCTGTGTAGCTTTGCGCCTTTCCTGGAACTCACTTGGTAGTCCTGGCTGGCCTCGAACTCACAGAGATCCACCTGGCTCTGCCTCCCGAGTGCTGGGATTAAAGGTGTGCGCCACCACCGCCCGGCTCCTTGTTTATTTATCTTTTAAAGATGTTTAAAATTTATGTAATTGTATAAATGTTTTGCCTGCACATAAAAATGTAGACCACGTGCGCGGCAAGGCCCACAGAGCTCAGAAGAGGGTGTCTGATCACTGGAACTAGAATTACAGGGGGTTGGGAACCACAATGCAGGTGATGGAAACCAGACATGGGGCTTCAGTAAGAATAACAAGTACTTTAAATTACTCAGCCCTTAAAGATTTCTTTTTATTTTTAATCATCTGTTATGGGTTTGTTGTGGTTGTGCTTAGATGAATTGGTACCCGAGAAGTCAGAGGTATCAAATCCCCCTGGAGCTGGAGTTACAGGCAACTGTGAGGCACTGACATGGATGCCGTCTTGTGCAGGATCGTGGTATGCTCTTAATGCAGAGACATCTCTCCAATCCTAGACTCATCTTTAAACTGAGTACATTTCACCTTTCGCTATATGGGAACAAGGAGGTTTCAAGTACAGGAACAATGTGCCCTTCTGTTTTCTCAATGCTCCTCCATGCACAAATCTGTCTTTATAATAACCTAAGTGGAAGATTTTAGAGAAGATGGAATAAAGGAGGTGCAACAACACAAAAACCTTGAGCAATAATTAATAATTAGCTTCCCTAACACAGCACTTACTTCTAAGGAAGTTCATTAAAATGACCTCAGCTAAGTGGGCAACAGCCCTGGCTGGGCAAGCATAAGGACCTGAGTTCAGATAGTAGAGTCCACGTGGGAAGTCAGGCGTGGCTCCTTCCACACACCTGCAGCCACAGTGTTGTCAAGACTGGAGACAAAGGATCACTGGGTTTTGCTGACTACTAGCCTAGTTCCAGGTTCAGTGATAAACCCTGTTTCAAAAGAGTGAGTCAGAGCTAGGAATAGTGGCATGTCTTTAGTCCCAGCACTCAGGAAGCAGAGGCAGGCAGATCACTGCTCTACAGAACAAGTTCAAGGACAGGACAGGCTCCAAAGCTACACAGGAAAACTGTTTTCAAAACAAAACAAAGAACATTAAAAACTTGATACAATTAATTGGGGGGGGGGAATTGAAAATAAATGTTTGATGGACAGGGTGGTGCACACCTTTAATCTTAGCACTCAGAAGGCAGAGGAAGGTAGATATCTAAGAGTTCAAAGCCAGCCTGGTCTACAGAGCAAGTTCTAGGTCCGCCAAGTCTACACAGTAAAACCCTGTATCAAAAAACCAATCAAACAAAACAACCACACACACACAAAAAAAATTTTAATGTTCTTTGGCAGACGTGGTGGAAAACACCTTTAATCTCAAGCCTCAGGAGGAAGAGATAGATGGATCTCTGAGTTCACTGTGAGCCCAGTCATAACAGTGAATTCCAAGCCAGCTAGGGCTACACAATGAGATCCTATCTTGAAACAACCACTGCCCTAATTTTTAGGGGTAGAGGAGACAATTCATTGGGTAAAGTGCTTGCTGTACAAGGATGAAGACTCAAGTCTGGATCCCAAGAACCCACACGGAAGCTAGGCATGGTGGCATACACCCATAACCACAGAATTAGGAGGGCAGTGACAGATAGATCCCAGGGGCTTAAAGGCTAGCCAGTCTAGCAGAGATGGTAAATTCCAAGTGAAATAAAGTAAAATAAAGATATGATGGAGAACAATAAATAATAACAAAGCCGGGGCTGGAGAGATGGCTCAGCAGTTAAGAGCCATCTTCCAGAGGACCAGGGTTCAATTCCCAGCACCCACATGGCAGCTCACAACTGTCTGTAACTCCAGTTTTAGGTTAACTGACACCTTTACTCCAACGCACATAAAATAAATTTAAACAAATTATATATAAAAAAGAACAACAAGGGCTGGAGAGATGGTTAAGATCATTGGCTATTCTTTCAGAGGCCCTGAGTTCAATTCCCAGCAACCACATTTTGGCTCACAACCATCTGTAATGAGATCTGGTGCCCTCTTCTGGCCTGCAAGGATACATGCAGACAGAGCACTGTATACAGAATAAATAAATCTTGGGGAAAAAAAAAAAAAAAAGAACAAAGCCAACCTCTGGCCTACACAAATACATGCTCAGCTGAACATATCTTTCCTTCAAAGCACGAATATGCTTATGTACAAATTATACACACACATACAATTGGGAAAATAATTTTAGTCAGTATTAAATATGTAAAAAATAGAATAATATTAGATTTTAAAAGGCTATTTCAACCTCCATCTTATTTGTTTGTTTGTTTAGAGGCAAAGGTCTTTCTACAAAGTCCCTGCTGTTCTGGAACTCACTATGTAGAACAGACTGGCCTGGAAGTCACAGACATTCACCTGCCTCTGCCATTCAAGTGCAGAGATTTAAGGTGAGTGTGTGCTACCACACCTGCCTCAATCTCTAATTTTATTCGGAGCCTGAACATGAATGTCACTAGGACTGACACCTAACTGACAAACATTTATAAAGAATTACAAAGGGATCAATGAGCACTTACTTCCAAGCTTGAGGACTGAACCTGATCCCTGGAACCCACATGACAGGAGAGAACCATCTTCCACCTCTCACCTCCACCAGTGTGTAACCCCACCACCCCCAGACACACATAAATAAATGTAAGTTTATTTTTAAAAGATATACATTGGCGCACGCCTTTAATCCCAGCACTTGGGAGGCAGAGCCAGGCAAATCTTTGTGAGTTCGAGGCCTGGTCTACAAAATGAGATCCAGGACAGGCTCCAAAGCTACACAGAGAAATCCTGTCTCGAAAAAACCAAAAACCCAAAACAAAACAAAACAAAACAAAAAAACAACTCTAATTTTTTCCATGATTGAGAAAGTGTTACTACATGTCTAATGAAGCTTTTACCCAAGCTGAAAGAATACATCTTCATCCACAAATCCAAATGTATCATGTAGCTTTGTAACCACGCCTGTGAAAACACGCTGCTTCTGAGGCTGAGTTTGCTGCTGACTGGACCTTGGTGTTGGATAGGATACAGTGATCTGTGCCGCAGGCTGAGGAGTAGACAGGCTAAGGCTTGTGGGCAATGCAACAGCTGGCTATTGAACAAAAGCAACATCACATTAAGACTAGTAATTGTCTAAAAGAAACAGCACAAATGACTGTAAACTCATGAATTATACTAGTCAAGAAATAGCTCCATTCCCAAAACAAACTGGAAAAAAAAATATTAGGCATGTTGCTTATTGCTTATAATCTGAAGAGCTGGAAGAAGGAAGCTACTCCAGCTCAGTGACCAGACAGTTTAGCCTGCAGTATGAGTTCCAAGGCAGTGAGAGATCCTGTCTCAAACAAAACAAAACAGTAGGTGACACCCAAGGTTGTCATCTGCTCACCTCAAACACGTACAAGTATATGTATGCATGTATATGTGTGTGCACACACATTTACACACACACACATTCTGAACCCCGTGTATGGAGGATTATAGTCATAATCCCAGCATATAGGAAGCTGAGGCATGAGGCTCAACTGTTGTAGAATACTATTTTAAGATGTGTTACATTTGTATATACTGTGGAACATTTGTTTACCAATACAAAGATGTGTTGCATTGTTTTATGTTGCATTTGTTTAAGCTGTGGTACTTTGCCTGTCTGAAACACCTGATGGTCTAATAAAGAGCTGAATGGGCCAATAGCTGGGCAGAAAGAAATAGACGGGACTGGCAGGCAGAGAGAATGTCAAGGAGCAGAGAAGAAGGAGAAGAGGACATCAAGGGCCAGCCACAAAGAAAAAAAGTAAAGAAAAGTAAACAAAAATAGAGAAAGATAAAAGCCCAGAAGCAATGGGTAGAAGGGATAATTTAAGAAAAGCTGGCAAGAAACAAGCCAAGCTAAGGCCAGACATTTATAAGAAAGAATAAGCCTCCATGTGATTTATTTGGGAGCTGGGCAGTGGGCTTAAAAAGAGTTAAAAAAACAAAAAAACAAAACACTCAATTGCCATAGGCTTAAGCCAGGGCAACTACTATGATATCCTAACTCAAAAGACCAAGCAACCAACCAATGCTTCTGTTAAAGACTTAGCAAAGTGTTGGGGATGTCTTTCAAGTATGCTGTGAATGTGTTGCTCTGATTGATTGATAAATAAAACACTGATTGGCCAGTAGCCAGGCAGAAGTATAGTATAGGCAGGGTAAGAGAGAGGAGAACTCTGGGAAGTGGAAGGCTGGGAGTCAGGAGATGCTGCCAGCCACCGCCATGAGAAGCAAGACGTAAAGTACCGGTAAGCCACAAGCCACGTGGCAACTTATAGATTAATAGAAATGGGTTAATTTAATATATAAGAACTAGATAGCAAGAAGACTGCCACAGCCATACAGTTTATAAGTAATACAAGTCTCTGTGTTTACTTGAGTCCAAGTGACTGCCGGATGGTGGGTAAGAGAGATTTGTCCTAACCACGGGCCAGGTAGAACACAGGAAAACTTCAGCTACAGCAAAGTCCTAAATATAGTAAAAGAACCCAGCATTTCTTTAATTTGAACAAAGTTACCATCTCATGAAATGTCTTTAACTTCCCAGCATGCCAATGCTTCCAGGCGTAGTCTGGGAGATATTTGTTCTAAGGAGAGACACTTCTATAGCTTTCCAGTTAATTGGAGAGGTTTTGTTTTGTTTCAGACAAAGTTTCTCTGTATAGCTAACTGCCCTGGATGTCCTGGAACTCACTTTGTAGACCAGACTGGCCCTGAATTCACCGAGATCCACCTGCCTCCCAAGTGCTGAGATTAAAAGCATGCACCACCACCGCCTGGCTTAACTGGAGAGTTCTCTCCAGGGACTGAAAATACAAGCTAGGAGTCAAGAGATAGGGCTCAACAGCTCAACAGATTTGTCACCAAGCTTGATGACCTGAGCACAAGCCTCAGAACCTGCAAATTATCCTCTGATCTCAACTTGCATCCAAACACACAACACCACATACTTAGGAAGTAACTAACTTTTTTTTTTTAAAGAAAATGAATTAGATATTTATCCATTTTACATCTTCTTCTGTGGTATATGTTCAAATATGTGTGTATGAGTCCTGAGGATCAAACCAGGCCTCATACACACTGAGCGAGTACCCCAGGGCTAATTTGGCTTTTGTTTGTTTCATTTATAACATAGGTACTATGTAGTCCAAATTGCTCATCTAATCTGGGATCCCTTGCCTGGGTACCAGGACTACAGGTGTGTATCACCAAGCTAGAACCAATTTTAATTCTTTATGTAAGGAAGAAAATTGAAGTGTTATCAGTGGGGTTTTCCTGTTTGTTTGTTTTAAGTAGGATCTCACTTTGTAGCTCAGGCTAGCCTGAAACTCACTATGAGGACTTAAACTCAGAGACCTACCTGTCTCCCTAATGCTGGGATTGAAAGCATATACCTATATTTTAAGAGTTTTATTTTTTTATTTATGTGAATGAGTGTGTATCTGTATGTGTGCATGTGGTGCTGCCCAATGAGGTCAAAAGAGAGCATCAGAGTACTTGGAACTAGTTAGTTATAGTCAGCTGTGAGACATGGGTACTAGAAACTAGATGTCAGTCCCAGGAAGAGTTGCTCTTAATTGCATGCTCAGCCATCTCTCTAGTCCGACGTTTGTTTAAAACAAACAAACAAACAAACAAACAAAAATCCAGAGTCTGAGGATGTAACTTAACTGCTAGAGTGCTTGCCAAATGTGTGTGTTTGTGTATGTGGTGTATATATCATGCATATGAGAATGTGCTGGTGTGCACACACACATGTATAAACATGGAGGCCAGAATAAGACATGAAATGTACTTCTATGTGTTCTCCACTTCATTGACACAAATTTCCAGCACTTTATAAATGTAGTGGAACATGCATGTAATCTTAGCACCAGGGAGTTGGGAAGCAGGAAGACAAGTAATTCAAGGTCATCCTTGGCTACATAGCCAGTTGAGGCTAGCCTAGAATACAAGAGACTTATCTTCAGAACACAAAACAAAGTGACATATTCACAACTTAAAACTGCACAAGGAGCCAGGCGGATCTCTGAGTTCGAGGCCAGCCTGGTCTACATAGCAAGATCCAGGACAGGCACCAAAACTGCAGAGAAACCCTGTCTTGGGGGGTGGGGGAGGAACTGCACAAGGAATTACAAGGAAAAAAGCTTCTATGCTATCGAAGCAGCTTCAGATACCCAGTTTCCTACCAAGGAAGCTACCTCCTATTGGCTATTATTTGGAGTTTTATCTATATCTGTACATAAAAACAAAACATATTTTACTCCTTCCTTTAAAATAGTTGGAAGCATATAATACACAATACACTATTCTCAACACAAAACACACTAGCACACTTTGCATCTTTATCTAACAATAAATAAATATCCCAATGTTATCACATAAATCCACAAGTATCTTTTAACTCCTATTGAAAACCTACAACAGAAATTAAACTTAACTCAGATGCTCAAAAGAAATAAATTAACACCAGACTAACCTGTGTTAAAATTGTCTGCTGGGGTTGCTGTAACTGAAAGTAAGAAAAAACAAGATCAGTCAAGATTGCTCTTTCAGAAATGATTTATAGTGGTATTCTTTTTTTTTTTAAGATTTATTTATTTATATGTATACAATGTTCTGTCTGCATATACACTTGCAGGTCAGAAGAGGATACCAGATCTCATTACAGATGATTGTGAGCCACCATGTGGTTGCTGGGAATTGAACTCATGACCTCTGGAAGAACAGCCAGTGCTCTTAACCTCTGAGCTATCTCTCCAGCCCTATAGTGGTATTCTTGCTTTTCAAAATTTTATCTTTAAAAACATATATATTATTTTGTCTTCTGTGGATGGGTGTTTTGCCTAAGATGTATAACTGTGTACCAAGAGCATGCCTTGTGGAGGCAGAGGCAGATTCAAAAGAGGGAACCAGATTTCCAAGAGATGGAGTTCCAGGTGTTTGTGATCCACTGGACATGGGTACTGGGAATCTAACCCTAGAACTAGAGTTAAAGAGTTATGAGCCATCATGTGGGTGCAGAGAATTGAACCCAGAGCCTCTGGAGGACTCAGCAAGTGCTATTAACCACTGAGCCATCTCTCCAGACCCCAAATCTTGGTTTTACACATTAGCTTATTTATTAAAACAATGTGAAAACAACACATAAATAATTACAATGTTACTGACAACTATTTCAAACTACACATTTGACAGTAACTCGTTCAATAACTAAATATTAAACCACATTTAACAAAAAGAAAGAAGTTGGGACCCACTGTGATGGTGCACATCTTTAATCCCAGCACTTGGGAGGCAAAGGTAGGCGGGTCTCTGTAATTCCAAGACAGCCTGGTTTCCATAGGAGTCCCAGGTCTTGGCTACACAGTGTGAGTCCGTCTCAAAATACAATTATATTTAGTCAAATTTTTAAAAGCTGATTTGTCTGGGGGTGGGAGAAATGGTATGTTGGGTTTCATGTGGATTTAGCTGCTCCCTATCTAACTGAAGGATTAAAAATCACACTTAAGGGGATGGGCATTTAGCTCAGTGGTAGAGCACTTGCCTAGCAAGCGTAAGGCCCTGGGTTCAGTCCTCAGTTCTAGGGGAAAAAAAAAAGTGAAAAAAGAAAAATCACAGGTAGATAGTGAGAATGAATTTCAAGTGTATTACTTTAATGTGGAGGAACAGGGAAATCGCTGTTTTTAAATCAGTTTTTAACAAAAAGTTTACACTAACCTGTTGTTGCACACTATACAAGGCCTGCTGAGGTTGTGAATATTGCTGAAAAAGATTATTAAAGGAAAAACAAGGTTAAGCTTATTCATTTTCAAAGTAATGCATAAAAACTACATCGAAATTTTCTAAACCAGTGATACTTCATCTAAAATTAACAAAATGGTGGTTACTTATACTCTAAGAGCCATTGAAACCAGAATTTTTCATAAAATAGTTAAGGTATATATAAACAACTCAGAAACGTTAAGAATTTAAGATTCTGACGGGCAGTGGTAGTGCACACCTTTAATCTCAGCATTTGGGAAGCAGAGGCAGACAGATCTCTGTTGAGTTTGAGGTCAGCCTGGTCTCCAGAGACAGTTCCAGGACGGCCAAGGCTACACAGAGAAATCCTATCTTGAAAAAAATAAACAAAGAATTTAACATTTTTGACTACACAACTACACTCTGTGCTGAGCACAGAAACAATTCTGTTGTTTGGATTCAGATAGAGACCTGCTATGCACTCCAGTAAGGCCTCAAACTCAATATTCTCCGTCTCCCCAAGTGCTGAGATGATAGTTATGTGCCACCAAGAAAAGCCACAGTCTAACTCTTGCTGTCTCACTTTGTAGACCAAGTTATCCTCGAGCTCATAGAGACCACCTGCCTCTGCCTCCTTAGTGCTGGGAATAAAGACATGTGCCACCACTGCCCTGCTACAGTATGATTTTTAATACCAGAAAGAAACTTCCTGTATGTGTAGTTGTGGGTTTTTTTTTTTTTTTTTTTTTTTTTTTTTTTGGTTTTTCGAGACAGGGTTTCTTTGGTAGCCCAGGCTGTCCTGGAACTGGCTTTGTAGACTGGGCTGGCCTTGAACTCAGAGAGACTCGCCTGGCTCTGCCTCCCAATTGCTGGGACTAAAGGTATGCGCTACACATAGAATTTTTTTAATCTATAATCTTCATTGTTTTAAACACAGAGGTGCTGGGCGGTCGTGGCGCACACCTTTAATCCCAGCACTGGGGAGGCAGAGGCAGGCAGGTATCTGTGAGTTCGAGGCCAGCCTGGTCTACAGAGCAAGATCCAGGACAGGCACCAAAATTACACAAGGAAACCCTGTCTCAAAAAACAAAACAAAACAAAACAAAAGAAACAAAGAAAAAAAAAAAACTTGAGATGCTAAGTAGGAGATTCAATGAGTTCAAGGCCAACATGAACAATGAAGACAGCCTGTGGCAAAAACAAAAGAAAGGAACAAATGAAAGAGAAAACAAAGGACCATCATTTTTATCACCTCATTAAAACTCACCTGCTGTAATGCAGCTGCAGCAGCTGCAGCTTGCTGCTGCAACGCTGCAGTTTGTGTTAACTGGTAGTTTGCTGGCGTTTGTGTGGTAAGGCCTGCTGCCGCCAATGCAGTCTGCTGGGTATAAATGGTAGGAGATGCTCCCAGAAGTGATGGCTGTTGAACACCTAGTGCAGCTAAAGTGAGATGAGAAGAGAGGAGAAGGATCAGACTACTTGGCCCCTTTGCAGGAATCTCCCATGGCAAATATAAGAAAAACTGGCTCTACTGACCTACCCTGCAGTAACACAACCAACTTCACCTAGACCCAGACTCAAATCAAAAGTATTCTTTCAGAGCTGGATGTGGTGACATACACCTTTAATCCCAGGACTAGAAGGGGGGTGTACAGATGCAGGAAGATCTCTGTGAATTTGAAACCACCTTGGTCTGTATAATCAATTCCAAGACAGTAAGGGTTACACAGACAAACCTAGTCTCAAAAAACTAACAAACAAATAAATAGCATTTTCAACCAGGTATGGTAATACATGGCTATAATCCCTGCATATAGGAGGTGGAAGCAGAAGGACCCAAGATTTTAAGGCTAGCCTAAACCACATAAATGATGCAGGGCAGACTGGGCTATAGCACACCTTCTCTTAAAAGCAAAAAAAAAAAAGAAAAAAAGAGAGAGAGAGACAGACAGACAGACAGACAGAAAAGATCTTATTGTTTATTTATTTTAATCTTGTTTTGCCAACCTACAATTTCCTCCAGGACAGGAAACTAGCTCAATGACAGATCACTTGCTTGGTGAGTAGGCCAACAAGCAGATGAGACAAGGACAGCTAGCTGCTAGGAGGAATTATCCCTGACAGTTTTCCACTGGAACAGATTGGCAGTATGCTTCTTATCCATACTCAAGACTTCAAAGCTGGTGGGGAAGGGCTGAAGAGATGGCTCAGTAGTTAAGAACACTTGCTGATCTTATAGAAGACCTAGGTTTGGTTTGGGGCACCCAGAGGACAGCTCATGATGCCCTCTTCTGATTTCTGAAGAGACCAGGCATATAAGTGGCACATACCCACAGATACAGGCCATATTCATACATTTGCTGTTCCTCCAGGAAGAAGACCAGTGTTAGGTTCCCAGCACTCATTCTGGGTGGCTCACAACTGTCTCTAACTACTCCAGCTCTAAGGGATCTGACATGTCTTCTGGCCTTCACAGGCATACACACAAATAGAATCTTAAGAAGAAAAAAAGCAGGGTGTGGGAGTATATACACCTAGAATCCCAGCCCTTGGGAGATGGAGGCAGGAGTTAAAGGCAATCCTTGGTTACAAAAGGAATACTAGGCTAACACACACACACACACACACACACACACACACACACACACAGGCATAAGATTTTAAAAATTCGTTTTATGCTGAGTGTGGTGGTACAAGCCTTTAATCTCAGTTCTTGGGAAGCACGTGGGAGTCAGAAGCAGGTGGATCTCTGTGAGTCCAAGCCTGGTCTACAGAGTGAGTTCTGAGCCCAGGCTGTATAGTGTGGCTATATCATAGGCTATTAAGATGGTAAGGAGTAATGGTGCTTGCCATGAATGCACCATCAATGACCCAATGTGGAATGAAGAACTAATTCCACAAAGTTGTCCTCCAACCCACCCCATGCCCTAAAGAAGTGACTCACACACACACACAAACACCCTCTCTCACACACAACATAATTCCCAAAACAGCCAAAACCAAAATACATAATTGGTCTTTTAAAAAAAAGGAAAAAAATGATATGTGAATTCTTACTATTAAGTCACTTCACATCCCCAGTATTATTAAAAAAAAAAAAGGCGAGCAAGATGGCTCAGTGGGTAAAGGGACTTGCTGCTGAGCCTGACCCCTGATTTGAAACCCCAGTATCCACGTGGTACAAGGAGAAAACTCCCTCCCTCCAGTTGTCTTCTGACCTCCCTATCAAAGCGGTGACATGCTTGCACTCTCACATACACATAATAAATACAATTTAAAAAAAAAGAAAGCAAGCTTTTTAACGAGTGGTGGGGTCTGGGGATGAGACTGGGCTGACAGAAGGCCTGCTTAGGCCTGCTCAGGCCTGCTCAGCACACACATCCAAAGCCCTGGGTGTGGTCTCCAGCAACAGCACCAGCAGGTGCAGTGGAGCACACATGTGAGGACAGCACTAGGAGTAGAGGCCAGAAAACTGAAGCTCAAGGTCACCTTTAGCTACAGAGCAAATTCAAGTTTAGCTCTGGTCTCAAAACACAAAACCAAATACACGTATAGATATAGGTATGTGGGGGTTGTGATACAGCTGGAACACGTGGCAAAGTCGAGACAGGAAAATTAGGAGTTCAATTTCAAGGCCAGCCGGACTCCAAGAGATCTTGTCTAAAAACACTAGAGAGGGAACTGGCAAAACTGCTGTCCTGGTTGGCTGTTTTTGTCAACTTGAAGGACCCACAATTGTGGTGGATTGAATAAAAATGGTCCCCATAGGCTCATGGGGGTGGCATTATTTGAAAGGATTAGGACTAACCGGTGGCTTTGTTGAAGGAAGTGTGTCACTAGAGATGGGCTTCAGTTTCAGAAGCACAAGCCAGGCCCAGTGGCTCAATCTTTTTTCCTGCTGCCTGCTGATCCAGATGTAGAACTCTCAGCTCCTTCTCCAGCACCATGTCTGCCTGCATTCCAACATGCTTCCCACCATGATGACATGACTACGGACTAAACCTCTGAACTATAAAGCCTGTCCCAATTAAATGTTTTCCTTTATAAGAGTTGCCATGGTCATTGTGTCTCTTCACAGTAAAAGACAATTGAGAAAAAGTCTTCCAACATTAGCCTGTGGGACAATCTATTCAAGACTGTGGGACAATTCTTAGTGACTGATGTGGGAGGAAGGGCCCAGTCTAGTGTGGCTCACACTGAGCTGGTGGTCCTAGGTGCTATATAAAAGCAGAGTGAGCTAGCTATAAGGAGCAACCAGTAACAACAATCCTCCATGGTTTCTACCTCCAGGTTGCTACCTTGAGATACTGCCCTGACTTTTCTGAGAGTTGTAAGATGAAATCAACCCTTTCCTCCCCTTTTGGTCAGTGTTTTATAACAGCAATAACCCTAAAATAGAAAAATGTGTTTGTGGTTCAAGTTGACAAGCTATCAACTGTCCTGGTTCTTTTCTTTTTTCCTTGTCAACTTGACTAGAGTTATCTAAGAAGGAGCCACAATTGAGAAAATTGCTCCATGACGGGCCTATAGACAAGTCTGTGAGGCAATAGTTCCTGCTCTAGGTTCCTACCTTGAGTTCCTGCCTGTGAGTTGTTAGATGAAATAAATTCTCCCCACAACAAGTTGTTTTTGATTGGTCTTTTACCAAAGCAATAGAAATCTTACTAAGACAACCACCCAGTGGATAAGGGTGCTTGCTACCAATCCTGAGACATGGCTTTGAACCTTGGAGTCCACATGGTGGGTATAGAAGCAGCTCACCTACTGCAAACTGTCCTTTGACCTGCACATACCCACCCATACAGATACACAGAAATACACAACACAAAAACTGAAGATTCTGATGAAGCCTGCCTAACACTGACAAAGCCATCGAGCAGGTGGGAGATGGGGGTGGGGGATACAAACAAAAGACCCACAGTAAATAACAAATGGTTTTTCATGTATTTATTTTTGGTTTTATGCCTCTGGAAAATGGCTTTTTTTTTTTTAAACTTTACTTTAAAACTGTAAGCATTCCTTTATGATGCTTACAGCTACTTATTTCTTTAGCCTATTAGTTATTGGGACTTCAATTGTTTGTTTTTTGGTTTGTTTTGGTCAAGACATGGTCTTACTATGCATCCCTGCCTGTCCTGGAACTTGCTTTGTAGACCACGATGCCCAGACACTCACGGAAACCCACCTGTCTCTGTCTCCTAAATGTTCTGGGATTAGAAGAATGCACCACCAAGACCAGCTCTATATTGTTTTAAAAGAGAAGACCACGTGTGGTCGGGGTGACGTGAACTTCTGATTCCCCTGCCTCTGCCTCACAAGCGCTTCATTCAGGAATACAGCAACACACCCAGTTTATGAGGTGCCAGAAATCAAACCCACGGCTTTGTGGGTGCTGTGCGAGCACTGCACTGCTTAAGCCTGAATTCTAAGGACCCCAGCAATTAAGTGCTTTTTTTTTTTTTTTAGTTTTTCGAGACAAGGTTTCTCTGTGTAGTTTTGGAGCCTGTCCTAGATCTCGCTCTGCAGACCAGTCTGGCCTCGAACTCACAGAGATCCGCCTGGCTCTGCCTCCCGAGTGCTGGAATTAAAGGCATGTGCCACCACCGCCCAGCTGCAATTAAGTTCTTATAGAGTCAGTATATCAGCATCAAATTCAAACAAGTGAAAACCGTAAGTGAACTAGCAACATGATTCAATGGGTAAATGCACTTGCCATGCAAGTCTGACAACCTGGATTCAATCCCCAGAACCCATCATGGAAGAAAAGAACCAACTTCCAAAAGCTGTCCTCTAACCGCACACAAGCACACACCTGTACTCATATTCATTATACACACAATGATAAATAAGTGAGAAGGCTCACTGGGTAAATGTGCTTGTCACCAAGGCTGACAACCTATCATACATGATGGAAAGAAACAACTTCCACAACTTCTCTTGACTTCCAAATGTGCAGTATTTCCCCCCAAAACTCTCACCCCAGAGCGATACACACAAATGTAATTTTTAAAAACACAAATTATTTGAGGGGGTGGGGGAATGTTGAGACAAGGTGTCTCTATGCAG
The DNA here is from genome assembly GCF_049852395.1 of Peromyscus maniculatus bairdii. Lineage (NCBI taxonomy): Eukaryota > Metazoa > Chordata > Mammalia > Rodentia > Cricetidae > Peromyscus > Peromyscus maniculatus. Next base: position 25,657,637 of record NC_134872.1, on the reverse strand, counting down.
TCTTGGTTGTCATGGAACTCCCTGTTTGGATCTCAAACTAAAAGAGATCCACCTGCCTCTACCTCCTGACTGCTAGAATTAAAGGCATACACCACAATGCCCAGCAAAATAAATAAATAAATAAATAAATAAATAAATAAACAGACAAACAAACAGACAAATTTTTAAGAAAAAGTTATATAAAACATTTTATAAATTATGTCATTTAGATATATTTAAAATGTATGTATTTTTTGTTTTATTTTGATTGCTGTTGTTGTAAGTTTGGCTCTGTCTTTTGGAAGGTTTGTTTTTTGTTTTGTTTTGTTTTTTGGAGGCATGTGCCACCATGCCTGGCCAAAAACATGTCTTAAAACTGAAAACATCCTAAATAAAATTTATTCCATTTGAACCTCAGATAGATTAAATCTCCAACACCACAAAAAAGGAAGGGAGGGGCTGGAGAGATGGCTCAGGGGTTTAAGAGCACTGGCTGTTCTTCCAGAGGTCCTGAGTTCTAATCCTAGCACCCACATGGCGGCTCACAACTGTCTTCCAGGGAATCTGATATCCTTACACAGACATACATGTGGGTACATAAAATACAAATAAATTAATTTTAAAAAAAAAAAGGAAAGGAAGGCAGGAGAGAGGGACGGTCATCCTAATAAATTAATGTTCTATAACATAATTAAATCAATTTTAATTATTGGTATCGTAGTGCACACTTTTAGTTTCAGAGGCAGGCAGATCTCTGTGAATTCAAGGCCAGCCTCATCTACAGAGCAAGTTCCAGGACAGCCCAACTACACAGAGAAACCCTGTCTCAAAAAACCGGAAGAAAAAAGAAAACTTAAGATATCTGAACACTGTAGCCAGGTGTGGTGGCCCATGCCTGAAGGATTCCTACTAATGGAAACGCTGTATCAAATGCAAAACCAACATGAGAAGTGCAGTAGAGGACAAAGAACCAGAACACAAGTATAAAGATAATATGACAAAGCCCATCAGTATTCTAGCCTTAATTTAAAAACACTTAAGATACAAAGACCAAAAAAAGGCTAAACTGAATAGGTTTTCTTGTTGTTGTTTTAATTTTCAAAGGTATCTTAAAAGATAAAGGATACAACATTTTGAAACATTTTGCTGTCCCATGCATTAACTTAAATCACAACTAAACAGCCCCTACACACACACACACACACACACACACACACACACACACTCAACAGTGTAAGTGTTCAGTTGCCTGACCTGGTTGTGATACCGCAGTGGCTGTAAACTGAGTAGCCCATGGTGGATTCTTCTGTCCTCCAAACTGAGCCATGATGCAAGGAGGTTAAACCTTCACGTGTTTCTCTTCTATAACAGATATCTATGAAGAAAGGATTCACGTTTCAAAGTTCAACCAATATTACAAATGCCACAAAAGGCTATTTTAGAGAAACGGTTGATATATTAAAGACATGCTCCAAAGGAGAACTGGAAACAGAATGTGTGCAAACTGGAACCTTTAAAATAAAACAAAACACACTATCAACAAGATCACTAGGCATACCCTATTTAAAAGGTATCCTTAGGGGTAGATTTACAGGAATGTCTTTCAGGGGACTACAGTGACATTTTCAGAAGGGCCTTGGTGGCGCACGCCTTTAATCTCAGCCCTCAGGAGGCAGAGGCAGGCGGATCTCTGTGAACTCCAGGCTAGCCTGGTTTATACGGAGTTGGAGTTACGGCTGGGACCAGACAGTGAGGCTCCGTCCATAAACAACCCAAATGGGCAACGGGATGGGCCCACAGGGCCGAGCCTGAGTGAGTGTTCGGGCCCGGCTGAGGTCGGGCAGTGGTTCAATCGGTAACGGAAACTGCGTCCAGACACCCCCTCCCCCATAAGGGCAAAGCCATCGATGAATACCAGGTTAATAACGAACATTAACTTGAAGGGCCTGGGGAAGTCACCGCGGCCTTTGTCACCCTCGTCTCCACTCCGGCGAGGGGGAAGGCAGTGGAGAGAACGCGCGGCTCCAAAAAAAAAAAAAAAAAAAGGGCCAGGACTGCGAAGACCCGCTTCCCCCAAAGCCAAAGAGAAAAAGGATGTGGGCCTGGCATCCTCAGCGGCGGACCCGACGGGCCGGGCTGGGCCGTCCATCTTCCCCCCGTCCCGGCCTCCCGAGAACGCCGGCCGCGGGAGACGGACCCCGGCGACCCAGGCCACCGCCACGGCGCTCCCTGGAGCCCGCGGGCGTCGCGGTCCCCGAGGCCCTGGGGCCGGTCTGTGGGAGCCTCGAACCCGGAAAACACTCCCCAGCGCCCGGGCCCGGGCTGGGACTCGGCACCGCGGCAGCGCCGGCCCGGGCTCCCACGGCCTCCGCTGGCCCAGGCCGAGGAGCCGCAGGCCGCCGCCGGAGGACCCGGGAGCCGCCCGCTGGGGAGGTAGGGGGGGTTGGGGGAGGAAGGGCGCGCCGGGCCGCCGCGCGGGGCCTGCTCCGAGCCGCACAAAAGGGACGGCGGCCGCCGCTCGCCGGGCCCCCGCCGCGGCCGCCAGGGCCCGCCCGCGCCTCCCACCGCGGGCCCGGCCCCTACCCCCTCCGCCGGCCCCCGCCGCGGCCGCCGGCCCCAGGCCGGGCTCGGCCTCCCACCACCGCGCCACGGCCCAGCCCTCACTGGCCAGACCTTCACCTGAGTCGGGGCCGGTTGAACACCGGAGCCATTTCAAAAGCCGTCAGGCTCGGGCGCATGCGCCAACTTCGGCCTCTTCCTCCGCGCCGCGCCGCCGCCTCCTCCTCCTCCCAGCGCGGGGGGGAACGGGCGGCGCCTGCGCGGGGACGTTCGGCGGGCCGGCGGGCGGGCGCGCGCGCTCCCCGAACCTCCCCCCCCCGCCCCGCCCCTCCCCGGCGTGCGCGCTCACGAGCACCCAGAGCCCGAACGCGCCCAGCCCCGTGGTTACCCGGGCTGCGCTCAACAATGAGATGGAGGTTCTCGGGGCCGGGCCGCCGGGGGAGAAGCGACGGGGTCACGTGGTCCGGCCGCGGCGGGCCGCCATCTTGCGGTTGTCCTTTTTCTACGTGCGGGCTAGTTTGCTTGGAAGAGCGAACATGTCAGATCTTAGTTGGGGGTTTTAGATGGAGACACCATTAACATTTAAAAAAAAAAAAATCAGTATTGGGGATGTATGCTGATACATTCGTATGTGTTGGGATCATCTTTTTGTACACTCACTCTGAAGATGTGTGTCTTACCTCACCCGCCTAGGGCACCTTCTGATTGGTTTAATAAAGAGCTGAATGGTCAATAGCTGGGTAGGCAGGACTTGTGTGTGTGTGTGTGTGTGTGGTTTTTTGTTTTTATTTTTCCGAGACAGGGTTTCACTGTAGCTTTTTCAGTGCCTGTCCTGGATCTCGCTCTGTAGCCCAGGCTGGCCTCGAACTCACAGAGATCTGCCTGGCCCAGCCTCCTACCTGAGTGCTGGGATTAAACATGAGTGCCACCACTGCCCCGCGAGGCAGGACTCCTAAGAGACCTATGAGCTACTCGCCAGGCAGCCAGAGAGGAAGTTGGACATGGTACTGAGGAGTGGTAACAGGCCACGTGGCAGAAGGTAGATTAATATCAATATATCAATGGGTTGATTTAAGTCTTAAGAGGTAGTTGGAAACAAGCCTAACCGATGGCCAAGCTTTCATAATTAATAAAAAGTCTTCGTGTCGAGGCTGGAGAGGTGGCATGGCAGTTAAGAGCACTGACTGCTCTTCCAGAGGACCTGGGTTCAATTCCTGGCACCCACATGGCAGCTCACAACTGTCTGTAACTCCTGACACCCTCACACAGACATTCATACCAGCAAAACAACAATGCATGTTTAAAAAGAAAAAAGTCAGCCGGGCGTGGTGGCGCACGCCTTTAATCCCAGCACTTGGGAGGCAGAGCCAGGCGGATCTCTGTGAGTTCGAGGCCAGCCTGGGCTACCAAGTGAGCTCCAGGAAAGGCGCAAAGCTACACAAGAGAAACCCTGTCTCGAAAAAAACCAAAAAAAAAAAAAAAAAAGTCTGTGTAATTATTACAGAGCTGTCTGTCCAAAGAAAGACATGTTACACACATGTGTATATATATTTTCCACATGTGGCCCTGACAGGATTCAAACTTCTGGGCTCAAGAAATCCTCCTGCCTCAGCCTCATAGTGCCGGTGACTTACAGGAACAAACCACTGATCCAGGCAGAATTTTTACAAATGTTTTTATTAGAATTTTTTTCATTTCTAGAGGGCTTTTGCCTGCATGTATTCATGTGCACCAGGTGTGTGCTTGGAGGTCAGACGAGGACGAAGGATTCCCTGTAACTGTCATTAATGGTGGTTGTGAACCACCGCAGGGGTGCTTGGGATCTGTCCCAGGTCCTCGACCACAGACCCGTGCTTTTAACCACAGTGCCGTCTCTTCAGCACTAAGACTGGAAGTGTACCACTCGGTAGACTTTAGTATATTGACAACATGCCATCATCACACTATTTGAAGAACATTCTCATCACCTCCTTCTAACAAAACAAAACACACGGCTATTAAGTCTCTAACTCTGCCCTGCACCTGCTGGTGACAACTGATCTTTCTCAATATGAATTAGCATAGGCTAGACATTTCACGTAAGGACAATCAGATGAGCCAAGCATGATGAAGAGGATCTGTCATCTTAACACTTGGGAGGTAGAGGGAACAGGAGTTCAAGGCCAGCCTACGCCATATGACACCTTGTCTCTGTCAAGTGTCACACCAGGGACAAACTGGCTGAAGTGCCTATCTAACATATCAAAGCTGGACCTGGCCGCCAGATTCTCCAAGCATCCATCCCTCTGTCCCTACCTGTTACAGGGTATGGCTGGAATACCCCACTCTCTACCCTGAACTCGCTCCCCTAGAAGAAATGTCTGGATTATATAGGGAAGAACTCTCTTCCCTATATTTTGGTTACTCGCCCCTTTTGGATCTTTGGCCTCCTGGCTGCTGTACCTGGCTCCCCTCCCAGATGGCCCAGCTCATCCTGGTCATGTCCACTGTGGACTCGCCCAGATATCCCAGCTTCTGACTGCTTTCCTATATATCCTATTTATCTATGATAAATTTTCTCTTCTACCATACCTAGAAGCAATCATGTCCTTTTTTCACTGCTCAAAGGGAAATCCACAGTGTCAGTGAGTACTAGACTTTTTTATCTGAGGAGGTTAGGGGAAAAGTAAGTCACACACCTTTTTGAGGGTTTCCTTCAGGCCTGGTCTTTATTCTTTTTTTGTTTTTGTTTTTCCAGACAGGGTTTCTCTGTGTAGCCCTAGCTGTCCTGGAACTAGAAATCGCTCTGTAGACCAGGCTGGCCTTGAACTCACAAATATTCTCCTGCCTCTGCCTCCCAAGTGCTGGGATTAAAGGCGTGGGCTACCATCCGACTCTATTCTTCTTTTGCATTCTCTATTCTTTATGTTTCTGGTGCTTTCCTTCTCTCATTCTTGATGTTTTCCTTCCAACTCTCTCATTCTTGATGTTTTCCTTTTAGCCTTTTTTTTTTTTTTAACTTTATCTACCTTTATCGCTATTCTTTCCCTTACAGCATATACTCCAGCAAAATCTTTCAGGCAAAATATAAACTACAATGTGGTTACATTTTTGTTTTTCAAACGAAAGATTACATTGAATACAGGTGAAAAAGTGTTTTTCCATCTCCTTTACATGATTAAACATTTTACATATTACAAGTGAAAACAAAATATTCCAAGAACCCACATACATTCATACCCAAGCAATTTGTTATAGATTAACTGTATGGGAAAGCAAGCTATTCTTCTCAGTCGGGTCTTTTACTGGCAGGCTGCATTTTGCAGTTACAAAGAAAGGGCCAATTACTTTATTACTTAGCTTGAAAGGTAATCTTATAAGGAATCTTAAAGGAATCACAAACCTAAACTTTTATATATGAAAAAGAATCAGCTTTACTTTAAATCTTTAGAATACATACCCACTCATCAATAGTTTTTTGTTTGTTTGTTTGTTTGTTTGTTTGTTTGTTTTGTTTTGTTTTTGTTTTTCGAGACAGGGTTTCTCTGTGTAGCTTTGCGCCCTTCCTGGGATTCACCCGGTAGCCCAGGCTGTCCTCGAACTCACAGAGATCCGCCTGGTTCTGCCTCCCGAGTGCTGGGATTAAAGGTGTGCGCCACCACCGCCCGGCAGTTTTGTTTTTTTTATATCAGGAGATTGAGGGCAAAAATGGGTATAAGGATCACCTTTGGTCATCAACCAATCCTAGGAAGAAAGGAAAGGGCCATCAGTCAATGATAATCGGGCTGCTTTGTTCTTATTCTCTGACCTTAAAGAGTTCCATAATCAACTATGGGCCTTTCTAAAACTTTAGATTGTCTTCTTGGGTATTTCACCTCAAAGCTATTGACAAAAACAACTTACTCTAACTTTAAGTTATTTTCAAAGCTTTGTATCAGCTGTGATGCACTCTGAAACCTGTGAACACATCTCCCAACATTAAGGTTAAAAGAGTTTAAGCTAGCTAGGCTACTGGGACTCACTTGTTTTTCTTAATCAATAACCTAAGCCACAGTTTATATGGCTCCTCAATGGAAACTCATGTGTTGTAGCAGTGTGACACTTTCTTTTTTTGGAGCTGAGGACTGAACCCAGGGCCTTGTACTTGGTAGGCAAGTGATCTACCACTGAGCTAAATCCCTAACCCCTAGAAATTCTTCTTTACATTGTATATAATATGAACATACTGCACTTATGTTTACTTCATTGATTGACCTTCTGGGTTACTTGTGCTTTTAAGCCCCTATGAACAGTCCTGAAGGAAATCAGAATGTCAGACCAAAAGCTTCCTCTTTGATTTAAGAATTACTTTTAGCTAGGCAGTGGTGAGACACATCTTTAACCCCAGCACTCGGGAGGTAGAGGCAGGCGGATCTCTGTGAGTGGAGACCAGTCTGGTCTACGGAGTGAGTTCCAGGACAGCCAGGGCTACACCAAGAAACCTTGGTTCAAACAACAAATTTAAAAAATTACTTTTAGCCGGGCGGTGGTGGTGCACGCCTTTAATCCCAGCACTCGGGAGGCAGAGCCAGGCGGATCTCTGTGAGTTCGAGGCCAGCCTGGGCTACCAAGTGAGCTCCAGGAAAGGCGCAAAGCTACACAGAGAAACCCTGTCTCGGAAAACCAAAAAAAAAAAAAAAAAAAAAAAAAAAATTACTTTTAGCCAAAGGCAATTAGGCAAAAATAAAAAAAAAAAAATAAAAAAAAAATCATCTATCTCAATCCTTTCTCTTTTTTCCATATTGGCAGAATATAAATCATCTTTCTCTGAAGATGACCCTAAACTTTGATTAGATAATAAACTGCCCCTAAAAGTATTAGATAAAAATATTTTTGTTGCCAGGCGGCGCACGCCTTTAATCCCAGCACTCCGGAGGCAGAGCCAGGTGGATCTCTGTGAGTTCGAGGCCAGCCTGGCCTACAGAGTGAGTTCCAGGACAGGCTCCAAAGCTACACAAACAAACTGGTCTCTTTGTTTTATTTTCTGAGACAAAAATCTCACTAGTAGTTCTAGCTGGACTGGAACTTGATATATAGACAAAGCTGGCCTTAAACTTGTGGCAATTCTGCTTCTGGCTTCAAATTCTGGGATGACAGCTATGAGTCAACAAGCCCAGTCTTATATACACACACAAAACACAGCTTTATTAGTTATCCCCATACTGACATTAGAAACGGATATTGTTTTCCTTTGTCATGATATTTTCTCTCAGAGAGAGGGTATGTTCCCTGAGAATGACCCAAGCCTTGAGCATTCTGCACAAACACTCTTTTACCCAGTCTTTGTATTTTATCCTCTGTACTTTGGAGGCAGACTCTCACAGAGCTGCCTGGACTGGATGTGAATTCAGTTTATAAGAGGCAGGTTGAGAACGTGTACTCCTGACTGGCTGAGATACACAGACAAGTGCAGCCACACTGAGTGTTCCTTGCTCCTTTTTTTTCTTTTCTTTTTTTCTGTCAAGGGGTTGTTTTGCTTGGCATTTGGGGGTTTTGAGATTTTGTTATGCTTACACATTACTCCTTTGTTATGATGCCTTATAAACCCACTCTATAACCATCCCTTCGAGTTATAATCTCTTTTATTACAGAACTACACAAAGAACCTATAATGATGGAAGGAAGAGTTCTCCAGCTGGCCATGGGAGTACACCCCTATAATCCCAGGCAGGAGGATTACTGCAAATTGAAGGCCAGCCTTGTCTACATGGAAAATACCAGTTTGAGCAGGATCACACAATTTGACCCTGCTTCAGAATGTTTTTTTCTCTTTTCCCTCCTCTGCAGAACATTCACAATCTTTTCTTTGAACTGTGTTCAATCCCTTTGGGGATATACTGTATCCTTGGGTGCAATTCTGGGTCATAGGATAATTCTATATTTATCTTTTGACATAATGTTCAGCTATTTTTACAGTGGCTGTACTATTTTACATTCCCACAAGAAATGTGCCACATCCTTGCCAACCTCCTCCACCAGGCCACTTTTTTTAAAAAGTTTTATTTATTAACATTGTCTGTTTGGATGTGTTTGCATGTATGCTTGCCAGGGTATGGGTGCATGAAAGTCAGAGGTCAACACTGACTATCTCTTCTATTGAAATTTTTTGATTGTGTATCTGTTTTGTTTATTAAAACAGGGTTTCTCTGCATAGTCCTGGCTGTCCTGGAACTGACTCTGTAGATCATGGTGGCCTTGAACTCAGAGATCTGCCTACCTCTGGGTATTAAAGGCATATGCCACACCACCACCTGGCAATGATTTATTTGTGAATTTATGTATATGAGTGCTTTATCTGTCTGTAATCCTGCACACTGGAAGAGGGTATCAGATTCCATTAGAAACCACATAATCTAATGTGATTTCTAAAAATTGACCCCAGGTCTGCTAGAAGAGCAGAACAGCCAATGCTCTTAACCACTGAACCATCTCTACATCCCTGTATCATTTTTTGTTTGTTTGTTTTGAGATAGGGTTTCTCTGTAGCCCTGGCTGTCCTGGAACTCACTTTGTAGCCCAGGCTGGCCTTGAACTCAAGGATCCACCTGCCTCTGCCTCCAGAGTGCTGGGATTAAAGGTGAGTGCCACCACTGCCCAGCACAACTTTTATTTCCCCCGTGTATGGATGTCTTGATTTCATTTATGTCTGCACCACGTGTGTGCCTTGTGCCTATGGAGGCCAGAAGAGGGTATAGTATCCCCTGAAACAGAAGTTATAGACTATAAGTATGCTGCCTTGTTAGTGACTATAATCAAACCTCAATCCGCTGGAGGAGCAACCAGTGTTCTTAACCTCTGAGTCATTTCTCAGACCTCTACTTACTTTTTTTCATATCTATTTGTAGTTATGTCTATGCACATGAGTCAGTATGTGTCATGAGTGTAGGGTACCTTTGGTGGCCAGAAGAAACTGCCAGATCCCCTGGAGCTGGAGTTACCAGATGCTGGCAAGCCACCTTTGTGTGGGTGCTGGGCACTGAGCTCAGATTCTTTGAAAGAGCAGTATGTTTTGTGAACCACAGAGCCATCTCTCCAGCTTGGCTCTACCCCCCCCCCCCCCCCCCCCCGCCCCAGAGTTGAGGACCGAACCCAGGGCCTTGTGCTTGCTAGGCAAGTGCTCTGCCACTGAGCTAAATCCCCAACCCCTATACTCATGTTTTGATACATGGTCTCTCACTGAAGTTGGGGCTTATAGTTTAAAAATGTGCTGGCCAGTACCATTTCTTAACACCCTAGGAGCCCCAGTGACCTGGCTGTCCCCAGTGCCAGTGTCAAAGCCACTCAAGGTTACAGCACTGGGGTCCCAGATGCTCTATATGGGTTTATATGGGTGCTAGAATCTGAACTTGGGCCCTCGAGTTTAACACTTAAAAAATCATGTCATCAAGGTGTGTGCCACCACCATCCAGGTTTTTGGCAATTTTTGGTTCTAATAAAAATATAGTTAATAGCCTGGCGGTGGTGGCGCACACCTTTAATCCCAGCACTCGGAAGGCAGAGTCAAGTAGATCTCTGTGAGTTTGAGGCCAGCCTGGGCTACAAAATGAGTTCCAGGACAGTCACCAAAAAGTACACAGAGAAACCCTATCTCGACAAAACCAATCATCAAACCAAACAAACAAAATATATAGTTAATAATATCAACTATTATTTAAACACTTTTTTTCACTTATTTTGTATGTGGAGCTTGGGATTGAGCTAAGAAAGGAACCAAAAAAAAAAAAAAAAAAGAATCTCACCTTGTTTGTTTGAGACAAAATTCTACTTAGCAGCCTTGGGATTTATTACACAGACCACAGAATCATAGAAATCTACTTGTCTCTGCTCCCAGAGCACAGAAATTAATGGCATGTACCACCATGACTCTTCTTTCTTGGTGTTTTTTCATGCACCTTTTTGGTTCTTTTGTGTTCTCAGAAATAGCTCTCTACTTAGCTCTCTTAGTTAGGGTTTCTATTGCTGTGAGAAGACACCACGACCAAAGTAATTCTTAAAAGGAAAACATTTAATTGAGGTGGCTCGTTTACAGTTTCAGAGGTTCAGGCCATTATCATCATGAGAAGGAGCATGATGGTGTGCAGGCAGACATGGTGCTGGAGTAGTAGCTGGGAGACCTATATCTTGCAAGCAACAGGAAGTAGACTGAGACACTGGGTGGTATCCTGAGCATAGGAAACCTCAAAGTCCGCCCCCACAGTGACACACTTTCTCCAACAAGGCCATAGGAATACCAACAAAGCCACACCTCCTAAGAGTGCCACTCCCTGTGAGATTATGGGGCCAATTACTTTCAAACTACCACAATAGCTCTATCTGACTTGACAGGTGATCTGTATGTAGACCAGGCCAGCCTCAATCTCAGAGATCTACCTGCCTTTGCCTCCCAAGTACTGGGATTAAAGGATGGAGCAGCATGCCCACCCAGATCATGCATAAATCTTAATTGTATGTAAATTGAATTTATCTATTTCTCCCCCAACACTTTTTTTTTTAAAATGCTTTTTGGTGTCTAAAGACCAATAGCTAATTTCAAAATCTTGAGGATTTTCTTTCTTCCCCCACTCCCCCAGACAGGGTTTCTCTGTGTAGAACTGGCTGTCCTTGAACTCACTATGTAGACCAGGTTGACTTTAAACTCGGGGATCTAACTCCCAAGTGCATGTGTGTGCAATTTTATTGTTGCATGTGTGTATATGATGTGCAGACACGTGAGTGACAACATTAAGGACCTATAGAGAACCTGAGCAAGTCAGAGACAGTTCTCTCGTTCCACAGTGGAGAATCCAGGGACTGAACTAAAGTCAATCTGGGCCTTGCATACGTTGCAGGAGATTTGTTTGTATTGTAGCTCCAAGACCACCAATGGAGTTAAAACTTAGTTCAGAGATAAGAGTCCACATTCAGATGGCCAGAATAAACCATAGAGTTTTCTGGCCAACCCTGATGAAGATAGACACAGGGAGGAATAAAGAGAGCCTTGGAAAGGTTCTCGGGCTTTTTTGATCTGGGAAGATGGAGAGTAGGGTTGGCTGATCATTTTCTCTGTTGCTCTGGGGACCTATCAGGTTTAAACCCTATTATCTGACTTCCAAGAGTTATTTATTAATAAAACAGTAAAAGAAGTCACTATACACAAAAGTTAGCAATTGATTTCCAAAGGAGAAACATAAATCCAATTGATCCATTTCAAATTAATTTTGTGCATGAGTTAAAAAAATCCAGTGCAATTGATTTCCATGTAAAAACCAAGTTTCCTCAGCACCAACTATTTAATGGTGAATTCTTCTGTTAAATACCTTGTTCTGCACGTTGTTAAAAGACACTTGACTGTGTACACATATGAGAGTAATTGTGGACTTCCAGTTTTACTCAATTGACCTGACTGTATGTGTTCACACCATTCCCAGGCACTTTTAATTGCATTTTGAAAAGTATGAGTACTCTGACAGTCTTTTATTTATTTTTTTAAAAGATTTATTTATTATGTACACAGAAGAGGGCGCCAGATCTCATTACAGATGGTTGTGAGCCACCATGTGGGTGCTGGGAATTGAACTCAGGACCTCTGGAAGAGCAGTCGGTGCTCTTAACCTCTGAGCCATCTCTCCAGGCCCCCAGTCTTATTTTTTTTTTTAATAATCCACAATCTTTCAAAAAAGTATTTATTTATTGTGTGAGGTATGTGTGTGTGTGTGTGTGTGTGTGTGTGTGTGTGTGTGTGTGCACGCGCACATGTATTCATACAGAATACATGTGGGGATGAGAGGACAACTTCTGGGAACTGGTTCTCTCCTAACATCATATGTGTTCTAGGGATTGAATTTTGACCTTGCTCAGGCTTGGCAGGAAGATCCTCTACCCACTGAACCATCTTGGTTGTTCTTTCTTTTTTTTTGGAGCTGAGATCTGAACCCAGGGCCTTGCGCTTGCTAGGCAAGTGCTCTACCCCTGAGCTAAATGCCCAACCCCATGTTTCGTTTTGTAGACAGAATCTCCTGCAGCCATGGCAACCTTGACTCACTTTATAGAGCAGACAGTGAGCTTTAACCTTTGATCCCCCTGCCTCCGTCTTCCAGGTGCTAGGACTGCAGGTGTGTGTGTCACCATGCTCCATTTATGCGCTAACAAAGTGACACCTAGCACCCTACCACCTGGACTGCACCCCCAGTGCTCGCTCTTGGTAAGGTCTCCTCGTGCTGCTGAGGCTCGATGTCAGGTCACAGGCTCCAGTGATCTTCCTGTGCCAGCCGCCAGCAGGCTGATAACGAGTGAGTGGCGGTCACTCATAGTTGTGGGTGTTTTTTGTTTTTTGTTTTTCTCCCCCCTTTGAAGTCTGAATATTCCCACAGGTTCTCGCTTTCTTCGCCAGTTTGAGTCTTAATCAAACTTAAAATGATTGGTGCTATTTCTCCAGTTCTTGGAGATGGAAAGTCTGAGATCAGGGGCTAAAGAGTTGGCTCAGTGGTTAAGAGTCTCTGTTGCTCTTGCAGAGGACCTGGGTTCAATTTCCAGCTCCCACCTGGTACCTCACAACTGTCTGTAACTCTAGTTGCAGAGAATCTGATACCAGCCTCTGACTTCCACCAAGCACCGGCTACTCCCAGGCTGTATATGCTGATGTGCAGGCACACACATGTTGTATGTGCCTATGTGCAGGAACACACGTGTTGTACGTACATTGGTGGTGGTGTTTTTGCTCTTTTGGGGGCCCGCCACCCAGCTCCCAAATAAATCACACAAAGAGGCTTTTTGTTTGTTAGTTTGTTTTGGTTTTGGTTTTTTTGAGACAGGGTTTTTCCATGTAGCTTTGGAGCCTGTCCTGGATCTCGCCCTGTAGACCAGGATGGCCTTGAACTCACAGAGATCCTCCTGCCTCTGCCTCCTGAGTGCTGGGATTAAAGGTGTGTGCCACTACCGCCCGGCTGGAGCTTCTTTAATAAGGTCAATGTTTTTTATCTTTAACATTGTAATCTTTTGAAGGTTCAACCATTAAAGATCATTAATAGTGCTTAGGATGTCAATATATGAATTTTGTGCCTGGAGGGCAGATATTCAATCAACAATACTTAGAGAGCTCACGGATCCTGGGTGCCTAGATGTGGGCCCAGAGTGTTATTTACATTTTTTTCTTTGGTTTTCAAGGTAGGGTTTCTTTTGTAGCTTTGGCTGTCCTGGAACTTGCTCTGTAGACCAGGCAGGCCTCAAACTCAGAGATCCTACAAACCATAACAGCCAAAGTCTTTTCACCAGGAAGAAAATGCTTGTCACCACTTGCGAACAGACGTGATTGGAAGAAAAGGACTACAAGGATGATTGGAGAGGGTCGAAGGTCAAACTGAGAAAGGCAGCTGCAGTTCTGGGCTCAGCTTTGCCTGTCAAAATTGGGGATCTAGTCGCAGGCCATTGAACATTTGGAAAATCCAGGATCAGAAGATGGAAACGTGTTCTAGTCCTTGGCCAAGGAAATTTTGCTTTACCATCTAAGAAGGCAGAGTCAATAACTAAGCAACCATGAACTCTAGAGAGAGCGCCAGGCCATCCCATTCCCATGAAACAATTTATATGTAGGCCTGGGCACAGGCGGTCATGCTTGTAAATCTCAGAAATTAGGCCGGGCGGTGGTGGCGCACGCCTTTAATCCCAGCACTCGGGAGGCAGAGCCAGGCGGATCTCCGTGAGTTCGAGGCCAGCCTGGGCTACCAAGTGAGCTCCAGGAAAGGCGCAAAGCTACGCAGAGAAACCCTGTCTCGAAAAACCAAAAAAAAATAAAATAAAATAAAAAGTAAATCTCAGAAATTAGAAGGCTGAGGAAAGATCCCCTTGAGTTCAAGTCCAGCGCGCGCGCACACACACACACACACACACACACAAAACCAGACAGACATATAGACAGACACACAACTAAGGAAAGAGAAAAAGTAACATTTTGTCTTTAAAAAGGATCTAGTTTTTGTTTCGTAGAATCCTGAGAATCTTGGCGTAGTAACTCCATTGTATCATTCTGCTGAAAGCTAGAGAAATTCTAAGGCTGGCCATGGTGGAGCACACTCATAATGCCAGGAACTTGGGAGGAGGCAGGGCGATCGAAAGGCCAGCCCTGGTTAATGTAGTGAAACTGTCGTAAAAATAAACTGGAAAGGGGCTGAGGGAGTAATTCAGTGACGGAGTACCTGGGGAGCACAAAGAGGCCTTGGGTTCAATGCCTGGTACAATCAATATGTGAGATACTACCTCAGGTCCAGTTGAGGAAGCAGAGCTGCCATCCTTTCGCTTCTCACTTTCATTTACACACACACACACACACACACACACACACACACACACACACACACACTCTCCCAGGTAGGGGAGCATGTTAAGACTGTAGCTCAGTACTAAGAGAACTTGGTAAGTTCGAGGCTTTGGATTTGATTCTTTGGATTTGATTCTCTACAGGGGAGAAAAGAAAGAGACACACATGCAGCATGGGGTGTGTTTGGGGAGTGAGTACCCTGGTGGTACAGGCCAGTAAACCTAGCACTCTGGATAATGCTACAGGATTTAAGTTCAAAGCCAGCAGCCTGAACTATGCACAGCATGATCTGGTCTCAGAAAAAAATACAGGAAAGGTGAGGAAAGCTGAAGCTAAGGCATCATGGCATAGGTTCAATCCTGGCTCTCCCTCGACACACGCTATTTTGTTTTTTTTAAGACAGTGTTTTTCTGTATAATCCTGGCTGTTCTGGAATTCACTCTAGACCAGGCTGGTCTCAAACTCAGCAACCTGTCTGACCTTGCCTCCAGAGTGCTGGGATTAAAGGCGTGAGCCACCACCGGTCAGTGTGATTTAACTTTTCTATGCCTATTTTCAAATTGAAGATTAGGTGCATTTAGCCGGGCAGTGGTGGCGCACGCCTTTAATCCCAGCACTCGGGAGGCAGAGCCAGGCGGATCTCTGTGAGTTCGAGGCCAGCCTGGGCTACCAAGTGAGTCCCACAAAGGCGCAAAGCTACACAGAGAAACCCTGTCTCGAGAAAAAAAAAAAAAAAAAAAAAAAAGACTAGGTGCATTTATATGCAGAAAGGACTATTGCTAGAGGGAATTGAATGCCCTCTTCCGACTTCTATAGGCACCAGGCATACACTTGGTGTAAGCCTTGCAGCTCGGATGGAAAGGTATCCTGGCAGCTGGAAGCCAAGGAATACCACAAAGTCACGCTGCACAACAAACTTCACACAAGAAATTTATTGGGAGGAAAAAACCCAGGAGGGTGGCTGCCTCTGTTTGGGCAAGAAACTGCAGCAAACTGAACAGGATAGAGGGCTTATATAGAGCTTCTTGGGAAGGAGGTGGAACTTTTCAGGGTGGAACTTTCCATGGTGGAGATTGGTGGGAATTCATGTCCAGAGATTGGACAAACTCTGCAGGGGGCAGGGTCCAGCAGTTAGAGTACTCGGTGGGTGGAACCTGGCAATTAGAGGTCCTTGGGGGGTGAACCTGGCCACAGGACTGGCTTAAGGGGCTTACATTCCCCTCCTTTTTTATTATTATTATTAATAAACAATCAGGTCACAGGAAAGGGGGCGCTGTTATCATTAGAATACTTCCTGCTAAATCAGGGGTTTGAGGTTCTTTGGGCAATCTTGATCATCATCAGGATGTAACCAGGTGCTTCAGGTCTCTGGCGCCGTAGCTAGGGGCTGGTAATCCTGTCATAGTAACTGGTTAAAAGTCTGGTTAGAAATCTCTTGGATCTGTTGAAGAAATCTAGACAAGAAGTTTATAAGGCAGGGTACGACTAGTAGGATTAAGAAAAGAAGAAAAAGAAGGGCTGAGAAAGGTAGCATTCAGTTCTATATTGGACTATTAATGATCCACTGGCTGGAGGCATCAAGCTGTTTCTTACGGTTTTTTTTTTTTGAAGATCTGTCTGAAGTTGTCTGATCTTACTTTTATATGACTGTTAAGGGCAGACTACATCTGGACGATGTTCATGGTGATCTCTAGTTTCATCATAGAGAAAGAAGGAATAGAGGACAGGTGTTTTAGAAGTTGATTTAGGTGTCACAGGAATAACTATCTCTTTCTGGCAACCTGCTGATGAGCAATCTCCAGCCTCCACCGTGCGAGTGGTCTGGTTGAACCGTTAAATATAGATTTCACAAGAGCATAGAGGGAAAAGAAAGAAATCTGACACATTTTCCATCACTCTAAATCACTCTGTTATACCTTCAGGACTTTCAAGTACATGCCTGAAATCACTTTTACCTCCAGAACAAAACACTTTCTTAGACCTTCAGAACTTTGATTTACATGACACTTTGCTATACCTTTAAAACTTACTTAAGCATTCACATCCTCAGAGAACACTTTCTTAGACCCTCAGAACAGATCCGCCTGCCTCTGCCTCCTGAGTGCTGGGATTAAAGGCGTGCACCACCACAGCCTGGCTAAAGCCAACTTTCAACTGAAGTGGGATAGCATAGAACAATGGTCCAGGGCCACCCATACTTGAAAGACACCTGAATCCCAGTCAAACTGAATCCAGTAAGCCATCAAAGAAGGCCTAAGATAGGAAGTTTTGAACTCTGGACACAGACAGGGGACACCACAGGAAGGAGCTGAGAGAAGCACCAGCCAGAGAGGAGTGTGTGCATGCTGCAGCTCGTCTACTCCATTGCTTCCTCCAGATCCTGCTAGGTCTGCTCCTAGCTCCCAATCTGCAACAAACTTACAGATCCATCTATGGTAACTTAAAAGCCAGGACATTTTCGCAGTGTGTGGGGGTGGGGAGACTAGACAAACAGGGCTTGGAGCGGAAGTAAGGGATTAGGGAAATCTCTTTCCATTTCCCCGGTTGCTCACAGTATTTGTAAGGGTCCCAAGTAAGAATAGGATCTAAGGTGCCATTAGGCGGCCCTTTGGATTGATTATCTAAGGGGTATTGAAGACAAATTTGATTGCAAAAGCAAGTAAATTTAGTGCCCTTCAGGTGGGGTGTCAGGTGGAGAGGGTGGAGGTTTTCTAAGAGGCATCCCAAAGGGGAATGGGAGGGCCTGGAGTGCTGAGTTCCCAAGGATGAGCGAGGTGAGGGAAAAGGTCACTGCAGCCTGATTCCAAGAGTACTAGATGGGTGCTGGAGACTCAATGGTCACTTCTACAGACCGAAAGGAAAACTTACCTATTTGATTCTGGTGGATGGGGTGCTGAGCGATCGGTGAGCCAGATGAGTCTGTTGAGGGTGGACTGGAGATGAGGGACAGTGTCCCAGTACTGCTTTGACCATGAGGGGAGATGCAGGCACTAGGAGAGCCTCTCTGGGTCACGGCACCAAAAATAACCATTGCAGATTGGATGGGCAGCCGGAAGCCAAGGAATACCACAAAGTCACACCACACAACAAACCCCACACAAGAGATTTATTGGGAGGGGAAAAACCCAGCAGGGGGGCTGCCTCTGCTTGAGCAAGAAACAGCAGCAAACTGAACAGGATAGAGGGCTTATATAGAGCTTCTTGGGAAGGGGATAGAACTTTTCAGGGTGGAATTTCATGTCCAGAGATTGGGCTTTTTGCTCTGCAGGGTGGAGGCAGGGTCCAGCAGTTAGGGAATTTAAGAGTGTTCTGGGGATGGAACCTGGCAGTTAGAGGTCCTCGCAGGAGGGGCCTGCCCACTAGAGTGCCTCCAGGGGCATACACTTGGTGCACAGACGGTATATACAGGCAAAACACTCAGGCACATAAAAATTAAAACAACCCTTTTTTTGGGTTCTATGGGTTGGAGCTTTGGGTATGCTTAGCATGTCTTCCAATGTAGCACATAGCACTGATTTTCTGCTTAAACATGATCTGTTTGCTTAAACCATAAGTCTTTTGTAATTAAAATGGAAATGGTAGCTATATTTTTAAATAAGATTATGAAGAGCAAAGAAAAATTAGACCACCAGGTGCAAAATAGAAGTATAAAATTTATTTTATACCACCCACAAAGTTCTGTATAATCAGGAATGATACACTTTGCAATAGCTTAAAAAAAAAAAAAAACACATGACAAAAAGATTTAAAATATATTTTCAATTACAGTATTCATTTCTCCTTATTTAGTTAGAACAATAAAAGAAAATTTATGCTTTAAACAAATGAGACATAAGGAAAATATAAGACAATTTCCACAACTATTTTTACATTTATATTTCAATACTAGTACATTTCAATGTATTCTGCTACATAAACATGAAATCATGTACAACCGCTGTGCACCAAAAATTTAGCTTAATTAGATCTTTCAAGTAACATGCAATTCCAACTCACAAGTATTCAAGTACTGCTAGGAAGTGTTCCATTCTGTGCAGAGGACTCAGTATTGATCATGTACTAAAACCATCACGGTTATAAGATTCTCTTTCCCTTGAATGTGATGAAGTGCTTTCTGTAACTGTCCCCTCATAGGTGAAGAACCAAATCAAATAGTTTTTGGAATCTGAACAGCATTTTCTATAATAAAAACTTCAATTAGTGATACACAACGGCAGGATGGCAACTGCTGAAAGGCAACAGTAAACATATTCCAAGAGTTAGGCGGCAAGGCCTTATCTCGGGGAAATGATTATGTGCCTAGAGGAAATTCAGCACTGCTGTATATGGTGAAGAACGTGACCGAAATGTTTTAATCCCACCAATGATAAGCATTCTGCTGATTCCTGCAAACTAAGCTAATGACATGCATGTTAACTTACGTTATGATCAAACTAGAAATTCATGTTGATCTCTCTGCCATGGGATCGTACAGCTTTCTCCTTAGGGAACACCTCAAAATTTCCTAGTAACCCAAATATAACCATCGACCCATACATCACAATGCAAAAGCTGCCCATAGTTTTAGCTATAAAACCATTTCTGGAAAAATATTTCTCTTAAAGCACCTATCACAATGTTAACTCCATAAAGGCTAAAAAAAATATGACCATACATTGCAATAAAAATATTCAATCTTTCCTAGGAGCTGTGTTTGTAAAGTCAAATACAGCAAGCCATTTCATCAGAGCACAAAACAGGTGCTGGAAAGAAGACTCGCCAACTTAAGAGGAGGTCTCACTTGAATAGTCAAGGTTACTTGGCCTGTTCCCCCAAACCCAAAGACACACTGTTTTTTTGTGCCAAAGAATGTAATCACAATAGTCAAAATATGCTACTTCCATATAGAGAGGTCAGTAAAATAACCTATAGGGAGATTACTAGAAATTTTACAAATACATCTCAGTATTCTTAACTTTCTAGGTAAAGGTATATTTGCTCCAGAGATTTATATGGCTACAAAGGAAGTGGAAGGAACACACACACACACACACACACACACACACACACACACACACACTCCAACAAGACGAATCTAGAGACAATACAACCTGTTAGAGATAATAATTTCACATATTTATAACAAAGGGCTAGGAACTAAAATGTTCAGCTAGCACCATTTCCTTCAAGAAACCTTCATTTCAGTATATTTAAACAAATATATTAAACTTTGATTGTGAGGGGCTTTAAAAGTCCTACTTAATATAATTAAAAAATTACTTGGTGGAAAATGTATTTTGTCTTTCTATTAATAGTAAAGGGATATTCTCTATGCTTTTGATCACTGAATAGGGTGGTTCACACATACACTCCCTGCACCTAGGGATCATAGAATTTGGTCCTGGGCTATATAGAATTTTCCAGGTCAGCTAGAGTTATATTGTGAACCTGCCTTAAACACACACACACACACACACACACACACACACACACACACACACAGCAAAATATAAATCATAAACCTAACCTTTAAAGCACAAAAGAGAATGAGGAGACCTTTAACATGGGAATGACAACAGGTAGTTAAACAATGGAGACAAAATTGCTAAGAAACATGTTTTATAAATAATTTTCATATTCTTCTGCTAGCTCTATTCAGTAACACCCTAATTCAGTTTTTCCTGCCTAACTACATAGAGTTCTTGGCAGCTGGAGAGCCTTTCATTCCTGGGTGACTGACTCACTGGTTAAGAGCACTTGTTACTCTTCCAGAGGACCTTGGTTAGATTTCCAGCACCGAGATGGCAGCTCCCAACAACCTAACTCCAGTTCCTGGGGACGCTACTGGCCTCGATGGGCCCCGAACACGTGACACACGTACACGGAGGCAAAACACTCATAACCACCGCATCACTTCTAGTCCTTCACTTGCCATGTGACATGGAGTTAGCTACTGGCCTTTCCTGTTGCTTGCAGTGATCTCTAAAAGAGAACTGTGTTTTCTAAGCTTCAATATCAGGGAGAAAAAGTTGTACAAAGCGGTCCATAAGACAGGATCTCGTGTAGCTGAGGTTGGCCTTAAACCTAAAATCCTACTGCCCCTATCTCCCCACGAACTGAAGTTACAGGTGTGTGGACCACACCGAGGGCTAGATGCTTATTATTTTGTTAATGTCCTATTTATTTTCAAAGTATTACCTTGATTTAAGCATCCATTTCCAGTTAAAATTTGAAGAGAGCAGATAAGAAATACTACAGGTACTTCTTGGTTTTGAGCTTGGCACGTGCCTCTCTCTCTGGTTGCTGAAGGGAGCCTAATTCCCCTTTCTGCACCTTGCTTCCATCACCAGAGCTGCCAGTGGCTCCTCACCAAGGATTTATTTTGGAAACTAGATTATGTGTAGTAATGGGCTGTAAGGTCTGAGCTGGGGGGTTTCAGAGAAGAAGTTTCTAATTCCATTATACCAGGGCTATCATTATTACCTATTACAGTTGAAGAATTTCAAGAGTAAATTTATCTCAGGAAACAGGTTCCTATCAACAAGTAAGTTTGTAGGATAAGGAAAAGAAAAGTCTATCTGTATATAAAACCCAGTGACTAAAACTGCCTGGCTGATTTGTAATCTAGCAGATGGAGATGGAAAAGCCACACAAGAGAATGGGCATATTTAACTTATATTTAAATTGTATTTACCCCTAACTGAAAAGTTGTGCACGCATGTTCTTGATCCATTCTGCAACCCTGGGAATTGGACCCAGAGGGATTCCAGCTCGGTAGGCAAGCACTTCAGCATTCAGCTCTCTGCAGCTCTGTTCCCTGTTCGTGTGGTTTTTCTATCAGCCTGCCTCAGTCCCTCAGACAGTTGGGGTTACAGATTTGAGCCAAGCTGGGTGTGGGGCTTCGTGACACATCTTAGAAGATGCTGAGGCAAAACAGAGTTGAAGGCCAGCCTGGACTACATAATGAGATAATGTCTCAAAAAGGAAGGCAGAGGAGTGAGAATCTGTGTGGCAACTCAAATGAACCAGATGTATTTGCATAAGGGATGAGCTGGGTGATGGAGCCAGAATCCACACAGAGCAGCGGGTTTTTTATCATGAGGAAATCAGAAGGTGCAAAAGGAATAAGTCACTTCGAAGCTAGAGACATTACAGACTGCCACAAGGTAATTTTGAACACAATGGGGCCTCAAGGTCAACTTGATATTATGAATAACGTAGTTTGAGCAAACTGGTTGTCTGGGAAAAGAACTGGGGCCAATACAAAGGTACAATATCTGGGCAGGGTGTCCTGTGTCTGTTCCCTAGCAAATAAGAAAGGAGATATCTAAGGTAGAAATTCCAGAAAAAAACCTCAGTAACACGCTAAGGTTTTGTAGACATGATTCCCTATAACAAACAAAACAGATCCAAGTTCCCCTATGGTGGGAAGGTTGATAAGAGTGCTTCCCTATCACACTCAAGGCCCTGGGTTCAGTTCCCAGAACTATAGAAACCAGCAGGGGTATAGTCAGAGGCAGAGGCAGGAGGAACCTCTGTCAGGTTCAAGGCCAGCTTGGCCTATGTCTCCTGAGTTCTAGACTGGCCAGGGCTGCATGGTGAGACCCAGTTTCAAGAGAAAAAGAAAGGGAAAAAGAAGTTCTCAACACCCTCAGCCATAGTTCAAGACTGCCTACACAAGACCACGAAACTCTAAAAGTCCAGCTCTATCTACAACATAATACAGAAGCCCATCTCCCATTACACAAAGAAAAACATGCTCAGGAGTCTTCACACTTTGTAAGAAAATATACAGAATCAAGTTTTGTAGGAGGACTCACTGACTCTTCTGAATGGTCCTCCTGACAACAGGATCGGCATTATTCATTTCCTAATGCTATGAGAAATACAATATGCAACACCCACTTCATTTGAACAGACCTAGATGTCTTACACAACCAAGCAATGACTACACCACAGGGCTCAATATGCCACACTGTAGTAACAAGTTCAGGGGCGCTATGCACAATAAACCAGCATTCCCGTGACAAAGATGGCCACATCACAATTAACTGCTGGCACTCAATTAGGTGAGGGGCGGGAAGGGATTGTGTATCCACCACTAGGGAGTATATACAATGAAAATATGCTGTTCTCAACTGTTTCACCAGCCGCTCCTTAAAGCCAAAGTATTCCTAACACTAGGTTCCAGAAGAGAATGGCAAAGACTGCCATATTTACAGGAAAGCGAATAGGCTAGAGTCATAGGTAAATGTCAGCTAATTTCTCCACACAAAGCCCAGGCTATTGATAGCCAAGGGATTCTTGACCTAGTTTAAACCATTACTTTTCCTGCTCTGAACCTCCCTCGAGGACAGAAAGCTGTTTTATTTTTGACTTGTACAAAAATAAGGAGAGTTCTGCATAATACAGTACTCTCTGGGTGAGAAAATTAAAGTTTGTTTTGTACAGTTCTAAGAACGGAGCAGCCTTCAAGCAATTACGAGCTGATGGGTGCCATCTGGGCTGTGGGCACAGAGGCTGAGCTTTATGACTTCTACCGCAGTGAGATCCACTACAGTATCTTTTTTTTTCTCCTCATATTTCTTATAGTTACTAGTGAAGATGAAAATTCAGTTGTATTAAATCTAGACTCAAAATGATTCTCATGCAGTGAGCGGTGTTAACTGAAGGCAACTTTGTATCAAAGACTGCATACACCGTAGCGGGCACATTCAAATATGCCCACAATTGGTGAAAGATGTCATAGCTTTATCCCACAAAGAAGTCTCAACATATGTGACCAATCTGGGGTTAGTTTTGCACTTGCTATTGTGAAATGTTAAGGAGTAGAAGTACTCGAAAGTACTTTAGCTCGTGTGAATCAAGTCAGGTCCACAGGGCTATCCATTCAGCTCTGTAAGAGGGTGAACGGCTTGCAGCTCTCACCTAATGAAGTTCTTCTAAGTCTCCCAAATGCAATGATTACATTTGGGAGGTAATGTAAGATGTGAACACATTGCAAAAATTTACCTCTATCAGCCTCATGTCCCAACAATACATTTGAGTGGAATTTATGACATGGTCTCTTTAGTACCATGTAGAAGAGTGGAAACGGGATATGGATATCCGTGAGGATGACAAGCACGACACAAACAAGACATCTTGGAGGGGGGTGGAGCACAGCTTTAATCCCAGCAGAGGCAGGGGCAGGCAGATTTCTGTGAATTGTAGGCTAGCCTGGCCGACCATGTGAGTTACAGGAAAGCCAGGACTACTTTATGAAGACCCAGTCTCAGAAAGCGTCAGGTGGGCTACCATGGAGGTTCTATACGACAAAGCGTTCAGTGTTCACATCACGAGCAGCCTTAACCTGAGCTTCAGAAATAGGGTTAAAGAAAAGGAATTTGTAGTTATAGTAAAACAACAGAGGCGCAGAAAGAAAGTTAAGTGACTGTCATCTCAAACCAATTTATTTTGTTGTTTCATAAGAAAAGACCATTCTTGAGCCAGGCATGGTGGCACACACCTTTAGCCCAGCACTCGGGAGGCAAAGGCAGGTGGATGGATCTCTTTGAGTTCCAAGCCAGCTTGGTTTACAGACCAAGATCCAGGACAGCCAGGGCTACACAGAGAAGCCCTATCTTGAATAACCCTTAATATTAAAAATTAATTAGTTTGAATGTATATGTCTTTTTAAAAGGTAATTTGCTATTTCTTCAGAAAGTAATCCCAAGCAGTCTTTATAAGATTGCATCCTGGGTAGTGATTCAAGGAAAAACAAAATCAAATCGATTCCAGAGATTCAATTAAGTGTGCATTGGAGAAATGGATAGATGAATGGATGAATAAAGGCAGGAGGAGATTTTACCCAGTAGTGAGCATGGCAAGGAAACAGTTTTTAGTGGGAGCTAAGGCCAAATCCTCAAAGGTAACTTCACAAGGGAGTATTCCTGATAGTATGCACTAACAAATACCTTAACTGAAGCAGCCGAAGCAATAAACAATCACATTTATATACTTAAAACCCTAGACTTAAAACAGACACATTTTTAAACAGAAATCTAAGGCACACAAAACACTAAATCAGGTCAACAGATTACCCTACTGTATATATTCAAGGAGCATAAATCTACTTGTTAATAATGGAATGTCAATGGACACTTCCCATTCCCTTCTTCTTCCTTAGGCAGAACTTTTGCACCATATATTATTTTAATAAGTTATTCTCTAGAGAGCTTGCTGGAACTGGTTGCATTTGCACCAAGATTGTGGTAGTAGTTGGGGGCTTCCTACGGAAACTGAGAAGCACCATTAGGGTTCCTGTACCTCCGAAGAATCCAATACCTTGAATGTCATAGCACCTGTGCATTTGGATTTCACTGAAAGTTCTCTTGGTTCTAGGTTTCTTGTTTAGGGAGTCTTTCTTAAACAGTGAGAAGAACCTTGGAACACTAATCAGAACGACCTTCAAAATAGGGGATTACTAAAGAAGTTGGAGTTGCCAAATAAATTATCAGTAACCTACACCCAAAAGGTTAAGTGTAATGAATAGTTAGGCTCTTAATTGGCTTACAGTACAAATTTTTCCATGTGACGCTGGCCTAGAAGCAATAAAGATAATAGATTTTTCCCCTCAATTATTTCTACAGGATATTTTCTTCTCATTTGGGAAGGAAAACTTAACTATCTAATTCCTCATGTTGAAACACTGGGAGCATTTATTGATTCCAATTTGTCCCTACTCCCTTTGAAAACATCTGTCATGAAGACACTTGAGAACACTTTTTTTTTTCCTTCTAGTTAAAAAGGGGAAATTGACATTGGTGGCACTTTGTATTTAATTTTTTGGAGATCCTCTATTTCATAAGTAGAGAATGTAAGTCATAGATTATTTGAATATAGGCTGCACTTAACAGTATGGAACTCTACACAAATAAATGACTTCTCTGGTATGCAAATATGCATACATAATAGACAATAGGATTCTGCTACTATACTATTTCAAGTTACTTTTAAAAATAGAAAGTGCTTTTCAAAATAGATATATTTACAGTTAACGAACAGCCTCCAACCATCACTAGAATAAAGAATTATTTTATACAGGAGAGATATTTTAAGAGAAAAAGCATTTCATTGGTTTATTTCAAAGAAATGTGCAGACATGATATAGCAATGACCGGAAGCTGCTGGAGGGACGGCACCATGAATCATTCAGCTCATTACTACACGTATTGATGTGGTAAAGCACCAGGAACTGAATAGAGTGAACACTGTGTATCTTGGTTTTTACATCTTATTGCAGGAACCTGTTAAAATCCTCTTCATAGTAAACAAGCTTAATTTGAAGCACCGAACTACGATTCTATCATGGTCAACCCCTAACCAAGATATTTCCTTACGTCTTTAAACTATAAAACTTGCATTTTTGCTGAAAATGTATACCTTCCACCGATTCCCAAAATATAGTCACAGTTAAGCACTCCCCCCCCCCTTTTTTTAATTTTACCTCCGAGCTGAAATGGGTGAAATTATACAGTAAACAACAATGAGACTTTCTTTTAAACAGCACCGTAGAGACTACACGGCACCAGCAAAGGCATTATGGGAGGAAAGCCTTCAGGCCCAGTCCTTGTAGGGTCCTGCAACGTGAGTGAGAGCGTAAGAGGACACAGTGACAATGTTGTCGCGGGTTAAGGTTGGCGCAACACGGGAAGGGATTTTGCACAGTAAACTGGCTTCGCGGAATAAATCAGGACCCTCCCGGTCGAAGGACTTTTTTCTTTTTAAGTCTCTGGATTCATACTTAATCCTGTTGAGGTCAAAACCATGCCTGGGCCTATTCAGGTTTTTGTGCTGGTAGAATACAAGGGCCACACGTAAAGGACAATCTCGCTGGGGATGACTCAGAGAGGTGGTAGCGTGAAGCTCTCTCCGGGCACATTCAATCAGCACCGAGCCGTGAATGGGGGCTATGGCCACTCCACCATAGCTAGGATCAAAGTAGACCTCCTCACTGTCCGACCAAAACTCATCAATCTGAGCACTGTTATTATCCTCGTCGGAGGACAGGTCATCGGAGACAGGCTCCTCGGCGCCAGAGCGCTGCGCGTCTTCCACCGGACCGGAAGCCGGTTCCTGAGGACAGCTGAGGGACTGATTAGAAGTTAGCTGCTCAGACGACGGACTAGTGAGCGGATCAGCAAGACCAGAGGCATCTGCTCTGGGGAAAGACGGGTCCCCAGGCTGGACAATGCCAGGGCATTCGCCAGCAGCTGCATTAGCACCACTGTGTGTTCCAGAAGGCATTGTGCACTGGGGAACGCTACTTGCTTCAGAGGACCCACCTGAGGCTGGTTTATTGTACGTACAGGTAGCTGTTTTCACGGAGGGAGCCTGGGTGGGACAGAGGTCTGGAGATTCTTCCTTCACTGGGTGAGGCGTAGTTGAGGCTGATGAGTAGTTTTTAGTGTTGTCTGAACCTTTAAAAATAAAACGGGGCGTGGTTTCAGTTTTAACTCTGGGTTGCAATCTCTCACTATCAGCTCCTGAACAGAAAGTTACAACAAATATGAATACAAACATCAGCTATGTTGTTACTTGTTGGTTGTTACAAATTAGTTTTAAATGCTTTTTCTGCCTCCTGGTGTTAGCCCCTGGGGAGGCAAGCACTCTATCACTTGGCTGTGATTAGGCCTGTAATGAGCTTTGGTTTCTTTGAGACAGTATCTCTCTACATAGTCTTGGGTGTCCTGGCACTCACTATGGAGACCAGCACCTCTTTGTGTGTGAGTGGGTGTCAAACAACCCTTCCGTGGGGGTTACCTTCGCCTAAGACCACTGAAATATCAGATCTTTACATTACGATTCATACAGTAGCAAAATAAGTTATGAAGGAGCAACCAAAATCATTTCATGATCGAGAGTCATTGAAGGGTAGTAGCATTAAGAAGATTAAGAACCACTATGTAGACTATGCTCAGATATCTGCCTGCCTCTGCCTCTCCAGTACTGGGATTAAAGTAGTGTGCCAAAATGGCCTGCTCTTTTCACTTTTTAAAAATGTGTCTTGGGCCGGGTGTTGGTGGCGCACGCCTTTAATCCCAGCACTCAGGAGGCAGAACCAGGCGGATCTCTGTGAGTTCGAGGTCAACCTGGTCTACAGAGTGAGATTCAGGAAAGGTGCAAAGCGACACAGAAAAACCCTGTCTCAAAAAACAAAAACAAAAACAAAGAAGTGTCTTGGATACTGGACTGTTGGCTGAGAAGTAAGAACACTTGTTGCTCTTGCAGAGGGTTTGATCCCCAGCACCCACATGGAAGCTCACAATTGTCTGTAACTCCAGTTCCAGGGATCCAACACTCTCTTCTGACCTCCTCAGGCCCCAGGGATGCACAAGCAGGCAAAATGTGTGTCTGAAAGAGGGTCTTTATAATATGGACCAGCCTGCAGTTTACAGGGTCCTCCTCCTGTCTCAGCGCTGGAATTATAAGCATAAGCCAAAATACCCAGGCTTCTATTTTTTTTAGGATCATGCTAGGAACGAATCCCAGGAATTCCCTAAGACTAGTCAAGTAGTCTACCATGGAGCTATAACCTCAGCTGACTGTACTGTTCATGGAACCATTTTCCTCAAAGATCCTTCTTTAATAAGCAGATGTCTTCCTTGCCCCTCCCCATAGTCACTTGAGAACTGAAGAAAATCCTTGAACATCCTACTGTAACAGGAACTATCAGGGACAATTAGGTCTGTGTTAAGATTTCAAAGTCAGTTTGCGAAGGCTCTACAACTTTAAGACAGGGAAATGAACATTGAGCAATACCCCGAACCCTGCCCCACAATAGAGTTTCTCTGTGTAACAGTCCTAGCCATCCTTGACCTCGCTTTGTAGACCAGGCAGGACTTGAATTCACAGAGATCTGCTTGCCTCTGCCTATCAAGTGCTGGGATTAAAGGCATTAATGGGATTAAACGCTGTCACCACCACCAGGCTACATTGAGGCACTTTAAAAATGAAAATCTGTGAGAAAAGAGGAAAAAAATCTAAAAGGCAATATATAAAACAAATTATTATAATCATTCTGAGATGAAAAAAAGTCCGTAGCAAAAATTCAAAAAGGGATCACATTGGAATCAATTAATATTCTCAGATCTATTGACTGAATTAAGCATATATTTGCACCACCACACCCAGTTCCAATTCCAGAATTATCAAGTCAATGGTATTTGTGAGAAGCATTTCCAGTCTTGGGAAATAGACTGAGATTCAGTAAAAAGCTGAAACCTTTGTCAATGAATTAGGCAGACAACACTAGAGGAATCCTGAAATAGTGAGTGGGGGCTTCCTCTAGGACCCCGGATTCGGGACAAACCACACCCACAGAGAGATCCTTTATTAAGTGGGGAAGAAAAGTTAAAGTGGCCGCTTTCTGACTCAGGGAGAAAACAGCAGCAAGTGACCTTGTCGGTGTCATTTTTGAGAGGAAAAGGGAGGTCTGTGTTAGAATGGGCTGGGATGCGGTGGTAAAGGAGACAGAGGATGAGGGAAAGAGGGGAGGGTATTTGTGTCCAAGGACTGTCTCTGGATAGAGGAGACAAGACATGGCACATAGGCAAAAGGCCGTTTATTGAGGAAAAGGGGAAAACCCATGTCGGGATAAGGTGTTTTAATTTTTAATTGGGCATGTTAATTACGTGAGCCAAAGGGTCACCTAATTGCTGGACTGTGGTAGTCAACGAGGATGAATTGGCCAAATAAGGGAATAATCCTTGGCAGCTGGCTTTAGAAATGCAATCTAATTTTTTAGCAAGGCCGAGAGAATGGGAGAGAAGGGCAAGGCCTGCCAGAGCCTCATGACCAAGTGGCCTAGTGTCCCTTCAGACACTCTCACCAAGAAGTCCATGTGAAGCATGAAAAAGAAATCATCGTGCAATGTCAGCCTCCAGATGTGAAGATAATTACACTTTAGTACAAAAGATATTTAGTTAAAAACCAAAAAACAGGCTGCTCTAGGGAGCAGGGGCGACTGCCTTTAATCCCAGAGGCAGGCAGATCTCTGCAGGTTTGAAGCCAGCCTGGTACACAGGACAAGGAGGGCTCCACGAAGAAACCCTGTCTTGAAAAACCCAAATCAAAAACCTGAGAGCATTACTACAAAGTTACTAACCCCAAAATGGCAGGGGTCCCTAGAGCTAACAGCAGTTTAAAGGTAGCAGAAGGAACAGCAGGGTACCACAAGTAATGGGAAGGAGGACTCGGGAGGTTGACAGTACAGAATGAAGTCATTTCTGTTGCTCAATATTATTTTAAGATGTGTTCCATTTGTTTATGGTGCGGAACATTTATTTTAACGATGCAAAGATGCGCTGCATGCATTCCTTTATGTTGCTTCTGTTTTAACGGTGAAGCTGTGTTACTTTGCCTGTCTAAAATACCTGGTTGATCTAAAAAAGAGCTGATTGGCCACAGCTGAGCAGAGAGAAGAGCCAGGCAGGGCTGGCAGGCAGAGAGAATGGAAGGGAGAAATCTGGGATCAAAAAGAAAGGAGCAAGAGAAAGAGGGAGGGCCCTAGGGACCATCCACCCAACCAGCCACAGAGTAAGAGTGAAAGTAAGATATACCTAAGTAAGAGAAATGTATAAGCCCAGAGACAAAAGGTAGATGGAATAATTTAAATTAAGAAAAGCTGGCTAGAAGTAAGCCACACTGGGCTGGAGAGATGGCTCAGCAGTTAAGAGCATTAGCTGTTCTTCTAGAGGTCCTGAGATCAATTCCCAGCATCCACACAGTGACGCACAACCATCTGTAATAAGATCCAATGCCCTCTTCTGTAATGCAGGCATACATGCAAATGGAGTACTTGTATATAAAAATATTTTAAAAAGAAAGGAAGAAGCCGCCGGGCGTGGTGGCGCACGCCTTTAATCCCAGCACTCGGGAGGCAGAGGCAGGCGGATCTTTGTGAGTTCGAGGCCAGCCTGGGCTACCAAGTGAGCTCCAGGAAAGGCGCAAAGCTACACAGAGAAACCCTGTCTCGAAAAAACCAAAAAAAAAAAAAAAAAAAAAAAAAAAAAGAAAGGAAGAAGCCAAGCTAAGGCCAGGCATTTATAAGTAATAATAAACCTCTGTGTGTGAGATGGGTGGTGGCCCCCCCTAAAAGAGCAAAAACCCCCAACCACATATTTCCCTGGGGGAGGTGAGGGTGTCAAGGTAAGGTGGTGCTGTGGGCCGCAGGAATGTATCATAAGAACTCAGCTGGTTATGGCAAAGTCACTACCCGGAGGGATCAAGGATTTCCTCCAGAGGAAGCCAAATTCCAAGGAGCTTTCGGTGTTACTTGGCTTGTTATATATCAGCTGTCTTCTGTTATGAAAATCATGTGTGCCTTCATAGTTTTCCCAATTGACTTTTTCCTAAGAAGGGCTAACAGTGTGGAATGATCACTCTCTGGACACACACATTCCAGGTATTTGGAGAACTGACTCAGGAAAGGCTTTCTCTGGAATCAGATATCTCCCTTAGCCACTTTCAAGGACTAGCAGTAATAACAGTCCACATGCAAGTCTCCATATTTAAGGTAAATTCCACAAGGAGACACCACCTAGGTCAGGTGGACGTTAACAATAGCTTTATACAATTCAGCTTAGACCCTCCTTTCCTACATGCTTACTAATTTTATAGACCTTTAACTCCTTACCTAACCACTTCTAGGAATATTTAGATAACCTTCTGTGCTAACAGCTATGCTCAGCCAGAACCCCAGTTCAAGCCTCCCTGTAATTATCATCATTAGCAGCATCCGGCCAGGTCCATCCCCAGATGGAGGAAAGTACCTTATCAGAGATACTTCTGTACTCTCTAAGAACAGACTTAAGCATTCAGGCAACCTGTTTGAGGAGGCCTGGCGGATGAGGTAATTAAACTTTACTTCCTGCTTTCCCAAACCTTACCTCTAATTCCAGATCTCCCTTTAACTATCACCAGAGGCATCTAGCTGTACAGAGGTTGCCTAGCGACTGAGCACACTTTCCTGCAGAAAAAACGGCAGATAGCTTGGACAGATAGGAGCCACAGAAAAAAAGAAGGCAGTTTTATTTTCTCCCATTGACCTAGCAACTTAGAGATTCTTAACATTTCCTACTAATCACGTTCAAGATTATAGTTGAGCACGTAAGATTCCCTTTTCTTAGATATTACCTGAATTTAGCTTTTAGCCCATTGGTCACTTCCCTTTGGGGTTGCAAATGATAATTAATGGTTATTGCCTCTCAATGTGATTCTTATCACCCCTCCGTTTGACCCTGGAAGCCTGGCTTTATATACCAGGACTTCCAGGACATGGAAAGGGAGAAGAGAAAAGAGAATGGAAGAACTAGATGGGTGAGAACTTGAGAGGAACAAACTGAGATGGGGAAGAACTAGATTGAGGGGCTAGAAGAGAGGACTAGAGAGGAATGAGATGGAAGATGAGGAAGAGCCAGATGGGGAAGAACTAGCTGGGTAAGAACAAGCTGAAAAGGACCTAGATGAGGCAGAATTAAGATGAGAGAATTAAGACAGAACTTAGATAAGTGTAGAGAGAAATCAGGCAAGAAAGGAGCTGGGCACGAGAACAGAACTGAAGCTGTGTATAAAGGATGTTATGCCAGAGGAATTAAAGCAAGAAGAAGATAGAGCTCAGTGTGCTGAGATTCTATTTCCTAAAAATAGTCCTCGCCATTAGTAGTTCTCTCCCCTGAGTCCCTGGGATGTATAGTATTAAGGCTGGTCCCTCTAATATTATACAAGAAGGTGGTAGCAAAGAGAAGAGGACCAGAAAGCTGAAGTTCAAGTCTTTCCCGGGAGGAAAGGTGTTTAAGGAACACCAGCCTGGTTCCTCTGGGGGCAGCGGTGGGGCACACTTACTGGAGGAGTTCTTCTGTCTTTTGACTCCAGCAGCAGCTGGCTTCTTGTCCGGCTCCTTCCCTGTAGTCCGCCTCTTCCCACACCGAGGAATAGGCTCGTTGAAACGTCGTTGCCTCTTCCTGGTTGGCTTAATGATTTCGACGGCCCCAGACCGGATCTTCTCCTCCATCCCCTCCCGGGAGCCAAATTCATCAGTGTCTGCCAGCCGGTGTAGTGGAAGGACGTGGAGCTGCTCATCCTTGGGATTATTCGTGTCTCGGGCATCTTCTCGAAGCAACGTAAGAACCTGAGGCACAGGGAAGGGGGAATAGGCATGTGTCCATTCATCCTATGCCTAACGGCACCAACAGCAGGCATGTGGTGGTTTGAATAAGAATAGCCCCAGGGGCTGGAGAGATGGCTCAGAGGATCTGAGTTCAATTCTCAGCACCCACATGGTGGCTCACAACCATCTGTAATGAAATCTGGCGCCTTCTTCTGGCCATCAGGAATACACGCAAACAGGACACTGTATACATAATAAGTAAATAAATCTTAAAAACAAGACAAAACAAGAATAGCCCCTTAGGCTCATATATTTGAATGCTTAGTCAAGAGGGTGTGGCACCATTTGAAAGGACTGTGAGGATTAAGGTGTAGACCTGTAATGTAACTCTCTCTGATCTGGATGTAGGTAGGGCTCAGCTACTTCAACATTGTATCTGCCTGTTGCCATGCTCTCTGGCATGACAATGGACTAATAAGCCTCAGAAACTTTAAGTAAGGCCCCAACTACATGCTTCCTTTTGTAAAAGTTGCTATGACCTAAAAAAAAAAAAAACAGGAAAAGAGTTGCTGTGGTCATGGTGTCTCTTCACAGCAATAGAACAGTGAGTGACCGAGACAACAGGTAACAAAGCCAATTGCTTTTGTTTCGTTTCAGTTTTGTGTCCAGTGGCTACATTTGGCGGACTAATCCTAACTAAATATCTATCAAGCCACTATAAAATTCAATTCTAGTGGCTTCTCATTTTTTGTTCTAAAGCAGACGAGTAAAATTGTAAATAAATGATCACAAATTAAAACAAATATGTATTTATATATTCTTACTTTCCTTTTCTTCGGAACAATTATTTTTGAAGCCCGGCCTGGGCTCCACCTCACTCTGAAGCAAGGCTGAACTTGAATTCCGGGTCTCTCCATCTTTGTCTGATGGAGTGAACACATTTGATCTTGCCCTGTCAGTGCGAGAGTTTGTGGATACTTTTTTCCTATCTTCTTTTTAATTTTTGTCCCTGTTTTTGTGTGAGTGTGTGTACGTGTCTACGTGTGTACATATGTGCAGATGGTTGAGAAGTCAGGAGGACCCCATGGGATCAAAAGGAACGGAAGTTGTGCTCAGTCTGACCCTGGCGCTGGGAACTGAACTGTGCGAGCAGGTACTGCTGAGCCATTTCTAAAGCCCCATGGCACTTTGAACGTAATTGGCCACCATAATATCTATCACAAGGAGTAGCACTGTTAGGAGGTGTGGCTTTGGTGAAGTAAGTATGGCCTTGTTGGAGGATATGTGTCACCATAGGTGCGGGCTTTGAGGTCTCCTATGCTCAGGACACCTGACTGTGTCAATGACCTCCTGTGGCCTGAACGCTCAGGCCTGCTCCCCTTCATGATGGTAATGGATTGAACCTGTGACGCTGTAAGTGAGCCACCCCAATGAAATGTTTTTTCTTATAGGAGTTGCCATGGTCCTGATGTCTCTTCACAGCAACAGAAACCCTAACTAAGACAAGCTCCTTCAGCAGTTTTTAAATTTACATTTACTTACTTGACATCTTGCTGGCGCAACTGAATTTATTAAGTGTATTCTTGACCGGAGTATTTTCCAGGCCAGTATGTAAAAATATAAAATAAAATCTCCACCCTTACCAACCTCAAGACTTGTGGCAAACATAATTGGGTTTACTTTATATGCACAAGTCGGGCCATATCAAATTATTCTGTCATGATTTCTTTTTTTTTTTTTCTTTTTTGGTTTTTCGAGACAGGGTTTCTCTGTGTAGCTTTGCGCCTGTCCTAGAACTCACTTTGTATAGCAGGCTGGCCTCGAACTCACAGAGATCCGCCTGGTTCTGCCTCCTGAGTGCTGGGATTAAAGGCGTGCGCCACCAACGTCCAGCTAAAATGGTGGGGGTTTTTTTTGTTTGTTTGTTTATTTGTTTGCTGTCTTTTTTTTTTTTTGTTTTTTTTTTTTTTTGGTTTTTTTGAGACAGGGTTTCTCTGTGTAGCTTTGCGCCTTTCCTGGGGCTCACTCGGTAGCCCAGGCTGGCCTCGAACTCACAGAGATCCGCCTGGCTCTGCCTCCCGAGTGCTGGGATTAAAGGCGTGCGCCACCACCGCCCGGCCGTTTGCTGTCTTTTTTTTTTAACACCAAAACAAACAAGCAAAGGGATCAAAAGGCATTTTTTCAGTGCCTGTTGTGTTTATGAGGGACGGTGCATCTGATGAGGTCAGAGGACAATTTGAAGGAGTCAGTTGGGTCTCTCCATCTACCATGTGGTAGTACTTGATAGATCTCAGGTTTTCAGGATCAGCAGCAAATGAAGTAATTTTTTTTTTTTTTTTTTGGTTTTTCAAGACAGAGTTTCTCTGTGTAGCTTTGCGCCTTTTCCTGGAACTCACTTGGTAGTCCAGGCTGGCCTGGAACTCACAGAGATCCGCATGGCTCTGCCTCCCAAGTGCGGGGATTAAAGGCGTGCGCCACCACCGCGCGGCCTAATGAAGTAATTTTTGACATAAGAGTATCTAGGATGATCTTCAGCTTGTGTGATCTTCCTGCCTATGGCTTCCCAGGTCTTAGGGGTAATAGAATCTCATTAAAATTTGGCTTTGATAAATAGCGATGAACCAACAAATAAATAAAGAAAAATAAAGAAAAGAATCCAAGTATTGAGTACTCAGCAGTTCTCACCACTCACATGGCGGCTTGCAGCCATTCATAGCTGCTGTTCCAGGAGAACTGGTGTCCTTGTAATGAACTCCATGGACACTAGGTATGCGCCCAGGCGCGCGCGCACACGCGCACACACACACACACAAAGGTGAAACTATCACACATAAGGTAAAAAATAAATTAGACTTAAAAAAATTATAATTTAACCAGGCAAGGGTGGAGCATGTCTTTAATCCCAGCACTCAGGAGCCAGAGGCAGGTGGACCTGAGTTGGAGGCCAGCCTGGTCTACAGAGTGAGTTCCAGGCCAGCCAGGGCTACACAGAGAAACCCTGTCTCAAAATACTGAAATAGATAAATTCACCACGACTGGATGTGGCAACTCAGGAGAGAAACGTGTCCCAAACACAGGAAAAAGTCAGAGACACCCCTAATTCCCAGTGTTGGGAGTCCAATAAGAACATCAAGCTACAATTGTAATGTATACGGAGAGGGCCTAGCTAGCACAGACCCACAGGGCCCTGGTGTACTATTATATATTATCCAGCTGACCCGGAACTTACTGTAGACGGACACTGGTCTAGAACTCACAGAGATCCAAATGCCTTAGCCTCCTGATCGCAGTGATTAAAGGCATGTACAACCATGTCCTCCAATAAATTTTACGCACACACATATATATGTACATATATATATGTATATACAGAGACCTTAATATCTCACAGTATATAAATAATATTTTCAAGCCGGGCGTTGGTGGCGCACGCCTTTAATCCCAGCACTCGGGAGGCAGAGCCAGACGGATCTCTGTGAGTTTGAGGCCAGCCTGGACTACCAAGTGAGCTCCAGGAAAAACGCAAAGCTACACAGAGAAACCCTGTCTCGAAAAACCAAAAAAAGAAAAAAAAATTTTTTCAATACAATTACATTTCAAGAGCACAGCTAGCCGGGCAGTGGTGGCCTACGCCTTTAATCCCAGAACATGGGTGGCCGAGGCCGGCAGCATGGTCTACAGAGTAAGCCTAGCACTGGGGTTACGCATAGAAACCCTGTCTAGGAAGGAAAGAAAAAAAAAAAGATGGATAAAGCAGGGAGGACTAAAAGCCATTTAAGTACGTACCACAGTGCTTCCATTATTCATGTTGTGAATGTCCCTGTGAGAATGGGCACAGAAGTCCATGCAACAGGTCACACCAGAGAAAGGACGGCCTTTCTTATAACCCAGCCGACAGTCTCCAGCAACATCTTCATATTCCACCTTAAAAAACAAAAAACAACAATAAAAGGATGTTTTTTAAAAAGACTTGTTTTATGTATGGGTGGTTTTGTCTGCACGCATCTGTGTATCATGTGTGCAAGTTCAGAAACTAGAAGAGGGTGACAATGGGAGTTTTGGCCACCATGTGAGCGCTGGGGACTGAAACCATGTCTTCAAAAGAGCAGCTAGTGTTCTAAACCAAACTATGTATCTAGCTAGCCCAGATTTTTTTTTCCTCCTTAAATTCCTAAGTGTGAGTTTGGTTTTGCATCTAGATACGTGTACACATGCGCAAGAGTATTAAGGGCTGGTAGGGGCCTGGAGAGATGGCCCAGAGGTTAAGAGCACTGACTGCTCTTCCAGAGTTCCTGAATTCAATTTCCAGCAACCACATGGTGGCTCACAACCATCAGTAATGAGATCTGGTGCCCTCTTCTGGCCTGCAGTCATATATGCTGTAAGGGCTGGTAGATCAGATGCCTCCGTGGATGTAGGCACTTGGTGCTCTGGCTGTTGAGTTAGAAACTGGCCCTCACCCCAAAAGGAACACAATGAGTTTAAGCAGCAGAAAGTACTCATTTTATGAACTATGAGTCAACAGGGCCTGTCTCTGTATACCAGCATAGAATTTATTCATTTATTTTTGAGACAGGGTTTCTCTGTGTAGCCCTGGCTGTCCTGGAACACTCTTTGTAGACCAGGTTAGCCTCAAACTCAGAGATCTGCCTGCCTATACTATTTCAGAGATCTAGCACTGGGATTAAAGGCGTGTGTCACTATGCCCAGCGCTATGTTTATTTATTTTTTAATGTATTTATTTTATACTTACGAATGTCTTGTCTGCACGGACCTGTATGTAGCTCACCATGTATGTACAGCCATTCACTGCCCACAGAACCAAGAGGTCATCGGATAGGATCCCCTGACACTGGAGTTGGTTGTGAGCCATCATGTGAGAGCTCTGTAGAATCTCAAGAGCTCTTTTGTGTGTGTGTGTGGGGGGGGGGGGGGGGCGGTTGAGACATGGTCTCTGTACATAGACCAGGCTAGCCCTGAGCCCAGAAATCTACCCATTTCTGGAGGGTTTCCAAGCACTGGGATTAAAGGCATGAGCCACTACTGCCGGAACACCAGGAGCTTTTTAAACTTTTGAGCCATCTTTTCTATCCTCCTTTACTCATTTTGAAACAAGGTGCCTTGTGTATCAGGCTGGCCTCCCACCTAGTTCTGTTGCCCCTAGAATTCTGGAGAGCCTAAAGAAGACAACAGAGCACCACCTCTAAACAGCATCTTTCCCCACACCCACTTTGCCTACGGTTGTGATTCAGTTAATGGTAACTGTTTTGACATAGGAAGTTGACGTATGCTGAAGGTCATTTGAAGGGTTCTTAAAAAAAAAAAAAAAAAAAAGTACCTGATTTTGATAAGCAACCGGAGCCATCTGCTTATAAATTGGAGCTAAATTGGTCGCCAAGCCCTGTAACATGTCTTCAAGCCTTTTTTCCTATAGTAAAAAAGAATCCCCGTAAGATAATTTTAAAAGACTGTAAAGTAAGTTAACAGGCACAAAAACTCCACCATAAGTAATGTCATGGCATGGCTGATATATAACTCTTACTTACCATAATACAGTGGGTAGAATACAAGATAATTGCCTTAATCTGAGCTACTAGAAGTTGTGATGGTCTAAGTATATCTTTTGAAATGGAAATTTTAACGTTAGAAACCTATACAGTGAAGGAAATGTTCCAACACTGCTCCTGAACAGAAAACCTATCTGTTTACTTAAGAGAACTGGACACTTGGAGGCAAGGTGGGGGACAGAAGGATGTTTTCCAGATTAGAGAGCAATTTATATAAAGTATTGAATGTATCTGATATCTTGTCCTAGGAGATTCAAATAAGCAGGCCTGTGAGCTTAACGCTTGGTAGGCTAGCACGGAGGATTTTGAGTTAGAGGCTGCCGCGCTCCATTAAAGGATCCCCTATCTTTAAATAAAACATGAGAGGGGCCAGGGAGAGGGTCCCCTTTACTGCTCTTGCAGAGGCTGTGGGTTTCCATATCTACACAACACTGAAAAGAAAAAAAGGAAAATAATGCACTGAGATTTATTAGTATTTAGGGTTCTCTTCTATATAAATGCTACAGATTGGGGGAGATTGAGAAACAATAAGACAATTAATACAATTACCCAAGAATCTAGGTTAAACGGATATGATTACAATTCCAGCACCCCGGG
Organism: Peromyscus maniculatus bairdii; assembly: GCF_049852395.1. Classification (NCBI taxonomy): domain Eukaryota; kingdom Metazoa; phylum Chordata; class Mammalia; order Rodentia; family Cricetidae; genus Peromyscus; species Peromyscus maniculatus. Next base: position 25,618,495 of record NC_134872.1, on the reverse strand, counting down.
AGGGAGAGCTGTCTTTTATGGTAGTGCCTGTTTTAGTATGTATGGACAAAACAGTGTCAGAGTCAGAGTGTGTAAATCATAATCTGTATGATAGTTTTGGGAAAAGTTTTGAACAGAAACAAGTACCAGCGCTTAACCATTGAGGCTTCTTTCTAGCCTACGCATGGCTTCTTAATGGAGCTTTGCCTGTTGGTGTGCAAGACCGGGACCCTCTACTCTTCTCAGTCACTCCTGATGATTAGGCACCCTGACCCTGCACTCAGGACTGCTCTGTCAACTACCCAAGTCACATGATCCTCAAGATGACATTACTCATCACTCAGGAACTGTCAAATCAACATTCCCACTTTGTACGGAGGAGTTGCCTTGACCGACACAGTCTGATTTCTTCATTTCAAACCAATTTCTTACATCTCCAACCAAACTTGGCACAGCATTAAGTCGTTGGAAAACAGTTACTATCCCCAAGCCTTAGAGACAGTCCACTTGCAAAGCCTCTTGGCTAATTCTAGTTCATAAGTAAGAAAGAGAGCATCTGGAGAAATGTCATGAAAAATGATTGTCCTTAGGTCAAGCCTTTCTATGACTTCCCAATCCTCGCCTTTGGCTTACAGAGCAGATGCACACACCAGCTATATCAGTGTACAGACAGTTGCTGGGTTTCGTCCTGCTTATAAATTTACTTCTAAGGTACTTATGAACAGGTAATTCAGTCATACAGCAGGACAAAAATGAAGTCTCAAGCCCTGGTTTGTTTCCTGAGACAGTTTCTCACTATGTAGCTTAGCTCTGCCTTGCTTTCTACTCCGACCTGCCTGGCTTTGACTTCCAAGTTGTATGTCACTACACCTGGCTTTAGCTTGCCAGATTTAAGGGAGTACAGACAACACATGATAGATATTCTAGAGTTATCTATAGTTATCTACAGAATGTACTTCTATACTTATCTAAAGGTCAAACCCACTTCATTAGTCTTGTTCTGAGGCGTTATATACCTTTAGCAGCAGATAGTACAGGGATTTTTCTCATGAATGTTATGGTCACATATGAAATATGTATAACACAAAAACCACCAGCTTTGTATCATATTTACTACTTATCTTGCATTAAAATGGTTTAATTCCAATGTGCTGAATTGTGTGATTTTCTTTGAATACTTAATCTAAATATAATTTCTACTCATTAAAAGATTACCGATGGGCCAAGCGGTGGTGGTGCATGACTTTTATCCCAGCACTTGGGAGGCAGAGGCAGGCGGATCTCTGTGAGTTTGAGGCTAGCTTGGTCTACAGAGTGAGTTCCAGGACAGCTAGGGCTACACAGAGAAACCCTGTCTCGAAAACAAAAACAAAACCAAAACAACCAAAAAAAATTAAATAAAAATAAAAATATAGTGATTGGTGTATCAGAGAAAGAAATCTGCAAATGCAATAATTAGGTGAAGAACTTTGTTTAGTGATGGTAATTGATCCATCTTTTTTCCCCTAACAAAATACAAATATATCTCCACATTTAGTACCTATGTAGCCGTAAATGCTCAGCTCCAGCTTGACTAGCTGGACTTACAAGTTCATGTTTCCATTTTAAAAAGATGAATAGTTAGTGACTTTGACTAATCTCTGCTCACCAGGGCCTTGTGTTCTGGAACCATCCGTCTAGGTCTCACGGGCTTCACGCGTCTTCTTTTGACAAAACGTACTCCAGTAATTCTCTTATAGTAGCTCTGCGGGTAGAAAACTTTCTCAGTCTTTAGAATGTCGGCAAATGGTCTGCGCTACTCTGACTGCCCAAAAAGTCCTAGCTTCCTGTAATAATGGTTCCCTCTGGTGTTGGGAAGCAGGAAGACAGACCCACAGAAAATTGAAAATAGCTGAAATCTTTACCCGACATATTTAGAATACGTATCTGCATACATATTTTAGTTACTTCTGCTGTTAAACAGCTAAAATTTTGTTCTCAAATAACATAGTTATATCCTGTAGATGGTACAATAAAAATTAAGAAGGAAACTCACGTTTAATGGATGGTTTGGAGCAAGTCTGAATTTTCTGGGGTTCCGGCTTCTGCCAAACTTACAGCCATTGAAATACATGCTCCACGAACAGCCAAAGGAGAAAGATGCTCCACATGTCCTCGGATTGAGGCCTTGGCAGGTGCAGGTGCGACTGGAAGGTGGTGAGCAGGGTGTTAGACAAGGTCACAGGACTCCAGAGCCAGGTACGGATTATGGAAAGGTTACAACAGTTACTACTGCACTTGACTCCTCATTAAAACACACCCTAGCTGCATCTAGCCTCAAATGTACAATCTCATCTCTTCACTCTGAACCCACTCTTGATTCTTTTTTTATTAAAATTGATGTTTAAGGTTCCAAATCCAAGTAGACAACAAACTATCCTTTGCTTGAGGTAGAGAAATTAAAGGCACACCAACACCTCACATAAAGGAAAAGTTACATTGTATCTAAAACGAACATGGGCATAACTTTCTTTTTCCTTTCCATCAAACTGGAAATGAGAATAAGATACACTAACTATACAATGCCCTACAATTTTAATAAAAGGACTTTATGAGGATTACAACAGGCTTAATGAAGAGAAAGGCTCTTTTGTTCAGGAACTTGGTAAATTTAACACCTTGGGACTTCTCTGAAACACTAAATTAGATTATAAATTAACAAGCCTAGAATTTCGGGCCAACCTGGGCTACATAGACCCTGTCTTAAAAATCCAAAGGTAAATAAAGGATTAAAATTACAGAGAGGGGGGGATGAGGATGAATGGTATTAAACACTGAGTCTGACCCAGTAGAGGGCGGGAAAATCCTAAATATCTGAATTTTTTTCCCTTATTTACTGTGATGCTGTGAATGAGCTACTCATCAGCTCTGGGTTTAATTTAAAATTACCTTAAAATGATATAAAATTTATAGATGTGAAAGGCAAGACAATAACCTAAGACTGTATGGAAAAATACAGTTAAGAAAGATGAGGCGTGCTGGCCAATCCGCGTTCCCAGCAGTCCGGACACTATCAAACCATGCATTCCCGTAAGCCTGGTGCTTTAGAGTTGGCTAGGGGATGACGATTAATGTGCTGATAAATGTGCTGCTAGCTCTGCAATGAGCCAAGCCTCAAAAATAAACCAATGGAAGAATCTGCAGACAGGACCAGGGTACAAGGCACTACAAGAACTTAGAAAGGAGGAACCATGGGATGGATGTGAGGTCCAAAGGGTCAAATTCCAACAGAAGGAATTTAAACTTGGTAGACAAATAAAAAATAATTTATATTCAGTTTTTCGGATGATAACAATCCACCACTGAGCTACACACTCTCAGCTCTGCCGTCCTTTTTACACTTTTGGGAAACAAGCAATTGGACAAATGGACAGCGCCCAGTACTTAAGATAATGTGATAAAGAGGCAGGGGAATCAATCATGAGTTCAGGGTCTGTGCTATTTACTAAGAATTGGTCTCAAAAAAACGAAAAATAGTCCTTTGGAAAATTGGCCCAGAATCATTAACTCACAGAGGTATAAAACCCAAAGGGCCAGGAAGGTGGATAGGCTATACACAGATGCTGTGGAATGTCTTTCTGTATGCTGTGAACATGTGTTGCTCTGATTGACTGGTAAATAGAGCTGCATTGGCCTATGGCAAGGCAGGATAGAGCCAGGCGGGAAAATCCAAGGGAATTAGTGGGAGGAGGAAGGAGACGCCATGCCGCCGTCCAGGGAGCAGCTTATAATGGCACACAGGCAAAGCCTCGGAAAACATGGCAACATATAGATTAACAGAAATGGGCTGAGGTTAGGTATAAGAGCTAGCTAGCGAGAGGCTTGAGCTGTAGGCCATAGCCATACAGTTTGTAATTAATAGAAGCCTCTGTGTGTTTATTTGGGTCTGAGCGGCTGCAGACTGGGTGGGACACAGTTTCATACAGATCAGCTGAGGCAAGACTCCTCAAATATAAATAAAAAATAAAAAGGAATGACCACGAGTTCATAGTCATAGGATAGAAGGGGGCACAGGGGTTGGGAGACCAACAATAATAGGAACCAAAGCAAATTTCCATTGATGTTACTTCTGCATTTAAATTTATCGGGAAGAGGCCTCAAATTCTGATGAAGAATGCTCCATTAAAGACCGTTTCCTCACACTCTCTAACAGTGAGTTGGTCCAGATACAGTAACAAAAATAAGAATATTCTAGGTTCTGAGGGTGTCTATTTACATGGTAGATATGTGCCCATTAAGATAAACAAGGCTGAGGACCCATCACAAGCCCTTCACCCACCCCTATGAATTCCAAAGCAGAATACTCTTAAGGGCATTTAAAAAGACACGGAGGAAAAAAAGATAAGCTCTCACTGTGCAGTCTTAGCTGGCCCAGAACATTAAGAAGCTGAAACAAGCTATCCTCCACCTCCTGAAGGGCCAGCTACCTCAAGGTGTGCACACCAATCCCGGCACCCGGCAAAGGTTGATCCTCCTTTCACGGTGTTTAAAAACCCTGCTACTCACACGCCAGGTACTTATACGTTTAGCACAAACAACAGAGAGAGAAAAGTCAAGGCAGTTGAAAGCAAGTCTGATTACTTCTCGTTGAGGGTACATCTTCGGTCAGTAGGATGCCCGCTGTAAGACCTCAAGTTCTCCGTGAGCTCTTTGTACTGATAGTCAGCCATCCAGCGAGGGATGATTTCCCACAGCATGATCACCACGACCATCACCGCGGTCTGACAGGTGTGGCCTACGCGCACCCGGACCAAGCAGAGAACCTTCTCTTGAGGATCGCCTCTCCTAAGCACCTGGAAAAGCAGAATGGATTCATCTATACCAGCTTTATGCACTGGAAGGCCAGACTTATTATTGATATTTGTCCTTTTTGAGGAAAGTCTCATATTGCCCAGGACTTTGACTCTTTGTAAAAAATTAAAGAGAGAGAGGGAGAGGAGGAGGGGGAGAGAGAGAGAGAGAGAGAGAGAGAGAGAGAGAGAGAGAGATTTTCATTAACTTAAATTTCAAATTTACAGTGTTTACATGTGAATATATATATGCAGCCTACGAAAGGAGCTTAGTGTCTGGGGGTACCAAAAGAGAGTGTCAGGTACATGCCGTTTTGGAACACCATGTAGGTGCTGGGAGATGAACCTGGGACCTCTGTAAGAACAGAAATTCTCCAGCCCCGGAAACAACTTATATTCATCAAGTCTTTGCACTGGAGAAGCTTGCCTGTCGATGGCTGGGACAGAATTTTCCTTTCTCAACCACACCTTGCTTAGGTGGACTGATCATTGCCCGGGAACAATGTGTGGAGACTACAGTCATGGGACACTATGCCCAGGGGAAGCTGCTTTTGATTAGGGACATTTGTCTTATTTGAAGAAATCTATAGGGAAAAACAAACTAAACACATTAGTTAGGAGCTGTGTAAATTCTCAGAATGTTGAAGGCCAAAGAAATGTAGCTACCATGGCAGAAGAACACTTGTCTAGATTTCATGCAATCCCAAACAAAACTTTCTGATTCATTTGTGTTTGATTGTAAAAAAGTTTCCTTTTATTTCTTTAGGTTTTCAAGACAATGTTTCTCTGTGAAACAGTCCTGGTTTTCCCTGGAACTCAAGCTGTAGACCAGGCTGGCCTCACACTCACAAGATCTACCTGGCTCTGCCTCCTGAGTGCTGGGATTAAAGGCGCTTCTACCATGTTAATAGAGCAATTAAACCTAAGGAGAACATGACCTTCAATGTAAAAAGTATGGACTTTTTGGCTGGGCTATAGCTCATATAATGGAGCGCTTGCTTAGCTTGCCTGAGTCTCTGTCACTGTGCTCAGTCTTAAACACCACACTGTGCTCAGTCTCAAACCCAGCACAACGAGACAGGTGCCCCCGAGGTAGGGGCAGGAACCCAAGTTTGTGATGATCCCTGGCTACACATCTAGTTTGAAGCCAGCCTGGGATATATGAGGCTCGGTTTCAAACAAATAATATTAATAGTCTTTTTTAATAAATGTTACCAGTTGGCTGTCTTCATGGGGTAGGAGGCATGGTTTGGTTTTGCCCTGAGCCTGCCAACAAGACTGACAGCCAGCTAGATGTGCTGGGGCATAACTTTAATTACAGCATCAGAAGATCAGGAGGCCAGCCTGCTCTTCATAGGCAGTGGAGGCCAGCAAGGACTACACAGAGGCAGCCTGCCAAACAAGAGCAAAAAACTGACAGCCCCATGTGCCTGATATGTTGGATGCCTGAAGCTCATGTGGTACAAAGCATTGGCTGTCTATAGTCATCTTCTAGTCAACAAATGTGCCCTAAAATATGACACCCAGCCAATCACTGACACACACTTATGATAAAAGCATAAATCATATGTATGATAAATATACATTATGTCATTTGTACCGTGTGTATGTTAAAAATGCTAGAGGTAGGACCAGCAAGGACGGGACCTGAATTAGAGTGCCCAGAAGCAACAGTTAGGCTTGGTGGCACGGACATTTAAACCAAGAGCTCTCAGTCTAGAGTTCCTGGCCAGCCAATCAGCCATACTGAAAAGCTGTTTAAAATATCTGGAGGCCTGTCATAATAGTAAGGGGCTTGATTGGCATGCAAGAGGCCTTGAGTCCCATCCCTTGGACAACAAGAGACCTAAACAAACAAACAAACAAACAAACAAACAAATGAAATGATCGCCCTCCAATACACCATTCCACCCACACAAACATGAAGGTAAGACAAATCTCAAAGGCATTTAAAATGAAAGCTACAAACGATCAAAACTTGAAGAAATGAACCTTGGGGACAAACATGAAAACCGCAAGTCACTTTCTCCTAAGATTTTTCAGAACCAAGGAAACTCTAGGCAGCTCTATCTGCAGTTACAAAACTGCACTTTCGCTCCCCTCCTTCTCTTAGCAGAAGTGGGGATCATTGTTTCTAGGGTGGAGAGGGACAGAAGCAGGTGACCGACCTATCACAGAGTTATAGCACTAGACAGAGGCTTATTCCAGGAAGCGACTTGTACGTACATAGAAAGATAGACATAATTTGTGAGGTGGGGCTTTTTGCACAAATGAGTTAACTGAAAAGAAAACTGAAAAAATTGGCTTCCGGTTACCACAGACTCACACCACCACCACCAAGTTTTGAAGTTGCTCTGTAGACCAGGCTGGCCTCTAACTCAGAGATCCGCCTGCCTCTGATTTCCGAGTTCTGGGATTAAAGGCGTGAGCCACCAGAGCATGGCCAGAACTATTGTTTTTAAATTATTGTATTAACTTTATTTTATACGTGAGTGTGTGTACCACATGCACGCATGCACGCATGATGCTTGACATGGCTGCTGGGAACTGAACTTGGCACACACTCAACCGCTGGATGTCTCTTCAGCTCTAAGGTGTGTGTGTGTGTGTGTGTGTGTGTGTGTGTGTGTGTGTGAGAGAGAGAGAGAGAGAGAGAGAGTCTGCCTTTTCAAGTTTTTTGTTCTGCGGCAGGAACAGAGACTCCTGTGTACAGAGAGCTCAGAGCACAGCACAAACACTGGTTAAAGAAAGAATTAAACCACGAAGTCCAGTGGAGTTAGATTCCAAAGACCAAAGCTCTTACTATTAGACAGAAACATTGTGAGGGTCCAAACTGTCGGAGCTTCCGTTTCAGTGCATGCTTATAATGCCAGCAATTAGAGGCCAAAGCAGGAGAGCCCCAGGGCCCAAGGCCAGCCGGAGCTGTATGAGACTCTCAAAATTGAGTAAGTGAAAAACAAAACAAACAAATAAAATCTCATTATTTTACAACTAACACCATGTGTCAACTTGTAAATTGTGGGAGCCAAATTGCAATGGGACTTGAGAAGAAAAAATGTTTTCCCCAAATCTTAAGTCTCTTCATGAATACTGTGTTGCTTCCTAAGCACTTAGTCATTCATATATTTGCTATGCTCTGGGGCCAAGGGAGTCCCAGGGCTTACTGAGCAAGCCTGTTTACTGTGCAAACACAAGGACCTGAGTTCAAATCCCCACCAAGCACTAAAAAGTTGGACATGGTCATGTATCCCTCTAATAACCAGGGTATTGCAGACCAAGCAGGTAAATGAAATGGGAAGCTTCTGGCTCCTTGTCTTGGAGGAATAAGGTGATCAGCAGGAGGGAGGTCCTGCCACGCTACTCACATGCTTGATATGCATTCACATTCACCCTCCCCATATACACCAAAGCAAAGCCAAGACTTATTGTTTTATACCATACGCTACATGTTATGAAACTTATCATATTCTTCAAAATATCTTGCATTCTATTATCATTTTGGAGACTGGGGTCTTGGTACATAGTGCATGGTGGTCTACAACTTATACTTTGGCCTCCTGAATACTGGGATGACAGGGTCGTACCTCCATACCTAGTGTTTTCTTGTTTCCATAGATACCGGTACTAGAGATTTCCTCTGCACATAGAATTCCCCCTCTTATCGATGGAGAATGGGTCCGCTGAGCCCATTCACCTCCTCTCCCCAGCTATTCCAGCCTGGAGTCTGGGGAATGCACACTTGACGTACAAGTCCCAGCTCCAGCAACACAATAGACATTTTTAAATGTGTGTGTGTGTGTGTGTGTGTGTGTGTGTGTGTGTGTGTGTGTGTGTGTGTGTGTTTGGGGGGGTGGGAGGCTCAATAACATAGCACTTGTCTAGCATGTACAAAGTCTTGGATTCAATATTCAACCACAACTAAATATAGGTAATTTTAAAATTCTCTCTGGGCTTGGTGGGGTGGGGGTGCTTGCCAGGACCTCGGGCAGCTGTATCTTTGAGTTTGGGTCAGCCTGATCCAGATAGTCCCTTGCATTTTAGTCATTCTCATTGATTCAGATTACTTCATGGCATGCGTAAAGCACGTTTTGTTGCTACATTCTTTAGTTGATGGTCATTGGTTACCCACCCTTTTGACAATGATTCCTGCTGGATGGGTACTTAGAGATTTGTGTACATCAGTTTGGTTCCTTTGAGAAGATATGTTGAGGCAGGTGGTATTGTTATATATAAGCAGGTAGGTTCAACTCTTTCAAAATGAAGGAACCATTCCCATTAATTAATGGTGGATAAAGACGTTACAGTTTTTTAACAATGTTTTCAACAAATTTAGTGAAGGCACTCATCCAAAACAATGTAGAGCCAGCAAGATGGGCAGAAGTCAGTGGATCCCCAGAACCCATAGTAGAATTAGTTTTTCTCTGCAGCATGCATGTATGCACATGCACACATGCACTAACAAAAATAAACAAAATATGGCCATCAGAAAAGAAAAAAATTAAAGCAGACTAAAAACTATTTGTTCATAGTAGCCATGTCTGTAACTGTGGGGTCTGAGAGGCTATGGCAGGAGGTTCATACACTTGAAAATGTCCTGGATTATATACAGACAATGAGTTCAGTCTGAACTGACCAAAAAAAACCACAAGCAGAAAATTTAATCTTTATACTCAGGCCTATGAGTGTTTTGCCTGCATGCTTCTCTGCTCCACACAAAAATATGCAGTACAGACAATCGTGAACTACTGTGTGGTGCTGGAAGTTAGACCTGTGTCTTTGGGAGAATACCCAGAGCTCTTAAGCAAAGAGCTATCTCTCCAGCCCTTACATTCACTTATATAGTCAAACAGCAAACCAGATTATGAGACATTCCGTGACCCATTCCCTGGGTCTAACGGGGACCAAGTTGACGTGTGGTCCCCTTTGGTTATTGCCATGCAGTGCTAGGTGGAATTTCTTGGTGCCTTTGATGTACATGACCACTAAGGACACGGAGAAGCTTCCATGTCTCAAGATGTGTATACTGCATGTGGCAGAGGAGACTGACATCCAAACAGGTTTACTCTCAGCTAATTTTAATCTCACGCATGTAAGTCCGCGTATCTAGAAGTCCTTTATCACATACATGGTTCATAGACACTTTCTCCAGTCCCTGCCAACTCTATTCTCTATTGGTAGTATCCTCTGGAGAAAAAACTTTCTGGCCGGGAAGTAGTGGTGCATGCCTTTAATCCAAGCACTGGGGAGGCAGAGGCAGGCAGATCTGAGTTCGAGGCCAGTCCTGGTCTACAGAGTCTTCCAGGATGGCCAGGACTATGCAGAGAAACATTGTCTTTAAAAAAACAAACAGGGCTGGAGAGATGTCTCAGGGGTTAAGAGCGCTGACTCTTCTTCCAGAGGACCAGAGTTCAATTCCCAGCACCCACATGACAGCTCACACATGTCTGTAACTCCAGTTTCAGATGACCGTGACACCCATGGCAAAAACACAAATGCACATAAAAATAAAATAAAATATATTTAAAAAAAGAAAAGAAAAGAAAAAACAACAAAAAAAGTCATCGAAGGTTTACTGTCAACTATCAATTCTGCTCCATTGACCGTCTCATCTGATGATGGTCACCTTTTCTCTGATAAAGAAATTGAAGGAAGCCGGGTGGTGGTGGCACACGCCTCTCAAAGGACTGCGAGGCAGAGGCAGGTGGATCTCTGTGAGTTCGAGTCCAGCCTGGGCTACCAAGTGAGTTCCAGGAAAAAGGCGCAAAGCTACGCAGAGAAACCCTGTCTCAAAGAAAAAAAGAAAAAGAAAAAGGAAAGACCACGGAGGCACACACTGCTTACCGGCCTGCTCGGCCTGCTTTTTCATACGACTCAGGACCACCTGCCCATGGGCAGACAGACCTACTCACGTCAAGAAAATGCCCCACAGGCTTGCCTACAAATCAATCTGATGAACGCCTTTTTAACCGAGGTTCTCTCTTCCAAGATGATTGTAGCTTGTGCCCACGTGACTAACCAGTGCACCATCCAGCACAGATCACTATAGCTTTATGGTTCAACTTCAAAACACTGGAGAAGGCCTGAAAAGATAACAAGGTTTCTGCCCCCTAAGACTAACACCATGACTTTGATAAGGATATAACTGAACTCTCTCAGGTTATCCTCCAACCTCCACACATGTGCACAAACGGACACACGCTTGCACGGGGAAGCAGATGCAAATAAACAAAAAAATATTTAAAGCATAAAGCAAAATAGACTAAGGCTGGGTTTCGTGGCTCAAAATCCTTAACTCCAGACAGGGATGATGAACAGATGATGGCTTTGAGGCTAGCCTGATCTACATGGCAGACACCAGGGCAGCCAAGGTCACACAGCGAGACCTCAGGCTCAAACACCAACAAAAGAGTAACAAAATACTCTAGAACAAAGGCCTAGGTTCACCCTTTACTTGTAGAGCAAATTAAGCAGGTAGAAGGCTTTCATTCTCTATAGAAATAACAAAGCCCTTAACATTTCAGAAGTAACAATGTGTCCCGTTGAGCCCTGGACTGAACTCGATCATACCGTTACATCGTTTCAGGCTGGGAAACCAACCATCAGTGAACTAAGTCAGCATGTCCATCTATCACCCCCGATAGAGGATCTCCCCATCACTAAGCTCCATCCCTACCTAGCACTACCAGGAGGCCTCCTTAGTCCCTGTCTTCAGTTTGGTTGCAGTAGAGACCAGTCAGCAATTAGCACACATTACACCTATTTTTAAAAACACTTTTAGAGGCTGGTGAGATTTCTTAGTAGGTAAAAAACTTACAGTCCGCCGGGCGGTGGTGGCGCACGCCTTTAATCCCAGCACTCGGGAGGCAGAGCCAGGCGGATCTCTGTGAGTTCGAGGCCAGCCTGGGCTACCAAGTGAGTTCCAGGAAAGGCGCAAAGCTACACAGAGAAACCCTGTCTCGAAAAACCAAAAAAAAAAAAAAAAAAACTTACAGTCCAATCGTGAGAGCCTGCGTTCAAGTCCCCAGAACCCAGCTGAAAACACCAGGAGGGACATGATACACCTGTAATCTCTGCACTGCAAGTGGACGAAGTTATATCTCTGGAGCTCACTGGCAAGTTCCAGGCTAACGAGAGCCTGTGTTGAAAAGGTGTGCCGTTTACCCAAAGCAATGCTTCGGTAGGCACATGTATGTATGTATGTGCATGCCCACGCACGTGGCCGTGTGCACTGGAACACACATCATCAGCACTCATTCTAATAAACAGATAAATAAATGGCTTTATAAATAGTACACTAAATACTTTATGCTGTGTTAAAAGTGCGAGTGGACTATGACTCCTGCTTCACAGGATACTCAGATTTCCTGACGTCTACCTGCCCTCTGACGGTGTGTTGGTTTGAATGAGAATGGCCACTGTGGTGGCGAATGCCTTTAGACTCAGCACTCCGGAGGAGGCCGAGACAGGCGGATCTTTTTGAATTTGACGCCAGCCAGGTCTACAGAGTTCCAGGACAACCCGGGCTACCCAGAGAAACACTGTCTTGATAAACAAAAACAAAAAAAGGGAGCAGACACCATATCCTCCTCTAAGGTCCTTCGAAGGCTGCAGCTGCATACAGAATATACACCTGCTCCCTACGGCAATCACGTCACCCCGGACTTGGCATCTTTATAGCATCCTAGCCTCGCCTTCTCAATCTGCCTGGGCGCTTGGAGCACCGCTTTTAATTGCTGGGTTTTGTGTGCGGCGATCGGCTGGGAGAACTGTTTCTCTCCCTCCATGACTGACCTCCAGGATGGAATCAAATGGTCAGAATGGGTGGCTAGTGCCTTGCTTTTTAGGTTCCCTCCCCCTTAACCTTTGTTACTTGCTTTTCCTCTGCCAAGTAAGGCTCTTCCTCGAAAAATAAATGAAATCTTAACACCGCAAGAGTATCCTTGGCTTCCCTCTCCTCAGTTCAGTCTCCCTTTTTCTCCCCCTACCCCATATTGCATAAGAAGACCTTAACTCCATAGGCTGGAGTGATACAACACCACGCCCATTGAAAAGTCCTTTTACTGACTCTTGATTACTTATCTTTTTTTAAAAATATTTTTTAAATTCTTTATTATGTAAGCAGTGTTCTGTCTGAATGTATCCCTACACACCAGAACAGGGCAGCAGATCTCATTACAGATGGTTGTGAGCCACAACGTGGTTGCTGGGAATTGAACTCATGACCTCTGGAAGAGCAGCCAGGGCTCTTAACCTCTGAGCCATCTCTCCAGCTCCTTGATTATTCATCTTCATGTGAATATTCTAGAAGAATTAATACAAATGAAGGAGGCAGGACAAGAACATTACCAAAGCACCAAAAAACTGGGGTTAGGATGTGGGAATACTTGATTTTGAAAAAATTTTTTTTTCCTTTTTTGAGGTGGAGTCTCATGAAAAGGACAACAAAATCTATCGATGTATACTTAGTCACTAGAGATTCATAAAGCAGACAGACTGAAAAACACATATACACTCAATAACTATATAAACAAAAGCCCCAGAGCCAATGTGTGATCCCAATTGTAAAGTGTCCTATACTTTTCCTTTGCCCTTCAATGCATTTCAACACCCTACCACTGAAATCCAAAACCCAGTCAAGGCACAGCTTCCTGCTCATCTTCCTGTGGACGTGGCAAGCTTTCTAGTCTCCATTTTGGCCCAAACAAAAGCTTGTATTTTAACGGGTGGAGAAAACCCATTCTGCAGAGAACCGGGCCGAGCCAGGCCGAGCCGGGGCCGAGCCGGGCCGAGCCGGGCCGGGGCCGAGCCGGGCCGGGCCGAGCCGAGCCGGGCCGGGCCGGGCCGGGCCGGGCCGAGCCGAGCCGAGCCGAGCCGAGCGGCGGTACTCACAGACTTGGCGATGGGGCAGCCCTGGGAGCTCTTCCCTTCTTTCCCCGTGTACTCGATCTTCTCAAGCCGGACAGCCTTGCCCTTTTCGCCAAACCTGGGTACAGAACACAGTAGCGGGGTGGGGCTAATTAATGACAATCTCTACTTCGAACCTCCGCGCTTTCACCTCTGAATGCACTGAAGACACACACACGCAAACATCAGTTAAAATCAGTTATCACAGACATTGGCTAAACGCCGGCTGCTACGTGGCAGATTATTTTGGTTACCCAGTTCTACTGACTTCAAGATCACTCTAGAAAAAGCCTGGCCTTAAGACAAGTGTTGGGAAGTTAGGGTTCAAACGTTGGTGGCGGTCTTCTGACCTATTTGTACCGTTGTACAGTCATAGAAAAATACATGTTCCTGATTTCTCCCTTAGGCTTGCTGTGTGAGGAGGGCATGTTTCCAGTGCCCCGAGCTCCGGGGAGGAAGGACTCAGGAAGACCTAAGAACCACCCAACTCACACTCCTGAACGTCTCCATTCATCTCATGACCACGCCAAGACCTTGCCTCTGCATTGACCCAGGTCCGCGGTGCGGAAGAGTTTTGGCGGGGGAACACATCTCCTCACCTAGTCTCCATGAGCTCCCTGATAGCAGCAACACTCGGTCCTGCCCCCAGGTGTGTGTAATATGGGCCTTTGTCTTTTTGTGTACCTCCATCTGTGGAAGGAATAAGAGTATTAGACCCAGTTTTGCAAAATAGCACGGGGGGGGGGGGCTCTTTTTTTTTTCTTTTTTTTTTTTTTTTAAATCAGTTTCAACTTGAAAGAATAAGACAACAGGTCTTGACATTGGACTCGCCCCTGTTGCCACCTTCTGGCTCCTAATTCTTCTAGGAGTCAAAGGTGAGAAGACAAAAATATTTGAGGGGGTCGGACTTATTCTCTCATCTTCAACCTTTTTATTAACAGGACTAACAATTTAAGATGGGGTCTCAGTAGAGCCTCGACTCGGTGACAGCCAAGGTGACCTTGCACTCCTGATGAGCCTGACTCCACTGCCAAAGGTCTGGGATTACACACAGCTCTTCTGCCTGGGTAGCTTTCTATAGTAACTGTGGACAAAGAGCAATACGTAAATCTGATAAAGTTAGCCTCAGTATCCAAAGTGATGCCGGAAAAAGTTAGCCTACTACATTTCCACAGTTATGTATTTATAATATAGGTGTACAAGACAGTTACTTGTTGCAATTATCGGTTCCTTCAACACCTGCAAATAGGGAACAAGTTATAGGTCATTTATATAGTAATACGATAGCTCTTAGAGCAATACTAAAAAACGTTTAATATCACTGAAATTTGATTAAGTTAAAAAGTAGAAGTGTAGATGTTCACACATTTGGGAGGCTGAGGCACGAGCAGCCTGGACTACAGAGTGAGTGTGAGCCAGCCTCACCTCCACGACAGCCTATCTTAAAACCATGGGCAGTAACTGCAAAAGGCAAGTCCCTACTGAGATTCGAGGTGCACACCTGTAACCCTAGTACCAGAGAAGAAGAACTGAAAGAATGTTTTAGGGCGCAAGGCTGTCCTGCCTTATATAGTAATGTCCTTTCAAACAGGAAACAGGCTACTAAGGCCAGGTGAGGCGGTCCACACTGGATTTGTAAGGCAGGTGGATCTGTTCCATGATGGCCAGGGCTACATAGTAAGATGTTAGGTTTTTATTTTGTTTTGTTTTAACCAACACAACAAAAAGTCCACTTGACAAAAATGTTTAAAGTCCTAAATTCCTGAATACTGTGTCCTAAAAAAGAGCCTGAGACTTTTTGAGAATGAGACCCGGTCCTGCTTTGTAGTAGCCCAGGCTATCTTCAAACACACCACATTCCTCTTGCTGGGATGGCAGCCCAGGCTATCCTTAAATGCCTATCAGACATGCACCTCATGTCCAGTTTGTTTTGAGTTTTTGTGGAATTCTGGAATAACATGTTCAGTTTGGCCTCTTATGATCACCTGTCACTGAGGCTTTTCCATACTGTTTGTATTTCTGGCCAGTGTTTTGACACGTCATTATTCTGGTTTGAGGATGCACTCAAATGTGGGACACTTCCCTAGCACATACAAGGCTGTAGGTAGAATCACTGATAATGGGGGTAGGGGAAGCATTATAGCAAGCAAGGGAATATCTGCAATTAAAAAACAAAACAACCGCCGGGCGGTGGTGGCACATGCCTTTAATCCCAGCACTTGGGAGGCAGAGACAGGCGGATCTCTGTGAGTTTGAGGCCAGCCTGGTCTGCAGAGCAAGTTCCAAGACATGCTCCAAAACTACACAGAGGAACCAACCCTGTCTCAAAAAACAAAACAAAACAAAACAAAACAAAACAAAAAAACCAACCAAACAAACAAACAAACAAAACCAAGAAGCAAGGGATGAACCTAGAGCAAGCCCAGCCCTTATTTTCTTTAATTATGTCTAGGTGTGTGTGTTTGCATGTGGGCATGTGCTTGTGAAGGTCAAAGGTGTTGGATCGACAGGAGTTGGAGTTACAGAAGATTGTGAGCCTCTGTATGGGTGCTAGGAATTGAATCTGGGTCCTCTGGAAGATCAGTGAATGTTCTTAACCACCAAGCCATCTCACCGGCTCCTTTCCTGGCAAGATATATGGAAGAGACTATTTCATTGGTGATTAAGAACAGGGGCGATTGTCGAGCTGTGGTGGTACACGCCTTTAATCCCAGCACTTGGGAGACAGAGGCAAGTGGATAGCCTGTTATTGTTACACAGAGTAACCCTGTGACAAACCCACTCCTACTCCCCCCCCCCAAAAAAACAGGGGTGATTCTGCCCATAGCAACACTTGGCAGTATAGCTCTGGTTATTTTTACTTCTGTGACATATAGGGACGTGCATGCATTGTGGCTTCCACCTAACATAATAGGGCCAGGAATACTATGAAATCACTCACGGCGGGACATTCCCTATTCATTGGGTCTTAAGTCCATACTGCAGACTTTAAATGGGACAAGCACTGATCCGGAAATAGCAAACTCTATTTGACTATTTGACACTATCCTGAAAACTACAATGATATTTCTGAGATGACAGGAGATTTGCTTCCCCATGCCCAAGAACACACAAACATCACTTAATCACCTAGAACAACAGTTCTCAACCTTCCTGATGCTGCGAACTTTAATATATAGTTCTTCATGTTGCGGTGACCCACCAACCAGAATTATTTCGTTGTTACTTAATAACTATAAATTTGCTACTGTTACCAATTGTATCGGCTATTTCTGATGGCCTAAGGTGACCCCTGTAAAAGGTTTGCTCAACAACCCCAAAGGGGTCTCAACCCACAGGTTGAGAACCACTGACCTAAAAAAAAAAAAAAAAAAAGTGGTACTTAATGTTCAGCAGTGGGCTGCCTGGCCTTCCAAATGGTCACCAGTGACTCTGAATGAAGAACCGGGTAGCTGCATTCTTAGCCCGGAAATATGCAGGCGTTTTTAAAAAATGGAAATCTATTTTTCCCTTTGCAAAGATACACAGAAAAGTACTTCATATAATGTTAGGGTTTAAAAAGAACAGCAGGTGGAGGCTACATACAGACCTGTTTCACACTATCACAACTCTAGTGTGAATATTCTTTTTTTTTTTTTTTTTTTTTTGGTTTTTCGAGACAGGGTTTCTCTGTGTAGCTTTGCGCCTTTCCTGGAGCTCACTTGGTAGCCCAGGCTGGCCTTGAACTCACAGAGATCCGCCTGGCTCTGCCTCCCGAGTGCTGGGATTAAAGGCGTGCGCCACCACCGCCCGGCTTAGTGTGAATATTCTTGAACGCAGGAAATGTGTGTGAGGTGGCTAGGGGTGTATTTTGATTGAGACAGGGCCTTATATGTCTGATGCTTGCCTTGAACTTGCTAAGAAGCCAAAAATGAGTAGACTAGAAATATAAGAGGGGCCACTACACCCAGTTTTAAATGGTGTTTAGTATCAAAGCCAGAATTTCATTCTTTCAAGTTAATTATATTACACCTCCAGCCCAGAGCTAACAATTCACTCTCAAAAAACAAAAACAAACAAACAAAAAACAAAACTTAAAAAAAAAAAACCCAAAAAACAAAAAAAAAAAAAACAAAAAAACCACCCACTTCTAGTATGAAAAATACTCATTACATTTGGTTCAAAGCAAATGTTGCCGTTTGGGCCACCCATGACATGAAACTATTTTAAAAAACTGAACCTGTATCGCAAACTCCTCCGTCTCGCAGACAACATCAAGAGCATCTGTACCACCTCTCTTTCTTTGTTTTATTTTAATTTCCCTCAAAGTCTTGGCTCTCCTGTCTGTGTATAGATTCAAGAGATTCACCTGTCTCTCCCCCCCCTCCGGGGCTGGGATTCCAGGCCTGTCCCACCACATGTAACATGCTTGTTACAGTGAGACAGAGTCCTTCCATGAAATCTGGGTGGACAGTTACTAGTCAGGATACAAGTTAAACTTTCATGTCTCACATATTGAGCAAAATTCTCAAAAAGGAATGAGCAATCATCATTTTTATACCAGCAGGGATGGGTGTTTTATAAGTGCAGAATCTTTTTAATTCAGGAAAAAAAAAAAAAAACCTCTGGCAGTAGCAGCAAAAGTCCTGACTCAGCATTCAGGAAACAGAGGCTGTGGGTCTTCCTAAGGTCGAGGAAAAGCTTTCCTTTTCCCTTTAGTTTTATGTATACGAATGTTTTCCCTATGTACATATATATGTCTGTATGTATACCATTTGCTTGACTATTGCCCCTGGAGGTCAGAAGAGGGCATTGGATTTCCTGTAAATAGTTATGGGTGCTGGGATCCGAACCTGGGTTGTCTGCAAAAACAAGTGCTCTTAACTCTGAAACATTTCTTCTAGCTCCTACAGCTTTTAAAAAATGTATGTCTGTGTGGGTAAGTGCGTGTAACTGCGGTCACCAGTAGAGGATGTAGGTAGGTAGGTAGGATCTCCTAAAGGTGGAGTTACAGATGTTGTGTGATCCACCGGACATGTTGCTGGGAACGGAACTTGTGTCCTTTCCAATTGCTTTAAAGTGCTGAGTCATTTCTCTAGCATTATTTTTGTTCTTTTAAGACAAGTTCTTGCTGGAAAGCCCAGGCTAGGGAGCTGGAGAGATGGCTCAGCGGTTAAGAGCACTGGCTGTTCTTCCAGAGGTCCTGAGTTCAATTCCCGCAACCACATGGTGGCTCACAACCATCTATAATAGGATCTGATGCTCTCTGCCCAGAAGCAGAGCATTCATTCATAAAAAAAAAAATTTAAAAAGCCCAGGATAGACTCAAAACCCTGTCTCACCCAGCTTTCCAAAGGTTGCAGCTAAGGGTTCCAGCACATCCCCTCAAAATAGAAACATCAGTGCTTCCAGAAAAAAAGATTAATGAATTATTTTAATTAAAAAGAAATTTTATTATTTGGAGGTCAGAGACCTCAACCTCCATCATGGCTTCTGGGCACAAAATTTAGGGGCCAGGCTTGTGCAAGTGCTTTACACCTCAATAACTAACAAAACCTTTCAGGAACCAAGATCATGATGTTCAAGATCCCATCTCAACAGCCAGATTATAGTTTGTGGGTACACCTTTCCTACTGCCAAGCACAGGCAGAAGCTGTGGGTATTTTCAAGTATTATTTCAACTGTACATGCTTTTACATCCTCTGCATGCCTATTTGATTTCACAAGAAAAAAATTAAATGAAACACTTGCAGCTTGAAATTTGTCTGAATAGAGGTAGGACAACAGGCAAAGATAACTAAGCATTGAGGAAATTCACTCTTAGTCAGGAAAATGAACTACTTGAGAGGACCCATTTTTTTTAAACAGGATAAATAAAAGTTCAATAGGGAAACAGGAACAGAAGGACTCAGTGTGGCTAGCTTGGCTAGACGAAAAAGAGCCAAAGCTGCCCCTCCCCCCCAAAAAAAAGATGACTTGGAAAGAAAGCATCCCCACAAATGAACACTCACCATTACAGTAACAGGTTGGCTCTTCTGCGTCACTCACTCCGGCTAGCAACACCTTGAGAGGCTCGCTAAGCAAGGTCCTGATTCTCTTATTCAATTCTTCCTGTGCCCTGGGGGTGGCGGAGTCACCCAGTGGTCCGTCACTTGATGCCTCTGCTTCGCGCTTCACGGTCCCATCTGAAATGTGATTGAAATTCAACCAAGTCCCTCCCGCGGAGCTGGTTGTCGGGTTTAGCAGAGGAGTGGTACCAGGCAACGTTGGTGGTATCTGGTGCACCAGGTTCTCTTGAGTGCCTAGACGAGACTGCGTCTCAGTAGCACCAGGCGTCATGTTAGCACACTGGATAGATGGGGAGGAGGGCTGGGGCAGAGGGTGAGCGTTCTCATGGACATTCACCGTGGGCTGGACCTGAGAATTATCTGCCGGCTCTGCAATTGCCTGCCCGCTGGATTCTGTCTTGAACTGGCATGTTGGTAGAGAATCTGGTGGCTCGACTTTCACTTTCTCCTTTGCCAATTCAGAGTGTCTTGTGAATGTTATCTGACTGAGAGGAGGAAATAAAGTATTGTGTTGTAAGGATACGCTGTAAGGAGCCGTCGGTGTTGATATTTGATCAATGGTAGGAATAGCTCCCAACAGGAGAGGAACATCATGTGGACCAGACTGGCCAAATCTTTGAAATTTAGACGACATCCAAATGTCACACATTTTACTATACTGAGTTGCAAGTTGCTCCTGCTTCTTCTGGTCATTTTCTTGAGAGCTGGGGACTGGGGGCTCCTTTTTCCGCTTGTCTGCTTTGGGGGTCGGCTTTGCTTTTTTCCGGGTCTTCTTCTTTGGCTTTGCTGGTGGTACGCTAGGTTTATTTTGTATACTTGAAGGTGGTTTCTTTTGTACCGTGCCTTTCTCCTGACTCTGCTTTTGATGTACATTCTTTGCGGCAAGGCTCCCTGGTGTACTTCCAGCTTTCTCGACTACGGGGCTCAGGTGATTGCAATTAATTGCGGACGCGAGCTGGGTTAATTGTGCTGCGACATCTTCTTCGATTTGACTGTACGGTGCGTCCTGGCACGGTGGATCATGCTGGGACTTCAACTTTTGATCGCTGTTTAGTGCCTGACTGCAGTTTTCTGGATTATGACTTTCTACTGGCAATGGGTATGAATTCTTAGAACTCTCAAAGTTAAGCTTGCCTCCAGCGATGCACTTCCTATCAGCTGTCAGTGAATTTGACTGTTCATGTGCCTTTATAAGTGCTTGGATAGTAGCTGAACTATCAGGCAACTTGAACGCTGTGTTCTGGCCATTGAAGATGACAGTGCCCTGGTGCTGAAAACACTTCCCCTGTAAGTTTGGGTCTTGGAGGTCTTTTCTCACAGAATGGAGGATGGCCTTGCAACTGTTAAGCAGACTAGCCGTTCTCTGATCAGTTTCTTCATCCTTCTCTGACTTCGATGGTGAGGAATTCTCGGATGGAGCTTCTGAGAGCTGAGTAAGGGCTTCTATGGCCACGACTTGTTCCAGTGTTAACCTCCTGTCTTTCATGAGCGATAGAAGACTTGGCTGAACTGGAGAGTTATCTTTTGGTTCTTTACTAGGTAACTTCTCGGGGGTTTGGAGTTGACTACCAGCACTGTGTGTATTAGGGTGGTTATTAAAGATGGCGGAGTCTGCACCAGATCTGCAGGTCAAGCCGGGCTTCTGGAAGAGCAAGATGTTACTCGTCCCCTTGAGATGATCACAGCTCCCAGCGGAAGTGATGGCGGCGTTCATGGCATCGTTGCAGTTTGGGGGGTCAGTCAGCAATTTAGAGGAATCATTTCCCAATACCTTGCTAATTTCTTCAAGATCCAATTGATTGGCTGGCAGGTTGGTGTCGGTAGGTAAACAGTGCACATTTTTCATGCCGTTTCTTATGGTCGGAGCAAACATTGGGGACGGCTGGGTTTGCTGCTTGACATCTTCGGGGGGTGGGGAATTTTCAACCTCAGTGAAATTTGCATCGAAGCCTCCCTTGACTTGACCTGCTAGGTGTGATTTCTGGCTTGGCGTCCATTTCTCCACCTCGACGCCGGTCATGTTTTCTGCATTTTTCCCTACATTTTCAAGGGGATGGGTGATCAAATCCAATTTCTGCTCTCCTTCCCCATGACCACATTGACTGTATTCCATGGACTCTGATTGGGGGCCATTTACTGGTTTGATGTTAAAGGCAGCCTGTAAAGCAAGCACAGAAATTCCTCCCGTTACCTGCTGAAATAAGACAACGGCTTCACTCTTTTGTTCATAGACTCTTGCTAGGTATCCAAGCGGGCTTGGAATTTGTGGCAATGCCCCTGACTCAGTTTCGGTTACTGGGATTACAGGTAAGGGCAGCTGTGCCTAGCTGGGATTCCACAGTGTAATGACCCTGAAAGTGAGGTGAGAGATATGACTTCAATAACATACGTGCAGTCTGGGACCTAATCCCTCCATCCTTCCTCCACTCCCCACATCCCTGCTTCCATTGAAACCATGCAAAGCAGTTCACTCCTATAACTCCAGGGAGGCAGAGGCACATAAACCTCTGTGGTTGGTTTATATAGCATGTGACTTGTAGGTCAGCCGGGGCTACATAGGGAGACTCAATCAATCAACCAAAAGCAATATGTTTCTTTAGTGGACAACACTTGCAAAGGATGTGTGGGGCTGAGTTCAATACGCAGCATCACAAAGGACGGGAGGCGTGTGGTGCACAGCATGTTGAGTTTTCCCTATAACCACATCACAAGCATGAACTTGTCATCAGTCAGCCTGCAAGCCATCATTCTGAAGATTAGCATCAAGTCTTTTTTTAAATAAAGATTTATTTATTATGTATACAGTGTTCTGCCTGCATATATGCCTGTACGCCAGAAGAGGGCACCAGATCTCATTACAGATGGTTGTGAGCCACCATGTGGTTGCTGGGAATTGAACTCAGGGCCTCTGGAAGAACAGCTTGTGTTCTTAACCTCTGAGCCATCTCTCCAGCCCTACCATCAAGTCTGATGTGACTGCCTTTCACTGACAATGATGCTTGTGCCTTACGTTCATTTGGTTAAGGGTAAGCATAGTTCACTGATTTCATTACTGTGCAGTAATTCATAAACTGTATAGTCTACTTCGTACCTGCATTACTAGATGGAATATTGTAAATATATAGCTATGAATCTCATGTTCTTGTTTGTTAAGAGCATGTACATACAGGAAAGTTCTGAGTCATGCAGTGTGTGCTGCGTGCATATTCAGCTTTAGTAGTTTTAGGAAATGTTCCCACCAGTAATTATGTCCCAATTATGGTACATCATAATTAGCAATTTATATACTATATTTATGCATATATATGAATTAAGTCTTTCAAAAATAAATAATTTGCTTATTTCATATATACGTATTTTATGTCTGTGTGTGCCTGGATGTATGTATGCCAACCACATGTGTGCAGGAGCCTGTCCTGGCCAGCAGAGGGTGTCAGAACACCTTGAAATGGAATTACAGGGTACTGTAGGCTACCATGTGGGTGCTCAGAGATGAAACTGGACCCATTGAGCCAGCCCAACTTGTTCATCTCTTGATCACAGTATAAGTTATATAGATGCTCGATTTTTGTCAAAATCTGCTTAAAAAAATGGTACTGTCATGGGTAAAAGGTGCACACACACACACACACGGGGGGGGGGGGGGGGGGGGGGGGGAATCCGTCAAGGCCTCATACTATAGCTTTGTGGCATTGAAAATCCCAGGCAAATTTGAGGGCCTACAGACCAGTACTTCGTGCATGCTAGACAAGGGCTCTGCTACTGAGCCAGACCTCCATCCAACCATTATTCTTATTCTCCCCCCTCCACCCCAGATGTGGTCTATAACCATCTCTAACTCTAATTCCAAGGGATCTAACTCCGTCATCTGATGCTCCCAACACCAGGTAAGCATGCAGTGCACTTAAATACATGCAAGCAAAGTTCTTACACCTCAAAGAGATAAAAATTAACAAATCTTTTAAGAAAAGAATTGACATTTAAGACAATGGTAGTTCTCCATCAGGGACTGAGAATATCGTTCATTTGTGCTCCTGCCCCTGGTTTCATCCACAGCAGAGAGACTGATAAATCGTTTCTAAAGCAAAGCTTTGAAGGCAGCGCTTTTGTCCATAAAGAAAACAAAGCATTGCCAGGTTGTGGTGGTGGTGGTGGTGGTGGTGGTGGTGGTGGTGGTGACGGCGGCGGCGGCAGCGGCGGCGGCGGCGGCGGCGGCGCACACCTTCAATCCCAGCACTCGGGAGGCAGAGGCAGGTGGATCTCTATGAGTTCGAGGACAGCCTGGGCTACAAAGCGAGTTCCAGGAAAGGCGCAAAGCTACACAGAGAAACCCTGTCTTGAAGAATAAAATAAAATAAAGCATTATACTTTTCCCCTTTGAAAGGTGAAAAGGTAACACCCTACAAGGCATTCCTTTCAGGTATCTGCTTAGCCTGTAACCCCAGTTGGGGAATAGAAAATCCACACAAGGTGCTTGAGGGATGGCTCAGTGGTTAGCAGTGTACTTATCTTGCAGGACTCATGTCCGGTTTCCCAGCTCACAACTGCCTATAAATCCAGCTCCAGGGGGAATCATACAAAACCTCTGGCACTCACATGCACATACCCACACACAGACACCAACACACACACACACACACACACACACACACACACACAAAACCCTACATGCTGGATGGTAGTAGTGCACGACTTTAATCACTCAGGAGGCAGAGTTCAAGGCTAGCCTGATCTACAGAGTAAGTTCCAGGACAACCAGGGCTACACAGAAACCCTGTGTGTGTGTGTGGTGGGGGGGACAGAAAATCAGCTCTCTAACCCAGGGCTCGAGTGCCCTCCGCGCACAAACCCTACTGTTCTTCAGTAGCCTGGTGGCTCATCAGGCCTGGCGACCACCAGACCCGGTGGCTCCTGCACATTTGGGCCTGAAATGAGTCACCGTGGTGATCTCAGGACTACAGACGCCTCTTTTCTATTCCAGTGTTTAGTTCTTACCTCGGCAAAGCCAATCCACTTTTAGCTTGGTGGGGAGAGGTGGTGTTTACAGTGAGAAGAAACAAGAGCAAACCTGGGAAGTAGGGTTAAAATCCCTCTAAGGTGTATTATTGGAGGATTGCCTCAGGAATACAGAAATGAAGTAACCATCTCCAGACACAGGTGCCTTCTCGGGATACGCCATGACAAAAGCGACTCCTCAGCCCTCAGACCTGTCCTCAGTCATCCTGCTGATCCTCCCTCCATGCCAATCCCTTTAAAGCAAGCATAGTGGCTGGCCTCAGTAACCCTAGCACTCTGGAGGCAGAGGCAGGAGGATCATCCCTGAAAGTTGAAGCTAGCCAGGGCTCCATACAGTTTCAAATGTTTTTTTTTTTTTTTTTTTTAATTGTTTTTCAAGACAATGTTTCTCTGTGTAGCTTTGCGCCTTTCCTGGAACTCACTCTGTTGTCCAGGCTGGCCTCGAACTTTTAACGGTGGTGGTGGTGGGGAATGGGGATGGGGGTGGTGCACACCTTTAATCCCAGCACTCGGGAGGCAGAGACAGGTGGATCTCTGTGAGTTCGAGGCCAGCCTGGGCTACAGAGTTCCAGAACAGGCTCCAAAGCTACACAGAGAAAAAAAAAAAAAAAGAATAATAGTGCTTCATCTCCCAGCTGACACCAATGTAAACTTTTGGCCACTATGAAATCAGTATGGAGAAAATGGAAGCGCCACACACACTGCTTATATAACCCATGCATTCCAAAGGATCTAGTGCAGTCAACTTGGCTGGCCAGAGAAAGCTGCTTGCTGAGCAAGCCTGGCTTTTCCAAGACACTAACGCATAGATGCAATAAAAAGAAGGAAGGGAGAAAGGAAAGCAAAATCACCAGAGATGCCCACACACGTCATCCACGTTTATTGTGGATCTTGTCACAGTAGCCAAGTTCTAAGATACCAGCCTTAGATCAAGAAGATCAACACAGGAGTTTTATTTAGCCCTAAGAAGATTGACTACTATCAATATTTACTAAGTGAGTCTATCATGGATGCCTGGAAATTAACTACTGCAATACTCTAATGGGAGGGTTCAAACTGTATTAATGTTTTTGAGGCATGGTCCTTCTCTAGGCCAAGGTATCCTCAATCTCTTGGTAATCTGACTGCCTTCATTGTCTTTCCAATTGCCGGGCTTACAGGCATGTAACAGCGCACTGATCTTGAAAACAGCACATTTATTATATTACACGCCAAACAAAAGCCAGAAAACATAACCACCATGAGGCAAGTCCCAATCATACTTACACCAGGGTACACACACCAACAATGGGAGCCTGAGCTACACTGAGTTTAAAGAGAACCAGGGATACGTAAGTCAACTTTACTAGTTCAACAAATCAGTTTACATTTAGATCCTGAAGACCCAGACTGCACCACCTCATCCCTACCCTAAGATTTCATTATGTACCCCAGTGCTGACACTAGAGTTGGGCCAGGTGACCAGCCTGTTCCTTTCGTTTTGCTTCCCAGAGCTGGGATGAACCTTGGGTTTCCACCATCTAGATAGAAACAAGCTCCAAATCTTTTTTTTTTTTTTTTTTTTTTTTTTTTTGGTTTTTCGAGACAGGGTTTCTCTGTGTAGCTTTGCGCCTTTTCCTGGAACTCACTCTGTAGCCCAGGCTGGCCTCGAACTCACAGAAATCCACCTGGCTCCCTCCCGAGTGCTGGGATTAAAGGCGTGCGCCACCACCGCCCGGCACCAAATCTTAATCTCCTTTGAAATATGTCTTAAACGCTCCTCAAGAATTTGTGATTTCGTCCTCTGACAAGTCTTGTTTGCCCCAGAGTTTCTCACCTCCTCTGTGTCATTGAGGACATACTATCCCTGGTGTTTTCCAACAACAGTACCCTTGAAATTCCATCCTGAAGGTAGCCAAATAACTAATGCAGAGCCCTACAAGGAACCTGAAGGTTGGGTCTTCCCGTGTACAGTATCCAGTCCCTATAGCCAGTTCCTCATTATTACTGCTTTCTAAGAAGAACAGAAGCTCCTCAAAGGTGACTCCACCATGAGAGTGTTGATAAATTCCCAACAGGAAAACAAGTACCTTCGGAAGCCACAAGTTTTCCTGTCTCCCTTCCCACAGGCTATCGGAGCAAGTCATTTTAAGAATTTTGAGGGCTGAGGTGCATCCCTGTCATCCCAGAATATGGGAGACTGAGGCAGGAGATTGCCAGGAGTTTAAGGTCTGCCTGGAATAGAATAAGATCCTGTCACACAATTTCAACAGCTACAGGTTCAAGGGCAGCCAGGTCTCCATAGGCAATCCCAGACCACCAGGGCCTATTCAGCCAGACCATGCCTCAAAAAAATAAAAATAAAAAACCCAACCCTCAAACAACACAAAAGGAACCACACGCTAGAAAGAAACCCCTGGAAGTAATTTAAATCACATTCCAAATCAGCTTAGTTATTATGCGAACACAAGCAAAATGTAGTCTTTGGTGTTATGCTCTGGATGACCTAGGTTTGAGGAGAGCCTAGACACCACAAAGTCAGACGATGTCCAAAAACGAAACCGGGATGGGGGTGTACAGGAGAGACAGGAAGGAATGTCGCTCACTTGGTGGGAGGCTCGCCTAGTGTGTGTGAAGCCCCATAAACTGCAGGTGCTGGCCTCTGCCTGTCACCCCTGCACGTGGGAGGTGGAGGCGGGGAGATCGGGAACTAAGAAAAATCCTCAGCAGCCTGGGCTGTGTGACAAATCAAAGGAGGATCCCGAATTCCATCAATTCTCATGACTAGTCTCGCACCAAAACCTTGACATTATTATATAACCGGGGTACCTATGCAGACTAACACACAAACTAGCATGCTTTTAACCCCTAACACACTTCCATTCTGCTCTTCTCTCTCTTTTTTCGGGGGGGAAGGGCTTTTCAAGACAGAGTTTCTCTGTGTAGCCCTGACTGTCCTAGAACTAGCTCTGTAGCCCAGGCTGGCCTCGAACTCACAGAGATCCGCCTGGCTCTGCCTCCCGAGTGCTAGGAACAAAGGTGTGCGCCACCACTGCCCGGCCATTTCACTATTCTTACAACACTGCTAACTATGTTTTTCCCGACCAAATGGGGAATTTTTGTGCGCTGCCAGCTAAGGAGATGAGGGCAGTAGCCATGAATCCAACGTTAAAGAACCCAAACTGTTGAGGACATGAAGGCCCAACATGTGTTTCACTATAAGGAGAGCCGTTGTTAAGCTGGTTCAGGTTCAGGTACATCAGCCCGGGAAAGAGCTGTCTGACAGACAGCAGAAGCTGACTGAGCAATTATTAAAAGACACCAGTAAGCATGCGGATAGGAGATTCAACTGCATAGACCCCTCACCAAGATGTGGGTGTGGCAATATACCCCAGGGGAGCAATTGCCCGGCATTTGTTTTTTTTTAAACTCTCAGGCCGCAGATTCAATGCCCTGAAATGAGGATCATCCTGGTGCAGTTGCTCATTCCTTCAACGCCTGCATTCTGTAGGCAAAGGTGGATTTCTGTGAGTTCCAGAACAGTTAGGGGATACATGGAAAGACCATGTCTTGAGAAAAACAAAAATAATCGAGTAGAAATAACAACTGTGTAGCTGGCTAGTATTGAGTTTTTTACACTACAAGCCATAAAAAAGCCCTGAGCACACTTACACGTGTAATGAAATACACACACATGTAATGAAATACTGAGGGCTGGAGAAAAGACTATGGGTAAAGGTGACTGTCACCAAGTATGGGGACCTCAGTTTGATCCCAAAACACACATGGTGGAAAGAAAGTCAACTACTAAAAATGTCCTCTGAGCCGGGCGGTGGTGGCGCACACCTTTAATCCCAGCACTCGGGAGGCAGAGGCAGGCGGATCTTTGTGAGTTCGAGGCCAGCCTGGGCTACCAAGTGAGTTCCAGGAAAGGCGCAAAGCTACACAGAGAAATCCTGTCTCGAAAAACCAAAAAAAAAAAAAAATAATAAAATAAAAAAAAATAAAAATGTCCTCTGATCTCCACATGGTGCTTCTGAGCAGGTAAGCCAGCATGTACGCATGCTCGCACGCATGCTCGCACACACAAAAACACACTCAGAATAAACAACAAACAAACCCATGTAAGCAAGATCTGGCTCAAAAAACAGGTTTGTGGGTTCATTGTGGCTATATAGCTGCAGATATACAGCTTGTAGTGGCTGTGGAAATAAAGGCTGGAATTCTGGAAAGGAATTTGAAATGACATCAGGCAGAAAAAAAAAATCACACAGTATGCACTTGGGATTCTAAAACACCACTAGGGTCTGGCTTAGTGGTTAAGAGAGCTTGTTGCTTTGCAGAAGATCTGGGTTCAGTTCCTAGCATCCATTTCTGGAAGCTTACAACTGTCTATAACTTCAGTTCTAAGAGATCTGATGCCCTCTTCTGTCTTCTGCATCCTCTGTGCGTGCATACACACATGTACACACACACACACACACACACACACACACACACACACACACACACACACACACACACACACACACCAGATGGCCAGGGGTTCTTGGTGCACACTTACAACCCCAGCACTTCAGAGGTAGAGTTGGGAGGAACAGGTGTTCAAGTCCAGTGTAGGCTATGAGGCTCATTCTCAAAATGGCAGAGGGGGCAGCAAAATAAATCCCATTACACATTCTACAAAGTCATCTGGACTTCGACCTTAAGGCATCAAAACAGTGAGAAGCCTCAGATCTGAGCCACCCACCCTTACTAGCTAGTGACACTGAGCTTTTTAACAGTGTGCCTGGGACCTGTCCCGTTGTTCTTTACTAATTAGGTGACGACAAATGGCTGGTATGCAGAAGACTGTCCCCTGCAGTTAGAAGTTGAGTAAGTTAGCAAAGAGCCAGCTGAGAGGATCACCACCGTGAGTGCCAGCACAGTCGGGGAGGGCTAGCTCTCAGACTACGCTGTCCTGGTACCCCTCTAATCCACACACCCCTTGCAGCCTAGCCTGGCCAATCTCTCTTTGGTTAACGAAACCAAACTGTGGTAGAGAGCACGGAGAGCCTGGGACTATTTCCCAGTTCTATCAAAAATCAACACCACGGACAAGTATGGTGTCCCAGAACTTGAATCAGAGCAGCTGAGAGGCAGAGGCAGCTGACTTTCTGAGTCTGAGGCCAGCTGTGTCTATGAAGTTCTATACCATGGCTAACACCAAATAGAGATGAAGAACGGGAAAATAAATCCACTAAATCTGGTTCAACCTCAAGATCTGGAGCTTTCCGTACAGACCACCTCTGGCAGGGTAACTAGTTTTGCAAAGAAATGTGATAGGTACTCAAGCCAAGATCAAGTTTATCCACTTTCTCTGGTTTAATCCCAGCACTGGGGAGGCAGAGGCAGGCAGATCTCTGTGAGTTCGAGGCCAGCCTGGTCTACAGAGCGAGTTCTAGGATAGGCTCCAAAAGCTACACAGAAAAACCCTGTCTCGAAAAAAGTACGTCCTAAGGCCTAGTGCGGTGGCTCTCCCACCTATAAATGCACAATGGGGATGGAGAGCCAGGACAGAAGTATGAGCGATGCCTCTGCTAGCTATAGTGAGTTTCAGGCCAGCCTGAAACTACATGGAGAACACACCTTTCCTCAAATCCAGCTGTCACTCTTAGCCAAGGCCGGTTGCTCCACCAGTAGCCCCAGGAAACTGTAGCAGAAGGAAGGCAAATAATTCAAGGCCAGCTTAGGCTACATAGTGACAGTCTACTTTAAAAAAAAATTTTTTTTTAAAAGAAGAAAAGATTAAGGAAAAGGGAGAAAAAAAATCCCCTTCATTGGAAAGGATTAAGGGAGAAACATCCAAAATCATTCATTCACATTCACTCATTCATAGAGCTGACAAAACCTCACCTTCAAAGCCACCATGAGCTACATACAGACCTCAAAATAAATTTTAAAATAGCTGAATGAATAACAAACAATACAATTTTAAGCTGGTGGTCAGAGGTGACGGCTCCTCCCTCTGCCAAAGCTGAAGCAGGGGGATGGAGCAATCAAGGTTGCTCTGGGCTTGTTGGTGAAAGCCACCACCACTCCCTCCGGTTTCCCTGTGTAGCCATGGCTGTCCTGGAACTGGCTTTGTAGATCAGGCTGACCTTGAACTCAGAGATCGACCTGCCTCTGCCCCACCACCACCCCCAGTGCTGGGATTTAAAGGTGGTGCACCAAACCAATGCCTGATTTGGAATCCTCTCTTTAGCCTAATCTGACCAAGGTGGCAAACACCTGTAGCCAGAGCAGTTTGGAGACCAAGGGGGAAAAAGACAACCTCCATTGAGAAACCACCAGCAGGTCTACAGAGGTTCCCAGGGCAGCCATTGAGAGTCTGTCTCAAAAAGGGCTAGAGCTAAGAGGATCGGGATGTCGAGGTCTGCCCGTTACACGGTCAATCTGAGTGTTACCTAAAAAACCCTGCCTCAAAAACAAGAAGGCCAAGCACACGATGGGTTAAGAATGAAAACACGCTGTAGCTGTGCTTAGAATGACTAAAGGCAAAATCTTCCGGGTCCCCCTTGGCCAGGCGGCACAGCCAGTGAAACTCATTATTGCCATGACTCAGCAAGTCCACCTCCATTTATCCGGGACAAGTGAAAGCATATGTTCTGTCCCTCCACACAGAAAACCCTGAATAAAAAAAAATCTTCACAGTGGATTTCTTCATAGCAGGGAAAGAAAGCATTCAAATGTCAATCAGAAAGCGCATAATGGATGAACACAACATAGTATATTTAACAATGAAACACTGCTCGGGAATAAAGGAACAAATGAATGTAGTCAACACCAAGAGTGCATGGCAGAAACTGTCAGTGCCCTGCTTCCATGAGAAAAAGTCAAGAGGAAGAGTGACTTCGGATTGCGAAACAGGTTTTAAAATATGACATCAAGGCTTGGAGACGTGGCTCACAACCATCTGTATGTAACTCCAGCCCCAGGAGATGACACCGTCTTTGGACCTCCAAAGGTACCAAGCACACACGTGGCACGCACACACACTGAAGGCAAAACACTTGTACACACTTGAAAAAGAGAGCTTCGGCGACAGCCAGGCACGGCGGCACATGCCTTTCATCTCAGCACTGAAGGCAGAGGCAGTCATCTCTGTGGCTGAGACTGTCTAATGATCCACCAAAGGGGGAATGGCACAAAAGGAAATTTTAAAGCCTGCTTTAGAAGTAAGGTGTGGTGGAGACTTCCCATCAGAACTCAGGAAAAGGTATTGCATCCCCAGGAACTGGAGTTAAAGGTGGTTGTGAGTTGGCTGACGTAGGTACTGAGAATTCAGCAGGAAATGCTCTTAACCACCGAGACACCTCTCTAGTCCCCCGTGTGGGTTTTTTGTTTGTCTGAAAGTCTTGCCACACACCTCAAGCTGGACTTGAACTCAATTATCTGTCTCACCCTTCCAACTGCTGGATTAATAGGCAAAGGTTTATAGCGAGAGGCAAGATTTGTATGATTCCATTTATAAGTTTAAGAGGCGAATACATGGGGCTGGAGAGATGGCTGGGGGTTGGGGGGCCTAAGAGCACTGGCTGCTCTTCCAGAGGTCCTGAGTTCAGTCCCCAGCAACCACATGGTGACTCACAACCATCTGTAATGCATTCCGGTGCCCTCTTCTAGCGTGCAGGCATATATGCCGACAGAACGCTGAATAAATAAATAAATAAATCTTAAGGAAAAAAAAAGAAAAAGAGGTGAATACAAAGACAGAAGTAGGTTACAGTGACCACCAAGAGTTGAGGCAGATGGAAGACCTGGCCAGTGAAAGCCAAGGTGATATGGTAATGCAAATACTTTTAAATTGATTGTAATGATAGATACACAATTCTGAATATAGTAGAATCTGCAGGCTTGTTTTTATATTATACATACATATATATGAATTATATTCTAACAAAGCAATTGCCTAAGAAAAAGAAAGACAGAGCATACCTATCATGCCAGCAACCAGGAGGCGAAGGGGATCAGAATCAGGAGTGCAAAATTATTCTCGGCTGAATAGCAAAACTGAAGCCAACCTGGGCAACCTGAGACCCTACCTCAAAAGCAACAACATTGATGCATCAGGTATCCTGGTTGGAACCTGTAATCCCAATACCTGGGACTCTAAGGCCAAGATGAGTCCCCCAAGTCTGAGGACAGCCTAGGCAACAGTGATTCTCAAGGCTGCATGGATAAAGAAGACCATGTGGTCCATCAATTTATTGATCCACTTAAACAATAATTATTGAAAGAGTGGAAACATTAACCCTTTGAAGAAGTGCAAAGCCATGTTGGGATGATGGAGATGACTGGTGTTTTGCTATAGATTCAAAAAAATTGATTAGACATTATTATTTACAGCCCGAATGTTTTCTTGTACATTCAAGAATCCAGATAACAAAGACATTAAAATGAATGTATTGCCAGGTGGTAGTGGCACGCAAGTCTTTAATCCCAGGACTCAGAAGGCAGAAGCAAGTCGATCTCTGAGTTCAGGTCCAGCCTGGTCTACAGAGTGAGTTCTGGGACAGCCAGAGCTGCACAGAGAAACCCTGTCTCGAAAAACCAAAAATCCCCACACAATATCCAAGGCATCAAAACAGGAAACAAGGTGGACAATTTACTTTTTCATGACATTGCTTTGACATTTTTCAAGACTAGTTTTTTTGTCTTTTGTTTTGTTTTGAAATAGTTCCACTATATAGGCCAGGTATAATTTAAAATTCTTCAATCCTGTGTCCTGAGTCTCCAAAATTCTAGAATTACAATTACATGCAGCCACACCCGTATTTGGGGGGGGGGGAGGGGAGAAGCAGGATGATCAGAAGCTCAAGGTCATCTTTAGCTAAGTAGCAACTTTAGATCCACCCATCCAGAGATCAGAAATTTCAGGGCAGGATGGATTTCATGAAGAGACAAAAGTGGACATTTTCCTCTAGATCAGCAGGCACAAAACCCATCAGAAGGACTATTATAAAACAAACACAATGCCCAGCTGTCAGGACATGGGCCTGAGCTAAACCCTGCAAAAGGGGTTGGGGATTAGGCCCTGGGTTCGATCCTCAACTCAAAAAAACAAAAAACAAAACAAAGCAAAAACCTGCAAAAGATATCTAATCGTGTGTGTGTGTGTGTGTGTGTGTGTGTGTGTGTGTGTGTGTGTGTGTGTTGCTCACCTTTAACCCCGACACTCAGAAGACAGAGGCCAGCCTAGGCTACATAGTGAGTTCCAGGATGGCCAAAGCTACATAGTGAGACCCTGTCTCAAAAAAATTTTTATTTATTTATTTATTTATTTATTTATTTATTTATTTATTTATTTTTGATTTTTTTTGAGACAGGGTTTTTCTGTGTAGCTTTGTGCCTTTCCTGGAACTCACTTGGTAGCCCAGGCTGGCCTCAAACTCACAGAGATCCGCCTGCCTCTGCCTCCCGAGTACTGGGATCAAAGGCATGAGCCACTGCTACCTGCCAAACAACTATTTCCTAAATAAATTTAATTGACCACACTGAGTGACATTATCTGACAAAGCTTTCCTGTTCCTGTCGCTATGCACAGATCCTAAGACCTTGCCCTTGCTATCGCTGAGCTAACTTGCCAAGCGTAGGCCTTAGCAAACCACTAAATATCTCAGAGGGGTCCTAAGAGATTCCGGGGTGGATGTTTCCTGCATCTGGCTGGACAGACACTTGAGACACTTACTTTGTTATCTTGACCAGAGGCAAATCTTTCCCTCAGAGCTGACACCACCCAGGTCTGGAGAAGTGGCTGGTCAGGCTGAGGGGTCGAAATCCCGTTTTCCAAGCTGGGATTCTTTCTCATGCTCTGCCTGGCGGGTAAGATAAGGCAGCGAGGGCGAGGAGGAGTTGTGAAAGGCAGATAAAGGAGGAACGAAGTCTGTTTCACATTCCACTGGTTGCCACTGTGGGAACCCTCACTGCAGCTTCCCAGCCTCATTAACTGGTGGACTTAAGAGTCATCTGAAAATTAACCAGAGCCACAAGCTGCCTGGGTGACTCACGCCTGTTAATTCCAGGGTTAGAGCCTATAGCAGGCGTGGCGCTACCAGACAGAAGCCAGCATGGCCTCTGACCCTGTCTCAAAAAGAAAGAAATGTTGCCAGGCATGGTGGCGCATGCCTCCAAACCCAAGCAGATTTCTGGTCTACACAGTGAGTTCCAGGGCTATGTAGAGATCCTGTCCCAAAGAGATAAAACAATAATGAAGATGCAAACCTAGGGCCTTGAGCTCGCTAGATGATCATTGCACACTGATCTAAAGCCA
This sequence comes from Peromyscus maniculatus bairdii, assembly GCF_049852395.1. Lineage (NCBI taxonomy): Eukaryota > Metazoa > Chordata > Mammalia > Rodentia > Cricetidae > Peromyscus > Peromyscus maniculatus. The sequence goes on along the minus strand of NC_134872.1, from coordinate 25,583,429 downwards.
TGCCCTATTAGCTACTCTTCAAAGCTGGAGACACTTGCCATTTCTACACCTTAAGAACAATATCCTGTCTCCCTGCCCCTCTTACTACTATTTATCCCATTTGTAACTGTTTCAAAGTTTCTCATAGCTCAGAATGAAGGACCTTACCCACAGGCATACTTTTACCCAGAAATAAAATGAAATCAAGGAATTAAATAAACCTAGGGAGATGGTTGAGTGGCTGGGAGCATCTGATGCCAGGAACAGGCGGCCTGAGTTCAGGCCCTGGGTTCTACATAAGAGAACTGACTCTCAAGTAATTGTCTGGCTTCTGTGCAAACACACAAAACAAATACAGTACAACTTAGGAGAAAACTTCATGATTTAATACACAAAGCAATAATGAAATGGTCGGAGGTCACACAGAATTCCATCTAGGGAAGAGCAAGCTAAGCGTTGCAATGTTTAGAAAAAAGTCGCAGGGATTGAGGGCAGACATACTGAAAGGTCCTGCTGTTTTAAGAACAGACTCTGACCCAGGCAGCAAGGATGACAGGACAGTAGCCCTGGTCCTTTACCACTTATGAATACAACAAACAACAACAATTTCATCACTAAAGGCAGTGCTGACACACGCCTTTAATCCCAGCACGTAGAAGGCAGAGGAAAGCGGATCTCTGTGAGTTCAAAACCAGCCTGGTCTACAGAGTGAGTTCCAGAACAGCCAGGATTATTACAGAGAACCCTGTTTCGAAAAACCAATAATAATAATAATAATAATAATAATAATAATAATAATAGTAATAATAATTTCATCACCGAAAGCTTTTCCAACCTGGGAGTGTTGGTGCACATTTCTAATCCTAGCAACAGAGTGGCCAAGGCAGAAAGAGTGTGGGTACAAGGAAGAGAAGCCTCGGCTACTAGGACTGGCTGGGCTATGTAATGAAAACTGTCAAAAAAAACAAAAAAAAGACACAAGAGAGATGGTTCAGAAAACGGATTCCTACAAGGTGGTCTTTGACCTCCACAGCTTCAAGCTGGCACATAGCCACCAATCCCCACAAATAAATAAATGTAACTTTAAAAAGTTAAATACCAAAGACATTCTACTATTAACATGATTATAATTTGAAAATGAAATTAAAAGCAACAGAGTGAATGCTTAACAAATATTTTAATGCAGTTATTTGTGTCTCTCATAGTTGAATTATTATGATAAACATATGGAAAACTACATATATAAAGAAGGTGACCTCAGGTATCATGAATCTAGCACCATGAGAACAAACACAGGAGCTGGGAGACGGCGGAGACCCTCAGGTGCTTATTGTACAAGCATGTCTGTAACAATAGCACTAGGAGACATGTGGCTTGGAGACAGGCTGACTCTTCGAGCTCACTGGCTGGCCAGCCCAGCCAATCTGTGAGCTCCAGGTTCAATGCCTCAAAAAGTGGAGGGGGGGAATGAGGAGGGAGCAAGAAACTGAACACTGAATTCTGGGCTGCACACACACACACACACACACACACACACACACACACACAGAGGTTTTTTTTTGTGGGCAAAGGATGACAGCTGTTTTGTTGTTTTGGAAGAGTCTGAATGCAGATTTCCTGCATGCAGCCCATTCACCCCACTTGCCTTGTATTTACTCCAGTTCTCTGCGATAATTCCTAGAAATCACAAGATGGACACAAGAGTGGTTTGTAGCCTGGCTGGCCAGGCTCTCAGTAGGTTGCCAGGCTGGCCTCAAGCTCAAAGCGATCACTCTCTCCTAGCCTCTCCGATGCTGGGATTCCAGGTGCAAAGCAACACACCCAGTTGGACCTGCATCTTAGATTATTTGAAATTTTGATATTTGTAGTGACAAACAAATGCTTGCAGGCGGTATGGCTTCGTGAGAATCCAGTCCTGGAATCAGCTTGGTCATTTCTAGGCAAAGTGGTTTGTACGGTTCTGGGCATGCAAACCAGAAGCCCTGTTGTGCCTGTGAATAAACACTGCAGCACAGCACTTTACCTGTGCCACGCTGACTATTGAAAGCACACACAAAACCCCTTTGTGTTGAAATTATTCCTTCCTAGCCTTGCATCTACCGTGTGTGTGTGTGTGTGTGTGTGTGTGTGTGTGTGTGTGTGTATGTACGCGCGTGTATGAGAGTTAGTTTTATGACAGTCTCGTGTAATCCAGACTAGCCTTAATTCACTATTTAACAGGATAACCTGGAACCTGCTGCTGTTTCTGCCTCTGCCTTCTGGGTGGTGGGATTAGAATGCTAGTGTTACAGATGTGCGCCACCACATTGCGTTGGTGAAGTAGTGGGAATGGAGTCGAGATTTTGTTCACACTTAAGCAACAAGCATTCAATAGACTGAGCTACATACATCCCTAAGCAACTCTTGATTTTTTGGAGCTAAGGCCTCAACTATAGGAGCATGCTGGCTTCCTCCTATTGTCAACCTCCATAGTGGTGGGATTACCAATCATGCCCAGCTAGCTACACTGCTATTTCTTTTCTTTGAGACAGGGTTTCTCTGTGTAGCCCTGGTTGTCTCAGAACTAACTCTATAGACCAGGCTGGCCTCGAACTCAGAGATCTGCCTGTCTCTACCTACTGAATTCTGGGATTAAAACAAGGAGTGTGTCACCACCGACAACAGCCATCACTCCACACCCCCAAACCTCACTTTCCCAACAGCCCCCCAACCCTGCCACCAATATTTCCTTGAAAAACGTAAACAATGGTTGCAGGAATGGCTCAGTGGTTATAAGTACTGGCTGCTCTTTCAAAAGGCCCAGGTTGAACTCCCAGCACCCGTACTGGAGCTCATAACTGGCTGAAACTTCAGTTCCAGAGGATCCACAGACATACATGCAGGCAAAACACCAATGAACAGAAAATAAAATTAAAACACATTTAAGTCAGGTTGGTGGTGGCTCATGCCTTTAAACACAGCACTCAAGAGGCAGAGGCAGGCAGATCTCTATGAGGCGGGCCAGCCTGGTCTGCTGTGAGATAATGCTTTTTTTTTTTTTTTTTTGATATTTCAAGACAGAATTTCTCAGTGTAGCTTTTGGTGCCTGTCCTTGATCTCACTCTGTAGACCAGGCTGGCCTCGATCTCGGAGATCTGCCTGACTCTGCCTCCGGAGTGCTGGGATTAAAGGTACCACTACCACCACTGCTGTCGCCCGGCAGGATAATGCTTTTGTATACTGGATTAATAAAACAATAATTGGCCAGTAGCCAGGCAGGAAAAGCAGACAAGAAGTCTGGGAAGAGAAAGGCTGAGTCAAGAGACGCCAGCCCACTGTCCAGGGAGCAGCATGTAGTGGCACACAGGTAAAGCCACAGAATACCTGCAACATATAGATGAACAGAAATGGGCTGAGTTTAAGTGTAAGAGCTAGTCAGTAGTAAGCCAAGCAGTTTTAATTAATATAAGCGTCTGAGTAATTATTTCATAAGCAGCTGTGGACTGCGGGGCTGGACAGGATCGGAAGAAAACTTTTAGCTACACCTGGTCTACAAAGCTAGACCAGGACAGCCAAGGTTACATAAAGAAACCCTGCCTTGAAAAACTCAAAAGATAAAATAAACAATGTTGCGAATAAGTATGTGTGGGAAATCCTTAGCTATTCTGTTATAATCTTACATTTATAGTAGATTAAAATGTTTCAAGATAAAAAGGTATCAAGTCTACATAATGTAGCCCTAGAATATTATAGCAACAATTGGCAAGTGAAGGAAATAGTATGTCTCAAAGATACAACTGGAAATTCTGGTAACCACCCTGCATCCTGTTTCAAAACACTATGAAAGAAAACCTAAAAAGCACCAGTCTTCCGTTCCTTTCCTTCTAGGCAGTGAGCACAATTTATAATTTATTCACTTGTTTTTTAGCTTTTAGGCTTGCCTTCTTTGTTACCCTTTAATCTCCTAGTTCTGGCAGGAAACACATTGGAGTGTGTGTGTGTGTGTGTGTGTGTGTGTGTGTGTGTGTGTGTGTATGAGTATACTACAAACACACCACTGTGGCCCCATGCTTTTGTATGTACTTGAAAACCATTTAGCCATTATTGTTAATATTATTACTCAGAAAGAAACTTTTAGGGAACATTCAGATGAGGCAAGGGAATAGTTCTCAATGTTCTGAAAAGGGTGCCATTCAAGACCATGCTTTCATGCATGCATAGATACATGATACATGCACGTGCCCTGTCTTCCGCTAGCGTGACGCAAACCCAACGTCTCCTCTCTCCCAGCCCCATTCATGTTTCTCCTTCATCAGCATCATGAAGGAAGGAAACACTAAGAAGGGTTGATACAACATCACTTCTTTGGAAGCTGCCTCTGCAGACACTTCCCGGTTTAATATCCACTGACATTTATTTATTCTCCCAGTTATTTCAAATAAAGCAAATACTCTCATAATATTTTATAACCAGGTACTAGAAAATGTCTCCTAGTGGTGAAGGACCATGATCCAAGTGAAGAATACTATGTGCCCCCCCCCAATACCCATTTGGGTGTGAGATGGTTTTAGACTTATAGGTGAGTTGTGAAACTGGCATCAGCCTGACTCACGGATGTTACTATTTCCGTAATCCTGGCTTTGGTCCTTTAAAAAAAAAAAACAGAAAAAAAAAAAGAAAACAAACCACCAAGTTATTTTTTATTCCATAACTTCATACATGTGTAATATGCTTTGACCACATCCCCCATATTAGCCTCATTGACTGCCCGCCCCATCCTGCCAGACCCCTTCCTGATCATATACATATACATATACATATACACACACACACACACACACACACACACATATGTGTATATATATATGCATGTGGGGATCAGAGGACAACTTTTGGAAGTGGAGTCCAGGAACTGACCTCTGCTTCCCACATGCTGGGATTACAGGTATAAACCACCATTGGCTCAAAAAATTTATTTGTCACAGACAGACTTAAACCTCCAAAGTGTTGGTACTTACAGACTTATATCATCATATGATGAATAAAAGATATTGGGGAGATGGGATTAGACAAATGGTCCCCAAGAGCAGTTGTTGCTGTTGCAGAGGACCAGGGCCCAACCCCAGCACCCACATGATGGCTCACAAACATCTGCAGCTGAAGTCCCATGGGATCTAATTCCACTTTTCACCTCTATAGGCACATGCACATGGAGACACATGCCCTTAATCCCAGCACTCATGAAGAAGAAACAGGAGGATCTCTGAGTTTTGGACCAACCTAGTCTATATAGGAAGTTCTATATAGACATATATTTTATATATACCAGCCAAGGCTACGTAGTTAAACACTGCCTGAAAGGGGAGTGACTTTAGGAGTGGGAGAGACCCAAGAAAGAGTAATGAGAGGATGAATGTGATCAAAATACAGTTTGTACATCTACGAAATGTCATAAGGAGGTCCTGGGGAGATGGCCCAGTCAGCAAGTCTTACTGAGCATGAGGACCTGAATTCAGGTCCCCAACACCACTTGAAAAGTCTCTCCATGGTGCTCAGAGGGGGAGTGAGGACAGGAGGATGCCAGGGACTTGGCTGAGGGTCAGTGAGAGACCTTGTCTGGAAAGTAAACTGGAGAGGAATTGAGAAAGACACTATTCAGTGACTACCGGTCTCTGCAGATGCATGCCATGCACACGTACATAATGGAGAATCATAATGTATTATGCACAATTAATATGCCAATAAATTTTTTTTTTCTGGAGCTGAGGACCGAACCCAGGGCCTTGTGCTTGCTAGGCAAGCACTCTACTACTGAACTAAATCCAACCCCAAGCCAATAAACATTTTAAAAGATCAATTTACATAAGTAATGGAACCCAATTAGATAAAAGTTTTTTAATAAAGAATTAGAGAGGCCAGGCATGGTGGCTCATGCCTTTAATCCCAGCACTTGGGAAGCAGAGGCAGGCGGATCTCTGTGAGCTCCAGCCAGCCAGTCTACATAGTGAGGCTTTGTCTCAAAAAAAAACAAAAAAAAAAAAAGTAAAGAGATATGACATAATGCAAATTTAGCCCAGCAACTGGACTCGAGTTACCATGTTCAGGGCAGGATGTAATGCACACTTAAATTTAAATTTCCTCCATCACCAGGTTCCACGTGCAATTGCCTCCTAGACAGGTGATAATGGGGGAGGGAGGTACCTAAAAATCAGTCATTTGCCCCACCCAGTAAGGCAGGGGGACCTAGGATATTTGAAGATCTAAGGAGTCAGAGTAAACCCAAGGGAAACAGGACTTTGGCCAAATGTCACCTCTGCAAAAGCGACAGGTGACCAACCCCACCTGCAGAGTCCTGTCACTGAGACCCCGGATAGAGAGGCCAGTCAAATGGAACCTTTGAGATACACTATCCCTAAATCCTGCATCACATGCCAAAGAACGCCAGAGCTATGAGGCTGTTTCCTGTAGTTGAACTCTAACACATCCATAGTTAAAAATCTGAATTTCGCCGGGCGGTGGTGGCACACGCCTTTAATCCCAGCAACTTGGGAGGCAGAGCCAGGCGGATCTCTGGGAGTTCGAGGCCAGCCTGGGCTACCAAGTGAGTTCCAGGAAAGGCGCAAAGCTACACAGAGAAACCCTGTCTCAAAAAAAAAAAAAAAAATCTGAATTTCTTCTTCTAGGATGCAGAGAAACAAAAATCTCTTTTTAAGATTTTTATTTCCATCTGTGTGTATACATATACACAGGACAGGACACTAAAAAAGTAAATAGGATCAAAATTCACTGTACAAGGTACTTACAAATATTTTTTTTCCTTAATAATTTTGTTTGTTTGTTTTTTGTTTTTCTCTGTATAGCTTTGGTGTCTGTCCTGGAACTCACTCTGTAGACTAGGCTGGCCTCAAATTCAGAGATCCACCTGCCTCTGCCTCCAGAGTGCTGGGATTAAAGGCATGTGCCACCACCACCCGATCCCTGAATTTATTTAACTTTCTTTTATGTGCATTGGTATGAAGGTGTCAGATCCCCTGAAACTGTAGTTACAGATAGTTGTAAGCTGCCATGTGGGGTGCTGAGAATTGAACCCGGGTCCTCTGGAAGAGCAGCCAGTGCTCTTAACCCTGAGCCATCTCTCCAGCCCCAAATATCTTAAATGAAAAAATAAAAAAAAAAGCTGAGTTGTAATGGCTCATACTTTTAATCCCAACACTCAGGAGGCAGAGGCAGGTAGATCTCTGTGAGTTCCTGGTCTACAGAGCAAGTTCTAGGACAGCTAGGGCTACAGAGAAAAATGAGTCTCCAGAAAGAAAAGAAACAAAAACAAAAAACAACTTTTTAAACCCCAACATTAAATGCAATATTGGCTCATGGTGGAAATTCTAGCATTCAGAAGTCTGAGGCAGGAAGATCTGGAGTTTGAGGTGTGGATAACACAGTAACTTCCATGCCACCCTGTGCTACATGGTGAGATCCTGTCTTAAAGCAAAGTAAAAATTTTAAGAAGCCGGGCGGTGGTGGCGCACGCCTTTAATCCCAGCACTCGGGAGGCAGAGCCAGGCGGATCTCTGTGAGTTCGAGGCCAGCCTGGGCTACCAAGTGAGTCCCAGGAAAGGCGCAAAGCTACACAGAGAAACCCTGTCTCGAAAAACCAAAAAAAAAAAAAAATTTTAAGAAGAAAAACAATAAAAAGAATAGCAAAAGCCTGAAGAGATGGCTCAGCAGTTTCGGGCACTTAACTCAGTTTCACCCATGTCAAGTGACTCAGAACCACCTGTCGCTCAGTGACGCCCTCTTCTGGACTCCATGGTTACCCACACTCATTTGCACATACACAGAAATACACAAAAAATTCAAAGTAACATTTTCAGCCAGGTGGTGATGGTGCACACCTTTAGTCCCAGCACTCGGGAGGCAGAAGCAGGTAGATCTGAGGCCAGCCTGGTCTACAGAGATAAACACTGTTCCAAGCCACCCAACCCCCCCTCAGAGAAATAGTTTCCCTCTGGATTAAACAAACAATATTTTTTATGTCAATTTCTTACTATTCTTCAATAGACACTAACTATGGGTGGCTGATAATCAAGGATTCAATCCTTCTTCCCAGAGTAGAAGAAAATAGGCCATCCATAGACACTTTAAAAAATAAAAGGGTCCCCAAAAAATAAAAAGTAAAAAGGGTCACAGTCTACTGCATGAGTCCTCAAAGAAACATATGCTGCATTTACTTCTAACAGGTAACAGACATGCAGACTAACATAGAATTAATTAAATGACCCCTACCCCAGCCTATTTTGTATCCTAACAAGGATGAAACTTAGGGACCACAATTAGTTCTACATATAGTCTGCTACACACACACACACACACACACACACACACACACACACACACACACACACACACCTACCATTTAAGAGCCATTTACAACAAGACCACATTAGTCTAGACAAAGCTCCAGGACAGCTAGGGCTGTTATACAGAGAAACCCTGTCTGGGGTGGGGAGAGTCAAGTAACCCAGGCTAGACTCAAACTCACTATGTAGGTGAGGCTGCCCCTGAATGCCTAATCCTTCTGCTTCTGCCTCCAAAGTGCTAGGATTACAGGTGTGCATCACCACAACCCAATGACATTCTCTCTTGAACTATCTAATGTCTGAAACGGACACACACAAAACAGGCAATAGACGGATTTAAAGTCATTGATAGTCCAGTCTATAATAGGTCATGGGTGAGTAGATCAGATGAAGAAAAAGATGGTTTACTACACCTACACACCATCCCCCGCTTGATTTGTCCAGGCCTCTCATGAAATGAGTTACACTCATTTCACAGAGCCTACCACACTTTGCTGACTCTGTGGTCAATTTCTAGTAAGCACTTCTTATTTGATGAATAATGTTCATGCCCTTTCTGTGTGCACACAGGAAACAGAAACCTCAAGGTGGTCAGTAAAACCAGCGAGCAAGGTGATGGCTGTCTCTCTCAGTGCCAGCATTTCCAATACACACAACAGGCGGCAGCAAGTGAGATGGGAATCTGCCACAGCTCAGCATGCTGGAGGGCCAAAACTTTATTCGCAAACACAAAGCTCTGATTATACTTAAGTCCCTATACAGTAAACATACAGAACGATTCTATAGAGCGGTGGTTTCACTGCTTATTATTTCCTCCACAATTAAAAGGCTTGCTTACATTAATAAGATTGCTGTACAGCATTTTAAATCTTAAACCTGCAAGCAATTTGCTAGGCTAAGGCTAGCCCTAGCCTTGAACTTGTAGTGAGACCATGGGCTTTTAAATGAACTCTTCCGAATACCGTAACTAAGCTGCAAACAGATCCCGAGCTAACAACCAAATCAGGTTACTGCTGAACTCTCAGCATGCAATCTGTATCAGCATGCAATCTCTGCGATGCCGATTCCTTAAAATCTATGGCAGCCAAAACAACAACAACAACAACAACAACTAAGGAAGCCACAGTGAACACTTCACATTGAGCAATTACAGTGTAGCTGTAAGGTCTCTCCATGCATGTAAAGTTGAATTCAAACCTCTAAGGACATTCACCTTCCCCCACTTGGGGGGGGGGGGAATATCAGATTTTACAATAGTATTTTCTGTGTGTTTAAAAACAACAAAAAAAATCACAATGAGTCATAGCCATCAACTTCTCTACCACGGAGCTGACGTCCACCGGGGGCAAAGCCACAGATGCAGGTGGCAGTCAGGGGGCTGGAGAGAAGGAATTACTCAACGCTTTGCATATAAAGTTTTCCTTCCGTGCAAGACTTGTGTAAGACGCTGAAAATAAAGGATGCTAATGTGGACCTAGCAGGAGGCAGGGAGGAAGAGAGAGACTTTGGCCGAGTGAAAAATTCATGTACCCACTGACAACCTGGGAAAATCCACTGCACTGCCAATTTCACCCTCAGGTGACAGAAAAACGCCATATGAAATGGAAAAAGATAATATCATTTAATCAACAGCTGATTACCTTGGAAACTTTGGACTTCTTTTCCCTCTGGGGCCTCTTGTTTTCTTTTGTAACCTAAAATTTAAAAAAAAGTAAAATTGAAATATGAGCCTCCATTAAAAAATATATATATCAGCTCCCACCCTTTCCCCCCCCAAAAAAACTATTTTTGCCACTTCTCTGTAAAAACTGCTTATATATCATTTAATACCATCAACATATTAGCCAGTCAGTCCCTGAAGAGCTCATGTAAAATGTATACTTTCAAAGTCACTGGAAAGAAAAACAACCAACAACCTTGCATAAATAAAGATGGAGGGAAATGCCCCCTTTCCCCCTAAAAGTCTTTCTTAATTAGCCTCTGCATTCTTCACGGCGAAGCCCACGAGGTAGCCATCTTGCCTGCTTCTGCAGAGGAAGCCTCCACAGAGAGCAGTTCTGCAAACTGCTTTTGGTATCATTATCATGGTGTTTAAAGGCAGCCCTGGCCTGCCAGCACTGTAGACGTGCTGGGCATGCCTTTTGCAAAAAACAGCCCCACAAAGAGTGCAGCCAATGGCAAGGCAGAGCTTAGAGACTCCAAAGTGATCTTCGCAGCCTAGCACTATCCTAGACAAAGGATCTCCTGTGAGGCTGGGCTCTCACCACAGGACACAGGCAGCCACAAGCTGCGACATGGAGTTCTCTGCAGAGGATCTGGTCACCGCCACCGAAATCACAGGAGGCTTCAGCAAGAGACAATGTTCGCAAATCCCCCAGGTCGCCACCATCAGATCGATGGCGGAGTCTCCCTGAGCAGGAACCTCTGGGTGGCACCAGGACAGGTTGGCGCAGGGAGGGGCGCGCTGCTCTCTACCACCCGGCAGGAGATAGCCTAAGGGGGCATCGGGGCTCACAGCAACCCTGGAAGGTATTGTGCATTTTGACTTTATAAGGCAAGACTAAATATTGGCGATATCGAAGGCAGGGAGGTTAAGTGAGGACAGGGCAGGCTCAGCTGTTCGGCTGCTTGTCTCATTCCTGGGAACCACACCTCGGTGCAGCCGGGAGCTTGGCCCAGAAACAACGGTTTGATTTCTGTCAATAAATGTCCAACGACCAAGTCGGAGTACGGGGGGGGGGGGGGGGGTGGGGGTGGGGAGCAGCCACTTAGAAGAGAAACAGGACAGGATGTGGACAGGAGAGGGGGTGGCGGTGTATTTTCAAAATACACTTGTCACACTCTCTCGGTGACTACAGAGATGGAAGACTTGTATGTAAGCCGGGTGACCTTCAGTGTCCAAGGAAATCCGCGGCAGACTCCAACCGGAACCTTTGGGGGGGGGGGAAGGGGGCGTTTCTGGCTCCTCTCCTCCCAAGATCAATTGCAACCAAGCGTCCCTTCTCAGCCGCCAACTAGGTTCCCAGGTGGAGCCTGCCTGCACACCATACTAATAGTCAACCACCCACTTCCCCAGATGCTGAACCTGAGCCAGCGGGGAACACGCCACCAACTCCCTCACCCCTCTGCGAGACACACACACACACACACACACACACACACACACACACACACACACACACACACACACGGACTGCACCCATGCTCGGTGGGTGGTAGCCATTGGAAGCTGGCACCACGCGACACCTGCCAGACACCAGGAAAGGCAGGACCGAGAGCTGTCCCCCTTCGGTTAGCTCCCTTGCGCTAGTGGCAGGGGACCAGAGTGGCTGTGGCAAGCTGGGCTGATCCCAAGGTCACTGCCAAAAAAGCTGTACAGGGGACAGATCTCCCTCACATCCCAGCCACCTTGACAGCTGCACAGATCTTGGGAAGCAAGCCCAAGCTCCTGCCTCCTGGGGCCAAAGTTTCTCCAGTACATTTGCGGGATTGGCAGGATGGGATGGCTTGCCTACCTCCGGGGCCAAAAATGGGTTTTCCACTTGCAGTTGGATTCGGAACAGATTCCCACAAGCAGAGAAACTCGGAACTGAGTGAGGGCCGGAAGGCCTGCGTTTCATCACCCTCCCCTTGGAGGCGCCGAGGCTGCCACGAAAGCGCGTTTTCCTTGTTTTCCCATTTATTTAGTTATCTATTTATTACTCCTGTGGCTTGAACCCAGGGATTCAGGCATGCTAAACAAATGCTCTACGAATGAGCTATACATACTCCCCTGTTCCCAGATTCCCCACTTTACATCATTCCCCCCAAAACTGCCCTGCCATCCACATATTTTTTTTTTTTTAACTAATTCACAGATGGGGAGAAAAAAAAAAAAACCTATTGAAGCTAGACATGGTGAAAACACTTTCGACTAACTCTACCACTCTGGAGGCCGAGACGGGAGCTTCAGCTAGGGTGAGACCCTGTCTTCAAATAAACAACCATGCAACAACAACAAAAACATGTCCATGCCTACAATCGAAGCATCCAGGGGAAACTGAGGCAGGAGCACTACCAAGAGTTCAAGGTCAGCCTGGGACACATAGCAAAATACCAGGTCAGCCATAGCTGTATATAGCATGATTCTATCTCAAAAAAAAAAAAAAAAGAAAAGAAAAAAGGGAAACGGAGAAGCAGGAAGAAAGGTGTACACTCTACTCAACCTAGTACGTGTATGCTGTTCAGTTCTTTTATTAAACCAAAAACAGAGGGATTCTGACCTAACCATAACTCCAGTGCAACCACACAGCAAGCTCACACTGAGAACCTCTGAGGCACGGGATGTAGTGGCACACACCTATCATCAATCCCAGGCAGATGTCTGTGACTTCAAGGCCAGCCTCGTCTCCATAGTGAGTTCCAGGACAGCCAGAGCTACTTAGTGAGTGAGACCTTCTTTGGGGGGTGGGGGGCGGGGGCTCCGTGAGAAGTCAAAGCAGCCAGGAAGCAGATGAAAATACACAGGTCACATACAGCCAGGTTGGAGAATTGGTGGACAGCACTTACTCATCATTTGGTTGAACCTGGAAGGACACCACAGATCCCTTTTCCTTTACATTACCAAGCATTTATTTGCACGCGTGTGTTTGGGTGGGTACACACTCCATAGCACTGAGTTCAAAGGATTAGTGTTGGAGTTCATTGACGCCTTTCACTATTAGTGGTCCCAGAGATGAAATTTAGGTCAGGCTCGACAGCCTTTCTTTGACCCTACAAATCACCTCAAGGGGCCTATGTTTTCTCAAGGAACTGCCAGAGCATTCTGCCATCAGCTACACCACTGTGCAATCCCATCAGCCAGTCAGCCCCTCTCTTACTGGAGTGCCATGCCTTTCTCCCAGGGCTGTTACCTCCTCCCTTTGCACATATGAATGACTTGTAGAAAGCAGTATCTTTCCCATTGAGTGCTCAGTATTTAGTACAGTCATCACGACACATTATTATGGTTATATATTTCAAACGAATGTATTAACTGTGATATCCCATGAGTAGGTATGCTAGATGCGGTCCTTGTGAACCCACACAACGCTGCACTTGGTGAGTTAAGAGAAAGTGGAAGCATGCAGTGTTCTGAAAAATTAGATAATAAAGGCAAAGCTTGTCTGAGTCAAATAGGTAGTTTATGAAAGTGCCCCGAGCTATATGGACTCCCAGTATCAAACCACTGGAGTAGGATGGGGGTCCACAGAGGCTCAGAGTTAGGGTGTCTATTCCCATAGCAATCTGTTCCAGTGCCTACACCTTGAAGATCTGACAGTTCACTTCAGAGCTTAGATAACAGTGAGTTTTAATAGGATAAATCAGAAATTAAGAAGGCATTCAAGAGAATCGTTTAGGGAACGAAGAGCTGACTGAGTGTTTAACAGTGTATGCTGTCAGTGAAACATTTCACTATTAGGATAAGAATTTGTACTGTATCAAGCTGGCAATAAAATAAATAAATGTTTCAACAGTGTCTGTCCACAAAAAAAAAAAAAAAAAAGAATGTATGCTGTTCTTTGCAGGATGTGGGTACAGTTCCCAGCACCCATACCAGGTGGATCACAGTCTCTTAACTCCAACTCTCTAACTCTTGGAATCCAATGACCTCTACACTCACCTGAACACATACACACAGGCATGCATACAGGCATGCATCATTAACCAGTCAGTTGGTGGTGGCATATGCCTTTAATCCCAGCAACAGGGAGCTGGATCTCTCTGAGTTCGAGGCCAGACTGGTCTACAGAGCAAGTTCCAGGACAGCCAGGGCTGTGACAAGAGAAAGTGTCTCCAAAAACCAAAAGGAAAAAAAAAAAAAAAAAAAAAAAAGAATCATTTAACCCTGAGAACCGTTCTAGTATGGGAAGATGGGTCCGCGGTTAAAGGCACTTTCTGCCAAGCCAGATGACACAGAGACAAATCCCTCTTGACATCTACATTAATGCCACGGCACATTCACATACATACATTTTGTATACAATAAGTGAATATCAAATAAAGATTTCAGAGAACCATGCCATATCAAGTGGATGCTGTAGAAAGGTAAAGGTGTGATGAGTCCTACATTTATTTGCTTTAGCAGCCAGGTGTGGCGGCACACCCTTGTGGTTCCAGCCCTTGGGAAGTAAGGCAGGGCCAGAAGGAGAAAACCCAGAACCTCCGTTAGTCACTAAAACTCACTGTTCCCATGGAAGTCAGGTGTGGTAAAATATATAATAAATTAGGGGTCAGTGAGATGGCCACACACCACCCAGCCTGAGAATCCCAGTTAGCTAGGACCTACCTGGTAGAAAAGAACCCACTCCCACAAGTTGTTCTCTGACCTGACCCACGCAAGCATCACGAACACGTCCACACATGCACACGTAGTAAAGGCAGTAGATAGAGCACAGCTCAGTCAATGTGGGATTGTGTTTGTTCACTTAGCGTGGTTCTAGGAAGACCTCCATGGGCCTGTCTACATCCTCGCAAGTTATCGACCACTGCGCGTCAGCCCCAGTCTCCTTCCTTTTATGATCTCACTGAGCTTCAGCTTGGTCCAAACTCACTAAGTAGACTGTTCTTTTTGACGTTCATTCCAGAAAGTGTGCTGAAACACTGATACGTGCCCAACACCTTGGCAATCTTTGAAATGGTAGATTTTTGGTAACGTATAATTCAGGTAAAGAATTGCAGTTTTGGCAATCAAAGGCCCATGCCTTTGATCCCAGGGCTACACAGAGAAACAAAACAAACAAACAAAAAATCGCAGTTTTGTGCTGGGCCAATTGAGATAGCTCACACTTGTAATCCCATGACTTGAGCTAGGAGGCCAGCCTGGTCTATGTAGCAAGTTCCAGGCCAGACGGAGCCTAGCCTCATGGTGTGATCGAGTCTCAAGATGCCCCCACACCCCCAGAAAAGGATTATTTCCCAAGGAGAGGGGGAAAATGTGTGAAAAGGCAGAAATAAGCCTAGAACGGTTGATTGGCTCAGACCTGTAGTCAACCTTCAGGAGGTCAGAGGCTTGCAAATTTGAGGCCATCCTTTGCTGCATAGTGAATGGAGAGGCTGACCCCGAGACAGGGCTTCTCTGTGTATCTGTCCTATCTGTCCTGGAACTTGCTTTGTAGACCAGGCTGGCCTCGAACTCACAGAGCTCCTCCTGCCTATATACCTCCAAGCGCTATGTGTGCCACCACTGCCAGTGAGACCTTGTTTCTAAAGAATGCCCCCCAATATATATAATGTTGAACCTATATTTATAGTAGAACGCTCAACTCTTCCCCAGGTCTAGAAATACTATAGCAGGACATCAATAATGAAAGTTTTCTATTATCCAAGTACGTACTAAGATATACAAATAGGGGCTGGAGGATGGCTTGCTGCTCTTGGACCTGAGTTTGGTTTCCTGCATCTACTGCAGGCTGCCCTCCACCACCTGCCTGTTACACAGCTCAAGGGATCTGACCTCCCTCCTCTTCCGACCTCCAGGGACCCCAACACGGGTGACATACACTCAGACTCCGACACACACAAACAATAGGAATATATATATATATTGAAATAAAATAATTAAAAGCAGAACATGAGGTTAGTTGGTCAACCTGGGCTACACAGCTAAACTGTTTCAGTTTTTAATGGCGTTGGTGGCGCACGCCTTTAATCGCACTCGGGAGACAGAGCCAGCCGGATCTCTGTGAGTTCGAGGCCAGCCTGGTCTACAGAGCGAGATCCAGGACAGGCACCAAAACTACACAGAGAAACCCTGTCTCGAAAAGTCAAAACACAAAGAAAGGCCTTTGACATTCATACTCTACCCAAAAAAAGCTTCTGTGCTCGCTCCATTTCTGAACCAGGAAAGCTGATTGTGTAGGACTCGGCAATGCAAAGCCGTTAGGGATAGCTTGTAGGTGTCAGGAGCTTAAGGGCTTGCCTCAGTAAGAAAATAAACCCGGGCTATTTTGCCACAGGCCACCTTTAAAAGACAGTTGGGAGACAGAGCGTTGGAGTACATTCAGTGCACACATCGGGGTCTGGGGTCAGGAAGAACAGCCAGCCGTGCCGATCTCAACCTTACAAGACTTTAACCGAGCAGACTCATGCAAATTTTTTAAATTGCCTATTTCTGTCAGAAACATCTTAGTTTAAAAAAAAAAACAACACCAACTGGAACAGTGTTTTATGTACATGCTTTGCTTGCATGTGTATCTATAAACCACATGTGTTTCTGAGGCATGTGGAAATCAGATATAGGGAGTCAGATTCCCCTGGAATTAAATTAATGACTGTGTCTGCCACCCAGGTTCCCCGCAAGTCCCAGCTCAAGTCCTCTCATGCTGGTAACGTGACTAATTTCTCCCCCATTCCCTCCTTTTTCTAGAGACATGAGGCGGGCTCTGAACTCAAAGATATGCTAGCCTCATCATCTTGAGGGCAGGGGATAATGCCGTCTTACATAAGATCCATACGTCCTTGGCAGGGCCCACACTCCACTGGTGCTGGTATTAAACTGAATGCCGAATGCCCCGGACTTGTAGCCGATGTAATTATGGCAGTGGAGAATTATGGCTGTCCATAATTAATAAAACCAACTGCGAGTGAACAATGTAATGAACGATTAAAACTCCATATTCTATGTCTAGGCCAGGCAGTGATGACACACGCCTTTAATCCCAGCACTCGGGAGGCAGAGGCAGGCCAGGGCTACATACACAGAGAAAAACTGAAAAAATAAGCCAAGAAAAATCTAGTATCAAGGGGCTGGAGAGATGGCTCAGTGATGAAGAGTACTGGCTGCTCTTCTGGAGGACCTCGGTTCAATTCCCAGCACCCACATGGCAGCTCACAAGTATCTATATAACTCCAGTTCTAGAGGCTCCTACCCCCTCACACAGATGTGCATGCAGGCAAGACATCAATGCACATAAAATAAGTAAATCATTTAAAAAATATCTGGTATCAAGACGGCGGAGGCCTGGTGATGCAGATTTTCTCAGAAGGATGTTCATCTGTCTGCTTGAGGCTCCAGAGTGAATCCTGGGTACCACCCTACCACCCCACCCCCACACAGGATTTTTTTTTTAAAGGAAGTAAAAAGGCACTTGCAGCAAGAGGCTGTAATCTTAGCCCTGGAGAGGCAGGCATTAAGAGGATTCCCTTGGACTTGCTGGCCAGCCAGTCTAAGAAGAGTGAGGAAGACAATCCTGTTGACCTCTGTCCTCTATACAAGCATGCACACACACACAAGTTCAATGCAACAAGGTAAGTATTTTTATACCCGAAAAGGAATTTAGGATTCCAACGCATCTCCTTCACTGACAGTCCCTCCAGCAGGCTGCTGCTAAGTTCTGCTGCTCCAGCCCTCATATTCTGCCTATCACCCCAGCTCAGAGAGATGGTAGATAAAACGAGCAGACCTCCCGCACACATCCTGATTCCACATCAACCACAGCCCCAGGC
The DNA here is from genome assembly GCF_049852395.1 of Peromyscus maniculatus bairdii. Lineage (NCBI taxonomy): Eukaryota > Metazoa > Chordata > Mammalia > Rodentia > Cricetidae > Peromyscus > Peromyscus maniculatus. Next base: position 25,565,649 of record NC_134872.1, on the reverse strand, counting down.
AAGGCATCTGGCCTCCTGGAGTCCCAGCGGATCATTTCAATAGCTGGAGGCAGCGTCTTGCAGAGAACTGTGCAAGAGTAAATGTGTGTCAGGCTGGGCGGTGGTGGGGGCACACAACATTAATCCCAACATCTTGGGAGGCAGAGCCAGGCAGATCTCTGTGAGTTCGAGGCCAGCCTGGTCTACAGAGCGAGATCCAGAACAGGCACCCAAACTACACGGATAAACCCTGTCTGGGGTGTGTGTGTGTCAATGTGTGTCATTGGAGACCTAACAGTCAGTGCACAAATTATCAACCTGTTTCAAGACACCAATGTCGCCTGACTTGTGGCAGGACGTATTGCAGTCCCAGAACTTCAGGGGCTGAGTGAGATGAGAGACAAGTTCCAGGCCAGCTGGGGATACATAGCCAGACCCTTTCCCAAAATGGACAAAAAAAAAAAAAAACAGCAAAAGCAGATAGCAATGTTTACTCTATACACACAGTTCCATACTATGATCACTGAATTCAACCAATATCTATATGGAATCCACCTCCACCAGGTTCTGGTACCCACCAGGTACAATGAGGAAAGGAATGAAGAGGGAGAGAAGAAAATCCTAGCCCCACAGACCCGCCACTGAAGTGAACGCGTGGGACCAAGAACATTTAAGAGGTGCACGCCTTTAATCCCAGCACTTGGGAGGCAGAGCCAGGTGGATCTCCAAGTTCGATCGAGGCCAGCCTGGGCTACAGAGTGAGTTCCAGGAAAGGTGCAAAGTGACACAGAGAAACCCTGACTCGAAAAAACAAACACACACACACACACAAAAGAGGGGTAAAAGGCCGCAGCACAAGGAATGTGACACCATTAGTTGTCATGTGAAACAAAATTGTCATGTGAAACAACATTATAGTGAAAGCCGGGCGGGCACTGGGTATACCCTGTAGACACCACTGTTCAAGAGCCCACAGCCGGGGCAATGCTGGGAGACTCAATACTGAAAATACTAAACAAAGGAAGTGGGATGGCGCACTGTGGAAATACCCAATCCTGTGAGGTATTACCTCGAGTAAAGGGTGCTTCCAGGCCAAACAATCTGAGTTCAGTCCCCACAAGGTGAAGACTCACCTCAGGGTTGTCTGTCCTCTGACAGGCTGTGATGCTCAGAATATGCTATGATGTCTCTCTCTCTCTCTCTCTCTCTCTCTCTCTCTCTCTCTCTCTCTCTCTCTCACACACACACACACACACACACACACTTAAAATATTTTACATTTGTTAGTAAGACTGTGAAGAAATTAAAACCGTCTTTATCTGTCCTGTGGACCCTTCATAAATCTCTTCAGTCAATTGGGATATGCTGGTTTCAGTTATCCCCACTGGAAAAGCGCCAGGCACACTTTCCCCACCATGGAGAAGTGAGCAGCAGGCAGAGGGGCTGATGAGTGCTTGTCTAACCCACACACATCCCTAGGTTCCAGCTGCAGCCCCCCATGTGGGTACACACCTGCCCTCCCAATAATACAGAGGTAGAGGCAGGAGTTCATGGTCCTCAGCTACATGGCAAGTTTGAGGCCAGCCTGGGCTATCTGAGACCCTGTCTGAGGAAATGACCTGCGTCTGGCCCACAGCGACCTCACGTAAGTCTGTCCTCTCTCCCGTGCCTTTACCAGTCTGGAGTGTTGTGAGCCAAAATCTAAATAGTCTTAAGAGTTGTATGGTTAGCTGGTAATGAAGACATACTCTTCAGGTATGTATGGGTTTATTCTCGTTCTTCCTTGATTTGTCTCTGAGGCAGGGACTCCTATAGCCCAGGCTAGATTTCTAGATAGCCAGGGGTGGCTTTGAACTGTCTCCACTTCCCAGGAGCTGGGGTTACAGGATTAAGCTACCACACCTGACTTGGCGGTCGCTTCTTAATAAAAGTACAAAAGTTATTTAGTAAAATAAATAAAATACAATTTAAGGCAAAGTTTTAGGTGAGTGGTAGTGGTGCACGCCTTTAATCCCAGCACTTGGGAGGCAGAGGCAGGCGGATCTAGCTGGAGGCCAGCCTGGTCTACAAAGAGTTCCAGGCCAGGGCTTCACAGAGAAACCGCCATCTCAAAATTTTAAAAAATTTAAATTAAAAAAAATTTTTTTAAGGAGCTATTGAGATGGCTCAGAGTTCAAAGCTCTTGCAGAGAGGACCTGGGTTCCATTTTTGGCACCCACATGGGGGCTCATGGCTGTCTGTAACTCCAGTTCTAGGGGATCTAAAGCCCCCTTCTGACCGCTGGGGGAAACATGTATGCAGTGTACTTACATACATGCAAGCAAAAACTCTTGCAGAAAAATAAGCAAACCTTTTGTAAATTTTTTTTTTTTTTTTTTTTAATTTCTGGCACCTGGAAAATCTTGCGATCTGCAGATGCAAATTAGCATCTCTAAGAAGGGACTCACACACAAAGGCAAGAACTCTTTGCTGTATGTACCCTATATGCCCTCTACCCAACATTCCATGGCTCGGGCCAGCTGTAGCCACCCCGTCCTGCCCTCCCAGGTGCTCCCGTCTCGACCCACTTTTGCGCTTTGACAGAAAACTTGATCACAAAATAGGTTCGCCTACGAAGTATAGGAAAACAAGCTGTAGAGTGTAAATATCTAAAAACAGAGATACCAAAAGCCTCTTAGTACACAGGGACAAGAAAATGGCTGCATCATGGTTATGTCAACGGAAACCAAGAAGAGAGTTATGTTTCGCATGGGAACAAACCAGGTTATTTACAATGCCCCGGCAGGAAAAAAAGAGAAATTCTTCTGCACAGACAGGAAGAACTGGTGAGTCCTGGTTGCTCCTGGGTTAGTTACTCTGTGTGAATGCGAGCATGTGTGGAGGCCAGAGGTCACGTGAACCGAAGCTGTTCCTCAGCAACCATCTACCTTGTCTTTGGAAGCAGCGTCTCAGTGGAGCTCACCCATTTGGCTAGACTGGCCAAATGCTGACCAAAACCAACTATGGGAGGATAAAGGGTTTGGGCTTGCATATTCCAATTCCCACCCATCATCATCATAAAAGGGAGTCAGGGCATCAAGACAGGAACTGAAGCAAAGACTCTCTCTCTCTCTCTCTCTCTCTCTCTCTCTCTCTCCCTCCCTCCCTCCCTCTCTCTCTCTCTCCCTCCCTCCCTCCCTCCCTCTCTCTCCCCTTTTTGTTTTTTCTTGATTTTCCAATATAGGGTTTACCTCTGTATTAAAAGGCATGCCCACCACAATGGGCCAAATCTTGAGCTAAGGGGATCAGGCCAACCTATGCAGCATAGAGATACATTGTGTCATAAAACAAAGCAAAGGGGGCATGACCTTACCCCATAGGAAGTTGGAAAGTCGAGGCAGGAAGATCAGCAATTAATTAAAGGCCAGCCTTAGCTACATTGTAAATTTGAGATCTGCCCTTCTCTCAAAACAAGTAACAACTTCTTGAAATGTATTACATTTATTACTGGAGCCAGGCAGTGGGGGCACAGGTCTTTAATCCCAGCACTTGGGAGGCAGAGGCAGGCGGATCTCTGAGTTCAAGGCCAGCCTGGTCTATAGGGTTAGTTCCAGTACAGCCAGGACTATACAGAGAAACCATATGACAAAACAAAACAATACCAAAAAAAAAAAAAAAAAACCATTTCCTGGTGGGCTGGCCTACACATCATGGCACAAATGTGGAGGTCAGAAGATCTTGGTCCTCTCCCTGTATCGTATAGGTCTCAAGAATAGAAGTCAGACGGGAAGGCAAGCACCTTTACCACTGATCTGTCTGCTTGGCCCCCGTAACAACTTTCTAACATTGCAATAATATTTTTATCGTCAAGGTAGTGGTTCCTAGCTGCAGTTCGCCACTAAAACCAACTCCCCTTTGATAAACGGCTGGCTTGGGATCGGAAGCAGTAAAGATCGCATACACAGTGTCAGCAGAATAGTGTGCCAAAAAATACAACGGCTGGAGGTAGGACTGTGCTAATTTTGAGATAATTTGGGCATCAAATAGAGGGGACTGGGGTCTTGAATCGTTGGACGAATACACATTCAACATGCACACAGCCATATGTATTCAATCCCTCAAATTAAATAATGCTAACAAGAGACTATGGGCCATCTAATATAATAAATAGAAGTCCAGTTCAGCCAGGTATAATACATTAAACATTTCAGAAGTAAAGGCAGGAGAGATTGGTGCTGGAGAGATGGCTCAGCAGTTAAGAGCACTGGCTGCTCTTCCAGAGGACCAGGGTTCAATTCCCAGCACCCATGTGACAGCTCACAACTATCTGTAATTTCAGTTCCAGGCCATCCATCTGATACCCTCACAGACATATTTATGCAGGCAAAAGACCAAAGCAAATAAATAAAAAATAAATTATTTAAAAAAGAAGTTTAGAGCATCCTCAGTGAAGGGGCCAGCTGATTGTGGCCTGTGGTCCTGGGAGGAAGCAGGCTGACCAGCCGTGATGGTGGTGCACACCTTTAATGCCCACACTAGATAGGCAGAGGCAGGTGAATCTGAGCTCCGGGCTAGCCTGGTCTATAGATTGAGTTCCAGGACACAGAGAAACCCTGCTGCAAAAATTTAAAAAAAGATCAAAGAAAGGCTGAGCAGTCCGTGAAGAGCAAGCCAGTAAGCAGTGTTCCTCAGTGGTTTCTGCTTCCTTTCCTGCCTCCAGGTTTCTGCCCTGAGTCCCGACCTTGGCTTCTGATAATGGACTCTCACCTGTAAGCCAAAGAAACCTCCCCACAAAGATATTCTTCACTCCAGCTGAGATGAGGCCCTGTCTCAAAGGAAAAGAGTCAGTGGGCAATTCAGTCACCCTCTTGAATATCTCATATTAGTTGCTAATAAACTGAAGCCTCATGTATAACTTCTGGGCCTATATATTTTTGCTATTTCATCACCTTCTTAAAAAGTATTTCAGGCCAGGCAGTGGTGGCTCACGCCTGTAATCCCAGCACTCAGGAGGCAGAGGCAGGTGGATCTCTGTGTGTTCGAGGACAGCCTGGTCTACAGAGCTAGTCTAGGACAGGCTCCAAAGCTACAGAGAAACCCTGTCTCCAAAAACCAAAAAAAAAAAAAAAAGTATTTCGGTTGAGGGTTGGGGATTTAGCTCAGTGGTAGAACACTTGCCTAGTAAATACAAGGCCCTGGGTTCCATCCTCAGCTCCAAAAAAAAAAAAAAAGAAAGAAAAGAAAAGAAAAGAAAAAGTATTTTGGTTGCTGTTGTCTTGTTTTTTGAGACAGGGTCTCACTATGGGCAGACCAGGTTTGCCTTGAACTCAACCATCTGCCTGCCTCTGCCTCTGCCTCCCAGGTGCTGGAACTAAAGGCATGTGTCACCGTATCCAGCCTATTTCTTATTTTCAGTGGAATATACCACAAACATTTGTGTGTGTGCGTAAAATATACTAAGGAGAACTGGTTATTTAACATCTTGACTCCTCTGCTAGTGACGTTTTAAAACTACCTTGGGTATATAGTGTATTTAAACACACACACACACACACCTTGATAGTAAATTGATTACTGAAATTCTCCCAGTAAAACAATAATGGCTTCAGCAGGGCGGCGGTGGCGCACACCTTTAATCCCAGCACTCGGGAGGCAGAGCCAGGAGGATCTCTGTGAGTTCGAGGCCAGGACAAGCACCAAAACTACAGAGAGAAACCCTGTCTCGAAAAACCAAATAAATAGAGAGATAAATAAACAATAAAGGCCTCAAAGGAAAGCTATGCCCAAACAAATGGGAGAAGCAGGCAGGAAAACCTTGAAAGTCAATACAGCACAGACGGAGGAGACAGCAAAGATGACCGGCTCTGTATTCTGGATAATCAACTGTAGATGGTGAACCAAACTAACAGATAAGGGGAAAGACAGCAGATGTATGGACCATGCTTATTAAGCAGTGCTTTTGATGGTTTAGTGAGTCTGCAATGGCACAGGCCAGCAGCATACAAGGGAGGGGCCCTTTCTTATTGCCTTATACATGTATTTGTAAACTAGTCCGAAATGGCCATCGTGTATGTGTGTGTGTGTGTCTGTGTCTGTGTATGTATGTGTGTCTCTGTGTCTGTGTCTGTGTATGTGTGTCTCTGTGTCTGTGTCTGTGTATGTGTGTCTCTGTGTCTGTGTCTGTGTATGTGTGTCTCTGTGTCTGTGTATGTGTGTGTGTATGTGTGTCTGTGTGTGTGTGAAATGGTTTGTATAAATATAATGTTGGCGGGTTGGCGTAGTTCACACCTTTAGTCTGTGCACTAGGGAGACAGAGGCAGGCAGGTCTGTGAGTTAAGGCCCTGCCTGGTCTAGACAGTATGATTGTTTCAAAAAAAAATTTTTATTGTAATTTTTTTTCAAGCTGGGCGTGGCTGTATACATCTTTAATTCTAGCACTTGCAGGCAGAAGCGGGCAGATCTCTGTGAGTTCGAGGCCAGCCTGGTCTACAAATCAAGTTCCAGGACAGCCAGGACTGTTACACAGAGAAATCCTGTCTCAAAAAAAAAAATAAAAAATAAAAATAAAAAATAAAAAAGTAAGCCGGGTGGTGGTGGTGCACGTCTTTAATCCCAGCACTTGGGAGGCAGAGCCAGGCAGTTCGAGTTCTTTGTGAGTTCGAGGCCAGCCTGGTCTACAGACCAAGATCCAGGAAAGTTGCAAAGCTACACAGAAAAACCCTGTCTCAAAAAACCAAATAAATAAATAAATAAATAAATAAAAATTAAAAAAAAATCACAATAACTTCTTGGAAAGTGGGGAGTGTGGAGCGGCTCACACTATAGCTCAGGTTACCCTGGGACTTGCTATGTTGTCCAGGTTGACCCCAAATTCACAGTAACCCTGAATCACATGTGGGCCCATGCCTGACATGCACATCATGTAGTCAGTGAAAGTTTCAAGAGTTGGTTCTTTCCTTCCACTGTGCAGTCCCAGGTGGCAAGCTCAGGTTACCAGACTTGGGGGTGGGCGCGCATGGCGCGTCGTACCTTTCCCCACGATCCATCATCCCACTAGCCCTTATTTCCATGTTAAAAAAGACTTGTTTTCGTTTCTACACATCTGCATTAGTTCCCATGTACCACATTCATGCAAGTGTGCCCGGAAGGTCAGTCATCGAACCTAGAGCGGGGTTGTCCGGCAGTCCCGAGCCACCTAAATACAGGACTAGAGACTATGGTCATCCTCGCCTAGCTACGTACAACCTTGGCTACCAACCAAAAGGGAAAAAAAAAATTTAAGTAAGGCTGAGGAACACGCTTAGCTTGCTGGAACCCCCTAGGTTCAATTCCCAGCATTGGCTCCACCCCAAGACAGAATTCGGGTGGTCGTGCACACCTTTAATCTTAGCGCTCGGGAAGCAGAGGCAGGCAGGATCTCTGTTGAGTTTAAGGCCAGCCTGGACTACAGAGTGAGTTCCAGGATAGCCAGGAGTGTTTTACAGAGAAACCTTGTTACAAAAAAAACAAAATAAATAAATAGAGATCAACGTTTTAAGGGGAGGACGGGGGCACCCTCCACCAAGCACTGAAGATACTCCCAACCCCTGGCTGCTCCCTCACCTGTACCTGTGAGGTGCTGACTGGCCTCTTTTTGAGCACCTCACATTTCCTCTTCTTACAGATCTGGTGGCTGTTCTTTCTGTTCTTGCAGTAGGTACACTCGCCACAGTTGGTCTTCTGCTGGCAGGGCTCGCAGACGCCGCAGGGCTTGCGTTTCCTTTTCTCCCCAGTTGGCGGCGTAGTCGACTTCCGTGAGAGAGAAGAGGCGGCACTGGCCTGGGACCCTGGTAGAGGCATCCCTGCGGCTTTGACATCAGCTGAGCTGGTCAAGGTGACCTGAGAAATCCCTCCTTCCAAGTTGCTGGGCGCAGCCTGAGAGCGCTGGGTAAGATCCACCGGCGCGTGCTGGAGTCCATTCTCGGGGGCCATTGCAAACCCTCGTGTGTTCGCCGGAAAAGGGCCCGCACAAAACTGCTGCTCATCTCGGAGACTATTTGCAGCTATTGCTGGAGGTATCGAACTTAACTCAGAGTTTGGTGGGCGTTGGGGAGCATGTCCTGAGTCCAAAGTTAAAGGTTTAGCACCTTGGACCTCAAACCCACAGGAGGCAAAGCTGTGGGGCTGGGGCCCGGGAGTATTGTAGGTAGCAACTGTGTTTGGAGGCTTAGGAAGGAAGACAGGCAGGTCCGGGGAAGCTCCCACATCCACATTCATAGTTTCTTGCTGGTTTGGCAGAGTAATAGCACCAAGATCCTCCGGTGAGTCAGAGACCTTGCCCAGGGCCTCACCAGGAACTAAGTTAGCACCAGGAAATCCCCACTGAGGAGAGAGAGTACTGAAAGCCTGTCCTAGGACCGAGGTGGCGTCCAGAAATTGCTCTGGGTAGCAGCCCCCTGGATCTGGGTTAGTTCTGAGGGTTTCTTCTTGGAGTTTAGCACCAAACGTATCTGGCTGTGTGCCTGCCAAGAGGAATTTTACCAGAGCTGCGGGATAGACAGACCCATCAAGAGACGTGCAGTTCTTAAGGTCCAATTCAGGGAGGATCTTAAAACTGGAGGTGGGAAAGCAACTATGTTCACTTCCCATGGGGTTCAGAGGATTTGAGAGCTTAAGAGAGTCTACTTGTGACTCCAAGTCTCCAAACTGACTATTGATGTTTTTCTGAGAGGTGACTTCGGGAGCTGATCTTTGGGGCAAAGGCGGGCACTCCTGAGGGGAAATGCCAGCATCATCTGATGACTGATGTGGGAATAATCCTTCACAGTGTGTCCCTTCAGGTGGTCCAGAAAGGACATCTGTTGCAGGGCTCCCACATGTGGAAGTATAGCTTTGGGAATCTTCTTCTGCCCTTTGAGGCCAAGACTGGGGGAGCTCTTGGATCTCACCTTCAGCTGAACACATGCTCTGTTCACCAGTTAGGTTCTCTGTGTCTGGGGACGACGTGATAGGGTCTTGGCTGGGGACTGAATCATTTTCTGAGTGCGTTACCACCCTCTCATCCTGGGTATCCTGACTACACTGCTGCTTCTTAGACGAAGGTGGTACTTTCTTAGGCTTGGGGGTAACTACTGGGCACTGGGAGAGTCGCCTGCTAAGAGAGGTCCTTCGGAGCGCCATGGTAAACCCGTTGCAAGTTAAGGACTCTGGATTCTGAAAGAGGACTTGGGTTTTATCCTGATTCATTCGGGCTGCCCCAGCTCTGGTCAGAAGGCTTCTGGCTGGTGTGGGGGTTTTAGCTTCTGTTTCTTTCTTACCATCTCTTCCTTGAATTAATTGCTTGAGTCTTCCAGGGTTTATTGCCTTCCCTAATGCCCCATGTCTGACAGCCTGCTTTAACGTCTTCTTCTTGTTGTGGCTGCTTTTGTTTATGTGTAGCTCTGTCCTGACTGGTTTGGAAGGCTTTGCATGGCGGGAACGAGACATGGCTGTCGAGTAGGAAAAGATGCAAGGATGCAGGACACAGAGTCATTGGTCCTTTGCAAAGTCTTCCTTCTGAGGAGAATCCGGAGCTGTTGCCAAGCTCTGTCCCATGAGGTTTTGGTCTAAAACAAACAAACAAACAAAAACTTAGTATCACTATTAGTCTTTGTACTCTACTGTGAAGATATTTCCTAATAAATTAGTAAAGAAACAGAATGTTTACTGCCAAAGAAGAAAATATACAGGTAGTATTTAACTGGGCAGAGTGGCTCAAATTTATATTCCCAGCGTATGAGACTGAGTTGTAGGATATCCTGGGTTACAGTATGAGACTCTCAAAAAAAAAAGGCATTCACAGTGGCTCCCACCAGCAATACCAAAATTGAGGATGATCAGGAGTTTGAGACCATTCACAACCACACAGTGAATTTGAGGTCAGTCTGGGCTACATGAGACCTTGTCTCAAGGAGAGGAAAGAAAAAAAAAAAAAGGAGCTAGGACGGCTTGCTTACCCAGAGGACCTGGGCTCAATTTCCAGCGCCCACATGGTTGCTCACAACTGTCTGTTACTTCAGTCCCAGGGCATCTAACGCCCTCTTCTGGCCTCTGTGAGCACCCGGCATGTTGCTGGGAGCACATACGTACACAAAGGCAAACACTCGTTTTTTGTTTGTTTGTTTGTTTGTTTTTGTTTTTTCAAGACGAGATGTCTCTGTTTGGCCTTATCTGCCCTGAAACTCAAGCCCAGAGACCAGGCTGGCCTTAAACTAAGAGATCTGGCTGCCTCTGCTGGGATTAAAGGTGTGCTCCACCATGCCCAGCTCCTTTTTTAATCTTTTAAAAAAGAGAGACAGGGTTTCTCTGTGTAGCTTTGGAGCCTGTCCTGGAACTCGCTCTGTAGCCCTAAATGTCCTAGAACTAGTTCTGTAGACCAGGCTGGCCTTGAATTCAGATATCCACCTGCCTCTGCCTCCCGAGTGCTGGGATTAAAGGCATGCAGTACACCACCACTGCCCAGCCTGGCTTTTCCTCTTAATTTTTATGTGCCTGTGTGTGCCACCACCACAAGGCAAAAAAAATCAACCACAGTGAGCCAGGTGAACTTCTCCGTGTACTCGTCTTGCAGGTAACCTGTGCTTGCTGCCCTAGCACCCACACATAGGGGGCGCTCCAGAGGTACAGTGTGAACTATCCTCACAGGGCCAAGAATTATCTTACTAACAGCCATTCCAATCGCTACAAATTTAAGTGTCAAGGTATGTTTTTTAATCTCCCATCAAGAAGGCAGGACGAAAAACATACAGAAGCATATAATCTAGGTGCTGGAAAGATTAAATTAAAATTAAAGATTAAATTAAAATTCAGGTATGTGGGCCAGTAATCTGGATAAGCCAGAGGACATCCCGGGATCTGCTTTTGAAAGCGGTTTACAAATTGATCTGTCAATTCTCTGTTTTTAATTGAAGTGCTTAAGAAACTCAGAGTGTAGTTAAATTACCGCTCAAGCTTTATCGGACAAAAAAAAAAAAAAAAAAAACAGAAACGGAAAACAGAAATGGCCGAAGAAATGAGGTGCGGAGGTGGACTCGAAGAGGAGGTCTTTTCACAACTGAACAGTTTTTTGTTTTTGTGAAAGAGGTCAGTGACCCCTAAAATCCCAACTATAGAGGAAGAAGCCGGTGACTGAACAGGCAGGCTTCTGAGACAATCAGAAGAATACACGGGCCCCTTGAACTTTACCACTGAGAAGTCACTGATGCAATGGAACCTATTGTGATAAACCAAAGTGTCTCCAAAGGAAGGATGCTTTTTGAAAACCGTGAGGGAGGCCCCCTCCCCCAAAAAAAAGTAATATAGCCATAGTAAGGAGGTTGATAATAGTGATTAATTACAAAATGTGCCCTAAAATTTAACTTTTAATTTTATAAACACTATGCCAGGTATGGTGGCATGTGGTCTTTACTCCCAGCACTCGGGAGGCCAAAGCAGGCTGAGGCCAGGGCAACACCAAGAAAATCTATCTTGAAATTGAAAAAAAAAAATTGTAGACATTATTAAAAACCCAGCTGGGAGAGGGTGGCACACACCTTTAAACCCAGCACTCAAGATGCACAGACATGCAGACTGATGAGTTCCAAACAAGCTTGGGCTACAGAGCAGCTTCCAGGCCAGCCAGGAGTATCCAAACAAACAAAATGCAACCTAAAGCCAAATGTGGTGGATGTCTGTAATCCTAGCAGCAGGCAGAGGCAGGAGAGTCAAAATCAAGGTCAACCTATAGATGTAGACCAGACTCATAAGCATGAAACCCTGTGCACAAACGTTAGGAAGCAGCAGAATCTGAGTTCAGAGCCACTTCCAAGGATAGCCAGAGCCTGTTACAAAAACAATCAACAAAAATGCCATGCTAGGGGTTGGGCATTTAGCTCAGTGGTAGAGCGCTTGCCTAGCAAGCGCAAGGCCCTGGGTTCGGTCATCAGCTCCGGGAAAAAAAAAAAAATGCCATGCTGGGTGGTATATGCCACTAATCCCAATACTTTTTTTTTTTTTCCCCGAGACAGGGTTTCTCTGTGTAGCTTTGCGCCTTTCCTGGGACTCACTTGGTAGCCCAGGCTGGCCTCGAATTCACAGGGATCCGCCTTTATTTATGTGTGTGATTTTTTTTCCTTCCTTTTTTTTTTTATTTTTTGAGGACAATTGAGTTTCAGGGGGCTGGAGATGGCTCGCTCAGCAGTTAAGAGCACTGGCTGCTCTTCCAGAGGTCCTGAGTTCGATTCTCAGTACCCACATGGTGGCTCACAACCATCTACAATGAGGTCTGGCGCCCTCTTTTGACAGGCATGGATATTGCAAACAAAGCACTCATCCACAAAATAAAGGAAACTGAGTTTCATTCAAACTCGGCAGTACAGGCCTCTAATTCCAACTACTTGAATGACTGAGGGAGATTAGAAAATTCATGACCCAGAGTGAGCTCTGGGCAAGCCTGTCCAACTGAGACCCTGTCTCACAATGAAAAGGGCTTGGGAACACCGTAGGTTTAATCCTCAAAAGAAGTTTCAGTATTTTGGAATGTTTTATTCTAACCTCCGAATGTATCCAAGTATCTCAATGCAATATAGCATTGTCTAAGAAAATACACCTGATGCCCCTTTCAGTACACACACATAGCAACGCCCAGGCGAACCTTGTGTCATTAATACCATTCTGAGTTCCTATTGTCTTGGCAGGAAATTCAAAACAAAACCATCAGCTGAGCGGTGGGGGTGAACACACCTTTAATTTTACTAATCCCAGCACTCAGAGGCAGAGGCAGGAGGATTTCTATGAGTTGGAGGGCCAGCCTGGGCTACAGAGAAACCCTGCTGCTAAAAAAAACCCCTAAACACCCAGCCGGTGGTGGCGCATGCCTTTAATCCCAGCACTCGGTTGGCAGAGGCAAGCGGATCTCTGTGAGTTGGAGGGCCAGCCTGGGCTACAGAGGGAGTTTCAGGACAACGAGGGCTACAGTGAAACCCTGCTGCAAAACAAACAGACAAACAAATCTCTGAGACATGAAACATACTGGGGTCGAGGGCAGAAGCCAAGGCCTAGAACATGCTAGGCAAGTGCTCCACCACTAAGTCATACCCATCCAGCTCTCCCCAACCAAGACAGGTTCTTGCCAAAACTTAAGATCCTTCCTCAAAGCCTCACTCAAGTGCTGGGATTGGGGGTATGTGTCACCATAATTTAAATTTATCTAGTCTAATTAGTGAATAGGTAAGTTTAAAACATTGCCTCAGTATGTGAATGTTATGAATTTTTCCCTAAGAGCTCTTAAGATTCTGTTTTGCAATTATTAAAATAATCAGGGCAGCGAGCATGGTTCAGCAGGGTAAAGTCTCTAAAAAGATAAGGCTGAGAAACTGAGTTTGATTCCGAGAGCACACACTAGGACTCCTACAGGCTGTCTTGTCCTCCACAAGCAGTACAGGCACAGCACACTCAGTACACACACACACACACACACACACACACACACACACACACACACACGTGCAATCACTCACAGACACACAGTAAATGTAGTTAATTTTTTAAAACTAAAAATATTTACTTTTAGTACCAGGTGGTAGTACAGCACGCCTTAACAATTTTTTTTTTTCCAAGACAGGGTTTCTCTGTGTAGCTTTGTGCCTTTCCTGGATCTTGCTCCGTAGACCAAGCTGGCCTGGAACTCACAGAGATCCGCCTGCCTCTGCCTCCCGAGTGCTGGGATTAAAGGCGTGCACCACCACCGCCCGGCTTGCTTTTTTGTTTTGTTTTGTTTTCCAGAGCTGAGGACCAAACCCAGGGCCTTGCGCTTGCTAGGTAAGTGCTCTGTCACTGAGCTAAATCCCCAAACCCAACCTTAACAAGTTTTTAAAAATAAAAGTATTTATTGGGAGGCATGCCTTTAATCTCAGCACTTGGGAGGCAGAGGCAGGCAGATCTCTGTGAGTTCAAGGCCAGCCTGATCTACAGAGTGAGTTCCAGGATAGCCAGAGCTACTTGGAGAAATACCTTGGGGTGGTGGGGACATGGGGGGTGGGGGAAAAATCTCTCCATATCCATCCCTCCTTTCTGGATCTCTGGAAGTCCCCTGGGCAGGCAGTGACTGCTGCACGGATGTAACCATTGAGCCACATGTCAGTGTAAAATTAATTATACTGCAATCCTTCCTGTGACCAGCAATGGTCAAAAGCATCATTTGCATGCCTAGAGCTACTTGCAAACTGATTTCAACCCCTTCATTCAGTCCCAGAGAACTTAAAAGGTTTTTTTAACTTGGGGGGAAAAAAAAAAAGAGAGAGACTTAAAATTATTTTTTGAAAAAAGTTGCCACTGGGCTCGGTTTTCCCCACAACTAAGTTCTCCACAGAAAGGAAGGAGGGGCCGGCCGGTGACTGGCGGCTGTTCCTAGACAGTTCACTACCACAGGAAATGTGTTAGCATGGGGCACTCAGAGAGGCTGCTCGGGGAAATACAGCAGCCAGCCGGCAGATGCAGCCTCCTTGTGTATGTAAAACACCCTGACAACCCCGCGGGGGGGGGGGGGGGGGGGGAGGACGGACAGCCAAAGAGAGCCAAAAGGGAAGAAAGGGAAAAACGGAGGTAGAAAGGTCCTTCCGAAAGGGAGAAAGAATGAGAGCTAAAACAGTAAAAAGCTAAGCAACAGTGTTTTGTGTGTTTTAAAAAGTGAAAATAGAAATCCAAGTGTAACTGGCTGGTCACAGCACACGCCTTTAATCCCAGCACTAGGGCGGCAGAAGCAGATAGATCTTTGTGAGTTCTAAGCCAGCATGATCGGCAGAGTGAGTTCCAGGGCAACCAGGGACACACAGAGAAACTCTGTCTTGAAATACCAAAAGAGAAAAAAGAAAAGAAATCCAAATGACTGAGTAAGGCCAAGAATTCAGAGGAATAATATGAGAAGTTAACAGAACGGGGGGGGGGGGGGGGAGTAGGCTAGGAAGAGACAAGAATTAAGGGTAAAAAAAGAGAGAGATAAGGGGGAAGAAGAAATGAAGGAGACAGGAAGGATGTGTCCAGAAGGTGGGGGAGGGGAAACCAACTAGATAAGGAAGATTGCAGAAGGAAGAGAGACAAAGGGTGAAGAGATTGTCCGCAAACCTCTGGCCCACCCCTTCCGCGGAAGCTGGTTTGGGAGCAATTGTTAACTCATTAAAATGTTAAACAGCTGTAAGTCTAGCCTACTAATTTGCAAAGAAAAAGACTATCCTATCCCTCCAAACGTTGTGTTTTAAATTGAAATCATAATTTTAAGACAGAGAAAATAAGGCCCTAATTAAAACTGCTTAATTGGGGAGAATTTGCAATCACAGCCAGGAATGCAGGAGGCCGAGTGAGGCAGGTGTATCGCTTGGGGGCGTTGGGGGCAGAGTGAAATTCTATCCAAACACCAAAAGAGAGACACCAGCTGGATGTTGCCTCCCTGTGATCCCAATATTCAGGATGCTAAAGCACTCCTGGGGGAGTCACAGGTTTGAGACCAGCTTTTGCCAGTAAGGTTCAAGCCAGCCTTGAGTAGAATTTATTTATCTATCTATCTATCTATCTATCTATCTATCTATCTATCTATCTATTTATTTATTTATTTATTTATTATGTATGGTGTTCTGTCTGCGTGTATGTCTGCAGGCCAGAAGAGAGCACCAGATCTCATTACAGATGGTATGGTTATGAGTCACCATGTGGTTGCTGGGAATTGAACTCAGGACCTCGGGAAGAGCAGCCAGTGCTCTTAACCTCTGAGCCATCTCTCCAGCCCATAAATTAATTATTTAAAACCAACATAATTAACCAAGAAAGTACAAAATCCGTTCGAGTTTTTTTTTAATTATTAAGTAATACTGGCTAATCTACAAAAATTAAGCTTTCTGACGTCACTTCACAGTCGTCCTAAGTACCTAACTACAATTTCCAAATTGTTTTGACCTAAAGAAACTAATGCCTTTGGGGTGGGGGCTGCTCTCCAGCGCCCCCAATCCATCCAGGTGAGCGCGCAGCTCCCTCACCAAACCAACACTGTGCGGATCATTTCTTCGCTTCAAGGACTGGAAAGTCGTTGCCAACATTTCGTTACAAATCGGCCATCAAGGAGCTAAAACGCAGCTCATTTAAAGCCCCAAGGGGACTATGGCGAGGCTTAAGTGACCCACCCAGGTTGGCTGGTTAGTTCACTTGGAAAGATAGTAGGGAGCGCGCGGCTCGGGGGAAGGGGCAGAATGTGCTGCGAATCCCTTTTCCAGCTTTTTTTTTTTTTTTTTTTTTTTTTTTTGGTTTTTCGAGACAGGGTTTCTCTGTGTAGCTTTGCGCCTTTCCTAGAACTCACTCTGTAGCCCAGGCTGGCCTCGAACTCAGAGATCTGCCTGGCTCTGCCTCCCGAGTGCTGGGATTACAGGCGTGCGCCACCACCGCCCGGCTGAGACATTAGCTTTTTACTGGGTCAGAAATGGCCCAAAGTGGATTCCCTGTTCACAAAAAAAAAGGTGACTAGAGCCGAACAGGTCTTTGCCGACTTGGTGTTGTGTATTAATTACTGTAGGGAAAACACTGGACGCGAGGAAGAGAAGGGAAGCTGCTTTTTCTGTGGCGGTTTTTTGTTTTTTAAACTCGGTCTAACTATGCAGCCCAGGCTTGCCTAGAACTCGCTATGTAGACCAGGCTGGCCTGGAATTCAGGGGATCCGCTTGCCTTCCCCTCCCAAGTGCGGGGATTTTCAAAGGCGTGCGCACCACTCAGAGTGGGGGAGAGGGAGATTTTCTTCCTTGCCCCGCGGAGTAGGCGGTGGTCCTTTTTAGCCTTGGGGTCAGGACCCAGAGCTCACGTGCACTCTGGCACTCACTCCCTGCCGCTACGCCCTCCTCGGTTCCCTCTCCAAGATCCCAGACCAGCAGCACTCCAAAAACTTTCCTGAAAGTCACTGGCAGCACACACCCTCCTTCCCCCTCAAACCTCCTGGTCGCCTGCACTCCCCAAGCGGAGCCGCCGTAGCCCCCTGTCCCCAGCTTTTCCTGCCGCAGCCCTCCGCGGAGGAGAGGGGGAGGGATCTCGAACGCGGGACACACTTCAGCACGCCACAGCTCGCACTCCCCACTCTCGCCTCTCCGCGGGCTCAAGACTCCCCGACTTTCTCCAAGTGCCTGGCTCGGAGAACACCCGTTCAGGGACCTCCCGGAGGCCACGGTTGCACTTCCCCTACTGGATTTCTAGCTGATCCCGAGACTTGGGGGGCGGTGGGGGTGTTGGAATCCCCATGAGAACCCGTCCGAACCGCGGCTCAGCATCTGGGGAGCGCAGTAAGGTTCCCCGCCGGGAGCATTGTTAGCTACCCGCCACAAAACACCCGGAGCGGCCCGGGGTAGGAGGTCGCAGCGCGGGGTTGGCCCACACGAGTCATCACCGGGCTTCAATGGATGCGGAGTCTCCCAGCCCAGTAGAGATCCGCCCCCCCCAACCCCAAACCCCCGTCCCGCCAGAGTTTTAGCGCCCTCTCCCCGCACCCATGCCCTCCGCGACCGCCCCAGCTCACCCTAGGCGGCCTCCGGATCCTAGGACAGCGCGGGTCGCCCCTGCTCCCAGCCTGCACCAGCCCTTGGGCAAACTTTCCAGTTGGTCTTCGTCCGCACAACTTAGGAGCCCGGGGCTCCGACGTGTGCCGGGGAGGACGGGCCTAGGATGGACACTTACCATCCGGCTCGGTCAGGGCCCAAGCACCCGGGGTGGGCAGCTGCTCCCCCAATGTCCGCGGTGGAGAGGCAGGTAGAGGTGCATGGCTAAGGAGGGGAGAGGGTGTCCAGGGCCGAGGGCAGACCCCGGAGTTGAAGCGCCAGTTGCAGCGTGCACGAAGTGGTGCCAGGAGCGGAGTGCAAGGCCACTCAATGGCCAGGTCAGCCCCCCAAGAGTAGCGGTGTCTCCCCAGGACAGACCTCAAGGAGTGTAGCTGGGGCTCAGCTTTGGCTGGACCCTGCACCGCTGAGCGAGAGGCAAAACGCGAGCTGGATTTTCCCAAACCGGAGCTGGACTTCTCTCGACCCTTCCTCCTCCAGCCGGTCACTCCCTCCCCTTTCCCAAAAGCCCTTCCACACTCCCTCCCCCTCAAGGGAAAGTGTTGAAATCTACGGGTCATACCTCCTTTCCTGATGTGACTCTCTCAAAAAAAAAGAAATCTCTCAAATGAATGTTTTAAGAAGCAAGAAGGATCATCCAGGTGAGGTAGCATCCTGGATCCTTAATTGGGCCTGAGCGCTGTCAAACTAACCTTAACACCAAAGAGAAACCAATGACAAACCATACTTGACATACTTGATGTCTTCCACATGGTTATTTTTATTATTAGTCATTTGACCATGGACGACTTCGTGATCAGGATCACTTTCTAGGAAAGGAAAGGAAGATGCAGGGCAGGGCAGTTGGAGGGAAATTCAGGCCATGAGAAACTTCTTAGGCTTGCCACCAAAACTGAGCCAACTAGGCACATCCCAGTGTGCCGTCTGCCTCTCCCAATATAAGACATCATCGCTGTAGATGAGCACCGGTTCCAGTCAGGTGGAAGGGGGAAATTCTCATGGACTCAAGTCCTCTTCCTCCATCCCACACCTGCAGTCCGTTATGAGCACATTATAAATGTACCTAGACGGTTGTGTTTTTTTTTTTTTTTCTGAGAAATATCCCCAAACTGTCAGTCTTACACTTACCCTAATCAGAGCGTTTAATTCATTTATTTAGGTTTTTCAAGACAGAGTTTCTCTTTGAACAGTCTTGGTTGTCCTGGAACTCATTCTGTATTGCCTTGAACTCATAGAGATCCGCTTGCCTCTACCTCCCAAGTGCTGGGATTAAAGGCATGCGCCACCACGGCCTGGGCCTGGTTTTTTTTTTTTTAATGAATCTGATATTTTGGCTAGCCTTCAACTTGATGAACTTGAGCTGACTCTCCCTGTTTTACTAACAAAATGCTGAAATAAAGATTTGACACCACGCTGGGCAGTGGTGGCACACACCTTTACTCCTATCACTCCTCAGAGAGGCAGGCGGGATCTCTGTGAGTTCAAGGCCATCCTGGTCTACAAAGCACTTTCCAGGATAGGCTCCGAAAGCTATACAGAGAAACCCCTGTCTCATAAAAACCAAAAAAAAAAAAAAAAAAAAAAAAAAAGGGTTTGACACCACACCTGGCTTAAAATTTTTAAACAGATCAGGGTAACACACTTTTAATCCCAGGCACATCTCTAATTTTCAAGCCAGCCTTGGAGACCTCTTTAAACAAACCAAAAAGAATAAAGACTCCAGAGTCAACCTGAGATGGCCAGTTTAAGGGTGCTTTGGCCAAGCTGGATATGAGTTTGATCTTTGGCACCTCCCTGGTAAAGAAAACTGATTCCCACAAATCATCCTAAGTGGCATAAACACAAAATTAAGAGAACAGAAAAGTTCAAAACTGCGAGAGCCCTGCAGTAAAAAAGGAGAATCGGGACATGCTACTAAAAACCTCGTCTCAAAGGATAAAAAACAAGATGCAAGAAATTCACTGCTCCATTTATAATGGGTTATCAGGAGCGGGGCTTTTCCGATGTTTCCTGGCCTGAAGAAAACAACCAGCAGTCACCACACCACCTTAGCACAAAACAGTTCTTTCTGTGACCAGATGTGTAGGTGGCTTCTCTTCTCCCTCAACACCTGACCAATCAGCTGGGTGGCATGTATAGTCAGTCTTCTCTGCCAGAGACTACTGGTTCCACGTGCTCTTGTAGATGCTCAAGTCTTACAAAAAATGGTTTGGCATTCTGCACGTAATTTACAGAGGTCCTCTCAGGGCATCTTCCTAGACATCATTTTGCTTTTTGAAAGGGAGTCTTCCTGTGTTTTCTAGGATGGCCTGCCTCTATAGGATGCTTCTGTCTGAGCCCCCAGAGAAGCTTAGATTACAGAATCAAGTGACGACGTTGCCTATGTTCTCCCCTGTACTTTTAATTGCTGAGACAGGGTTTCACTACGCAAACTTGACTAGACCTGGAACTCACTATATAGACTGGCCTGGAGAGACTACCTCTCTGTGCCTGAAATTAAAGTACTAGGATTAATTCAAGTGCTAGAATGAAAGGTATGCACCAATATGCCTGGCATTTATATCATTCTTATTACTGTTATTATTATAAGGCTAAATGATACCGAGTCGAGCCATCTACATAATGGTAGTAGGAATTAAACTCAGATCCTAATTGTACTTGCAAGGCATGCATGTTATCCATCAATACCTGCTCCCTTCCCAAAATGGTTACAGACCTTGTCTGCCAGCCCTGGCTTGGAGGTACTGGAAGGCATTCTGCCCGATGTACGGCATCCCTAGCCCAAGTTTTTGTTGTTAGGCTTTTTTGTTTTGGGGGGTAGTTGTGTTGTGGTGGGACGGGGCCCCCTTAGCTGGCTGGCCTGAATTCCGTCCATACACCGGCTGGCCCTGCTGCTCACTGCCCTTTTAAGGAGTTCTCACCTTATCTGCATTGCTCAGTTTTACTCTGAGTTTCTCGTTTCTCTTTTGCACGATGGTTGGCATGTTAGGCAAGCACTCCAGCGCTAAGTCACTTCCCCAGTCGTAAATCATGTTGTTTTGTTAAAATTTTTACATTGGGAAAAAAACAAATTCTACGTTGATTTACTGATTTGGAGGATCAGAGTGCATGAGCTCCTGCACCCGTGTGGAGGTCAGAAGACAGCTTCCGTCAGATCTCTAACCCCGCCCCGAGGGCTTCAGGGATGGAACTCAGGTCCTCAGGCTTCGCAAGCAAATGCCCTGTTCTCTTTGAGCCACCTCAATAGTCCTGGTTGATTGATGTCCTTGAGGTGGTTCCACTCTATCCCAGGTCTTCCTGAGACTCACTGTCCACTCCAGCTGATCTGGAATCTGCAGAAATCTTCCAAGCACAGCCTCCTCATTCCTGGGATTACAGGCATGAGCCGCCACACCGCTCCCTATCTTAAAACCACAATTCTGGACCAATAAGATGCATGGTTCAGTGGGCAAAGGCACTTTCTACCTTTTATTTTTGTTTTAGTTTAGTTTTTGTTGTGTTTGAGAAAGGCTCTCTCTATGTAGTCCTGGCTGTCCTGGAACTCACTCTATCCATCAGGCTGGCCTTGAACTCAAGAGACCACCCTGCCTCTGCCTCCTGGGTGCTGGGATAAAGGCATGTGCTTCTACCTTTTTATTTATTGTGTGTGTGTTTGGAGGTCAAAACAAGTGGGATCCAGGGATTGAACTCAGGTCATCAGGCTCAGCAGCAAGAGCCACCTTAATGGCTACAGAACACACACACACACACACACACACACACACACACACACACACACACGAAATACAAATTTTCATTGCCATATCGTAGTTTGCTTAACTTGCTTCTGAAAGGCAAAAATAGGGATTCCTGCCCACCAACCATCTCAGGCTTAGTAATTTGCCAAGAAGTCCACAGGCTTTACTTACAGTTGGAAGGATGAAGACACACAGCTGGAGGAACAGATGCAGCAGGGCAGTGAAAGTGTGAAGAATCACAAAGCTCCCAGGCTCTCTCTGGACCCCTCCCTCAACTCCTTGACCACAGAAACTCAGAAAATCCTGTTTTTGAAGGGACCCAGCTCCCCACCCCTTTCCAGGAAACTGCTAGAAAGGACCAATGGTTCAAATCCAGGAATCTGTCTGCTCCCCAGCAAAGCACTCCACCCCAGAGGCTACGGATGCCCCACCCCTGAAGCTCTTCTTTAACATAAACTCCAGACTGATTAACATGATTGTTCAGAATAACTAAAGACACTCCCTGCACTCAGGAAACTCCTGCAGTTTTGGGGAGCCCTGTGACAGGATCTGGAACAAAGACCCTTATACTTGACACTAAACCACACCTGCACAATCCTAAAAACGTTTTCTCATTCAGGTTCCAAACTGATAGGAAGAGCACCAGGAACTCACAGGAGGTGTGAAGAGTGAGTGCGGACGTGACTCAGTTTAGTAGAATGCTTCTCTGACATGTCTTAGGTCCTGAGTTCTATCCTTGACAAGGCAGCAAGTTTGAGGCCAGCCTGGGTTGCATGAGACTTTATCTGTTTTTCCAGAAAACAGCTGTGGGTGGGAATTGACTAATACAAGGGTAGTGAGAAGGCTCAGCAGATTCAGAGCACTGTGCCTCAGTTTCCCTGCAGGTGACCATTGGGCTGGGGAAGAGCAAAATATGGAACACTTCATGAATTTTGGGGTCATCCTTGCACAGGGTCCATGCTAATTTTCTCTATATTGTTCCTAAATCAGCAAGATACCTAGTCTTGGGCTGGAGAGATGGCTCAGCCGTTAAAGGCTAGGCTCACAACCAAAAATATAAGAGTTCGGTTCCCAGCACCCATGGCTGTCTCTCCAGCCACCAAAAAAAAAAAAAAAAAAAAAAAAAAAAGATACCTAGTCTTTTTTTTTTTTTTTTTTTTTCTCGAGACAGGGTTTCTCTGTGTAGTTTTGCGCCTTTCTTGGAACTCACTTTGTAGACCAGGCTGGCCTCAAACTCACAGAGATCCTCCTGCCTCTGCCTCCCGAGTGCTGGGATTAAAGGCGTGTGCCACCACTGCCCAGCAAGATACCGAATCTTAAATATACATATAAATGCCATGCCGGATGTGGTGGTACACGCCCTGGATCCAGGCACTTGGGAGACAGAAGCAGGCAGATCTCTGTGAATATCTTGGTCTGCACAGAAAGTTTCCAGTCAGCCAAGGCTACAAAGTGAGAAAAACAAAGAGAAGGAGAGAGAGAGGAACACAAAGGAGTATAGAGCTGTAAACATGTAGTTCAGTGCTTGCCTGGCATTCAAAAGACCCTCAGTTCGCCACACATTAAAACTGATAAGGAGGCAGGGAGGTGCAGTGGCTCACACCTGTAATCCCAGCAGTCAGAAGGCCCACAGAGGATGGCAGTCAGTTTGAAGTCAGCCTAGTGTAAAAATCAGCCCTTGTCTCAAACCTAAATAAAAAAGGGCTAGTCGGTTGATTCAGTGGATCAAGTCAATCGCTGCTCAGCCTGATGACCTGAGTTTGATTCCCAGAACCCACACATGGGAGAGAATCTACTTTTCCTCTGAGTTCCACCCCACCTCCAAACATCATCAGTATGATTTTTTTCCCCCAGAGCTGAGGACCAAACCCAGGGCCTTGCGCTTGCTAGGCAAGCGCTTTACCACTGAGCTAAATCCCCAACCCCGATTTTTTTTTTAATTAAATAAGTAAAAGAGCCAGGCAGTGGTGATGCATGCCTTTAATCCCAGCACTCAGGGAGGCAAAGGCAGTGGGATTACTGGGAGTTCAAAGTCAGTCTGGTCTACAGAGTGAGTTCCAGGACAGCCGGAAATACACGGAGAAACAAAAACAAACAAACAAAGTAAAAGAACTGGGCTTGGAGGGGCATGCCTGTACTTGAGGAACTGGAAGAAGGAGGAGCCGAGATTCAAGATCATCCCTGGCTGGAGAGGGAGTTTGAGGCTAGTCTGGGAGACATGCACTGATGTCTTAAAATAACAATAATACTAACACACCAGGGTACGTTTACTGCAGAGGATCTGAATAGAAGCACACATGAGATTTCAGTGTAAAAGGGAGCTGGAGAAATGGGCCGGCAGTTGAGAGCACTCCTTGGCCTTCCTGACGACCTGCTATTTCCAGCACATACATGGTGGCTGACAACTATCTTTAACTCCAGAAAAGGCAATCAAACAGGTTTCTTGCCAGGTGGTGGCTGCGGCGGCGGCGGCAGCGGCGACAGCGCACGCCTTTAATTACAGCACTCAGGAGGCAGAGGCAGACAGATCTCAGTGATTTCGAGGCCAGCCTGGTCTACAGAAAGAGTTCCAGGTCAGCCAGGGTTGCCTTGAAAACAAACAAACAGATAAATAAATAAATAAATAAATAAATAAATAAAATAAAATAAACTTCATTTTCTTAATCCATTCTTCAGTTGACGGGCATCTAGGTTGTTTCCAGGTTCTGGCTATTACGAATAGTGCTGCTATGAACATAGTTGAGCATGTATCTTTGTGGTATGATTGAGCATTCCTTGGGTATATGCCCAAGAGTGGTATGGCTGGGTCTTGAGGTAGATCGATTCCCAATTTTCTGAGAAACTGCCAGACTGATTTATTTATTTTGGGTTTTTTGTTTTGTTTTTTGTTTTTTCAGGATAAAGTTTCTCTGTAGCTTTGTGTCTTTCCTGGACCTTGCTTTGGAGACCAGGCTGGCTTCTAACTCACAGAGATCCACCTGCCTCTGTCTCCTAAATGCTGGGATTAAAGGCATGCACCACTACCGCCTGGCTGTCTTTTAATTTCTGATGTTTTTATTTTCTGTGAGCGACTGTACTCTCTGAATGTGTGCTACTCACCACAGGTGTGCCTGGTGCCCACAGAGGCCAAGAGGACATCCAGTCCCTGTAACTGGAGTTACAGATGGTTTCGAGTTACAGCCAGCTCTCCAGCCTACTGTTTTACTTTGTAAAAGATTAATCTGCTTCTGTTGCTGGAGAGATGGCTCAGCAGTTAAGAGCACTGGTTGCCCTTCCAAAGGTCCTGGGTTCAATTCCCAGCACCCACATGGCAGCTCACAACTGTCTGTAACACCCTCACACAGACATGCATGCAGGCAAAATACCAATGCACACAAAAAATTAAAAATAAATAAATAATATAAAGTATTAATAATAATGATATCAAAGATCAATCTGTTTTACTTTATTTATATTAATATTTTGCATGCATGTATGTATATGCACCGTGTGTGCCTGGTGCCCATGGTGGTCAGAAATGGGCATCAGATCCTGTGGAACTGGAGTTGTGGATGGTTGTGAGCCACCATGTTAGTGCTGGGAACTGAATCCTGGTCCTCTGCAAGAGTGGCCAGAGCTCGTTGTTTTTTTTTTTCCATTCAATGATTATATTTATGATATTCATTAATTACATTAATTGTATTGATTTATTACATTCATGATATTATGTCCTGATATTACTGTCCATTTGTGGAGTTTTTCCATCACACAAAACAGAGGTTCTGTACTTAGGAAATCATTGCTCTATATTCCTTTCTTCTCTGTCTTGAGATAACGTCTAATCTTTCTGTCTCTGTGAATTTGTATATTCTATATATTTCATGGTGACCAGGGCTCTTCACCACTGAGCAATAACACTGAGCCATCTCTCTAGCTTGTTTCTGTTGTTTTGTTGGGACAAGGTCTTATGTAGCCCAAGCTGGCTTTGAACTCACTATACAACCCAAGATGATCTTTTGTTTTGTTTTGTTTTGTTTTGGTGTTTTTTTGAGACAGGGTTTCTCTATGTAGCCATGGGTATCTTGGAACTCACTTTCATCTAGGCTGGTATCAAACTCAAGGATAATCTTCAACTCCTAAACAATGGAATGACAGGTCACCACCAGCACACCTGCTTTTCCCCAAATACCACTTACACCTCTATCAGTCGGTCATCTCCTCTAGGGCTATAATCAGAGGGTGTCTCCATTCCACTTCAAGCATCTCTGGGGCTGGGTGTGGTGGTGCAGTGCCTTAATCCCAGCAGCCTAAAGGAAGACTCAGGCAAAGCTCTGTGAGTTCCAGGCCAAGGAGAGAAAGAAAAGAAGGAAACCAAAAATGCTGTCACAAATCTACAATCGCAGCAATTGGGAAATTGGGGCAGGATAGAAGGACCCCAAATTTCAAGCCAGCCTGAGCTATACACTGCAAGCCACAGACTAGCTAGTCAGGGCTACCCTGTGAGATTCAGTCTCAAAATAAAACTAAAGAGTAACAACAACAGTAAGACCCAAAACATAAAGAAAGAAATATTCGAAGTTGGGAAGGAAAAAGGGTGAGCGTGTTGTTGGAGGGAACAGAGAAACTGGAAAGGAGGAATGGGTATGTGTGTGTGTGTGTGTGTGTGTGAACTGGATACAAACACATTTCATACATGTAGGAATATTACATTTAACAAAATACAGCAGGGGACCAGCGAGAGGGCTGGGTGAGTAAAGGTACTGCTGCCAAGCCTGACTACCTGACTAGATCTCCAGGTTCCACACGGTGGAAGGAGAGAACAGAGTGT
This sequence comes from Peromyscus maniculatus bairdii, assembly GCF_049852395.1. Classification (NCBI taxonomy): domain Eukaryota; kingdom Metazoa; phylum Chordata; class Mammalia; order Rodentia; family Cricetidae; genus Peromyscus; species Peromyscus maniculatus. Next base: position 25,539,571 of record NC_134872.1, on the reverse strand, counting down.
CTGCAAGGGCCCTCTGACCAATACACGCAAATGCACACATGCACACCCATGAACATATGTACAAGCTAAATAAAATCCAATGGAAAACAAAAAATTAATTGGGTAATGCCATGGCAATATTTTTATCTTAGACATCAGCACTAAATATACATAATAATATACCATTTTAAACTAGGTAGCAATAGCAAACACCTTTAATCCCAGCATTCAGGAGGCAGAGGCAGTATAGAGCAATTTCCAGGATAGCCAGAGGTATACAGAGAAACCCTGTCTGAAAAGACAAACAAAACAAAAGCCAGGCAGTGGTGGCACATGCCTTTAATCCCAGCACTCGGGAGGCAGAGGCAGGCAGATCTCAGTGAGTTCAAGGCCAGCCTGGGCTACAGAGCAAGTTCCAGGACAGGCTCCAAAGCTACACAGAGAAACCCTGTCTCGAAAATCCAAACAAAAACAAAACAAAACAAAAAATAACCCAACAACAAAATATCTATATTTGTATACACACACACACACACACACACACACACACACACACACACAATTTTATTACCTCTGGGCTGTTGTTGAATGCAGTCATCTCCCACCTCCTGAGATAGAAACCTTCGTCCCATGTGTGTCAAAGTGGTACAATAGGACATCCCCAGGCTCTTCGTGTCATTTTGCACAGAATACTAGGGATGTAGCTCAGGGGAGTTAAGTGCTTGCTTAGCACACACTGCCCTGGGTCCATCCTCTGTACTACATCAAACCAACCATGGTGTTCAAGGTCTGTAATCCCAACACTCTGGAAACAAATAGGAAGACCAGGGGTTCAAGGCTCTGATGTGTAGCAAATTGAAGGTCAGACTGGCCTATATGAGACTCTATCTAAAAAAAAATAAAATAAAACATAAATCACCCTGTAGGCACTGCTGACCTGTCATCCCAGCACTCCAGAGTCCAGAGATATGAGCATAAGAAGTTCATGGTCGCCTTTGGATAGAGAGGGAGCTTGAAGGCCAGCCTGGACCACATAGACCTTCTCAAGGAGAGAGGAAGGGAGTCCCCAAGAAAACACTTGCCACCACACCCATTTAAATATACATTATTTTTAGAAGTCCTGGGAGCCAGGGGTGATGATACACATCTTTAGTACCAACCCTTGGGAGGCAGAGGCACTTGGATCTCTGCAAGTTCAAGGCCAACCTAGTCTACTGTTACCGGCTTAGTTGGTGAACCTAGGAGCCTGCAGTGTGAAATGAGGTGGACTGGAAACTCTCATGCAGCAGCCATCTTTACTCAGGGCACCGGACCATTTGTATTTTGAGGGTTTTCTGCGAGCTAGACAAGGTCACAGGAATGTAGGCCATATACAGTCACAGGGCAAGGTCATATGAGTTTAGGCTGTAGGCAGTCACAGGGCAAGGTCACATGAGTTTGGGGTGTATACAATCAGGACAACTCCTGTTTAGAAACATCATTCGGAGTAAGATGGGTAAAATAATAGGTGATCTAAAGGAAAAGCCACTCCTGTTTACGACACCAGGGAGGGGCATGAAAGCACATTCCAGGGACAACCCATGTTTTGAAGGAAAGGAGGTTGCAAGACTATTGTCTTGTTTACTTATTTTCTCAAAAGCTCTCAGAAATCTCTTCATAGCCTCATTCATAGACAGCTTGCTGACATCACTCTCTTTTTCATTTTTTTTTAAATTTATTTTGGTTTTTTTTGAGACAGGTTTTTGTTTTGTTTTGTTTTTTTGTTTTTCGAGACAGGGTTTCTCTGTGTAGCTTTGGGGCCTTTCCTGGAACTCACTCTTGTAGCCCAGGCTGGCCTTGAATTTACAGAAACCCTGCCTGCCTCTGCTGGGATTAAAGGCGTGTGCCACCACTGCCCAGCCAAGCTTTCATTTTTAAAATGCAGTATGTCCAGGGCTGTTTTTGTGTTGTTATTGTTTTGGTTTTTGAGACAGGGTTTCTTTGTGTACTCCTATCCTGGAAATCTTGTAGACTAGGCTGGCCTCCAACTCAAGAGGTCCATCCACCAGCCTCTGCCAAGTGAAAAAATGTATGAAAAACTTCTGCTGTAACTGTTCAACATCAAAACTTTAATTCCTTCAAAAATCTTATAAATGAGCCGGGCGGTGGTGGCGCATGCCTTTAATCCCAGCACTCGGGAGGCAGAGCCAGGTGGATCTCTGTGAGTTCGAGGCCAGCCTGGTCTACCAAGTGAGTTCCAGGAGAGGGGCAAAGCTACACAAGAGAAACCCTGTCTCGGAAAACCAAAAAAAAAAAAAAAAAAAAATCTTGTAAATGACGTGTTTAATCTATATCATTACTGGGATGGGTATACGTAAAATTACTTGACCATGTTAGAATAGAATTTTATGCTAGAATTTTCCAAATATGCCATTGTTGAGGGCCCAGGTTATTATTAAACCAAATCTTAGGCCCAGAGGAACTAGGTCTCCATTGTGCCAAGCCATTACCCTGTGGGTGGACAGTGGAAAATAATGTAATTATGAACATGCCATAGAACTTCCTTAAGTATAATTATACCACTGACTATTATCCAAGAAACAGTTAGAAACAAATCTCCCATGAGGACCCTGATCAATTAACGTACAGTTATGAAGCTCAATGATTTTTCTTCTCATTCAGCATCTGGACCAAAGAACAGGGATATATTTATAATTTACATAAAAATAGTAATATGCTGGGCGGTGGTAGTGCATGCCCTTAATCTTAGCACTCGGGAGGCAGAGGCAGGTGGATCTCTGTGAGTTCCAGGCCAGCCTGGTCTACAGAGGGAGTTCCAGGATAGCCAGGGCTACACAGAGAAACCCTGTCTCAAAACAAAACAAAACAACAAAACAAAACAAAACAAAACAAAACAAAACAGGCACTGGATAGACATGCTCTGTCAGAAGCACTCATCATATTTATACAGGTCATCATGGGGGAAAAAAGATTCTTCTCCTTTGTTGCAAATGGCCTTAACTCTGCCCCATGAGGGCAGGCTTGAATTCTGATGTTTTCTCCTTCAGCTGGACAGTTATTACCTCTCTGGTGATGTCCACTATCTCCACACCTTTGGTTAGATGTCCTTCTTGATTGGCAGGGGCCAGAGGAGCCAGAGAAGAATCCAGAGATGAGTAGCTCAGTAGATCCATCTGCAAGAGCAGACACACTTCCCTTCCCAATCTCCTTTAGCCACCCAGGCTGTCTCAAATTGTTTATACCACACAGTCTTGCTTAAAGGCAGTTCAGAGTGTTCTGTAAAGAAACGTTTTTGAGTATAAAAGAGAGAGAGAGAGAGAGAGAGAGAGAGAGAGAGAGAGACAGAGAGAGAGAGAGAGAGAGAGAGAGAGAGAGAGAGAGAGAGAGAGAGAGAGTAATATAATACAACAAGGATCAAATTCATATAATTGTTGACACTGGGCCTTCCCCTGATTTACTAATTTGGGCTGGTGAGATGGCTCAGTGGTTAAGAGCACTGACTGCTCTTCCAGAGGGATCCTGGTTCAATTCCTAGGACTTCCATGGCAGCATTCCAGTTCCAGCGAGACTCAACACTTTCACACAGACAATACATGCACGCAAAACACCAATGTACACAAAATAAAAATACATTTAAAAAGTAGAAAGAGTTTATTTTTTATTTTATTTTATTTTATTTTTGGTTTTTCGAGACAGGGTTTCTCTGTGTAGCTTTGCACCTTTCCTGGAACTCACTTGGTAGCCCAGGCTGGTCTCGAACTCACAGAGATCCGCCTGCCTCTGCCTCCCGAATGCTGGGATTAAAGGCGTGTGCCACCACCGCCTGGCTATTTTTTATTTTTAAGGCAAGGAGCAAAACACCAACGCACACAATATAGAAATCAATCAATAAATAAAAAGAGAGTTCACAATCAATAAATAAAAAAGAGTTCATCTTTTATTTTTAAGGTAAGGACCCAACCCAAACCCAGAAGGACAAACATGGTATGTACTCACTCATAACTGGATACTAGATATAAAGCAAAGAACAATCAGACTGCAGCCCACAGAACCAGGGAGGCTACATAGCAGGGGAGACCCTAGGATGACTGTGGCTTATAATAAGTTTTGGTTTTACTCAATCACTGGGCAAGCCTCAGTGAAACATTTCACTGTTAGGATAAGAAAGTGTACTGTATCAAGCTGATAATAGAAAAATAAACAATAAATAAACAAACAAATAAACAAATAAATAAATAAATAAATAAATAAATAAATAAATAAATAAATAAATAAATAATATGGAAAAAAAAGGGTAAGGATACTTTAAAGGAGTGCTCTAAAACCATGTCCCGGGGCTAGAGAGATGGCTCAGAGGTTAAGAACAGAGTTCAATTCCCAGCACCCACATGGTGGCTCACAACCATCTGTAATGAGATCTGGTGCCCTCTTCTGGCCTGCAGGGATACATGCAGGCAGAACACTGTATACATAATAAATAAATAAATCTTTAAAAAATAAAAATAAAAAAAATAAAACCACGTCCCCTCCAGTCCCACTTACTGTTCACTAGATTCTCTCCTGGAGGCCCTCAGTTCAAGTGTTTCCTTCCATTTTACCACTTCTACATCCACAGCCCTTCTGCAAAGTTCGTTTCCGGTCAAGTTAGGTCAGTTTCCGTTCTCGGTGCCTCCCTCCCCGTCGTCATGTGCTAGTTTATGTAGGAGTCAGTTAATGCAGGGTCTCAATCTCCCTGCAGGGTACCTACCCATTTGGGGTGAGGATGTGCAAACTGGGGTTCCAAAGCTATCCATGATTACCCCAAGACTCTGATTCTTTCTTAGTCCTCCCAATAAACTGTCATCAAACAAACAGCACAGTCAGTGTCAATATGTAATGGTTGAGAAGTATCTCGACAAAAGCCGACTAATTACAGCAAGTTCAGACTGTAGAGTTTGTACAACCAAGGATGGGTACAACCTTTTTTTCTTTTTTTGTGGAGTATGAGAAATTTGTGTATAAAACATATACTCCTTGTCCTTTCAAAGGGCCATCTATAAAAGCATTAAAATCACAGGTGGTGGTGGCACACGCCTTTAATTCCAGCACTTGGGAGGCAGAGGCAGGTGCAGATCTGTGAGTTGAGTTTGAGGCCAGCCTGGTCTACAGAGTGAGTTTCAGGACAGCCAGGGCTACACAGAGAAACCCTGTCTGGAAAAACAAACAAAACAAAACAAAAAAAGAGGGGGCTGAAGAGATGGCTCAGGGGTGAAGAGCACTGACTGCTCTTCCAGAGGACCGGGGTTCAATTCCCAGAACCCACATAGCAATTCACTCCTGTCTGTAACTCCAGTTTCAGGGGACTCCAACATCTATAGGATTTTTACATCTTTAAAAGATTGATCCTGGGGCTGGAGAGATGGCTCAGCGGTTAAGAGCACTGCTTGTTCTTCCAGAGGTCCTGAGTTCAATTCCCAGCAACCACATGGTGGCTCACAACCATTTGTAATGAGGTCTGGTGCCCTCTTCTGGTCTGCAGATAGAGCACTGTATACATAATAAATAAATAAATCTAAAAAAAATAATAATAAATAAAAGATTAATCCTTGGCCATCTTAATTAGCATTCTCAAAACCAAGTTTTGATAATAATAACTTTTAAATTTGTTCCCCTTCTACTTGTTTTTAGAAATCTTTAAGTCTCGGGGCTGGAGAGGTGGCTCAGCAGGTAAGAACACAGGCTGCTCTTCCGGAGGACTGACTGCCTATAACTCCACTCTCAGTTAATCTGACACGCTCACACAGACATATATGCAATGTGCACGAAGTAAAAATAAATAAGTTATTAAAAAAAATCTCTAAGCCTCTCTATGAAGTCAGCACAAGGCTCAGAGGGACCTCGTATAATTTTTATATGACTAGAAACAGCGTTTTCATAAGCTCTCCCAAATTCTCCACCTCACCCGTGGAGAAGTGCCCTCACCTTCCTTAAGCATTTCCAATCGACCTAAAATTGAGCAGGGATCTTTTCCCCTTGTTTAGATGCATTTTCAGTATCCTCTGGACTCTGTCCCAAACCTAAAGTTCTAAAGTTTCTTCTGGAAACTAGGGCTTACAATCAGAAACAACCTGCAAACGACCGCCAGTCATTGTATTTGTAAGGCTTGTACTCCTCCTTTCTTTAAAAGTTATGTGTAAGCTGGGCACCAAGCCAAGCCTTTCCCAGGTTCTGCTCCAGTATTCTCGCTCCCGTTCTTCTGGGAGGTTCCCCACTCTCTTTATCTCATAACCAACCTCGGGTCTCTGATTCCCGGCCACACTTGTTACCCTTCTAGTTGGCAGTGTGAACTCGGGTGAGTGGAGCGTAAAGATGAAGCAGACCAGAACTGAAGTCTCCTGCAATAGCCATCTTTACTCAGGGCATCAGACGTTATTCTGAGGTTATTCTGGGGGTTAGGCAAGGTCATAGGAGCTTAGGCTCTATACAGTGAGGAGGGCAAGGTCACAGAGTTAATGCTGTCACAAAGACCACTCCTGCTTGGAAGCAACATTCTGAATAATAATGGGTAAGAAGATAAGGTAATCTGAAGTACACCTACTCCAATTATTACACCCTGGCGGGACACCTGCAGAAGACACCAGTTTGGTTCCCAGAACCCACACAGAAGCTCACAACCATCTGTAACTCCACTTCAGGGGATTCTAGGCTCTCTTCTGGCCTCTGCAGGCGCCGTACATGCCAGTAAAACATTCACTGAATCTACACTAAAAAGAAAAAGGGGAAGATATAAAAATGACAAAAGGTAGATTATTGAAACTTTGATGAAAAGAAAAAGAGAATATGAATATGGTAAGATAAAACTCAATTTTTGAATCTACTTTTAAAAAGGAACTACTTGTTTTAAATAAGATAAGTAATGAAATTTTTTGTCTGAATTTGTCAAATGTTACTGGACTGGACATTGTTATATATTAATGGAGTTTTTATCTGAATCTGTCAAATGTTAATGGACTCGACATCGTTAATGTAATTCTTGACTGTATATATTGTATATACTTATTGGATAGTTTTTCTTGTATTAGTTATAAGCTTTTTAAAAAATTTTAGACAAAAAATGGGGAAATGTGGTGGTATTGTGTTCCCCAAAATATTGTGCACCCTAATAAACTTTTCTGGGGTCAGAGAACAGAACAGCTACTAGATACAGAGGCTAGAAAATGGTGGCACTCACGCCTTTAATCCTAGCATTCCAGAGATCCTCTGGATCTCTGTGAGTTCAGGGCCACATTGGAAACAGCAAGGCCTGGTGACTCACACCTTTAATCCCAAGAAGTGAGCCGTTAATCTCAGGGAGTGATGGCAGAAAGCAGAAAGATTTATAAGGTGTGAGGACCAGAAACTAGAAGCATTTGGCTGGTTAAGCATTCAGGCTTTGAGCAGCACAGTTCAGCTGAGACCCATTCCGGATGAGGACTCAGAGATTTCCAGTCTGAGGAAACAGGATCAGCTGAGAAATTGGTGAGATGAGGTAGCTGTGACTTGTTCTGCTTCTCTGATCTTCCAGCATTCACCCCAATACCTGGCTCCAGTTTGTTTTTTATTAATAAGACATTTTAAGATTCCTGCTACATAGGGTCCCTTTATTGTTTGCTGCTGCAGATGCCAGCTGTCTGTCCCTCAAGCTTCAAGTGATTCTCCTGGTTTTTTTTTTTTTTTTTTTTTTGGTTTTTCAAGACAGGGTTTCTCTGTGTAGCTTTGTGCCTCTCCTGGGACTCACTTGGTAGTCCAGGCTGGCCTCGAACTCACAGAGATCCGCCTGGCTCTGCCTCCTGAGTACTGGGATTAAAGGCGTGCGCCACCACCGCCCGGCCAATTCTCCTGTTTTTAAGAGTTGTTTATTTAATGTATAGGAATGCTCTATCTGCATGTACAACTTTATGTCAGAAGAGGGCAGCAGATCCCATTATTATAGATGGTTGTGAGCCACCATGTGGGGGCTGGGAATTGAACTCAGGACCTCTGGAAGAGCAGCCAGTGCTCTTAACCACTGAGCCATCTCTCCAGCACCCCCTTGACCTCCCATCTTGAAGAGAGCATTGGGATTGCAGAAGGCTGCTGCCTACTGCACCCAGCAGTCCAGGTTCTAAGGATTCGAACTCAGGCCCTCACACTTGGCTCAGCAAAGACCTTGCCCATTGAGCCATTTTCCCAGTTTCCTTAAAATAAAAAATAAATACTTTTTTTTTTTTTTTTACATAGTGTTCTGCCTGCATGTACACCTGCAGGCCAGAAGAGGGCGCCAGATCTCATTACAGATGGTTGTGAGTCATCGTGTTTTTGCTGAGCAATCTCTCCAGTTCTCTTTAAAAAAATTTTTTTTTAATTTTTTATTTAACTTAGGGTTGCCCGTGTTAGACTCAAACTTATACACTTGAGGACAATCTTGAATTTCTGACCCTCCTCTCTCCACCTCCCAAGGGTTGATATTACAGGTCTATGCCAGCAGACCTAGATACTTTTTCTTTTCATTTGCTTGTCTCTTTTGAGACAGGGTTTCTCTAAGCAGTCCAGGCTGGCCTGGAACTCACTCTGTAGACCAGACTGGCTTTGAACTCGCAGAGATCCGCCTGCCTCGGCCTCTGCCTCCCGAGAGCTGGAATTAAAGGCGTGCGCCTCCGCCGCCGCCGCCGCCGCCGCCGCCGCCACCGCCACCACCACGCACCTGGTTTAGTCTTAAGTCTGTAGACTTTGTAGTCTCCCCAACTCACTCATAAAACAGTTCTCTTCCTTTTTCACCTCTCCAAACTCCAGGCACACTCCTTGGATATTATAAACAGCTGGAAGATTATACTTACATATTTGTTGTCACTTGCCCTTGTATGAACAACTTCGTAGGACGTTTACCTTGCATTTTTCCATCCTTCTGGAACCCACGGCTTTGTGCAACCTGAGCAGCTCCCTACCGCTGAGATACAATGCCAGCCCTCTCTTCCTCATTTCTGTGTCGCCGCTGTATAACGGAAGACTTGAAGACAAGTAGGGCTCATAGCATGCTTATTAAAAATCAGATACCAATATGCAGCATGGGGGTTGGGGATTTAGCTCAGTGATAGAGCGCTTGCCTAGCAAGCACAAGGCCATGGGTTCAGTCCTCAGCTCCAACAAAAACAAGAACAAAACAATATGCAGCATGGAGCCCCACAGCTACAATCCCAGCACTCTGGAGGTAGAGGCAAGAAACTCAGGCATTCAGGTCCTTCTCAGATACATAGTGGGTTCAAGACCTGCCTCAACTAATGAAACCCTATCTCAGAAAACCAAACTAGGGCCAGCTTTTAGTCTCAGCATTCAGGAAGTCTAGGCAATGGTAAGTCTGGTCTACTTAGCAAGGACAGCAGGGGTACATAGTGAGATCCAGTCTCGAAAGAAACAAAAGCAAACCCCACAAAAACAAATTAGGGGTTGAAGACATGACTCAGAAGCATGTAATGCTCTTGCAGAAAACCCGAGTTTGTTTTCTAGAACCTAAGTGAGGCAGTTGGCAATCACCCATAATGCCGGCTCCAGAAGATCCAGCGCCCCCTTCTGACCTCTAAAAGCATTCACAAACAGGTTGCATCCACTTGCACAGACCTGTGTATACGTAAAAATAAAATTTGAAAATAAAAATGAAGGTCGGGTGGTGGTGGTGCATGCCTTTAATCCCAGCACTTGGGAGGCAGAGCCAGGCGGATCTCTGTGAGTTCGAGGCCAGCCTGGGCTACCAAGTGAGTTCCAGGAAAGGCACAAAGCTACACAGAGAAACGCTGTCTCGAAAAATCAAAAAAAAAAAAAAAAAAAAATCAAAATGAATATAAACAATTAATTGTCCTACGTTATTTGTTTGTTTATTTATTTATTTATTTATTTATTTATTTATTTATTTATTTATTTATTTATTTATTTATTTATTTAAGCTGGGTTCGAACTCACAAAGGTCTGCCTGCCTCTGCCTCCTGAGTGCTGGGCGTGCGCCACCACCGCTCGGCTTGTCCTACCTTATTTAAGATATAGGACATTTAATATCTTTTCTATTTCATAGTATTTTAGAATGCAAATGGAGTCAAGAGTAGTGTTCAACAGGCTTTTTTGGAACCTGTGAGATGGGTCCGTGGGTAAGGTGCTCCCTGCTGAGCCGGATGACCTCGGTTCAGTCTCTCAGACCCACATGTTAGAAAGGAGAAAACGGGATTCTAGTTGTCTTCTGACCTGGGGTGTCCTGGCACATGCCGACCCCCAACACACACACACACACACACACACACACACACACACACACACACACACACACAAATGTAATTTAAAAAAGAAATCTTGCCGGGCATCTTTAATCTCAGCACTCAGGAGGCAGAGGCAGGCAGATCTCTGTGAGTTCGAGGCCAGCCTGGGCTACAGAGTGAGATTCAGGAAAGGCACCAAAACTACACAGAGATACCCTGTCTCGAAAAACCAAAAAAAAAAAAAAAAAAAAAGAAATCTTTTTAGGGCTGAAGTACAGTACAGTAGTTTTTATTAGCTCTTGATTCAATTCTTTTTATTGTTGTTGTTATCATCATCAAAATGTAGATTTAATTTTTATTTTATGTGCATGATTACTGGGCCTGCATGCATGTATATGCATCATGCCTGCCCTAGGAGTTCAGAAGAGGGTGTTGACCCCCTGGAATTGAAGTTCTGCATGGTCGTGAGCCATCATGTGGGTACTAGGAACATCTGGGTCTTCTTCAAGAAGAAGTGCTCTTACTCACTGAGCCATCTCCCAAGCCCCTCATGTTTTTGCTTTTGTTTTTGTTTTTTGAAAATATTTCTTCTTTTTAATTTTTTGTTTGCTTTTTTCAAGACAGGGTTTCTCTGTGTAGTTTTGGTGCCCGTCTTGGAACTCACTCTGTAGACATGGCTGGCCTCGAGATCTGCCTGCCTCTGCTCCCGAGTGCTGGGACTAAAGGCGTGTGCCACCACTGCCGGGGGGAACATTTTTAAATAAAATAAAAATAAACATTCCTCTTGCCTGCAGGATGTGCTCGGGTAAAGGTGGTGCAGAGACCAAACGAGGCTGGCCCAGCTTGAGGCCCACACCATGAGAGGGAGCTCACTCCTGAGAGCCAGGACACGAAGGACGGATGGCTCAGAGCACTAGGAAAGAACAACAACAAAGTCAATGATTCCTAAAGATAGTCTGCGAGACGCCTAGATCGGTGCCTACCCTGACTGTCGTCAGAGAGACTTCACCCAACAATTAAAAAAACAGATGCAGAGACCCACAGCCAAACAGTAGGCAGAGCTGGAGGAATCCAGCAGAAGATGGGGAGGAAGGATTGTAGGAACCAGTTGGGTCAAGGACACCCCAAGAAAACCCACATAACCACCTAACCTTGGCTCCTAGGGTCTTGACTGAACCTACAGCCAAGGAGCCTGTGTGGCGCTGCCTAGACCTTCAGCATGTATGTTATGGATGAGTAGCTTGGTCTTCAGGTGTGAGGCTCCTAACAGTGGGAGCAGGGGGTCTCTGACTCTGTTGCCCGCCTTGGGGATCCTTTCTTCTTGCCAGATTGCCTCATCCAGCTTAAGAGGTGAGAAGGTGCCTGGTCTCACTCAGCTGGACCATGACTGGCTGGTGTCCATGAGTAGACTACTCTTTTCTGGGGAGAAGCAGAGAGGATGGAGTGGATGTGGGGAAGAGGGATTGGAAGGAAAGGAGGAGGAGGACACTTTGGTCTGGATGTAAAATACGAACAAATAAATTAAGAAAATATGCCTACACCTCCTAATCAGATGGTGGATGATCACATGATTTTCGTAAAGTTTTTATACAGCATGTATGGCTGCAGGCCAGAAGAGGGCACCAGATCTTATTACAGGTGGTTCTCATTACAGGTGGTTGTGAGCCACCATGTGGTTGCTGGGAATTGAACTCAGGACCTCTGGAAGAGCAGCCAGTGCTCTTAACCTCTGAGCCATCTCTCCAGCCCCCATGATTTTACTTTTCTTTCTTTCTTTTTTTTTTTTTTTTTTGTTGTTTTTTTGTTTTTTTTCGAGAGAGAGGGTTTCTGTGTAGCTTTGCGCCTTTCCTGGAACTCACTTGGTAGCCCAGGCTGGCCTCGAACTCACAGAGATCCGCCTGGCTCTGCCTCCCGAGTGCTGGGATTAAAGGCGTGCGCCACCACCGCCCAGCTGATTTTACTTCTTAAAAGAGACCCAAGAGGGCTGGAGAGATGGCTCAGTGGTTAAGAGCACCGACTGTTCTTCCAGAGGTCCTGAGTTCAATTCCCACAACACATGGTAGCTCACAACCATCTGTAATGAGATCTGGTGCCCTCTTCTGGCCTGCAAGGATACATGCAGGCAGAATACTGTATGTATAATAAATAAGATAAATCTTTTTTTTTTTTAAAGGGACCCAAGAGGTGGATTCATGGCTGCTCTTTTTAAGCCTACTTAGGAGGCAGTCATTGGCCAGCCCTTGAGTGTACTCCAATAAAAGTCAAGCTTGCTTCAAATTCGGCTCAAATTGTGGTAGTGGTCTTATTCTCGCCATTGGGATGAACAGACACAAGCTTGCTCTCTGATTTCCTTTTTGTTTGTTTGGGACAGCGTCTCTTTCATGCACAGGGGTGCATGCCACCATGTCCAGTTACTCTGGTGCTGAGGACCATACTCGGACTTGCTGCATGCTAGATAACTTAGCTACACCTGCAAGCCCTTAATCTTATACTTCCAACAGGGTTTTACCCTGTAGCCCAGGCTAGCCTTGAAGGAACCTTGTAGAGCAGGCTGGCTCCACACTCTTGACACTTTTCCTGCCTCAGACTCTCCAAGGCTGTCATCACAAGCAGGAGCCACCACGCTAAGGGACCTTAGGTCTTAGGATCCTAAGATGGCACAAAGGGTACAGGCACTTCCTACTAAACCTGAAGACCTGAGTTCAATCCCCAGGAGCCACATGGTAGAAGAAGAAAAGCAACTGATTCCAGAAGTTGTGTTGTGACCCCCACATGTGTGCTCCCCCAACCACACCATCAAGGAACGTGTAATTCTTAAAAATTACATTAGCTGTTATGTCAAGAATGGACAGCAGAGGGCGAGGGAAAGCTGGGAGACACTGGAATTGTGCTTTATCTAGTTTATGGACAGAATGCAAAGTTCCTGATTCTGGATGAGTGAAGGCTGAATGAATGCTATACTTTGGAAAGATCAGTGGTTTAAATGTGGATAAGCTAAATGCCAGTTAGAAATTCTGATGGGTCAAAGTGTTAATAGATCCCAGTCTCTCTCTCTCTCTCTCTCTCTCTCTCTCTCTCTCTCTCTCTCTCTCTCTCTCTCTCTCACAGACACACACACACACAGACACACACACACAGACACACACACACACACGAGAGACACAGAGAGCACCCTGGGAGTGGTGGTGAAATCCTGTGCTCTTAGCACATGGGGATTGAGGCAGAAGTATCTCAGATCAAAACCAGCCTGGGCTACATTTAGTATTTAGTACTAGTTCATGGAATGAATGTGAGGGGTGATCTGGCTACAACATGTCACCCCACTGATCACCAAGTTGGTCTGGTTGGCTATGTGTGTCCCTTCCAAAGCTGTGTATTTGGTCAAAGAGGATGACCTTCCCCAAATAGAGGACAGGTCTTCCATAGAGTATAGGGATGGTTCTACCACCCTGCTAGAACCTCCAAACAAGACAAGACTACATTGCAGGGCCTCTAGGAAGGCAGGGATAGAGGAAGGAAGGGAGAAAAGATGGGGAAATCAAAGGGAAAGGTAGATAGTTTGCCAATACAGTGGGTTAAAGGAGAAGAAACCAGCATGTTCCTAAGAATTCATTGTTTGTGTGTGGGATAGTGTGAGATATGAGTGGTGGGAGATGGGAGAGGACAGGAAAACCCATAAGGCTGAGTGAGCTGTTTGTGTGGATGCCTGGGGCACTATATATATATTCATTCTGCAGTGGTATGGGCTGCTGGGTGGAAGCTTACTGGGAAGTTGTAGTTGAATGAGGCGCTCTGCCAAGGCAGGACTGATTTGGTAGGAGATAGGAGTCAGTTCAGAGATTCTGGGAAAGAATGGGGAACCAATAATTAGGTTCTAGAAAGGGTACATTTCAGGGAGGACAGAGGTAGTCCCAGGGGCTGTGAAAAGCCAATGATTGCGATGGGATGTCTTTCTGTATGCTATGCATATGTGTTGCTGTGATTGGTTAATAAATAAATAAAGCTGTTTTGGCACATGGCAAGGCACCTTATAGGCAGGCAGGAAATCCAAGACAGAGAAGAAAAGGAGAGGCAGAGGACAGAGATGCCAGCTGCTGCCAGAAAAAGCAAGATGTGAAAGAACCGGTAAAGCCACTGAACACATGGCAAAACATAGATTAATAGAAATGGGTCAAGTTATAAGAACTAGCTAGCAAGAAGCCTGCCATAGGCCGTGCAATTGGTAATTAATATTAAGCCTCTGAATGATTATTTTATAAGCGGCTGAGGGACCGCTGGCTGAGGTACCTTCCAACTATAAATGATCAATACAGGCCAGCAGCTTTCTGAGGTAGTTATGGTTTTTTGTTTTTGTTGGGGATTTCATGTAGGCCAACTTAGTTTCTGATTCCACATAGCTGAGGATGGCCTCAAACTCCCGATCCTGGGACCGGAGAGATGGCTCAGAGGTTAAGAGCCCTGGCTGCTCTTCCAGAGGTCCTGAGTTCAATTCCCAGTAACCAAATGGTGGCTCACAACCATCTACAATGAGATCAGGTGCCCTCTTCTGGCCTGCAGGAATACATGCATGCAGAACACTGTATACATAATAAATAAATCTTAAAAAACAACAAACACAACAACAACAACAAAACAAAACTCCCCATCCTCCTGCTTCCACTTCTGGAGTGGTGGGATTACAGGCGTGCATCATTAGACCCTGCTGTGGATATTGCTCTATATAAATAAAACACTGATGGCCAGTGACCAGGCAGGAAGTAGGTTGCCAGGCAGGAAGTAGGTGGGACAAGGAGAGAGGAGAATTCTGGGAAGCGGAAGGCTAAGGAGCAAGACACTGCAGCCGCCGCCATGACCAGCAGCATGTAAAGACTCTGGTAAGCCACCAGCCACATGGCAAGGTATAGATTTATAAAAATGGGTTAATTTAAGATAAAAGAACAGTTAGCAAGAAGCCTGCCACAGCCATACAGTTTATAAGTGATATAAGCGTCTGAGTGATTATTTTATACGTGGATTGTGGGATTGCGGGGCTTGGGGAACCTGGAGAGAAGCCCTCCAGCAACAAATGGCGCCCAACGGCTCGAGTTTCCACCTTAAACATGAGAATATTTAGTAACCAATTCTAAACAGAGCCAAAACCAGGTTCCTGCTTCTTGTCTCATACGGGCAGCTAGACGCCGCAAGGTTTGAACACTGGCGGGTTCCTGGCGTGTGTGTTTGACCATCAGTATGGTGGGAATGAGGTGTCTGCCAGCAGCACATTATGCTGTGTGGTAGATTTAGTCTTTACTAGTATTAAAAAAAAAAAAAAGAGGTTTCTGGGCTACACGCTGCTTTGATAAAAGCTTAGACCCACTATTTCTGAGACTTGATGACTCCCAGAGCTGGCGGAAAATGTACCACTGCCATGTTGGGAAGCTGAAGTGGGCGGAGCCAGCAGCCACAGCGCCGTTTCAGTCTTAGAATGGTGCAGTTTAAAGCAATAGGCTCAAGGTAATATAAAAAATAAGCCACATAAAGATGGCTACCACACAGAGAATCTGGATTATGTTGTCTTTGATATTCGTAACTGAAGAAAAACATTTGATTGCAAAAGCTGTTGAGTTATGCCAAAATGTATATTTTAAAGGTACCTTGACTTCAAAATTTGGATTTAAGGATATGTTGCTTTGGAAAAGAGGTCTGCTTTTGTTTCCACAGAAAGCCAGAGGCTGTGGATTTGTTCCAGATTAAGATACATCAGGTTTGACCAGCCAAGACCCCCTGAAAGGTCTCCAATGACACCATGGCCCAGATGATCCAACATCCAGAGTGGTTTCAAGGCAACTGGTTCACACAATACAGCCTCACGGACTACCCCATAGGCCTAAAATTTTCTTTGCATCCCCATAAGATACAGTGCCCCCCTCCAGCAGGAAGTAGTAAGAGATGCTACGCCCAAATTCCCAAATATACCAAGCTGGCTTTAGAGGTGGAATTGGCTCACTCCCCCTCTAAACCCAGACATATTGCTTTTTAAAAAAAAAAAATGGTTAAGAGATTCTTGTGTCCCAAATCAGAAGAGCCCTCTGGTGTGGGACAGAGAAAAACCAATATTTTTATTTAAAACAGGTTGATTATAAATGTGATCTCTTTCTAAAAAAGAAAAGGGGTATGATATAGATATATAGGAGGATATGGAGATGATAAGATAAAAGGGTAGATTAATGAACCTACTTTTAAAGAACAACTTGTTTAAAATGTTTTACATTGGTATAGATTTTAGTTTATGTTTAAAATGTTTTACATTGGTATAAATTTTAGTTTATTGATACAAACTTGAAGTTAATTTTGTTATACTGTATATATATATTTCTATTCTTGTTTGAGGTATTATGTTTATGTAACTCATTTAAAATTGTAATGGATAATTAAAAAATAGATTAATAATTAGTCATCTATGATAATCATATTTGTAGCCATGTTAGTTAAGTCTTCTAGGTATACATAGATATATTTCAGATAGATAGGTAATCTTCAAACACATCATAGACCTAGAGAATATGGCATTTAAATAACTTAGAATTCTGTTGACATGAGACACAATTGCTCCTGGTTGCACCAATTGATCCTGAGAGAATGTTGGGCTTCTAAGACATTTCCATTTGGAAGTTTGTCTTTTTGGCACAAAATGACCTACTGGGCAAAGAACTGCCCTTGCCTTGATGGCTGACAGTACAAATGCAATACTGTCCTTTCTGGACAAGCGGGACACAAGGAAAGCGACCACTGTACTCTGCCAAGACAGGGTAAGATGGTCTCTCAGAATTCCTGCTTCTAAAAATAGTCTGTCAGATACTCTAGGCCTGTAGCCAATTTAAATGCACCAACAATGCTGAGAAACATTAGGTGACTGTCCAGGCTGCCAGCTGTCTTGGTCTACTTTTGCAAGATTCCCAAAAGTTGCTTACATCCATCTACCATTTCTCAGGTACCATTATGTTCCTTCTCAGGTCTTTGATGTGGTTGAAAACTAGATAGTTGTAATTTTCTCAGTTATGATAAAAGATAAGTTAGATATAAAACCTTAAACTCACAAATATAAGATAGATAGGACATCTTCATTAATATTGTAACTATAATTCTTGCTCGGTAATTGTTATATGTAATTTTACCATGTTAAAGTTAAAACCTTCCTTTTTAAAAAAAGAAAAAAAAGGGGAAGTGCTGTGGATATTGCTCTATATAAATAAAACACTGATGGCCAGTGACCAGGCAGGAAGTAGGTTGCCAGGCAGGAAGTAGGTGGGACAAGGAGAGAGGAGAATTCTGGGAAGCGGAAGGCTGAGGGGGCAGACAGTATAGCCACCGCCAGGCCAAGCAGCATGTAAAGACGCCGGTAAGCCACCAGCCACGTGGCAAGGCATAGATTTATAAAAATGGGTTAATTTAAGATAAAAGAATAGTTAGCAAGAAGCCTGCCACGGCCATACAGTTTATAAGTGATATAAGCGTCTGAGTGATTATTTTATACGTGGATTGTGGGACTGCGGGGCTTGGGGAACCTGGAGAGAAGCCCTCCAGCAACAAGACCCAGCTTACAATTTGATTTTATTATTGTTATTTTTGGTTTTTCGAGACAGGGTTTCTCTGTGTAGCTTTGTGCCTGTCCTGGAACGCTGTAGCCCAGGCTGGCCTCGAACTCACAGAGATCCACCTGCCTCTGCCTCCTGAGTGCTGGGATTAAAGGTGTGTGCCAGCATGCCCAGCTTGGCCACCTTATTTTTTTATTTTTATTTTTTTTTAAAGATTTATTTATTATGTATACAGAACAGGGCACCAGATCTCATTACAGATGGTTGTGAGCCACCATGTGGTTGCTGGGAATTGAACTCAGGACCTCTGGAAGAATAGCCAGGGCTCTTAACCTCTGAGCCATCTCTCCAGCCCCATGGCCACCTTATTTTTAAACATTTATTTTAGATGTATTTATTTTGTATATGTCTTGCCTGGATTTATGTGTACCATGTGCGTGCCTGATACCCCGGGAGTCAGAAGAGACTCCAGGATTTCCTGGAGCTGGAGTTATGCGTGATTTGCGAGCCACTATGTGATTGCTGGGAACCGAACCCATCCCGGTACTCTGCCAGAACAAGTGTGCTCTTAACCGCTGAGCCAGCTTCCCAGTCCTCAACATTTACTGTGTGTGTGCGTGCGCGCATGCATGTGGGTACATGTGTGGCGGTCAGAGAACAACTTGTGGGAATCAATTGTCTCCTTCAACTAAGCGGGTCTCGGAGATACAACTCAGGTAGTCCAGCCTAGTGGCAAGTGCCTCTGCCCTTTGAGCCATCTTGCCAGCCTAGGTTTTTATTTTGAGATGGACTCTCTCTCTCTCTGCAAACCCTGGATAGTGTGGAACTCAATTGGATGCCTAGGCTGGCCTTGATCTGGAGGTGATCCTCCTGCTTCAGAATCCTGAAGAGGGCTGGAATTGCAGGCCTGGGCCGGGGGTGGGGGGGTCTCACTATTGCAGCTCCAGCGGACACTGAGCTCCGATTCTCCTGCATCAGGCTTTGGGGAGTGCTGAGACGGCAGGCCCGGCTAAAAGAGGTGGTGAGCATTGCAGGACCAGCTTTCCGAGAACCTCCAGCCGGGACACCAGGACCGTGAGCGCCCAAGAACCCCCTTGGGTGACGCCCACTTCCGCCCTCACCCGCGGATGCCCCGCCCCCATGGCCGGGACCCAGCGGCTCGTGCGTCATCATCCCGCGCCGCCGCGCCGCGGGCACCCTCTGGCCCCGCCCACCCGGCGGCCCGGCTGCTGTCAGAGCCGGCTCTGGCCATGGCGCTGCCCAGTGGTTTGTAAGTTGGCAGCGGTGGCTCGGGACGTGGCGCAGGTCCCGATGGCGGCGGCGGCGGGGGCGGCGGCGGCCCTGCCGGCGGCCGACCCTGCTGCACCCGCGGTGCCGCAGGCGGCGGGGAGCGGAGGCCAGACCTCGCGCCGAGACTTCTACTGGCTGCGTTCCTTCTTGGCCGGGGGTAGGTGTCCGCCGCCGGGCCCCGGGGGATGGGGCGGAGAAGCCGGGCGGCCGGCGGCTCAGGGCCGGCGGCTGCCGTGACAGCCCCGGGACTTGGGCTGCAGCGTCCAGCCGGGCGTTTATCTCAGCAGGCAGGCCGCTGCCGTCCGGTCTAATCCCTCGACCTGGAAGGAACGAACCCAGCACCTGTTCCCTGTGGTTGAAAAGACAAGGATCCCTTCGGTGGGACAATGATGGGCACCCCTTTCTGTTACAAATAACCCGAGTGTCAGTGTAGGCTTGGATTTTGCTGTTTGCTTAAAAGGAAAAACCAAATATTGGAGATGGAGGCCAGCTTCCACTCGCGACTCCTCCCCCCCACCTCTGTGTGTGTGTGTGTGTGTGTGTGTGTGTGTGTGTGTGTGTGTGTGTGTGTGTGTGTGTGTGATGGAGAGGAGGGGGGAGGTTGAGAATATAAGACTATTTCATGTAGCCCCACCTCACCTCACCTCACCCCACCCCAGCCTCCTTATGTAGTTGAAGCTGGCTTTGAATTCCTGATTCTCCTGCCTCTACCTCCCAAGTGCTGGAATTACAGGCATGTGCCACCACTGTCCATCTCTGGAGGCCAGCTTTTAAAAAATAGACTAGCATATGAGCTGGACGGGGTGGCACCCGTGCCTTGAATCTGATGAGCACTGGGGATGCAGAGGCAGGCAGATCTTGAGTTTGAGGTCATCTGGTCTTCACAGCAAGTTCCAGGTGAGCTAGGAATGCATAGTGATACTGTGTCTCAGAAACAAAACTAAAATGACTAGGGGTATTGTGCAAAACTGCCTACGACCAAAACTCATTCCAGGAATCAGGGTAAACAAGCTGCAACTGCTTGAAAAGAAGCACTGTGGCTGTGGTTGGTTGCAAGACGAGAGGTTTTACAGGTCTCGGATTTCCTCTCTCTTTCTGTGTGCAGATGTTTTGGTCTCTTACCTCCCCCTCCCCACAATGACTGAACGTTTGAGTTGTCATCACTTAATCATTTATGACTGGCAATTAAAAAAAAACCAGATCATGAGGACTTGTGGAAAGATTGTATCCATAATTTGCAGTGTTATTGAGAATGTAATTATTTTCTTCTGCAGATTGAAAAGACATCTCTTAGTTCCAGCACTTAGGAGGCAGAGGCAGGTGGATCTCTGAGTTCAAGGCCAGCCTGGTCTACAAAGTGAGTTCCAGGACAGCCAGGGCTATACTGAGAAAACCTGTCTGAAAAACCAAATAAGCCTGGCAGTGGTGGCGCATGCCTTTAGCCCCAGCTCTTGGGGGGCAGAAGCAGGCAGATGTGTGTGAGTTCGAGGCCAGCCTAGTCTACAGAGCCAGTTCCAGGATGGGCTCCAAAGCTACACAGGGAAACACTCTCTCAAAACCCTGCCCCCCAAACCAAACCAAACCAAACCAAACCAAACCAACAACAACGAAAGACATCTCTTTATTAATACTGGAACACCTGAGCCTTTGTGTGTGTGTGTGTGTGTGTGTGTGTGTGTGTGTGTGTGTGTGTGTGTGTGTGTGTCTGTGTCTGTGTATGTGTATGAGAACAAAAGAAAGATCTGTTGGCTGGGCATGGTGGCACACTCCTTTAATCCCAGTATTTTGGGAGTCAGAGGCAGGTGGTTATCTGTAGCAGGAATCTTAGAAGGTCTTATTAATAAAAACAAACCTGGAGCCAGGTATTGGAGTGAACACTAAAAGATCAGAGAAGGAGAACAGGCCACATTTATCCTCACCTTGCCAACTTCTCAGCTGACTTTGTTTCCTGTGTGTGTGTGTGTGTACATGTCACCACTCTCATGTGGTACTTAGAGGACAGCTTGTGCCAGTTTTCTCCTGGTATGTCGCCCTGGGACATATCTCATCAGATCCTGCCTTTAAAAATCACATTTGGGGGCCAGAGAGTTGGCTCAGCAGTTACGAGCACTTATTGCTCTTTCAGAGCAGCCAGATTTGATTGCCAGCACCTACATGACACCCACGAATGTCTGTTAACTCCAGTCCCAGGGGATCTGATGCCCTCTTCTGATCTCACTGGGTACCAGGCATGCATGGGGTGCACAAACACACGTTTAGGGAAAGCACTCACGTACAAAATAATATTTAAAACATTACATTGGCTTGCTTGTTTGTTTGTTTATTGTTGGCATGTTTTGTGGGTATGGGCGTGCCAAGCAAGAGTGTGGGGGTCAGTCCTCTTCTCCCACCATGTGCATCTTGAGGACTGAACTCAGATCTTCAGACTTCGAGACCACGTGCATGCTGAGCCATCTTGCCAGCCCATGGAGATAGTTTCTTATGTAGCCCAGGTTAGCTTTGACCTCACTTTGTAGGTAAGGATGATCTCAAGCACCTGAATTTCCTCCTTTACTAAGTTCTGGGATTATAGGCATGAGCCTGCAAATCTGTTTGATTTTGTTTATTTGTTTGGCTTTTCAAGACAGGGTTTCTCTGTGTAGCCCTGAATGTGTAGACCAACCTGGCCTTGAATTTTGAGATTCACTTGTCTCTGCCTCCCTAGTGCTGGGATTAAAAGCGTGGGCCACCAGCGCCCGGCCATATTTTTGTTTCTTGAGGCAGGATCTTAAGCTAGCTCAGGCTGTCATGGAACTCACTATGTAACTGCAGCTGGCTTCAGACTTGTGGAACTCCTTCTGCCTGTGCCTTCCCAGTATCCTGCCTCCCTTGCCTTGAGTACTGAGGCTGCAGATATGAGCCGCCAGACCTGGTTCAAGTAGGAATTTCTCATAGATGACGTGTGGGGAGGAGGAGTCAAGGGTGACTTGCTGTGGCTTGAGAAGGATGTAACTGTCTGACCGGAGGCTATCATTAGAGCATTTTTGTGGTGTTTGATGGAGTATTTATTTCTTTTCTGCTGCTGTGATAAAACATGCATGGCCAAAGCAGCTTAGAGAAGAAAGACCCTCTTTGGGGTTTACAGTTCCAGAGAAACAGCAGTCCATGGTGGTGGACTGGATTCTGGCTGGAGCAGCAGCTGAGAACTCACATCTTAATCCACTGGGGATGGTTTGAATCTTTTGAAACCCCAGAGCCCTCAGTGGCACAGCTCCCCCAACAAGGCCACACTTCCTGGTCCTCCCCGAACATCCGCTAACTGTGGACCAGCTATTCAAATGCCTGAGATCTAGGTGAGACATCTCGTCGAAACCGCCATAGACGGGGAGAGACGAGGAGTGGACATTGCCCTTGCTGTGGGCTTGGGGACATTCAATAGCAGCTAGGACTGTCATATAGTGCTGGCGATGGTGGAGAACGGCAGAGCCACTCAGAAGAGCTGCGGGAGCAGTTATCTATAAAGCTGCATATTTGTGTGCAGGAACTGGGAGCAATCCCAAGTATGGACCAAGTGGAGACTATGTTTCAGTTCATAACTGCTCTGTTGACTTTAGCTCCAAAGCAGAAGTAGTCCAACTGTCTGTCCATGCTGGGATGTGTAAGTAAATATGATACAATAGTGAGATACTATGTGGTACTGAAAATAAACAGACTGTTGCCGTACTTGCCAATATGGATCATCTCACCGAACTGAATCGAGGCTTCAGTTGTACACACTGTGTCATTCTTGTCTGTACAAAGGGTTTTGTTGGTTTTGATTTTTGAGATGGGGTTTCTCTGTGTAGCTGTGGGTGTCCTGGAACTCTGTAGACTGGGCTCTCCTAGAATTCACTCTGTAGCCCAGGCTGGCCTCGAACTCACAGAGATCCGCCTGGCTCTGCCTCCCGAGTGCTGGGATTAAAGGCGTGCACCCCCCCCCCCCCCCCCCCCCCGCCGCCGCCCAGCTTTATTTTTATTTTATTTGCTTATATGTATGTCTTCACACCAATGCAGGTGGTACCAGTGGATGCCAGAGGAGGCCATCCTGGTGCTGGAATTACAGATGGTTTTGAGCCACTGTGGAGGTACCAGCAATCAAACCCAGGTCCTCTGGAAGAGTCACCAGCTCTTGACTGCTGAGTCATCTCTCAAACTCCTAAGATTCCTTTTCTTTCTTTTTTTCTGAGTCAGAGTTTCTTTGTGTAACAACTCTGGCTGTCCTGGAACTCACTCTGTAGACCAGGCTGGCCTGGTACTCAGAGAGATCCACCTGCCTCTGCCTCCTGAATGCTGGGATTTAAAGTGGTTTCTACCACCACCTTTATTTTTTTCTTAAGACAGGGTCTCTCATAGCTGGGCGGTGGTGGCACACACCTTTAATCCCAACACTCAAGCAGCAGAGGCAGGTGGATCTCTGTGAGTCTGAGGCCAGCCTGGGCTACAGAATGAGTTCCAGGAAAGGCGCAAAGCTACACAGAGAAACCCTGTCTCGAAACAAAACAAAACAAAACAAAGACAGGGTCTCTCTATGTAGCCCTGTAGCCCTGGGTGTCCTGGAACTCACTATATAGACCAGGCTGACCTCAAACTTACACATCTGAGCATGGACAGACAGTTGGACTACTTCTGCTTTGGAGCTAAAGTCAACATAGCAATTATGAACTGAAACATAATCTTTTTTTTTTTTTTTTAAGAGCTGAGGAGCTGGGGATCGAACCCAGGGCCTTGCACTTGCTAGGCAAGTGCTCTACCACTGAGCTAAATCCCCAACCCCCTGAAACATAATCTACACTTGGTCCATACTTAGGACCTCTGCCTCCCAAGTACTGGGAGTACTTGCTTCATTTTTTTTATTTTAATTTTTTTGAGATATGATCTTGCTCTGTAGTTCAAATTGGCCTGGAAGTGTGCATCTGCAGCAAAGGGAACTCACAGCAATCCTCCTGCCTTAACTTCTCAAAGGCTGGTGTGTGCCGTCATGTCCTCCATTTGATCATTTTTGAACCATCCTTATTGGTGGGCTGAAAACTCCGGGATCTAAGTGAACTTCCTGTGAGCATGTCTCTGCTTCCATGCATACCTGTGTACCAGTGCAACAGTATGGGCACCAAACGTATACTGCTGCATTGTAGATGAATGATTCATCTCACGGGCAAGGGTGGTTTCGATGTTTTAGTGAAAAACATATTTCTACAAGAAGAGAGTTTTAAATAGAACTTCCCAGTTGGGTAACTTGCTCATCAGACGTTGGGTATTGCATTGCTGTATACTCTTAAAACTTGTTTTTAAGTTACAGGGATTGGAGGCCAATTAACCTGCATAACACTATTAATAAGCAGTTCTACCCATGGAGACCAAACTGAACCATAGTTGGGGTACTGACCAGCCCCGTGATGATTTCCCTTTAGGAAGCGATGGTCTTCAGTTTCTTTCTGACCTTTCCGTTTTCCCTTAGGCATTGCTGGGTGCTGTGCCAAAACCACAGTTGCGCCTTTGGATCGAGTGAAGGTGTTATTACAAGCTCACAACCACCATTACAAACATTTAGGTGAGTCACAGGTGCTGCCCGAGTGTGGGTTTCTACTGCTGGGAGGAAACACCACGACCACAAGCAAGTCGGGGAGGAAAGGGTGGATTTGGCTTACTCTTCTACATCACAGTCCATCACTGAAGGAAGTCAGGAACTCAAGCAGGCTAGGAATCTGGAGACAGTATTTCACTGTGTAGCTCTGGCTGTCCTGGAACTCACTCTGTAGACCAGGCTGGCCTCAGAGATCTGCCTGCCTCTGCCTCCCTGGTGTTGAGATGAAAGGCGTGTGTCACTGCCTCCTGGCTGACTTTTTAAAGTTTGTTTTTGGTGCTGATTATTGAACCTGGTGCCTCACATGTGCTAAGCATGAGCTCTGCCAGTCAGCTCTCCCATAGTACCTAGTACCCAGAGATACCTGCTGTTCCTGTCCCTTCCTTTTCCTTGTTATTTCCCCGTGGAAACAAACTGTGTGTAAGCCAGCCTGAGGAACCATGTCCTAATGGATCTTGTGATCCTCAGTACAACCCTGAAGCCCAGGTATATTGATTACTGTCGTTCATCTTGTTGGGGGCCTCTGGCTCATTCAGTGCAGTTTACTATGATTGGGAACGCAAGTTTTTAAGACATAGCTGTTCTTGCGGTGGCAAGGTTTTTTTTTTTTGTGTTGTTTATCTGTCTGTCTATCTATCTATCTATCTATCTATCTATCTATCTATCTATCTATCTATCTATCTATCTATCTAATCTTTTTGATATTTCGAGACAGGGTTTCTTTCTGTAGTCCTGACTGTCTTGGAACTCACTCTGTAGACCAGGCTGGCCTTGAACTCACAGAGATCCACCTGCCTCTGCCTCCTTACTCCTGGCATTAAAGGCCTGCACTTCCACTGCCCAGCTTTTTTTTTTTTTTTTTTTTTTTTGGTATAGGGTCTCTTTACATAGCCCTGGCTGTTCTGAAACTTACTATGTAGGTCAGGCTGGCCTTGAACTCAGAGATCCACCTGCCTCTGCCTTTCCAGTACTGGGATTAGAGTTGTGCAACCCATGTCCATCTCAGTGGTAAACTTTATATTTTATAGTAGTAAAGATTACTGATATGATTTAGCTACATGATTCAGTTTAACTCTTATGTCGAAATCACTGCTTGTGGGCTGGAGAGATGGCTCAGAGGCCGGAAGCTCTTGTTATTCTTGTAGAGGACCTGGGTACAGGTCCCAGCACCCACACAGTGCTCCAGTTCCAGGGTGTCCAACGCCCTCTTTTGAGCTTTTTGGGCTCCTGGCACTCATGTAATGCAGACACTCATGTAGGCCAAACAGTTGTATAGATAAGATAAAATAAATAAATTGTTTTTTAAAAAAAGAGAGAGAAATTACAGTTTGTGGTGGGGCATAGTGGTGCACACTAATAATCCCAGCACTTGAAAGATGAGGTAAGGGTCTGGAGAGATGGCTCAGAGGTTAAGAGCCCTGGCTGTTCTCCCAGAGGTCCTGAGTTCAATTCCCAGCAACCACATGGTGGCTCACAACCACCTGTAATGAAATGAGATCTAGCGCCCTCTTCTGACCTGCAGGTGTACATGCAGGCAGAACACTGTATACATAATAAATAAATCTTTAAAAAAAAAAGGGAGGATCAGGACTTCAAGTCAGGACTTCAAGGTAATTCTTGGCTGTGTAGTGTGTTTGTTTGAGGCCAGCCGGTGTTGTAGGGGAACCTCTCTAAGAAAACAAAACACAACACTCATGAAATTACATAATCTCTATCAGTCTCTATCAGTGTTTTCTATGAAAATTTGAATTTAGGTATGTTTATTGGAGGAGAGGGCATTGAGGCATACTGTTCTTTAGGTTGGCCTCAAACTTATATGCCTAGGTTGACCTTGAGTAAGCCGTCTTCCTCCATGAGCCTCCTGGGGCACATGTCTTTAATCCTGTATTCAGGAGGCAGAGGTGGCCACATAGATCTCTGTAAATTGCAGGCCAGCTGGAGCTACATAGTTAGACCCTGTCACAAAACAACACACACACACACACACACACACACACACACACACACACACACACACACACTCACACCTCAGAAAGAAAAAAGAACAAAAATGAAGGCCCGCAAGAGGGCTCAGTGGGTAAATTGCTTGCCATATAGGCCTAATGCCTTGAGTTGGATCCCCAGAACCCATATAAATATGGAAGGAGAGAACTTACTCTTCAAGGTTGTCTCCTGACCTCGCCCATGCACAGTGACATGGACACACCGTGGGCACACAGTCTCAAACACATACGCAGTGTAAATAAATACATGCTAACAGAAAAAGGAGAACCAAACAGAACCCGTTAAGAAGGACTACGCGTGTGAACCACATGCCTGGCTCACAGAGTTGTCATGACTTTTAACAGTGTTTTTCTTGTCAACTCCTTCCATAAATAGGGGTACTGTCTACACTGCGTGCTGTTCCCCAGAAGGAAGGCTACCTTGGCTTGTATAAAGGAAATGGCGCCATGATGATTCGAATCTTTCCCTACGGTGCGATCCAGTTCATGGCGTTTGAGCATTATAAAACGGTAGTCGGATTTTTCTCTTTCATCTCTTGGAATATTATGTTTAATACCAGATGTACATACATACATACATACGTACGTACGTACTTAAGTGTGTGTGTGTGTGTGTGTGTGTGTGTGTTTGTGTATGTGAACATGCTGTGGTGTCCACGTGGAAGTCAGAGAACAGTGTGTGGAATTCCTTCCATCATGTGGGTCCCATGGTTTGGGCTCAGGTTGTCAGGTTGATGGCACGTGCCTTTACTGCTGAGTCATTTGTAGGTCCTTCCAACTGTGTTGTTTTGAAGCAGTATCTTCATGTAAAGCCAGGCTGGGTTTGAACAGATGATCATCTGCCTCTGACTCCCACGTCCAGGGATTACGTGGTATACCGCCATGCTCTGCAGTGGGATTCTTCCTGGTGCTGGGGATGATCCTGGGACCTTGTGCTTCCTGGTGGTGAAGTCTGGGTGCAGTGATGCAGGTTTTTATGCTTCTGTGGCTAGCACTTTCCCAATTGAGCATCTCCCCATTTCCTGTTTGTTTTGAGATGGGGTCTGCAATCGACTATGTTGGGCTGGCCTGGAATTTACTGTGTAGCCAACGCTGGCTTTGAACTCCTAGTATTCCCTTCTCCACCTTCAGGTGCTGGAATTGTAAGCATGTGCCACCATGCCCAGCTCAAAAGTGACTTGAGGTGGTGGCGCACGCCTTTAATCCCAGCACTCAGGAGGCAGAGCCAGGCGGATCTCTGTGAGTTCAAGGCCAGCCTGGTCTACAGAGGGAGTTCCAGGACAGGCTCCAAAGCTACACAGAGAAACCCTGTCTGGAAAGACAAAAGGGGAAAATATCTTTCAAAAAGGTAAATATAGGGTCAGTGCAGTGGCTTATGGGTAAGGGTAGCTTTTTTTTTTTTTTTTTTTTTTTTTAAAAGATTTTATATTTATTTAT
The DNA here is from genome assembly GCF_049852395.1 of Peromyscus maniculatus bairdii. Taxonomy (NCBI): domain Eukaryota; kingdom Metazoa; phylum Chordata; class Mammalia; order Rodentia; family Cricetidae; genus Peromyscus; species Peromyscus maniculatus. The sequence goes on along the minus strand of NC_134872.1, from coordinate 25,511,451 downwards.
TTATACACTCGCCAGAAGAGGGCACCAGATCTCATTATAGATGGTTTGTGAGCCACCCTGTGGTTGCTGGGAATTGAACTCAGGACCTCTGGAAGAGCAGTCAGTGCTCTTAACCTCTGAGCCATCTCTCCAGCCCGTAAGGGTAGCTTTTGCCTAACAAGCTAAATTCAGCCCCTGGATCCAGGTGGTAGATAGCTGACTCCTTTCTGTTGTCCCTAACTTCCATGAATGTGCACACACACACACACACACACACACACACACACACACACACGTATATACACAAAAGAAAATGAATAAAAATTAGCCGGGTGGTGGTCCCAGCACTCGGGAGGCAGAGGCAGGTGGATCTCTGTGAGTTCAAGGCCAGCCTAGGTCACCAAGTGAGTTCCAGGAAAGGCGCAAAACTACACAGAGAAACCCTGTCTCGAAAAACCAAAAAAAAAAAAAAAAAAAAAAAAAAAAATTAAAATGTTTTCTAAAAAAGAGAAATAAATTCATAATATATTAATAGGATTTTTGTTTGTTTGTTTTTGGTTTTTCGAGACAGGGTTTCTCTATGTAGTTTTGGTGCCTGTCCTGGATCTCCCTCTGTAGACCAGGCTGGCCTCAAACTCATAGAGATCCACCTGCCTCTGCCTCCCGAGTGCTGGGATCAAAGGTGTGCGCTATAACTATCAGGCTTTTCCAGCCCATTTAATAGACATTTTGTTCTCCAGTTCTCTGAGAATACCAGTGTGGCTTTTCTTTTATAATTATATTCTCTTATGTTTATATGTTTTCAACGGCATATAATTAAATATATATATATATATATATATATATATATTATATATATATATATATATAAAATCACACACATACACACGCATGCATACAGGTATTTTGCTGTTTCTGAGGATGCAGCTCAGAGCCTTGAGCATCCTAGGCAATGTTTTACCAATGATTCAGATCTCCAGTTTGGAATCTTGTTACTAAAGAAGTGAAATCATGCTATGGAAGTCTGTTATTTAGAGTATTTCCTCAACAGCTTTTCCTTCTATACTTATTAGGGTTCCTTTGTCCTTTCTAATTTGTTTCTCTGTGTGTCATTGGCTAGCCTGAAACTCTCTTTGTAGACTTAGGCTGGCCTTGAACTTAGAAATTTGCCTGTCTCTGCTGGATTAAAAGCGTGTATCACCACATCCAGCCTAACTTTGCCGTTTTGTTTTGTTTTCTCTTGTTTGTTTGTTTGAGATAGGTTTTCTCTGTGTCACAGCCTGGCTGTCCTGGAACTCACTTGGTAGCCCAGGCTGGCCTCAACTCAGAGATCCGCCTGCCTCTGCCTCCTGAGTGCTGGGATTAAAGGCCTGCGCCAATATGTAAAGCCTGCAACTTTACTTTTTTTTTTTTTAAATAAAGGAAGAACATTTAATTGTGGCGGTGGCTCACAGTTTCAGTGATTCAGTCCATTATCATCATGGCAGGGAGCACGGCGGCTGGGAATATGGCGGCATGAATATTATAAAAATAAGTTTGGAGAGTTCTAAATCTTGATCTAAAGGAAACCTCAAAGCCTGCTTCCACAGTGACACACTTCCTCCAACAAGGCCACACCTACTCCAATAAAGCCACACCTCCTAATAGTGCCACTCATTTTGGGAGCCATTTTTTTTCAGACCCTCACATTCTACTCCCTGGTCCCCAAAAGCTTGTAGCCATATGATAATGTAACAATGCATTCAGTCCATCTTCAAAAGTCCCTGTAGTCTATAACAGTCTCAACAGTGTTTAAAAGTCCAAAGCCTCTTCTGAAATTCATGCACTCTCCTAATTGTAATCCCCTATAAAAATCAAAATAGGCGGGAGGGGGGAGAACAAGGGAATCTGTGGCTGATATATAGAACTAAATTGTATTGTAAAATAAAATAAAATTAAATAAAAAAAATCAAAATAAAAAAACAGATCACGGGCTGGAGAGATGGCTCAGAGGTTAAGAGCACCGACTGCTCCTCCAGAGGTCCTGAGTTCAAGTCCCAGCAACCACATGGTGGCTCACAACCATCTGTAATGAGATCTGGCGCCCTCTTCTGTATACATAATAAATAAATAAATCTTAAAAAAAAAAAAAAAAAACAGATCACATACTTCCAACATATAATGGCCCAGGATATACATTACCGTTCCAAAACTCCAAACTCTGCATCTCCATGTCTGATGTCAAAACGCTCTTCAGATCTCCAGCTCCTTTCAGCGTTGTTGACTGTAACACACTTCTTTCTCTTGGCCTGATTCCACTCCCTGTTAGCAGTCATGGCAGGTATTACATGACTCTGGGATCTCGAACGTCTTGAGGTCTCCAAAGCAATCCTGGCTTCTCCTTCCCAGCTTCACACAGTGGCTTCTCTGGGCTTCGTTCAGGGACACCCCTGACCCATGCCTGGCCTCAGTGACTTTTCTTAGTCACAGAGGCAGGTTCCATAATGCCTTTCTGTATCCTTGACTCTAAAGTCAGAACCTTATGGCCAAGTTCTGCTGCTTGCCAGTGCTGGAACATGGCCTCCTTGTTCAAGTACATCTTCACCAGCTTTCTCCAGCTTTACATTTTTTAGAAAGGATTTATTTGGGGGGCTGCAGATAGCTTAGTGGTTAAGAGCATTGGCTGTCCTTCAAAAGGATCCAGGTTTGAACCAGTTCCCAGTACCCACATGGTAGCTCAGAACCATCTATGACTGCAGTTTTAGAGAATCTAGTGCCCCCTGCTGGCCTCTACTGGTCCTGCACATATGTGTCAAACATATAGAGGCAGACGAACACCTGTATCCATAAACTAAAATAAAACTAATTTTTTAAAGATTTATTTATTGCCGGGCGGTGGTGGTGCATGCCTTTAATCCCAGCACTTGGGAGGCAGAGGCAGGCAGATCTCTGTGAGTTCAAGGCCAGCCTGGGATACAGAGTGAGTTCAAGGACAGGTTCCAAAGCTACACAGAGAAACCCTGTCTCGGAAAAAAAACAAACAAAAAAAACCCCAAAAAAAACAAAAAAAAAAAAAAAAAGATTTATTTATTATGCATGTATTTATTCTGCCTGCATGTGTACCTGCTCACCAGAAGAGGGCACCATATCTCATTACAGATGGTGTGAGCCACCATGTGGGTGCTGGGAATTGAACTCAGGACCTCTGGAAGAATAGCCAGTGTTCTTAACCTCTGAGCCATCTCTCCAGCCCATAAAACTAATTTTTAAAAAAGATTTATTTATTTATTATGTATATAGAAGAGGGTGCCAGGTCTCATTACAGATGGTTGTGAGCCACCATGTGGTTACTGGGAATTGAACTCAGTCGGTCCTCTTAACCTCTCAGCCATTCTCTTCAGCACCAAAACCAATTTTTAAAAAATGAAAAAAGATTCATTTTTATTTTATGTGTCTGAGTGTTTTGCCTTCATATATATGTGTATGTACTGTGAATGTCTGGTGTCTCTGGTAGCCAGAAGAGGGTTCTGGTTCCCCTGGAACTGCAGTTACAGACAGTTACGAGACACCATGTGGGTGCTGGGAACCGAATCCAAGTTGTCTGCAAGAGCAGCCAGTGCTCTCAACCTCTGGGCCATCTCTCTGGCTCTTACAACTTTAACACAGAAGACAGAATCTTATTTAATTCAGTGTTTTTGGTTTCTAGTTCATTACTACAAAGCTGGGAGTTTCTGGTCATGTGCACAGATTAATGGCTGGATCCATGGCAGGTAAGATGAATAGGTACATTCATATCTGATAAGTAAGTGTTCTGTAGTGCTTAATTTGGGGGGCTAGAGAGATGGCCAAGCAGTTAAGAGTACTTGCTGCTCTTTTTAAAAAAATATATTTATTCAAAAATATATATATATTTTTGAGATACAGTCTCACCATGTAGTCCTGGCTTGCCTGTATTTAAATATTCTTATTTATTTATTTATTTACTTACTTATTTATTTGTTTATTTAGTCATTTATTTTTGTGTGTGTGTGTGTGTATACATGTATATGTCACTTTTTTTTCATTTACGGTTCTGTTCTTTTCAGGCATGACAGCGGTTATCTGCACTTACCCTCTCGATGTGGTTAGGGTGCGCCTCGCCTTCCAGGTGAAAGGGGAGCACACCTATTCAGGGATCATTCATGCATTCAAGACGATTTATGCTAAGGTATTTCATCTCATTGTCCAAACTGATAGCATGTTTTCTCACAGCTAGGAAGATGTTAAAGGATATCCACTTTTCCCTTTATTTGGAATTAATGATACTAGATTAGGTGTGTGGCTTAGTGGAAGAGCACTCACCTGCACAGTCCTGGCTTGATCTCCAGTACCACAGGAGAAAGAGAGAGTGGAGGAGCGGGGGAGGGAAGGAGGGAGGGAGGGAGGGAGGGAGGGAGGGAGGGAGGGAGGGAGGGAGGGAGGATGGGCCTTGTTAATGATCAGAGCAGCAGTAATCCTGACAAGTCTGTAGCTGTGTTTCAGGAGAGTCCTGGGCCGTTTCTGTTGTACCCTGTGCTTTTATTATGATGTTTATCATAATGAATGGGATATAATCTTCTGATTTTCTTCATTCAAAGGAAGGCGGTTTCCTTGGATTCTACAGAGGTCTGATGCCTACTATATTGGGAATGGCCCCGTATGCAGGTATGGTCAAATTGGGCCAGGCAGGCGTGCACATCTCCAATCCCAGCACTCAGGGCCATGGCAGAGGCAGGCGGATTGCTGGGAGTTGGAAGCCAGCGTGGTCTGCAGAGTGAGCTCCCGTCCAGCCAGGGCTCCACAGAGAGGCTCCTCCTCAGGAGTAAAGCAGGTCAAGGCAAAGCTGCAGGAAACTGGCAGCTTCCTGCTTTGTGTTTCCGTTGTCAGTGTCGGTCAGGTGACAACATGCCGTCGGAAAACGGTTTTAAAAAACGATGACGGTAGATTGGAGATTCACATGTGGTCATCCAGCCCTTGTGTGTGAAGCTTACTATTTAGGTACACTGAGTAGATATGCAATTTTATGTCTTTTTATTAATATCTGACTTAGTTAAAGCCTTATTAGTGAACACTGAAGTGGTTAAGAATTCAGGTTTAGGGCTAGAGGGATGGTTCAGTGGTTAAGAGCAAATGGCTGCTCTTGCAGAAGACCAGGGTTTGGTTCCCAGCACCCACACGGTAGCTCACAACCATCTGTTGTTACTCCAGTTCAGATGTCTGACAGCCTCTCCTGGCCTCTGCAGGCAGCAGGCATGCATGTGCTGCACACACGAACACGCATGTACACAAGTGTCTAAAACCAAGTAGAAAGATGGCACTGGAGAGGGGGTCAGAGCTTCAGGATCTGAAATCAGCTACATTTGAGGTTTGGGCAGAATGCGGATACCTGCAACCCCAGATGCTTGAGAAGTTAAGGCAGAAAACTGGGGGTTTGGGGCCAGCCCAGTCATGTACAAGAACCTCTTGCTCTCATTTCTGTCTTGCTACACAAGCACTCTACCACTAAGCTAAATTCCCAACCCCCAACACTGCCTCTTTTAAACCTTACTTTATGTGTATGAGTGTTGTGCTTGTGCATGTGTATGTGCATCGCATGCGGGCCTATGGCCCTTGGAGGCCAGGAGAGGGTTACAGACAGCTGTAAGGCACATGTGGGTGCTGGGTCCTTTGCAAGAGCAGCAAGGGATCTTAATGGCTGAGCTGTTTCTCCAGATCCTAAACCAATTCAGTTGTTTTCAATAACAGCTTTATAGAGTGAGGACTAGAACACCATACCATTTGTTCATGGAAGTGTCCAGTTCATGTCAGCTAGACATCATCCTTCACCCATAGTTAGGACGGACTCCCAAGTCTAAACAGCCATTAATTTTTACATCTCTACAGGTTTGTGTTTCATTTAAAGGAAATAATATTGTGATTGACTTCTCTGATTGTGTGTTTTCAAAGTTCAATGTGTTGGAGACATACTGTATTTTCTTGTTGTTTTTGCTGTAGTATTGTTTTGTATGAGTGCATATTGATACATAGTCTAGCCTTGAACTTGCTATGTAGCTAAGAATGACCTTGAAATCCTGATCCTCTTGCTTGGGACTCCCAGATGCTGGGCTGACGGTGGGTGCCATTGAGCCTGGCTTCTATGTCTTTATAGTTAAAATTTTTTATTACATCTATGTATTATATGCATGTGTATATAAAATTGTGCATCACAGGCTAGATGTAGTGGTGCATGCCTTTAATCTCAGCCCATGAGAGGCTAAATCCAGCCTGATCTACATAGTGAGTTTCAGGCCAGCCAGGATTACATAGTGAGACTGTGTCTTAGAACCCCCCTGAATTATGAATTATGAGTTTATATTTCACTCAGTTTAAACCTTGGAACACTGCTTAATTCTACTCCTCTGTGATATGAAATTGTATTCACTACTGCCCCATAAATGCTAGTGTGTGAAAACCAATGCTATCGTTTTTTGGTAAGTGGTAGGATCTTTGAATTAGTATTTATAGATATTAATTAAATATCTTAGATGAAGGCAATTATTCTAGACTAGGAAATGCATACTTTGTTCCTTCTACTGACTCTTTTTGATGTAAGGAAGCTCTTTTTCTCAGTTTGTGTTATGGTGAGTTCATGGTTTGCTTTTCAGGTGTTTCCTTTTTTACCTTCGGCACCTTGAAGAGCGTTGGGCTTTCCTACGCGCCCACCCTGCTCGGCCGCCCCTCATCTGACAATCCCAATGTCCTAGTTCTCAGGACTCATGTGAACTTACTGTGTGGTGGTGTTGCTGGAGCAATAGCCCAGACGATATCGTAAGTGTCTCAACTTAAGCAGTCCATCAGGTCGTCTCTCTGTGTCTCGTCTAACGCCGTTAGTCATTTTATCCTCTCCCTGACAAAATGTTGCTTAATTTTGATGAGTATTAATTTAGTACTTTTTCAGATATGCCTTTGTCATAAGTATATTTAGATAATTACATGCCAACAGTTGATTATATTCATCTAGATCCTCCCAGTTTCCTATGGATTCATTTGAACAAAAGCAAGAGAATCACTTGAATGTGATGATTCATTTGTTCTCATCAATTGGCCCACAAGAAGCTTCTGGAGTTTGAGCCATGTAGAGTGTGTGTGTGTGTGTGTGTGTGTGTGTGTGTGTGTGTAAGCCCTTTGCATTAAAATCTTGGAAACTTACTTTGTTCCGGATAGTATATGAATCATTGTAAGGTTCACTAAAGGAGAAAATAGAATTGCTGACTCAGCAAGCCCTTTTAGTTAGATTTTGTTTTTATTTTTAACTATGTATAAATGTGGGTTTGTGCATAAGCGTACAGTTCCAGAGCCCAGAAGATGGTGTCAGATCTGGAGCTGGACTTACAGTGGTTGTGAGCCGCTGACGTGGGTGCTGGGAACTGAACTCAGGTTCTCTGAGCAGGGTTTCTCTGGCTGTCCTAGAACTCACTCTGCAGACCAGACTGGTCTCGAACTCACAGAGATCTGCCTGCCTCTGCCTCCTGAGTGCTGGGATGAAAGGCGTGTGCCACCACCGCCTGGTGCCCAAGCTGTTTTTATTGAAACAGTACAGTGTTTAACTGGAGTTAAATCTGCTAGCATGTAGAGGGATTGTTATAATAAATGCATTTATATTCATAAATGTCAAAATTGTTTCATGTAATTTCTCTAGACCAAGAGAGATCAAGTAGAGTGATATAGAAGTGACTGGAAACTGGGGCTGGAGAGATGGCTTAGTGGTTAAGAGCACTGGCTGTTCTTCCAGAGGACCTGGGTTCAATCCCAACACCCACATGGCAGCTTGCAACTGTCTGTAACTCCAGTTCTAGGGCATCTGACACCCTCACACCAACTCACATAAAATAAAAAAAAGTTAAATAAATTATTTGAGCCGGGCGGTGGTGGCGCACGCCTTTAATCCCAGCACTCGGGAGGCAGAGCCAGGCGGATCTCTGTGAGTTCGAGGCCAGCCTGGGCTACCAAGTGAGCTCCAGGAAAGGTGCAAAACTACGCAGAGAAACCCTGTCTCAAAAAACAAAAAAACAAAAAAACAAAAAAAAAAAAGTGACTGGAAACTGAGCAATGGGGACTTTTCAGGGAAAGAAAGTCAGAAAGCCTTTGAGATGACATGTCTGGAGCACCAGGAAGGCGCAGAAAGGGAGCGCTGTGACCACACTCAGCAGACGTCCTGGGTGGGAAAAGCAAAGCCAGAGTCAGCTGGAGAGGATGCTCAGGACCGAGAATTGCCCTGGGAAAGCTGATGGCGGATTCAGATGGAAGCTGGTGTTATGCTGTGGAGGACAAAGGACAGGGGCGTCTGTCTGCTTAGCTGTGGAAGTCTGTCTGTGGACCACTGTTCTGCTGTGGACTCAGACTGTCTCTATGTTCTAGATGTCTCTTTGGCTCTGTCACCCCCCACCCTTGCCTCACAGTTGACTCACATCTTAACCTGTCTTTTCTTTCTCTCCATTTCCCTTCCCACCCCCTACCCCCAAGACAGAGTCTCTTGTATTCAAAACTGGTCTCAAACTTGTTATGTAGCTGAGGATGGCTTTGAACTTCAAACCCTCCTGCCTCCATCTGCCCAGTGCTGGGTTGTCTTTCTTGTCAGACTTTCTTTGAACTGCCAGCCCCCAAATAAAGACACGGAAACCTTATTAATTATAAAATCTTGGTCTTTAGCTTAGGCTTGTTCTCAACTAGCTCTTATAACTCAAATTAACCTGCTTCTCTTAATCTATGTTCTGCCACGTGGCTCTCTACCTCTCCTCCATTCTGTATGTCCGTATCCCTCTGTGACTGGCTGGTGCCTCCTGCAGCTCCAGATTCTAACCCTGAGTTCCTCTCTCTGCCCCGAAGGTCTGCCTGTTACCTCCTGCCTAGCTATTGGCCGTTCAGCTCTTCATTAAACCAATCCAAAGCTGCCTTAGGCGGGTGAGGCAAAACACAGACACCTTCATGCAGTGTGAACAAATATTCCAAAACAGGAATGTCCAGTGGATGTGGAAGTTTGGTTTCAGTGGTTGTTCAATAGGAAATGAGAAGTTATTTTTAAGTCTTTAATTCTTCCGTTTCTCTAGCTACCCATTTGATGTGACCCGCCGGAGAATGCAGTTGGGGACGGTCCTGCCAGAGTCTGAAAAGTGCCTGTAAGTGTTCTGACCGCTAACTTAGAAATGGTGTAATGTTTTCTTTTAAACATTTCTATCTTTTGGTTGTTGGTTTTCCGAGACAGGATTTCTCTGTGTAGCTTTGGCCATAGTGGAACTCGCTTTGTAGCCCAGGCTGGCCTCCAACTCAGAGAGACCCGACTGCCTCTGCCTCCCTAGTGCTGGGATAAAAGAAGTGTTCCATCACCGCCTGGCTAATTTCTACTTTTTCAAGACAGGATCTCAAGTAGCCCTGATTGGCTTCCAACTTTGTATGCCACAGGCCTGACCTAGAACTTGGGATCTTTTGATTTAGCAAAGGCTAGCTTTGAACTGCTGCTCCTCCTGCTCCATCTCCCAAGTGCTAAGCTTATAGGCATGTACCCCCCGGACTCATTTGTTTGTATGCATGTGTTCATGTATGTAAGTGTGTATTGCTTCCTTTGAGAAGACAGAGTCTCTCTCTGTAGCTCACGTTGGCTGAAACTCCTGTTTTAGCTTTTGAAGGGCCAGGATTACAGGTTTGAGCAACCGCAGTCAGCTAAGCCGCTTTGAAACATGCTACCATGGGCCTTGTGGTGGCGGCGCACGCCTTTAATCCCATCACCCACGGGAGGCAGAGGCAGGCGGATCTCTGTGAGTTCAAGGCCAGCCTGGGCTACATAGCGAGATCTAGGACAGCCAGGGCTACACAGAGAAACCCTGTCTGGAAGAAACAAAAAACAAAAAAATGCTACTGCAGCCTGGGCCTGGTGGCATAGTCCTCTTTCCCCAGCATGTGGGAGGCAGGAGATTATAGTTCAAAGCCAGCCCAAGCTGTAGACCAAGGTTCTGTCTGAAGAAACCAACCAATCCACAATCACCAAAGCTCTCCTGGGTTCTGAGGTTGTCTTGTCTGTCGCCTCAGGAGTTGTTGCTCCATCATTTTCCCACTGTCTTTCAGTACGATGCGGGAGACCATGAAGTATGTCTATGGACACCATGGGATTCGGAAAGGACTGTACCGTGGCTTGTCTCTGAACTACATCCGCTGTATTCCCTCGCAAGCCGTGGCTTTCACAACCTATGAACTTATGAAGCAATTTTTTCACCTTAACTAAAAGAAAAAATTACCAGTTGTGATGGTTTTCCTCAGTAAATTCTCAGAGGGAAATATATATATAAATGTTACCTTAATTGTGAGGGAGACATTACTTGAAGGGGACGTTTGCCCTGTCACAGGAACCACTGGGGCTCTAATACTTGATTTCTGTTGGATTTTAAATCATAGATCGAAAGTGCTTAGCATAATGTTTTGTTTTCTTTTTGATGGGATCTAGATATGTAACCCTGGCTGGCTTGGAACTCTCTGTGGAGACCAGACTGGCCTAGACTCCTGGCAATCCTCCTGCCTCTGCCTCCCAAGTACTGAGATCTCCGGCATGTGCCACCATGCCTGCTCTGACGTGCTTTTTAATGGCAAACATTATACCTTAGAACCCTGCAAAACCATCTTGCGCTGATGGTGGTAACTGCTGGTTATTTTAAAGTACTATTGGAAGGAGAGGTGGGTTCGTATTGGAGTTTAAGAGATTGTCATTGGTTTCACCACACTATTCCAAACTTCATTGTAATTGTGGTCATGGAGGCGGGGAGGGACAGGAATCAAACCCAGGGCCCTTTGCATGCCTGGCACAGGTTGTCCCCACTGTGCCACATCCCCAGCCTGTAATTATGATTGTCTTTTTTTTCCTCAGTGCTGAGGGAGTTGAGCCCAGGGCCTTGCGTGTGCAAGGCAAGCACCATACCACTGAGCTACATTCCTGACCCTTTTCTCTTTTAGCGATGTGCTGGGATCAAACTCATGCATGCTAATTGCACCCCACCAATGGCCTGCACCCCACCAATGGCCTGCACCCCAGCCTCTAACACCGCTTGTTATCCCCGACTCTCCATCCTTTCGTTCCTTGTTCTGGGGAGTAAACTCAGGGTCTCTCTCGCCTGTCTTGCTAGATAAGCGCTCTACCTCTGAACTCCATCTCCAGCATCTGACCTTGTGTAGTGTTACTAAAGTCAGCAGACTCGGTTCAATTGTAGTGGAATGAGAATTGAATATCTGGGAACCATAGCTAGCAACAAGTCGTGTTCTTGTTATGTTTCTTCTCAGAGTTCTGCTCCAGTTGATAAAAGGACACTTTTTCCTCATTGATTTGAAAAGTTTTTCTTTATTTTTATTTTCCTCTCTTTGGGGATTGAATCTAGGACCTTGTACATGCCAGTCAAGTGGTATACCTACCACTGAGCTACATCCTCAGCTCTCTTCCTTTCTCAATACAATTGGTCTTGTCTTAAAAAGGAGAGACTTAATCAGGTTTTGTTCAAATGCTGTTGCCAGGTACTTTGATTTTCGTGATTTAAAAAAAAAAGCACTGTTTTTCTCAAAGGCAGTAATAATGAAAATTAAATATCTTTGCTCTTAAAAGGAGAGTAGCATTGTAGATGTTTGTCTTAAATCACTTGATGTGTACTAGAAAATTTAAGTGGACCATGAGTATAGCTGAAGCAATGTTTCCAAGATACTATGTCAATATACAAGTTCTTCCATGTACAGTACGTTTAGTGTGTCATACTCATAAGTGTAAATATAGAACACGCGCTGATTGTTACATTTTAAAGAACGTTGTTTAGAATATAAGAATCCTGATCATTGTGTTTAGAGCCCTTTTCTCTTTTGTTGTGAGCATGACAGATGGAGTAGCAGCAGTGACTGTCTGTCTGTCTGTCTGTAGAGGTGGGGCTTTGTGGAGCCGATGTGAGCTGTAAGACTTTAAATATAAGCTGCTGAGGTTATTTCTGCATTTTTTTGCGCATAAAGATTTCTTGTCATATCTTGGTAAAAATTGGATGAATTAATTTCATTTGTGTAATCTTTACTTTAAAAATGAACATGTGCTTTGTGACTTGAAGTATACCGGGAGTGGGGATACATCAGTTTATAAAGCTCTTTTGTATATTTTCATTTCTGGACCACACTGTAGCTAATTATTCCACTCAATCTTAAGGTAATTTAAACCTATAAAATAAATATCTCAGTTATATTATCAATAAAAGAGAACTGAAAATATTTTTAAATAAGAAATTGCATTCTATGTCTGTTATAGACTCCATAAGATATTAAAAGTAATTTTTTATCCTTGTTTTGATGGTTTCCTTTATTTACTTATCATCTGCGGAACCTGAGATCAACCTGAAGGCTTTGTACATGCTAGGTAAACACTTTACCACTGAACTGCCGCTGTATTTATTTAGTTTTATTTTTTCTTATGTATTTAATATTATTTTATGTGTATGAGTGTTTTGCCGGTATGCATGTCTGTGCCCCACATGCATGGAGTCCTCTGGAAGAGCAACCCGTGTTCTTAACTATGAGCCATCTCTCCAGCCCCTTGTTATTTGTTTTCTTTTCTTTCTTTCTTTTTTTTGAAGCAGTCTCTTTATGTAACCCAAGCTGGCCTGAAACTCAAAATCTTCCTGCCTCAGCCTCTCCTGTGCTGGAGTTTCAGTATGTGCCACCGCATCAGGCCAATAACTTTCTTTTTAAACATTTGCATTCTTATTTTTCAAACGTTTACATCATCATCATCATCATTATCAATTATTTATTTTGGTTTTCTTGAGACAGGGTTTCTCTGTGTAGCCCTGGCTGTTCTAGAACTCATTAGGTAGACCAGGCTGTCCTCGAACTCACAAAGTTAAAGGCGTTTGCCATCGCCGCCCAGCTTTAAACATCTGCGTTATTGAAGGAAAAATGTTAACTATGAAATACCAGAATGAGAGGGCTGGGGCGATGGTTCAGGTCACAAAGAGCTGTGTAACCTACTTTCAGATTCCTAGCTCCCACATCAGAGCCAGGTTTAGTCATAGACCCTGTCTCATAAAGTGAAGAGCCACAGGAGGCACCCAGTGTCGAACCACTGGTCTCCCCACACACATGCACACATACAGGCACATACACGCTCAGAAATTAGAGCGAAAGAAAGATAAAATTAAAATGGCATTTATTCATTCATTCATTTATTTATATACTTATTTATTTATCGGGACAGGGTTTCTTTGTGTAGTTTTGGTGCCTGTCCTGGATCACCCTCTGTACACCAGGCTGGCCGCAAACTCACAGAGATCCGCCTGCCTCTGCCTCCTGCGTGTTGGGATTAAAGGTGTGCACCAACACCGCCCAGCTAAAATGGCTTCTTTTAAAAGAAAGTTTTAGACTTATCTTTTTAAAAAAGATTTATTTTGCGTTTGTGTGTGCCTGTGAGTGTGGAGGTGCGCTATGTGCATGAGTGTGCCTTTGGAGGCCGGAGGAGGGCATCTGATCCTCTGGAACTGGGATTATAGGGAGTGGGAAGCAGCCACATGTGGTACTTACTGGACGCTCCTCTCCAGCCGTGTGTGTGTGTGTGTGTGTGTGTGTGTGTGTGTGTGTGTGTGTGTGTGTGTGTGTGTTTGTGTGTGTGTTCTGCCGGGGGATGGACCTCCTATCACCATGTGGGTTCCAGAAAAACTGAGATCGGCAGTCCTAGTCGCAGTCCCCTTTACCAGCAGAACGAAAAGGCGGCGTGGTGATCACTGCAGACCGAGGCAGGGGATTGCTGGGAGAGTTCCAATCATTTTCTTAAGCTGGGCATGGTGGTCACCGCCCTTGAAAGCCGGAGACGGTGCTGTGAGTTCCAGGCCAGCCTGGGATACTTGAGACGCTGTCCCAAATCTAAAACACGAAGCGTGCGAGCCCGGCAGTCCACTTCAGGCACCCCCGGAGGCGGGAAGGCGGGAAAGCGGCTCCGGTCCTGCGCGGAGCTTCCCGGCACTGAGAGCGCGGGAGCCGCTGGCGCGCGGGGCCCCTCCCGCGCATGCGCAGAGACACCGGCGCGTCCGGGGCGCTGCGGGTTCCAGGCGCCGCGGCCGCCTCTCGTAGCCGCCTCTCCCGGCGGCCCTGGCAGGGATGGAGCCGCTGGACGAGCTGGACCTGCTGCTGCTGGAGGAGGAGGGCGGCGGAGCGGAGGCCGCGCCGCGGGCGGAACTGTGAGTGAGCGGGCGAGCGGCGGGCGGTGGACGCCAGGGCGGACCGGCGCGGTCTCCCCTGGTTTTAGCCGGAGGGTTTGCCTCATCGGCGACTGTTAGTTTGGACCTGGTCTTGTGTAGCCCAGGCTGGCCTTGAACTCGCTCTTTTCCACACCACAGCTCACCAGTGTCATTAATACATTGCATTTTATTTATTTATTTATTTGAGTGCGTTGATCCGCTGGTGGCGGTCGGAGAAGCACCTGTGGGAGTTCTTTCCTTGCACGTGGGACCGGGGGAGCGAACTCCGGTCTTGCTAGCCGGCCGGATCATATTATTAATTTACGTGTTTATGTGCATGTGTCTGATTTTAGAGGCATCTCCTGGAGCTGGAGTTACAGGCAGTCGTGAGCTGTCTGAGGCGGGTTCTGGGAATTGAACTCAGGTCCTTTCTGCAAGAACAGTACGTGTTGTTAACCATTGGGCCCAATGTAACTTTTAGGAGCTCCTGCAGGCATCACAGCCTACCTCAGGAAACCCTTGGTGTGAGGCTAAGTTGGGGTGTTCAGTGATACATTTCCAAAACAATGGGTTGTGCAGCCAGCTGGAGTGATTGGTAGGGGAAGGAGGAAGGCATTTATTTTTTTTCGATTTTTCGAGACAGTGTTTCTCTGTGTAAAAGTCCTGGTTGTCCTGGAACTCACTCTGTAGACCAGGCTGGCCTCGATCTCACAGAGATTCACCTGACTCTGCCTCCCCAGTGCTGGGATTAAAGGCCTGAGACACCACTCTATACGTTGTCTGGGCGGTCCAGGAACTTGTTTTGTAGACCAGACTGGTCTTGAATGCAAAGATCCTCTTGCCTCCACTTCCAGACCGCTGGGATCAAAGGTGTTTGCCAGCATGCCTGGTATAGCATTTGATGTTTTAACCGGGGAGTGTAGGTGACTAGTTAGGGTTATGGAAACCCGACCAGAAAGATGTAAGAAGAAAAGGGGCACTTTAAAGAGTAGTTTGCATGGTTTCAGTATTGTGAAGCTGATCTGGTCATTCTAAATAGACATAAGAAACTCCTGAGTTATTGTACAGAAGTCAGCTCCTCTGGTGGGTAAATAGCCCTGCTTTCTACTGGGATGTGATGGTTGGCTCAGAAGCTGCTGTCAATGACTCCAGCTACTCAAGGAGCCCTGGAGTGCTTGAGACCCAGAGTTGAGACCAGCCTTGGCATAAACAGAGACCCTTTCCTGGGAAGCCGAGGGGGAGTTTGCTTCCTTTACGAGGAGAGGGAGGCGAGGACCTCTCCCTGCATCTGTGGTATGTTGGACTAGCTTTCTTGAGTGTGCTGGAGGAACCAACACCCGGTATGCAGTGGGCTTAAGGCCCCTGATGCTATAAAGACTGGGATGATTGGCAGCTCCCGGCAGGATTTGCAGTCAACCCCATGCTGCTCTCTCCCTCCATCCCCCTCTCTTTCCAGCAGTAATGGGGGTGAGGCACAGGCTGGCACGCGGGTGCTGTGCCACTGAATCGTGTCCTGCCCAGCGTATCAGTTATTTGGCCAAGTGTTCAACGTATCTCCATTTAGGTGTACTTTGTATAGGCTTTCAACAGTAGTAGAAACCTGTTCCGACATTTTCCAGGTTCCGGGTTTTCGGGTAGCCCAGCCCGGGGTAGCCTTGAATTGAGATCTGTTAGCCCAGCCCAGGATGGCCTTGACCACTTCCTAAGTGTTCTGTTGCTGTTGTTTATGCAGCGGGCACATTTTGTAGAGAAGGCTTGTGTGGTAAGAGGCAGGAGTGGCCCCAGATCCCCAAGAGAAAGAAAAGCAACGGACAGCCATGTGGGTGATGGATGTCCAGTCCGAGTAGTGGAGGGTTGGCCAAGCTGTTGGGTACTCTCCCATCTGTGAAGACTGACCATATCTGCCCTGCAAACAACCCTGCCTGTCTACTGGTTAAAAATACCAATCACAATGTATGTAGCCATATATAGAGGACAAAGCCAGGAATGTGTAAGAGCCAGGAATGTGTAAGAGCACAATCTTGTGCTCTTTAGCCTTTTGGTATTGAATCTCTAGAGATAGACTGCTTCCCTACAGCAACTTGGGTGTCTCATTCTTTGGTTCGATCTCTTGCGACACTCGAGTTTGTGGGAGTCCCCCTGCCTCAGCCTCCCAAGCCCTGGGTTTACAGGTTTGAGCCATCACGTGCAGTTCGCTTATTATTTCATGTATGTTTCAAAAGGAGAGAAGTCACTTTTTGTTTTGAAATGGTGCTTCATGTAGTCCAGGCTAGCCCAAACTCCCTATGTATCTAAGAATGACCTGGTTCTGCCTGTCTTCCCAAGTGCTGGAATTACAGGTATGAACCACCACACTCAGATACCTAGCCTACTCAAGTGCTGGGGA
The DNA here is from genome assembly GCF_049852395.1 of Peromyscus maniculatus bairdii. Taxonomy (NCBI): domain Eukaryota; kingdom Metazoa; phylum Chordata; class Mammalia; order Rodentia; family Cricetidae; genus Peromyscus; species Peromyscus maniculatus. The sequence continues at coordinate 25,494,873 of NC_134872.1, read as the reverse complement.
GCAGATTGACCCCCAGGCTTTGTACATGTTTGGCAAGCACTCTATTAACCAAGCCTCAGCCCTGGTCTTTATAACAAGAATTCCTCCCCCTGTGCCTTTGTTCAGTTTAAGGTTTTCAGGGGAAGAAAAAAAAACAAAACAAAAAAAAAAAACCTTAAAAAACTAGAAAATTGGCTTCCAGATAGTCCAGTCAATGGGCTCTTACGTTTCTGCTTTTAGAGTTCAGAAGAAGGTGGAAGCGTTCTTTCCTCAGACGGTTCTGAGCCGAGGAGAGGACAACCGGTACCTGGTGCTGGCTGTCGAAACTGTACAGGATGAGAGAGGGGATGAAGAAAAACACCTGGTCATCACGGCGTCTCGGGAACAGGAACACCAGGAGCTGTGCATCCTGAGGAACGGCTGGTGAGCGGCACCTGACTGTGAGCAGTGATGTGGTGGTCTGGTGTGCTTTGATTTTGCTTGTTTCTGATACAGGGTCTTGTGTGGATTAATTATTTAAAAGGAGATAGAGACAGTTCAAGAGTAACCGTGCCTGCCACCAAAAGTGACCACCAGAGTTTGGGGCCTGGGACCCACCTAGTGGAAGGAAGAAGAGGATGGGTAGACCACCCCACCCAGCAAATGCACACAAAATAAATGTGTTAAGCCAGGTGGCGGTGGCGCACGCCTTTAATCGCAGCACTCAGGAGGCAGAGGCAGGTCGATCTCTGTGAGTTCAAGGCCAACCTGGTCTACAGAGGGAGTTCCAGGATAGCCAGGGCTACACAGAGAAACCCTGTCTCAGGAAAAAAAAAAAGGTTAAAAAAGACAAAGAATAATTCTTTTTTTTTGGAGCCTGTCCTGGAACTCACTCTGTAGACCAGGCTGGCCTCGAACTCACAGAGATCCACCTGCCTCTGCCTCCCAAGTGCTGGGATTAAAGGCATGCGCCACCACCGCCTGGCCAAAGGATAATTCTTAAGGGAGGGAAAAAGGAAGGCTGGAGAGACGGCTCAGTGGTTAAGAGCACCTGATGCTCTTGCAGAGGCCCTGGGTTTGGTTCCCAGTGCAGCGCACAACTGCCTGTAACTCCAGGGATCTGAGACTCTCTGGCCTCCTTGGGCGCTGCACACATGTGGTGCACATACCATCAAGCGCATGCATATACGCCTAAATAAAACGATAATAAAAATTTTAAGACACGAGGAAGATTTGCCGGCTTATTGAAAGTGTGGTCTTCGCTCCAGCATCATAGTTCTTCTGTGCTCCAAACTGACAATTTGATATTCATTTTTGGAAAAAACTTTTTATTTAAAAATTAAAAAAAAAAAAAAAAAACAACAAAATTTTGTGCTATGTGTATGACTGTTTTGCCTGCATGTATGAATGTTCATGCACCATGAGTGTGCCCGGTACCCATGTAGGCCAGAAGAGGGTTTTGGGTCCCCTGGACTTGAGTTACAGGCGGCTGTGAGCTGCAGCGTGGGCACTGGGAACCGACCGAGGGTCTTCTGCAAGGACAGGTAGTGCTCTTAACCATCAAGCTGTCTCTTTAGTGCCCCGCTTAGATGAGGTTTAGAAATAGTTACTCTTCAGATGAAGCACTCAATGCTTCTGGGCGTCTTTACCTGTGGGCACCTGGATCTTACGTTTCCGCTTCAACCTTGCCTTTTCTCAGGTGTTCGGTCCCCGTAGAGCCGGGGGACATCATTCACCTGGAGGGGAACTGCACATCTGAGACGTGGGTGATAGATGACGACTCGGGGTATTTTATTCTGTACCCCGACATGCTGATCTCTGGCACAAGCGTCGCCAGTAGTATTCGGTGTGTGAGAAGAGCGGTCCTGAGCGAGACTTTCAGGGTAAGTGACTTCGGTCGGTGTTTCTAGGGTGCTTTCCTCTGCTGTGCGGAGGGTGGAACCCAAGGCCTTGCTCTGCCGCGGGGGTCTGTCTTCAGCCCCGCGGGAACCTTTCCCGCTCACTGTTCAGTCCTCAGCAGCTGTCTTCCCAGAGGGCCAGTGTGCTGAGAGCATTGTGGGACTGGCCAGTGTCACATACCTGGTAACTGCAGTGTTGTGATTGAGACCAGGCCTCTGGTCCTTTGAACTGAATTTTATTTAGCGTTTAATAGCAATGCTGATCTCTGAGAGTGCATGACTACATCCAGCCCCCCCCAGCCCCCCACCATTTTTTTCTTCTTCTTAAGCTCAAGGACAATTTTTTTAGATTGAAAAGAAAAATTCGCGGTGGGGGGGGGCACGGGGAGAGGGAAGCTGTAAATGTCAGCAGCTGCCCAGAAGGAGGGAGAGAGAAAGCCATGCTGTTTGAGTTAGGCCAGCGGGGAGGCCAGCCACATGCTAGGCAAGCAGGCGCCAGATGGGGTAAGGAACTTGAGGAAAACGGTGGCGCCCAAAGCGTTTACGAGAGACGGAGATGGAGGGAAAGAGTGGGGCGGTGGTGGCGCACGCCTTTGATCCCAGCTCTCACGCTGGGGAGGCAGAGGCAGACGGGTCTCTGAGTTCGAGGCCAGCCTGGTCTACAAAGTGAGTTCCAGGATAACCTGGGCTACACAGAGAATCCCTGTCTCCAAAAAAACAGACAAACAAACAAAAAACCCCAAAACAAAAGAAGAAAAGGAAAAGTTATGTTTCTGTGGGTAATTCAGAGAAGTAAAGTAAGCGACATCGCTTTGTAGGCTTCTGCCTTTGAGATACATGTTTATTAATTCTTTGAGAATTCCATGCAATGTATTGGATCATCTTTACTCCTCGCAGATCCGCCTTGTGTTCTTTTCCCCGCCCTTTCCCTTTAATGACCCACCACGTCCAGTTTGTGCTCTCCTGTCCTCCTACACCCCCCCCCCCCCCCCCCCCCCGGTACAAAGCCATCAGCCTCCGGGGAGCCACACCGCTAAGGAAAACTGACTCTCCTTCCCCAGAAGCATCCACTGCCAATGTCTTCTCAGCTAGGGGAGGGGGCTCATGAGTTCCAGTCACCTTTTAAGTGAGGGCACAGTGAAACCACTGAACGGGACCACCCCATAGGTAGAAAGAAAGGTTTCTTTGGGGCAGATTCAAAGCTGCCTTGGCTGTCTTGGAGGATGGCATCGGGGCTGGGTGAGCAAGAGAGTAGCAGGAGGCTGGGAAAGTCTTGCCAGTTCTAAAGAGACCAGTGTTGGGGCAGGAGGAAGCTTGTACGCACAGGAATGGCCTGAAAGTTGGGGGGAAGGGGGAGATGTTTGTGAGCCAGAAGAGCCTGGGAGCTGCCTGGTAACTGTGGTTTGTGTTACAGGTAAGCAAGTGTTGGTAGGGGACTGGATACCCCCTTGCTGAAAGTCGGCAGCTGTAGGGGTAGATAAAGGAGGTAATGACTTTTCCTGAAAAAAACAGAAACCTGATTCACAAGTTTTTGAGGAATGCTGATTTTAGGCTTTTGTTTATCTGCTAGCAACGCTTCTATTTACCTGGTCAGAGTCCAGCCTGAGCTGAGTCCAGACTGTCATTTCGACATTGTCCCTGACACTGACATTTTGGGGGCCCACTTTGGACCTAACATGCCTCCATGCTTGAATGTTGACTGGCTTGATCTTGTGCAAGCAACCACAACTGCTGTGAGTTCATAGTTCTGGAACTCTATGTAGACCAGGTTGGCCCGATCCTCCGAGAGGCCCACCTCCTCTGCCTCTCAAATGTTAGGATTAAAGCCTGGTACCACCTGCACATCCTTGCATCTGGCTGTTTTTGTTTGTGCTAGAGGAGGTTTCACTGTGTAGCCCTGGCTGTCCTGGAACTCACTCTGTAGCCCAGGCTGGCCTCGAACTCACAGAGATCCGCCTGCCTCTGCCTCCTGAGTCCTGGGATTAAAGACGCATCTGACTGTTTATCATGTAGATTCCAGGAATTGAACTCAAGTCAGTAGGTTTGTGGGTAAGCACTTTTACCAGCCGAACCATCTTGCTAGCCATGAATAATGTCTTTTACTTGCATGAGCTTATGTTCTATGCATTCATTCATTCATTCATTCATCCATTCATTCATTCATCCATTTATTTATTTATTTATTTATTTATTTATTTATTTATTTATTTATTTATTTATTTATTTATCTATTGTGTGCGTTTTTTCAAGACGGTTTCTCTGTGTAGTTTTGGTGCCTGTCCTGGATCTCGCTCTGTAGCCCAGGCTGGCCTCGAACTCACAGAGATCCGCCTGCCTCTGCCTCCCGAGTGCTGGGATGAATTGTTGTTGATGTTTTAATTAATTCATTTTCCTGAGTATGGGTATCTTGTCTGCATGTATGTCCGCGCACCACTTTCGTACGCGGTGCCCCTGGAGGTCAGAAGAGGGCATTGGCCCCCGAGACTAGATGGACAGGGTGTTGCAAGCTCCAAAGCTGGCGTCATAGCAACTCTCTCTATCCTGCCTCCTACCCCTATCCACTGGTCTCTCCCGAGGCAGAGTCTTGCTGTGCAGGCAATCTAGTCCAGGGCTCAGTGACCCAGCTTGGCTTGGAGCTTGAGGTAATACTGTGGCCACCACAACCCACAAATACTTTATTCCAGTGGAAAGAATTAAGTGCCTTTAATTTTCTATTTAGAATTATTTCAACTTTTGTATAAGCCTTTTGAAATCAATATTTCCATTTTGAAAAATAAAATCAAAATCACGAGATCCAGGACAGGCACCAAAACTACACAGAGAAACCCTGTCTCGAAAAACCAAAACAAACAAACAAAAAAACAACAAAAACCTTTGCCAGTGTATTGACATTTGTTTTATTTATTTTAGTTCATGTTGGCTTTTGTATAATCATCGTGTGAATGTATTGTGGAATGAAATGTGCATATGACTTGTTTTCATAGCTCTCTGATCCAGCCACTCGCCAAATGCTGATTGGTACGATTCTCCACGAAGTCTTTCAAAAAGCCATGAGTGAGAGCTTTGCCCCAGAAAAGCTGCAAGAGCTTGCTTTTCAAACTGTCCAAGAGATAAGGCATCTGAAGGAAATGTAAGTCACTGAGAACTGCAGGTGCAGCCTCATCCTGTAACTAACTTCTTGCCTAGAATTCGGGTTTCTGGAAGGAGACCCTTCGGTATGAGTTAGCATAGCCGAATTTCAGCCATCCTGCTCACAGGCACTCTCGGGTAACATTACTGAAGTACCCTACATATGTGTTCAGGCACGGAGTTGTGCTACGCAGATTCCTCAGCTGTCCTTACAGACCGACATAAGGAGTAGTGTATGGGTTTGGAAGCAGGTAGTGGGAGCGTTCACATCCATCTTTGCCAGTTTAACGACTTTAATAAGAAAAGGGTGATATCTTCTCAGACTTTTGTGGCTCCCTTACCCAAAGATTGGCCTGTTTAGGAAGGAGAGGCAGGTAGATCTAAAATCCTGAGACCAGCCTGGACTACATATTGACTTCTAAATCAGCCAAGGCTATACAAAGTGAGACTCTGTGTCAATAATAATAATAATAATAATAATAATAATAATAATAATAATAGTAAGACACTTTCCAAAAAAGGCAAACTGCTTAAGAGTGAAGAAAAACGTCTGGAGAAATGGCTCAGCGGTTAAGAGCACTGGCTGCTCCTGCAGGTGTTGGTTTGGTTCCCAGCACCCATATCTGTAACTACAGCTCCAAGGGCTCCAACACCCTTCTATGGCTCTAAGGATGCTGCCTCCTGCGTGTTGGGATTAAAGTTATACACACCAACGCTCAGCTTCCACTTTATCTTTTGAGACAAGGTCTCTCACTGAATGTGGAGCTGGAGGGTTTGGCTAGGCTGACTGGTCAGTGTGCTCCAGAGATCCAAACTCAGACCCTCAGGTTTGGGGGCAAATACTTCACTGGCTGAGCTGTGTCCCTAACCTGTACACCCACAGGGAGACAGGATCTGGCTGTATAGCTTAGACTGGTCTCTAGTTTTGTTCTAGTTAGGGTTTTTATTGTTGTGAAGAGACACCATGACCAAGGCAACTCTCATAAGGAAAACATTGAATTGGGGTGGCTCGCTTACAGTTTTAGAGATTCGGTCCATTATCATCACAACAGGGAGCATGGTACCATGTGGGCAGGCAACAGGAAATGCACTGAGACACTGGGTGGTATCCTGAGCATAGGAAACCTCAAAGCCCGCCCCCACAGCGATACACTTCCTCCAACAAGGCCATACCCCCTAATAGTGCCATTCCCTGAGATTATGAATTACATTCAATCTACCACAAGCTTGCTGTTCTTCTGTTTTAGCTACCATGCCTGGTTTTATGCTGGGGGATTGAACCCAGGACTTTCTGTGTGCTGGGTAAGCATTCTACCAACTGAAGTACATCTCCAGCTCCAGAGGATTTTTATTAGTGATTTTTTTTTTTTTTTTTTTTTTTTTTTTTTTTTTTTTTTTGGTTTTTCGAGACAGGGTTTCTCTGTGTAGCTTTGCGCCTTTCCTGGAGCTCACTTGGTAGCCCAGGCTGGCCTCGAACTCACAGAGATCCGCCTGGCTCTGCCTCCCGAGTGCTGGGATTAAAGGCGTGCGCCACCAACGCCCGGCCGACTTCTTTTTTTTTTTTTTGAGAAAAGGTCTTTTCCCAACTGGCCTAGAATTTACTATGTAGACCAGTCTGGTCCAGAACTCATTCACAGAGACCCATCTGCCAGCTTTGTGTGAGGAAAGGTAAAGGGTTATTTGACCCCAGGAGTTTGAGGCCAGTCTTGGTAATACAGGAAGACCTTGTTTTGTTTGTTTGTTTATTTATTTATTTATTTATTGGTTTTGTGTAGCTTTGCGCCTTTCCTGGGACTCACTTGGTAGCCCAGGCTGGCCTCGAACTCACAGAGATCCGCCTGGCTCTGGCTCCCGAATGCTGGGACTAAAGGCGGGCGCCACCACCGCCCGGCTTTGTTTATTTATTTTTGAATTTAATTTTATGTGTATGGGTGATTTGTTTACACATTTGCACCACATGCATGCAGTGCCAGTGGAGGCCAGATGAGGGCATCAGATGTTCTGAAACAAGTTATAGGTGCTTGTTAACTGTTATATATATATAGGTGCTGGTAATTGAACCAGGTCTTCTGCAAGAGCAGCCAGTGTTCCTAACTGCTGGACCATCTCTCCAACACCCACATGTCTACTCTATTGCTCGCTTTAGGAACAGCATCTTTTTTTTTTTAAAGATTTATTTATTTATTATGTATACAACATTCTGCCTCCATGTATCCTTGCATGCCAGAAGAGGGCACCAGATCTCATTATAGATGACTGTGAGCCACCATGATGTGGGTGCTGGGAATTGAACTCAGGACCTCTGGAAGAGCAGTCAGTGCTCTTAACCTCTGAGCCATCTCTCCAGCCCCAGGAACAGCATCTTTTACAGTTTTTTTTTTTTTTTTAATTTGAGAAGTGTAATTGGGACCAACCATTTTGACAGCTGATGTGTGGATGATACTGCAAAAGATAAACATGAAATTAGGTATCAGGTCATGGTTAATTGTATTTTTTTTTCAATTGGGGTAAAACATAATAACGTAGAAATTACCATCTTAGCCAGACCTAGTTCATGCTTGTGTGTCTGCATTCAGGAAGCTGAATCAGGAGACTCTGATAGCTCCAGGCCAGTCTGGTCTTCTAGGCAAAAAAAGAACACATTTTAACTTTTTCTTTTTAAAAAGTTTTAAACTTCATTTATTATTATTATTATTATTATTATTATTATTATTAGGGGTGTGCAGATGTGCCTGGGTGTGCAGATATGCCTGGGTGTGCAGATGTTCCTGGGAATGCAGATGTGCCTCCGTGTGCATGCGGAGGTCCGAGTTCACTTATTTGTGCATCACTTATTTCCCACCTTTGCCTGAATCTGGAGCCGGAAGCTAGGCCGACTGGCTTACACAAGCTCCTTCCCCTGCTGAGCCGTCTCCTGGCTCCAGTTCACCCTGTGCTTGCCTGCTTTAGCCTCATCTTGATACTAGGTGTGTGCTACCCAGCCACAGTGAACACCTCTTAAAAAAAGCCAAGCTGGGCTCAACCCCAGAGACTTGAACATGCAGAGAATGTTCTGAACCTATGAATATTTTATGGCTGAGCTGTACTCTCTTATGTTTGTACCACATTTGGAAACATCCATTCATTAGCCTGTTTCAATATTCTTTTTTATTTTTATTTATTTTATTTTATTATTTATTTATTTATTTAAAGATTTTTTATTTTTTTTAAAGATTTACTTATTTATTTATTATGTATACAGTATTCTGCCTGCAGGCCAGAAGAGGGCACCAGACCTCATTACAGATGGTTGTGAGCCACCATGTGGTTGCTGGGAATTGAACTCAGGACCTCTGGAAGAGCAGCCAGTGCTCTTAACCTCTGAGCCATCTCTCCAGCCCTCTTTTTTATTTTTTAATGCTGAATGCTGTTTATTGAAGGAGGGAGGAGGTCTTAAATACAGGCTTACAGCACAATGGGAGGACCCTGGAGGGCAGAAGTTCGCTCAATATTCTTTTCATATATATATTTTGGTGTTTTTTTTTTTTTTTTTCCAAGACAGAATTTCTCTGTGTAGCTCTGGCTGTCCTGGAACTCGTTCTTTAGACCAGGTTGGTGGTTTATATTTCTTAATATTTATGTTTTCTTAATTTCCTTTTTTTTTTAAAGGTACCGCTTAAATCTGAGTCCAGATGAAGTGAGATGTGAAGCTGAGGAGTATCTCCCCTCCTTCTCTAAGTGGGCTGAGGACTTCATGCGGAAGGGCTCTCCCGCTGAATTTCCTCAGATGCAGCTCTCTCTGTAAGAAGTGGGTTTTGTTTATATGGTGTTCAGATTTTTTGACAGGATTCCTTGGTCCTCGTTTATTCAAATGTTTACTTGTTTGTTTTAGTTTTATGAGACAGGGTTTCTCTGTGTAGCCCTGGCTGTCTTGGGACTCTTTATGAACCACAGAACTCTCAGATCCACCTGCCTCTGCCTCCTGAGTGTGTGCCAGCAGGCCTGGCATAAAGGTTAAGTTTCTATAATTAATCATTTTGTTGTTGTTTTTCACAAATTATTATCTATAGTATTTTCCCATGACCAAAAAAAAAAAAAAAAAATCTAATGAACAGAAGGTCCTATTTTCCTTCTAATGTTAGTCAATATCATTGCACTGTCGGGATAGTTTTAATTCATCTCACTTTTTTTTTTAATTTATTTTTCTATTATCAGCTTGAGACAGTAAAAATTATTATCCTAATAGTGAAATGTTTGATTGAGGCTTGCCCAGTGATTGAGTAAAACCAAAACTTATTATAAGCCACAGTCATCCTAGGGTCCCCCCTGCTATGTAGCCTCCCTGGTTCTGTGGGTTGCAGTCTGATTGTTCTTTGCTTTATATCTAGAACCCACTTATGAGTGAGTACATACCATGTTTGTCCTTCTGGGTCTGGTTCACCTCACTCAGGATGATTTTTTCTAGTTCCATCCATTTGCCTGCAAATTTCATACTGTCATTGTTTTTCTCTGCTGGGTAATACTCCATTGTGTATATGTACCATATTTTCTTAATCCATTCTTCAGTTGTTGGGCATCTAGGTTGTTTCCAGGTTCTGGCTATTACGAATACTGCTGCTATGAACATAGCTGAGCATGTATCTTTATGGTATGAATCAGCATTCCTTGGGTATATACCCAAAAGTGGTATGGCTGGGTCTTGAGGTAGATCGATTCCCAATTTTCTGAGGAACTGCCATACTGATTTCCACAGTGGTTGTACAAGTGTGCATTCCCACCAACAGTGGAGGAGTGTCCTTTTTTTCCCCCCGCATCCTCTGCAACATAGACTGTCATTAGTGTTTTTGATCGTAGCCATTCTGACAGGTGTAAGGAGGTATCAGAGTCGTTTTGATTTGCATTTCCCTGATGTGACATGGTCTCCCTGTATGGTCTTGGCTAACCTGGAACTCACCATGTAGACCAGGCTGGCCCTGAACCAACATAATCTGTTGCCTCTGCATCTGGAGTGCTGAGGTTAACAGGGGGCACCACCATATAAGGCCTTACAGTGATTTCTGGGAAGCGCCTCCTTACCCCACTGTGGTTGTTCGGCAGTTGTGACGGCCCAGAGCTCATAGCAGCGGCCCGAGCAGTGGGCGTCGCAGATTCCGATCGGTCCATCGCTTGCCAGAGAACATGGTGGCTTTTCTGTCTTGTGATGCCCATGGTACAGTTCAGACCACAACACCAACCAAACCTCAGCACCCAGAAAAGATCCTTGTGTGGTAGTCAGTGCGGCGGGTGTGGAGTGAGCTGTGTCCTGAATAAGCGTTCTGTGTTTCTGTTTAGGCCAAGTGACGGTGGTCACAGAAGTCCGTTTTGTAACGTTGAAGTAACAAAGTCGCTGGATATTGAAGAAAGCATCTGGTCCCCTAGGTTTGGATTGAAGGGCAAAATAGACGTCACAGTTGGTGTCAGAATACATCGAGATTGTAAAACAAGATATAAGATAATGCCGCTGGAGCTTAAAACTGGCAAAGAATCCAATTCTATTGAGCACCGAAGTCAGGTATCAGTCTTAAACATTCGTAGGGGTTAGGGTCTTTAAGCACACACTGTTTTCTTCATTCAGTTCAGGTAGCGGTTTTATTTCATGTTGCACTTTTTCTTTTTTTTTTTTTTAAAGATTTATTTATTTACCATGTATATAGTATGAGTGTACACCAGAAAAGGCACCAGATCTCATTACAGATAGTTGTGAGCCATCATGTGGGTGCTGGGAATTGAACTCAGGACCTCTGGAAGAGCAGCCAGTGCTCTTAACCCCTGAGCCATCTCTCTAGCCCCCTCATGTTGCACTTTTTAATTTGTAATTGAAGTTCAGTGTACTCGGCTTGTTTTATCAGTATTTACATCCTCAGTAGAAAATTTTCTTCAGCAAATTAGTATAAGAGCTGGCCTTGGGGCTGGGGAGACCGCTCTGCAGTTAAGAATGCTGGCTGCTTTTGCAGAGGACCCAGGTTTGATCCCCAGCACCCACATGGCTCACAGCTTCCCGTAACTGGAGTTCCGGGGATCCAGTGGCCGTGTCTGGGCTCCTCAGACACCTGCACGGTGCACAGACATACATGCAGGCAATAGATCCATACACATAATACATTTAAAAAAATAAAAACAGCTGGACTTGGGAGCCATTGAGGCCAGGCTATGATGCTTAACTAGCTGTCCAAGCAGATACCAAGGAAAGGGAAGAAATGGATGTTGGTTCTACAACCAAATTCTTATTCCTCTGTGTGTGTGTGTGTGTGTGTGTGTGTGTGTGTGTGTGTGTGTGTGTACTCGCATGTGTAGGAACTCTAACTCAGGACCTTGTATGTGCTAGATAACTCTCTACGGACTAGATTATTCTTTTAAAATAAAGTTGTGTTTATGTGTATAGGTATATTCCTATGAGCGTAGGTACCCACTGAGGCTAGAAGAGTATGTTGCTGTTCTACTCCAGAGCTGGAGTTACAGGGGTTACAGTTATGTGCTGCCCCAAGTGAGTGCTGAGAACCCAACTCAGATCCTCTGCACTGTAGGCTTTTAACTGCTGAGCCGTCTCTTCAGTCCCCAGCCTGCCATTTAAAACACTTATTTATTTATTTTACATGTATGGGTGTTTTCCATATGCCTTTGCACCAAGTTATGTCCCTGGTTCCTGTTGACAGGACATCAAATCCTCTGGAACTGGAGTTACAATGTTGTGAGCGGTCTTGTGGGTGCTTGATTTGAACCTGGGTTCTTTGGAAGAGCAGCTGGTGCTCTTCCTCTCCTTTCCTTTTTTTCTTTTTTTTTTTTTTTTTTTGTAGAGACAGGGTAACAGCCCAGTGTAACAGCCTTGGCTGTCCTGGAACTCACTCTGTAGACCAGGCTGGCCTTGAACTCACAGAGATCCACCTGCCTCTGCTTTCTGAGTGCTGGGATTAAAAGTGTGCACCACCACCGCCCGGCTGCAGTCTGTACTCTTAACTGCCCAGTCATCTTCTCCAGCCCTTGCCAAATTATTTTACCCACTTTGGTTTTATGAGACAAGTTCTCTAGTTCTGGATGTTCTGGAGCTCACTATGTAGACCAGGCTGGCCTCAAACTCACAGAGATCCACCTGCCTCTGCCTCCCCAGTGCTGGGATTGAAGGCGTGTGCCACCACGTCAGGCCGAAGACTGTTTGTGCCGGATTTAGTGGCTTCCTCTGCAGGACACAGTTAACATTAACCCTCAGGCCGGTAATGAGTTCCTGCTTTGGAAAAGTCACTCTGTTAGTTTCGTTGAATTGCCATCGTGACTATGATGTACATCATAAGCATTTCAGGGTTCGTTTGTTTAAAATCAGGAAATAACGTGTAAAGGCTGTTAACTTGGAAATGTGAAAAACAGTTTGATTAATGTCTTGATTTTTTTATTTCATTTTTGAATTTAACCACCGACAGGAGAAAACCTTTCCTCCCTCCCTCCCTCTCTGTCGTCTTCCCGCTTTTCAGGCGGGCACTCTGCTGCCGAGCCATGCCCCCACCATGCCCCGTCTCCCGGTCCACTGCGTCTCTTTACTGTCAGCGTCAAGCTGAAAGGCACGGACTGTTTGTTTTGTACAGATTCAGTGCTTGACGTTGAACTTGGTCCGTCGCCTTCCCCGAGTTGGCTTGTGCCGTTGACACGGTGGGAACTGGGCCGCGACTTTTCCGTGTGGGCTGGCTCCAGACGATGTAGGGAGAGAGCAAGTCACCGTGGTCTGTTGACAGTCTCTCTTACACAGGTGGTCCTGTACACGCTGCTGAGCCAGGAGAGACGAGAGGACCCCGAGGCTGGCTGGCTTCTCTACCTCAAGACCGGGCAGATGTACCCTGTGCCCGCCAAGCATCTGGACAAAAGAGGTTGAACTCTTGTTCCCTTTCGTCTTCACCTCTCTGGCCCTGCTCCCTCTCCTTCATGCTACTTGCTAGACCGTACTGCAGGTTGTGATCTGTAGTCATGTAGTTTGAAAACTTTCTATTTATCTTTATTGACTATCCATGGGACGCGTGCAGGGTTAGAGGTTGAAGGACAACTTTGGAAGTTCATGCTCTCCTTCCACCTTTCTGTCGGTTCCAGGGATTGAACCCATGTCTCCAGGTTTACACAGCAAGCTCCTTTACCCGCTTTGCCATCTCACTGGCCCATTTTGGGTTTTCTTGTTTTTTTGTTTTTTTGTTTTTAAGGACTTTAAGCTAAGCATCGTGTAGTACATGTCTTTAATCCTAGTACTCACGCATTTGGGGCAGGCAGGTCTTCATGGGTTCATGGCTAGCCTGGTCTACATATCAAGTTCCAGTGCAGCCAAGTCTATTGGGGAAAATTATAAAGGCCACTCCACGTAGTTAAAAGGAAGATTTATTTAGTGGATGACTTACAAATGAAAGAATGGATAGGTCGCGGGGGTCTGGGGAAGGCGTCTAGCAATCCAGCGGTGTTCTCTGGAGCTCTGCACAATCAATCTCCACCATCCAGGGTCCAGGCGCAGAGAGCGCACGCCGAGCGAGCGCTTGCCCATCCAGCTCTCAGGTTTCCAGCACCTCCCCTCGCCCCGCCTCGTAGGCGTGACAGTTGCCAGAGTCTCAATGGGGGTTGGAGCTTCCAGATCCAAGCTGGAATGGCTACCCACTACATCTCCCCCTTTTTGTCTAAATAAGAAGGTTCTAAACTAATACAAGACTATATACAAAGGAATGGTTATCAAATATTGTCCAGAAATAATGAGGGATAATGACCTAGATAAGATGTAACTACAACCAATGCAAACAATATCAAGCAAGAAACACATTCTAAAATCCAGAGAAGTATAGAGCATAGGTAAACGGCATGTTATAAAGATCATTCAAAGGTGTCCTATCCTAAAGAACCTGAATCTAATACTTAATATGTTCTATCTAAGATATTATATATACTAAGTTGTAACTATAACTGCTAGTCTTCAATCCCATCAAAGACCTGAGAAGGAACATAATGGTACTTGAGAAATGGTAGACGGATGCAAGCAACTTCGGGAGTCTTGCAAGAGTAGACCAAGACAGCTGGCAGCCTGGACAGTCACCTAATGTTTCTCAGCATTGTTGGTGCATTCAAATTGGCTACAGGCCTAGAGTATCTGACAGACCATTTTCAGAAGCAGGATTTCTGAAAGACCATCTTACCCTGTCTTGGCAGAGTACAGTGGTCACTTTCCTTGTGTCCCGCTTGTCCAGAAAGGACAGCATTGCATTTGTACTGTCAGCCATCAAGGCAAGGGCAGTTCTTTGCCCCGTAGGCCATTTTGTGCCAAAAAGACAAACTTCCAAATGGAAATGTCTTAGAAGCCCAACATTCTCTCGGGATCAATTGGTGCAGCCAGGAGCAATTGTGCCTCACGTCAACAGAATTCTAAGTTATTTAAATGCCATATTCTCTAGGTCTATGAAGTGTTTGAAGATTACCTGTCCATCTGACCTATGTATCTGTAAATCTGGATAACCTAACTAACGTAACTATAGAGATGACAGGCATAGGCGACCATAAATCTATAAATCTTATCTACCGAAATAACCTAAGGACTAAGGCTTCATGTAAATAAGGTAAACAGTCTATAAGCAAATGTATGGTGAAGAACGATGACTTCAAAATTGTGACAATACACAAGATATTTATAACAGAGGTAGGAATATATAGTGCGATATGCAATATGACAATAATCTTAAATATATATCAATATACCAAATATCCTAACAGAAGTAGAACATATATAAAGTATGACAGATATAAATTTACATTTGTATCAATATAAAAATGTTACAAATAAGAGTAGAAATATATGTACATTATAACAAATATAGTTCTGTATTTGTATCAATATACAAATTATCTTAAACAGGAGTATAAAAATAGTTTACATTTGTATCAACATATAAGAATCTATAACAGTACAAATTACAGTGCAAATTGTCTAAGGTTGCTATTTTACCAAGTTTGTTTACTAGTATATACAATGATTTACCATCATATCTTATACCTATCCGTTCCATTTCTTCCGCCCCCCCCCCCTTTTTTTTTTCAGAATACTGAGTCTAATATTTTCTTCCACCCCCAACCCTATAACCATCATCCATAACCCTGAGAATTATGAAACCTAAGGGAGAAGGGGCGTCGTTTTCTAAGAATTGTTTCCTGCCGTTTAGGGGGTGATGTTATCTCTGTTGGGTACTGTGAGAAAGCTCAGATAGTTAAATCTCAGTTAGACTAACTGTAGGTTCTGCAGCAAGTTTTAGAGTAATGGATAAGATTGTCTGAAATTCTGGCAAGAAGTGTAATATGATGATGATTACCATGGCATCATTCTGGATTGGGTAGAGTTGTTGTTGTTGGGGCCCCATCTTCCTTCTGGTGACTTCTGAGATTGCTATTGGAAAAACTTATTTGTTATCAAAAATGGGAGGTTTGGATTTAAAGAGGACATAGCATGTAAGAAAGGATTCTGAGAAATCAAGAGTAAGCATGGAGAGAATTAGAATTTAGAAGACAATGGTCCCTTTTTATTGGTTTCCTTCTGTCTCACACCAGAGGGCTCTTCTGATATGGGACTGAAGAGTCTCTTAAACTTTTTTTTTAGCAATATGCTTGGGTTTAGAGAAGGAGTGAGCCAATTCCATCTCCAAAGCCAGCTTGGCTATAATTGAATTGGAACCACAACTTTTCTAGATTGATAGAGAGAAAGATGTTAGACAGTGAGATTTTACCATGTGTAGATAGATTGGTACCAATAGATTCTTCCTTTCTGCTGTAAAGATCCGGATATCCAAGGCCTTATGAGTTTTGGAAGATGGGTATTTCCATTATCCTGGAAAGACAAAAACAGAACCCTACCCCACCCTTTGATTGTTAAATTTTTCTTACAACTTGTAGAGATGTCACATTGGTGGATGATCTTTTACTTCTCTTCATCAAGGGGTTTTTCCTGTTCGAATCGGATTTTTATTAATTTTGTTGGTATCCATAGCTTTTCTTCTCCTGCAGAAACAAATGCAAAACCCCTTCCCCAACGTAGAACATATCCAGGTTTCCATTCTGAGGTCAGCACATCCTTGAAATAAACTGGTTGGTTTAGCTCAGGAGTTTTGTCTGTCGTCCAATGTCTCTCCGCAGCTGTTGTTCCTTTCTCATTAGCATTGAGAAAATTCAAGGTTAATAAAGCACTATGCAGTCTATTTCTAGGAGTCATTGTTACCTGTTGCTGTTTATTTATCATATCCTTTAAAGTTCGATTGGATCTCTCTATGACTGCTTGGCCTGTGGGATTATGTGGTATACCTGTAACATGCTTTATATTGTAATAAGCAAAGAACTGTCTCATTTTATTGGAGACATATGCTGGGGCATTGTCTGTCTTAATTTGTACAGGTATTCCCATGATGGCCATAACTTCTAATAGGTGTGTAATCACAGAATCAGCCTTTTCAGAACTCATAGGAGTTGCCCATTGAAATCCTGAATAGGTGTCAATGGTATGATGTACATACTTTAATCTTCCAAATTCTGCAAAATGAAACACATCCATCTGCCAAATTTCATTTTTTTGTATACCTTTTGGATTACTCCCTGCAGGTAATGGAGTTTGGTTATAGATGGAACAAGTAGGACATTTTTTCACAATATCCTTAGCCTGTTGCCAAGTGATGGAGAAATCCTTCTTTAAACCTTTGCTATTTACATGGTGTTTCTTATGACATTCTGAAGCTTCTAGCACATTACCTATTAGTAACTGATCAATCTCATCATTACCTTGCGCTAAAGGTCCTGGTAGACCTGTATGAGATCTGATATGTGTTATATATATAGGATGTTCCCTTTTTCTGATGATTTCCTGCAATTGTATGAATAATGAAGTTAATTCTGTATTATCAGGAATAAATTCAGCAGTTTCAATATGTAAAACAACTCTCTCTGCATATTGAGAGTCAGTGACTATATTGAGGGGTTCTGTGAAGTCCATCAGTACCATAAGAATGGCATACAGTTCTGCCTTTTGTACAGAGCTATATGGACTTTGTACCACTTTACTTAAGTCTCCTGATTTATATCCTGCTTTCCCTGATTTATTTGCATCAGTGTAGAATGTGAGGACTCCAGAAATTGGCTTTTGTCGTACAATGTGAGGAAGGACCCATTCAGTCTTCTTTATGAATTCTATTCTCTTGCTTTTGGGATAGTGGTTGTTAATCTCTCCCAAAAAGTTACTGCAGGCTCTCTGCCAGTATTCATTATCTTTCCATAGTGATGAAATTTCCTCATTAGTTAATGGTACTACAATTTCTGCTGGGTCCATTCCTGTCAACTGACGAAGTCTTAATTTACCCTTTTGAATCAAATCAGAGATCTTTTCTATATAAGTCTTTAATTTCTTATTTGGTTTACGTGGTAGGAATATCCACTCCAATATAATATCTTCCCTCTGCATCAAAATACCTGTTGGGGAATGTCTGGAAGGGAATATGACAAGAATGCATTTAAGTTCTGGATCCACACGATCCACATGTGCTTCTCGAATTGTCTTTTCTACTAGAGCCAATTCCTTCTCAGCTTCGGCTGATAATTCTCTTGGACTATTTAATTCTTTGTCCCCTTCTAGAGTATTAGCCAAATTTTTTAGTCCATCTTTGGGTATTCCCATGATACCCAGTAAGTTGGAAATGCTTCCTAATAACTTTTGAAAATCATTAAGAGTCTTCAATCTATCTCTTCTTAGTTGTACCTTTTGGGGTCTAATTTTTTGTAGCTCTATCTTATATCCTAAGTAATTAATAGAATCTCCTCTTTGTATTTTTTCAGGAGCAATTTGCAGTCCCCAGCGAGGCAAAACTTTTTTTACTTCTTCAAACATGCTTTCTAATGTATCTAACTTTGGATCAGCTAATAGGATATCATCCATATAGTGATAAATTATGGATTGTGGAAACTTTACACGAATTATCTCTAATGGTTTCTGCACAAAGTATTGACACAAAGTAGGACTGTTTAACATTCCCTGTGGGAGGACCTTCCATTGATATCTCTTGACTGGCTGAGAATTATTATAATTAGGTACTGTGAAGGCAAACTTTTCTCTATCATTTTCCTGTAAGGGTATGGTAAAGAAACAGTCTTTTAAGTCAATAACTATTATAGGCCATTCTTTTGGTAGCATAGAGGGCAAGGGGATCCCAGTCTGTAGGGAGCCCATTGGCTGAATTACTTTATTAATAGCTCTCAGATCTGTCAGCATTCTCCAATTACCAGATTTTTTTTTAATAACAAATACAGGAGAATTCCAAGGGCTGGTAGATTCTTCAATGTGTTGAGCATTTAACTGCTCTTGAACCAGCTGTTCTAAAGCTTGTAGCTTCTCTTTTGTCAAAGGCCATTGTCCAACCCAGACAGGTTTATTAGTTAGCCATTTTAAAGGTAAGGCAGTTGGTACTTCTGAGAGTTCAACAACAGTCGTGCTCTGTTTGTGAACAGCCTGAATGGTTGGTGACTGATTTTTATAGCATGTTATGATATTATTCCTAGAAACATGCATTGGTCTGTATTCCTTTTCTGAAAGTGTAGGAATTTTAATCTGGGTATTCCACTGTTGTAACAGATCTCGGCCCCAAAGATTTACTGCTACATTTGCTACATATGGCTTCAGCCTTCCTCTCTGTCCTTCTGGCCCTATGCATTCAACCCATCTCGAACTCTGTTTTATCTGAGATAGGGTGCCAATCCCTAACAGTTGGACATCTACCTCTTGAAGAGGCCAATTCGGATGCCATGATTTTGGTGTAATTATAGTCACATCTGCACCTGTGTCTACCAGGCCCTCCAGAACCAGGCCATTAATTCGAATTCTAAGCTTTGGTCTTTGTTCATTTATGGAAGTCTGCCAAAATATTTGTTTTACAGTGTTCTTTGTAAACTGTGATCCATTTATCAAAGCTGTTTTATCATCCATTGCAGTATCGGTTTTTACATTAAGCATTGGTTTATTCAGTTGTCCTGGAGAGGAATTTCTTCCACAGTGGCTGGGAATGTTCGTACTACATTTGATTTGGGGGCCTGCAAGAGGCCCCCTGAGGCGTTTCCCGCCAGTAAAGGGTTGCCTCGTATATCTATTTTTGATCTGCACTCATTGGTCCAATGTTGGCCTTTGCCACACCTTCTACATAATCCAGGAGGTGGTTGGGGTCTCCTGTTTAGGCTATTCCTAGAAGGAGTATTACTTCTAGGAGTACCCCACGTACAGTTTTTACTTATATGCCCTGGTGTACCACACTTAAAACATTTGGTAACACGGGGCCTTCTTTCACCTCTGGGATTTGTCTCTCCTATCCAAGCCTCATTACTGTAGTTAAGAGACTGAACACCATTAGTGTACTGAATCCATTCTTCCAAAGGAGCTGATCTGATCTTTAGTGGTGTAAGTATTCTTCTGCATTCTGCATTAGCGTTGTCGAATGCCAAGGACTCAGTTAATACTTTTCTTAATTCTTTATCTGATATAGCTTTTGTTATAGCTGTGTTCAGCCTTTGTAAAAAATCAGTGAAAGATTCATGTGGTCCCTGAAATATCTTTGTGTATACCTCAGTTGGTTTTCCAGGTTCTGGAATTTTTTCCCAAGCATTTAGAGCTGCTGTACGGCATAGGGATATTGTATGCTCATCATAAGTGGCTTGTACATTCCTGTCAGCAAAACATCCCTCACCAAGTATTTGATCTTGGGAGATCACAAAACCTCTGAGTTTACCTTGTTGTTCTAAATTTTTTGCCTCTTCTCTCAACCAGCTCTTCCACTGTAGCTGCTGGCTATATTCTAGAACAGCTGAAATTAACTGATGCCAGTCATCTGGGATGATTCTATGTGAGGTAGACCATGAATTTAACATCTGTTTTACGTATGTGGATTGTATCCCATACGTAACTACTGCTTCCTTTATATTTTTAAAGTCCCTTGTTGAAATTGGTTGTAATGTATATGTCATATATGGCTCGGGGTGTGTGTCATCTGCTGGCTTCTCATGGACGATAACAGGATAAGCCATTGTATGAGAGCTGTTTGGAGATGTTACAACCTCTATGGTCTTGACCTTCTGCTTATTAGTTCCCTTGTCATGTTTACTGAGAGTTTCTTCTAGGGCTTGCAAACGAGCACCTAGGGTCTGTTCTAGGGAGTGAACCTCCTCTCTTGCAAGGGACTCCAGATTTCTCATGGAATCATAGACATTTTTATTTTCCTCAGAAGCACATGATTCCATGGACCTTATCTTATCAATTAATGATAATCTTTCTTCCTTATGCAATGTCTGAGTAGCCATAACTTCACTCTGGAGAGTTAGTGTTCTATCCATTAGATATTCATATTTATTATCAATAAAATCAATTTTGGGTACAAGCCTGTTTTGTAAATCCTGATTAGCAGATTCTAGAGAAAGAATCTTTTCCTGTAAGCCTTCATTACTATCTTTTAAAGCAGATTCCAGAAAGAGAATCTTTTTCTGTAAGCCTTCATTGCTATCTTTGAAAGCAGATTCCAGAAAGAGATTCTTTTTCTGTAAGTCTTCCTTGCCATCTCTTAAAGCAGATTCCAGAAAGAGAATCTTCTTCTGTAAGCCCTCACTGCTATCTTTGAAGGCAGATTCCAGAAAGAGACTCTTTCTCTGTAAGTCTTCATTGCTATCTTTTAAAGCAGATTCCAAAAGGAGAATCTCTTTCTGTAAGCCTTCATTGCTATCTTTGAAGGCAGATTCCAGGAAGAGAATCTTTTTCTGTAAGCCCTCATTGCTATCTTTGAAGGCAGATTCCAGAAAGAGATTCTTTTTCTGTAAGCCTTCATTGCTATCTTTTAAAGCAGATTCCAGAAAGAGAATCTTTTTCTGTAAGCCTTCATTGCTATCTTTGAAAGCAGATTCCAGAAAGAGATTCTTTTTCTGTAAGTCTTCATTGCTATCTTTTAAAGCAGATTCCAGAAAGAGAATCCTTTTCTGTAAGCCTTCATTGCTATCTTTGAAAGCAGATTCCAGAAAGAGATTCTTTTTCTGTAAGTCTTCATTGCTATCTTTTAAAGCAGATTCCAGAAAGAGATTCTTTTTCTGTAAGTCTTCATTGCTATCTTTTAAAGCAGATTCCAGAAAGAGAATCCTTTTCTGTAAGCCTTCATTGCTATCTTTGAAAGCAGATTCCAGAAAGAGATTCTTTTTCTGTAAGTCTTCATTGCTATCTTTTAAAGCCTGTATCAGTCCCAATAATGACTCATCTTTGTTCTTATTATTAAAGCAGTGTTTGAACACTGTGTGAATTATTACGATGAATGCCAAAATGGTACAGGCCAAATATGCCTGAGGAAGGTCATATATTTCCAGGAGAATGTCATTCATCATACAGGCAAAAAGGTTTTTAAATTCTTGTGAGGTAATGTTGTCAGCCATATTACAAGAATTACTCAAAATTTGTTAGTCAATTTTAAGATGTAAAATTATCAAGTACTTTTACTTGAAATAAAATGCTGGTTTGCTTATCTTACCTTTCTGTGGTATGGGGGGTGTAGTAGCGCTTTTCAACCAGCAGGCGGTGCTGGTACAGCTCCAAAGCAGGGCCTGCTGGCGACCTTGGCTGGCGGCAGCTGGAGGCAGATGGCGGGATGGCCGGGAGCCGGGTGCGGATACCTCACTCGCAGCGGTTTTTCACTGGTCTCGGGGCTAAGCTAGGGAGCTGAGACCGGACTAGCTGCTCCCCTTTTTGGGAATGGACTGGTTATATGGAACTTTGCAGGTGGGTTTAGGTACCCGCCAGCCAGGGAACAGGCTGAGGGCAGGAGCCGCCCAGACCTTTGGAATTTGACCCACGTGGGCGCCAGATATTGGGGAAAATTATAAAGGCCACTCCACGTAGTTAAAAGGAAGATTTATTTAGTGGATGACTTACAAATGAAAGAATGGATAGGTCGCGGGGGTCTGGGGAAGGCGTCTAGCAATCCAGCGGTGTTCTCTGGAGCTCTGCACAATCAATCTCCACCATCCAGGGTCCAGGCGCAGAGAGCGCACGCCGAGCGAGCGCTTGCCCATCCAGCTCTCAGGTTTCCAGCACCTCCCCTCGCCCCGCCTCGTAGGCGTGACAGTTGCCAGAGTCTCAATGGGGGTTGGAGCTTCCAGATCCAAGCTGGAATGGCTACCCACTACACAAGTCTATACAGTGAGACCCTATCTCAAAACAAAAACAATTAAGAACAAAACAAACCCAGCCTCACTGTGTGTATGTATGGGGGCGGGGGGGCTCAGAGTAGGCTCAGAACACACTCAGACACCACATTCTGAGTATAAGAGATTTCTTACCCTGGCGGGGCAAGGGGGCTGCGCCTCAGCTTGGGCACAGGCAGGCAGCAGGGGTGTTTTGCAGGGGTGGTTATTAAGGAGCGAAGGGAAAGGGGAAGTCTGCACTAGGGTGAGTTGGTCGTCCTCATTGGACAGGTTCGCCAGTGGAAAAGTGTTTAGTCTCAGGAAAGAGTCAGTGGCCAAATATGAGAATGGACCTTGGGGGCGAGCTTTAGGAATGCAATCTAACGGTTTAGCGAGGGAGAGGGAGAGGAAAAGGCCAGACCTGTCTGCACTGCTTGGGCCTGCTAGAACCCTTCACTCACAGTGCTTACCAGGTACAAGAGGAGGTTGTCTCAAAAACCCTTTCTGTACAGAGCCTTGGAGTGCGCCATCACATTACACGTGGCTGTGCTAACTCTGGTAAAGAGGCAGGTGTCCACATGGCTCTTTGCTTTTACTTTGTTTTTACTTTTTTTCTTTTTCTTTTTTGGTTTTTCAAGACAGGGTTTCTCTGTGTAGTTTTGGTGTCTGTCCTGGAACTCACTCTGTACACCAGCTAGCCTCAAACTCACAGAGATCCGCCTGGCTCTGCCTCCCGAGTGCTGGGATTAAAGGCGTGCGTCACCACCGCCGCCCGGCTTACTTTGTTTTTAAATCTGAAGCGTTTGTTGGTCGGAACCCTGCTTCATTCTGAAAAGGCCACTTTACTTGTCCCCAGAACTGCTGAAGCTCAGGGACCAGCTGGCATTCTCTCTGCTGCACCGAGTGAGCAGAGCTGCTTCCGGGGAGGGGACACGCCTCTCTCCCCTGCCACAAATCATCGAGGAGGAGAAAACTTGTAAATATTGTTCACAGATGGGCAACTGTGCTCTTTATAGCAGGTAAACATGCTGTCTCTCTCGTGTGTGTGTGTGTGTGTGTGTGTGTGTGTGTGTGTGTGTGTGTGTCGGGGTGGGGTGGGGTGGGCGGTGTTGCTCAGTTTAGGAGAACCTTGTTTCACAGGCTGCCAGGGAAATGTACGCTCAGCCCTGACTGGAACTTTGTATTTAGAGCAGTTGAGGAACAGGCGGACGACACTTCCATCCCAGAGGACATGCTGTCCAAAATCCAAGAAGAAACGCGCCACCTGAAGCCGACACACTTGAAGTATTTCAGCCTGTGGTGCCTCATGCTCACCTTGGAGTCACAGTCTAAAGATCACAGAAAGAGTCACCAGAACATCTGGTCAATGCCCGCTTCCAAAATGTGAGTGTCCGCTGAAGACACAGCGCTGGTGTAGGTACTGTGCTGCAGCGTTTGGCATTCCCGTCAGGAGAGGCCGGGCAGCCTGCGGAAGTCACGGTTCCATGGGGCCTCGCTTGGTAAAGTGCTTGTGTTGCAGGCACGAGGACCTGAGTTTTAATCCTCCCCTACACCCGTGTCGGAAGTAATCCCAGTGCATGGGAGGCTGCGACAGGTAGACCCTGGGGGTTCACCGGCCAGCCGGCATAGCGCCATTGTCTGACCCCCGGCCAGTGAGAGGCTACGTGAAAAATCCAGATGAACGGTCCCTGGGGAAACACCCGGGGTTGTCTCTGGCCTCCACGTGTCCACGAGCAAATGTGTACATGCATCTGCACAGACGTGCGCCTGAATACACTCATACACATAGTTTTTAAAAAACGTACATGGCTTCATTTATTATTGACCTTGTCACAGGTGATACAAAATAATATTAAAAAAGAACAAATAGAAAGTCACTAACTTGGTATTTTAGTGCTTTATAGTGGATTATAGGAAAAAAAATTTTTTTAAAGGATAGATGCGTTAGCATTGATTTCCAGGGGCCATAGGCCAGCAAGATTGCCGAGGGAATAAAGGTACTTACGGCCACGCTTGATGATCTGAGTTTAATCCCTGGGATTCACACTGTGGAAGGGAAGAACCACCTCCTGGGGGTTGACCCCTGACCTTCACAGGATCAGCTCAGACCATGTGTGCACACATTCATATCATACACACACGATAATAATCAGTAAATTAAAAAAATTTTTTCATGGGCTGTATAAACAAACCAATTGTAGGGAGAAAAACCAACATATATACAATATCAGTGGACACTGTCTCTCATTCTTTCGTAGGGAGGAGGGAGGCAACTGCATTGGAAACCTGGTCCGCACCAAGCCTGTGAAGAGATTTTGTGATGGACAGTACTTACATTACTTTCAGCGGAAAAACGGTGCCATGCCGGCCACCAATCTGATGGCCGGTGACAGGATCATTTTAAGTGGAGAAGAGAGGAAACTGTTCGCTTTGTCTAAAGGCTACGTGAAGGAGATTAACGGGGTAGCGGTGACCTGCTTGCTAGACAGGTAATAAAACAGCTTTGTCAGTATGGACCTCAGGTCATGTATCCCTCCATTCATGGTGCATAGTAGATGTTCAGAGAGATGCACAAAGGGCTGAGGATGTAACCCCGTGGCAGGGTGCTTGCCAGCATGTACCAGGCCCTAGATTCTATTGCCAGTGCCGTGAAAATGAAGGAAATACAGCCATCACCGGTTTTAGACATTTTCATAACCCCAAAGAGACACGTCCCTTTAGCACTCATCCCCTAGCCAGGCTTGGCTACGAATATGTTTGTTTTCTTTTGAGATGCTCTGAGATTCTTTTGAGAGCCTAGTTCACTCTGTAGCCCATGCCGCCCAAGAAACTATCAATCCTTCTATCTCGGCCTCCAAAGCACTGGGATCATACATGTTCCTAGTCTGCTTCCTGTCTCGGTAAGTTTCCCTCTTAAACATTTCAAACAAATTGATTCAATATAAGGTCTTTGGTGGCTGTTTTTTGTCACAGCAGATTGTGTTCTTTTGCTGTTTGTTTTTTTGTTTGTTTGTTTGTTTGTTTGTTTGTTTTTTATTCATGCATACAAGTTGTCTGCCACCACACCCGGCAACACTCAGCCTTTCTGAATAGTTCTCATTCTCCAGCTCTTTCTTTCATGCTTGGGCTGGAACCCAGGGCCTCACCGGCAGTAGGTAAAAGCTCTCACCAAGTTACATTCCCAGCTCTCCTCACCAGCGGTTAGTACATTGAAGTCAGCGTTAAGACAATGATGGATGGGGGGTGAGATGGCCGAGGAGGTACTTGCCGCACACATCTGACCTTATTCCAGGAGCCCACAGAGAGGCAGAAGGGAGAGAGCCACTCTGCCGAGGAGTTCCGACCTCCACACACAGGCTGTGGCATACCCGCCCCCACACTTCACACACACGTACACAGTCCTGATCTCCATGATCCCCACGCTCCACTCAGAAGCCCTTTAGGATGGCTAATTCCTCCGTCCACAGGTTAGTTAACAGCCTGAGGAGCGTCTGTGAGATGGAACATGTTACAGAAAGGCATGGTGGTGGGGTGCAGTACAGCGTGGAGATTTTAGAGACCATGGGCAGTTCTGAAATGTAAAATATAAGGAAGTGATTAGCGATGCCTCGGCATACACGGTCTCCTTGTAAAAACTGAGACTTATTATGTGTGCATATGTGGGTGTGAGGTTGACCTGGAGCATGCTGTGTAAGCTGATGTGACCTTGAACTCTGATGCTCCTACCTCTGGCTCCCAAGTGCTAGGATTACAGTGCACACCCCACACTCAGCTCTTACACTTTTAGCCAGGAGCAGTATGCGCCTTACAGAGCCTGTGTGAAATGAACACATCCGGGTGTGTTTGTTTTGTTGTTTTAGGAACTTGTCGACACTCCCGGAAACAACGTTGTTCAGATTAGACCGGGAAGAGAAAAATTGTGACATAGATACCCCGTTAGGAAACCTCTCTAAACTGATGGAAAACACCGACACCAGGTTGGTAAGGACGAAGGAGCCGGAATCTCTCCCCACTTTTATAAAGACCCCACTAAAAGTACTTCTGCTTTTCTTTGCAGCAAAAGACTTCGGGAGTTAATCATTGATTTCAAGGAACCTCAGTTTATAGCCTACCTCAGCTCCGTTCTCCCGCACGATGCGAAGGACACAGTGGCCAACATTCTGAAGGGTGGGCCGCAGCCAGCGTTCCGATTTGATTCTCTTGGTTCTCTTTATAACAGAAGTTGTGCCCAGTGTCCAGTTGCTGAGTCACGCAGTTAGAAGGGCCAGAGACACGGCTTCGTGGGGAAACCCACTTGCTGCCCAAGCCTGATGGGCCGAGTTTGATCCCCAGAACCCATTTGAAAAATAAGGACGCTCATTGTAAACCCACACTCCTGTGGTGAGATGGGAGGGCGGAGACAGAGACCACCATGAATCTCTCAGGCCAGCCAGCTGACCTTGAGTGTGCTGCATGGCAGAAGTAAGGGAAACGCTGCCTCAAAGCCGGGCGGTGGTGGCGCACGCCTTTAATCCCAGCACTCGGGAGGCAGAGGCCGGCAGATCTCTGAGTTCGAGGCCAGCTTGGTCTGCAGAGTGAATTCCAGGACAGCCAGGGTTACATAGAGAAATCCTGTCTTGGAAAAAAAAAAAAAAAAGTGAATTTATGAGCCAGACATGGTAGTATATCCCAGCACTTAAGAGGCCAAGGAGAGTGCATTTCAGGGCCAGCCTGTTCTACACAATCTACATAGCAAGAACCTGTATCAAAACTAAAGTTCGCCGGGCAGTGGTGGAGCATGCTAGGGCTACACACAGAGAAACCCTGTCTGGGTTGGGAGTAGTTCACTGAAATTAAATATTCTTGTTTTTACTCTGTTAAATTGCAATACAGGTTTGAATAAGCCTCAGAGGCAAGCCATGAAGAAAGTCCTTCTTTCGAAAGACTACACGCTCATCGTGGGGATGCCAGGGACGGGAAAGACAACTACAATATGTGCTCTTGTAAGCTCTGAAACTAACCGCTTCTGTTGGGTCCCTCCTGCCCGAGGAGGTGATGCTTGCTATCACCGCCCCTCGACTCTGCCAAGCGTGGTGGCTCACACCCTTAATCCCATCACTTGGAGGCAGAGACAGGAGGATGCATATATGTAAGTTCGAGTCCAGCCTGGCCCACATAGTGAGTTCCAGACCAGCCAAGGGTGCATAGACCCTGTCTCATCAAAACAAAAAAATGATAAATTCACTTGGCATGGTGGTACAGGCCTGTACCCACACCACTCTGGGGCCTTTGTGAGAATGACATGATTAATAGCATAATAAAAATGCCTCGGGCTGTAAAATGGTTCAGCAAACAAAAGTGCCTGACCTGAGTTCAGTTCCAGGATCCATCCGGCAGAGGGGGAGAACTAATTCCTGAAGGCTGCCCTCTGACCTTCAGTTGTGTGCCACGGCATGTGTATCGGCACAGAAATAAATAAGATGTAATAAAGAATGAATGCTGTATAATTTTTGTAGCTCATTGTGGTTTTACAATTCTTTAGAAAAGTTACTTATTCCCTCTTGGATTCAGGTCTTACTGAACTTTGTATCTATTTGAAAACTGTCAACCAGTTCCCTGAATTCAGAGCAATGACGTTTTTCTGTCTCCCATCTGTAGGTAAGGATCCTCTCTGCCTGTGGCTTCAGTGTTCTGTTGACCAGCTACACGCATTCTGCCGTTGACAATATTCTCTTGAAGTTGGCCAAGTTTAAAATAGGATTTTTGCGCTTGGGTCAGTCTCATAAGGTCCATCCAGATATCCAGAAGTTCACGGAGGAGGAGATTTGCAGATCAAGGTCCATTAAGTCCTTAGCCCTTCTAGAAGAACTCTATAACAGTCACGTAAGTCTGTTTCTCTTGTGTGTGTACTCGTGTGTGTAGACATCCCAGGTTAACCTCTGCTGTTTCTCAGGTGCTATCCTCTTTTTGGTTAAGACAAGTGTGGGCAGAATTTTTTGTTGGAACGGCCAGCTCCCAAGTAAACGCAGAGACTTAATATTAATTATAAATGCTTGGCTGAAAGCTCAGGCTTGTTACTAGCTACTGCTTACATTTTAAATTTACCCATATTTTTTTTCTACCCTCTGCCACGAGGCGGTACCTTCTTTCAACATGGCACATTCATCTTGCTTCTCTGCCTCCGCTCCCAACTTCTGAGACTCCACCCTCCTTCTTCCCAACGTCCTGTGTCTGGCAGTCCCCCCATACATACCTCCTGCCTAGCTACTAGCCTATCAGCACTTTTATTAAACCAATTAGATGGAGCCTTGGCAAAGACACGTGTTCACAATGTACAGAAAGATTATTCTGTAACAGACAAGATTTCTCTTTGTCTTGGAGGTTGCCAGGTAGTCTAGGTTGGCGGGCAGGCCATTGAGCACCAGGAGATCCACCTGTCTCCACAAAAAGTTTTTGTTTCCCTTCCTTCCTCCCTCCCTCCTTTTCTCCCTGCCTGTCTTCCTTTGATATGATCTCTTAAAGCCTAGGCTCACCTTGAAGTCACTGTGTAGTCAAGCCTGCCCTTGAACTCCTGATCCTCCTGCCTCAGCCTCCCAAGTGCTGGGATTATGGGCTGGTGTCTCCATGCCTGGCTTGCTGTAGACTTGTGGACTCTATACATGTTAGGTACTGGTCCTCTTTTGGCATGCATGGTTTCCTGATCTTACCCTCCGTAAGTTGCCTTTTTTTCCTGTTCATGGGGCCTCTTGCAGAATAACAGAGTTAGTAATGTACCAGGTATGAGGGTGTGGGCTTGATGTCTCAGCCACTCCGGAGGCTCAGGCTAGAGGCCCCCTCAAGCCAACCTATGCTACATAGTAGGTTCAGGCGAATCTTGAAAAACAAACTCTAAATGTTTCAGAATCAAATAACACTGAAGAATTCTCCCTGTTGGAGGGGGATGGTTTTTCATCTTTTAATTTTAGAAATGGGAAAACCCAAGTACCTTCTTGACATACTCACTAACGGACTTATTTTCTCTCTGTTTAGCTGATAGTTGCAACAACCTGTATGGGCATAAACCATCCAATATTTTCTCGGAAAACCTTTGATTTTTGTATTGTGGATGAAGCCTCTCAAATCAGTCAGCCCGTTTGCCTGGGCCCCCTTTTTTTCTCTCGGAGATTTGTGTTGGTGGGAGACCATCAGCAGCTTCCTCCCCTGGTTCTAAACCGCGAAGCAAGGTGGGTAGGGGCCCTTGTTTGTTTCCTGTTGCTGTGTGAGACGCTGATCAACACCGTCTTGGAGGAGGGAAGGTTTTATCTGGCTTACAGATTACAGTCTGTCCTCGAGGGAAGTCAAGTCAAGAACTGAAGCAGAGACCGTCTGGGAACACTGCTTACTGGCTTGTTCCCAGGCTCCCATTGGCTGTCTTTCTTAGGCAGCCCAGGCCCCCGTCCAGTGATGGCACAGTGGGCTGAGTCCTCCTGTTCCAACCACAATCAGCAATCGTGAAAATGCCCCACAGACATCCCTATGTGTCAATTTGATGGAGACAGTTTTTCCATCGAAGTTCCCTCTTCCCAGTGTGTTTAGTTGACAACAGTGGGGGCAGTAGACATTTCATTTTGGTGTTCTTTTTATTCATTTATTTATTTTAAAATTTATTTATTTATTACGTATAGAGAAGAGGGCACCAGATCTCATTACAGATGGTTGTGAGCCACCATGTGGGTGCTGGGAATTGAACTCAGGACCTCTGGAAGAGCAGTCGGTGCTCTTAACCTCTGAGCCCTCTCTCCAGCCCTTTATTTTGTTTTTGAGACAGGGTCTCACTGTGTAGCCTTGGCTGTCCTAGAACTCACTCTGTAGACCAGGCTGGCCTCGAACTCAGAGATCCGCCTGCCTCCGCCTCCCGAGTGCCGGGACTAAAGATGTGCGCCACCACACAGGCTTCAGTTTTGTTTTAATAGATTGGATTTGCGTATTGTCCAGGCTTGAAGGATCTTTCTGCCTCTGGCTCCCACCTCAGGCTTCTAGCGTGTTGAGACGGCAGACCTTTGTCCCCACTCAGTATGGAAGTTTTTAACTGCAGGAGCTGGGGATGCGGCTGTGCAGGAAGCTTTGGGCTGCATCCCCATACCTGCATAAAGCAGGCGTGGTTCACACTGTGCTTCTAGCACTAGGGAGACAGAGGCAGGAGGGTTAGAAATTCAGGGTGATCCTCTGCTACCTTTCAAGTTTTGGGGTCCACCCGGGACCCTTGACCCCTGTCTTAAAATAAAAAAGCAAGTGTTAGTTTCAAGCTGGATTTTTTGGGAACCAGTGAACTGGCTCAGCGGTTTGACAAGCCTAGGAGCCGAGCTGGATCCCTGGAGCCTCACTCAGTAAAGGTGGGGGGAGAGAGCCGCCAAAGGAAATCCCCCCCCGCCACCTCCAGGAACATCTCCTTGGGGGTGCAAAGCACACATGCATGCGCACACTCGTAGGTCAGGTGAAAGAACTGGTTGATTCTTCGGTGTGTTCATGAGCCCGAATGTGGTCTGTTGGCAGGGCTCTGGGCATGAGCGAGAGCCTGTTCAAGAGGCTGGAGCGGAACAAGGCGGCTGTCGTGCAGCTGACGGTGCAGTACAGGATGAACAGGTGTGTGCGTGTGCGTGTGCGTGTGCGTGTGCGTGTGCGTGTGTGTGTGTGTGTGTGCGCGCGCGCGCGCGCGCGCGCGCGCGCGTGCCCCGCGCGCCCATTTCCATCGCCGTCCACACTGAGCTTGTGTTCTGCACTTCTTCCAGCAAGATCATGTCCTTAAGCAATAAACTCACGTACGAGGGGAAGCTGGAGTGCGGCTCAGACAAAGTGGCCAACGCCGTGATCGCCCTGCCCAACTTCAAGGACGTCAAGCTGCACCTGGAGCTCTACGCCGGTTATTCTGATAACCCCTGGCTGGCGGGAGCGTTGGAGCCGGACAGTCCTGTTTGTTTTCTCAACACAGATAAGGTAAAATCAGAATGAAGAGAACTTTCAGTATTTTTTACATTTGTCCTAATATTTAAATTTCTCAGTTACCAATACCTTTTTGAGCTGATTACTTAAAAACAAATTTAGCACACACTCACATACCTTCACATCTCAACACAGCATCATGTGTCTGTTGGTCCTTTTTTTTTTTTTTTTTTTTTTTTTTTTTTTAAACAAGGCTCTCGCCCTGGATGGCCTCAGACTCCGTCTGCCTCACAAGTGTGGGCCTAAGGGTGTGAGCCATCACCACCTGCTGGCTCCAGAACTCTTAGGAGGATGTTTATTCAACAGGCCGGTGCGGGTCAGAGTTAATGTCTCTCTCTCCTTTTTTCCTTTCTGTTTGTTTTGTTTTGTTTTTCAAGACAGGGTTTCTCTGTGTAGCCCAGGCTGTCCTGGAATTTGCTCTGTAGACCAGGCCGGCCTGTAATTCAGAGATCTGATTGCCCCTGCCTTCCAAGTGCTGGGATCAAAGACATGCGCCTCCACCGCCCCACAGCTTCTTTCTTTCTAAGACAGTATTTTGCTGTTTAGCCCAGACTGGCCTCAAACTTGGAATAATCCTCCTGCCTTCACCTCTTGAATGCTAGGAATTTTTTTCTCGTGCTCAGGGTTGAACCCAGGCCTTCCTGTATAGTAGGCAAGCATTCCCACTGAATACATCTCACACTGCACACTCTAAAAGGAAATCCTGCCAGCCTGGTGACACACTTGTAATCCCAGGACTTGGGTTGTGGAGTCAGGAGGATCAGAAGTTCAAGATCATCCTGGGCAGTGTAGTTTGAAGCCAGTCTGGTTTACCTGAGACACTTAAACAACCCTACATATATATGTGATACACACACATATATGATGAAGGCTACATGAGGATAATGTGAGAAGACATCGCTTCTTGGAGCATTTTCTCAGGCTTGGGGGAGCCTGGGAAGCTTTTCTGCTGTATCATTTGAATAAAAGGCAGCAAGATAATGCCACTGTCAGCACCTGTGCCAGAGCCAAAGTAACGGTGAGGGCTCCTGCCAGTTACTGTCTTCCTGCCTTTGGTTCCTGTGAAACAGACGACAGTGAGAAGTGAGAGAGCCAGCCGGAGCTGCAGCGAGCTTATTATGAGTTGGTTTCATGTGCTTTTCTGAAACTGCCTGTGCGTGCATGCAGGCGTGTGTGCGTCTGTCTGTCTGTGTGCGTGCCTGGGTATTATTTAGGAGTGTTTTCAATTTATCTCCAAACCTAGTAGTCAGGTCTTTGTAGCCCCCTGGGTCCTTGCTGCTTAAACCTTACACGTTTCTCTGCTTAGGTCCCAGCTCCAGAACAAACTGAAAATGGCGGCGTGAGCAACATCACAGAAGCCAGACTCGTCGTCTTTCTAACCTCACTTTTTATTAAGGTAATGTAGAGTTTTCAAGGCTAGTCAGTATTCGTACAGAGTAATTGAATTTTGACTATTTTATTAAATATTGGTAGACTCCAAAAAATATAAGATCTGGCGTTAACACTTGTTTATTAAGATAAAGAAGGCCAGGAGATATGTCTCCATGGTTAAGGGTTGATACTCTTAGAAAGAAATGTTATTCGCTGGACGGTGGTGGCACACACCTTTAATCCCAGCACTCAGAAGGCAGAGGCAGGTGGATCTCTGTGAGTTCGAGGCCAGCCTGGGCTACAGAGTGAGTTCCAGGAAAGGAGCAAAGCTACACAGAGAAACCCTGTCTTGAAACGCGCCCCCCCCCCAAAAAAAAAAAAGAACTGTTATTCAGAGACTGGAGAGATGGCTCAGAGGTTAAGAGCACTGGCTGTTCTTCCAGAGGTCCTGAGTTCAGTTCCCAGCAACCACATGGTGGCTCACAACCATCTGTAATGAGATCTGGTGCCCTCTGTCCTGGAATTCACTCTCATCCAGGCTGGCCTCGAACTCACAGAGATCCACATGCCCCTACCTCCCGAGTGCTGGGATTAAAGGCGTGCACCACCAGGCCCGATGAAATGAATTCTGTCTCTGGTGGCCATTGACGTTTCTGTTCAGTATCATTGTGTAGCATCCTGAGTGTAGGTCATTAGAAACTTGACTGTGAATGGGAGAGCAGAAAACAGGGGCTGGATACAAGCACTTTGCTTTGCCAGCTCAAGGACCTGAGTTCAGATCCCTACATAAACGTCAGGTGTGCGTGATGGCCTCCTGTAGTTTCAGTGCTCAGGAGGTAGAGATGGAGAAGTCTGGTTAGCTGACTTCCCAGATTGGTGAGCTTGGGTTCAAGTGAGAAACCTTGCCTCCTTGTATAAGATGGAGAGCGAGGAGGCTACCTGACTCCAACCTCTGGCCTCCGCATCCACAGGCACCCAAACACATACAAACCACTAATGTGGGGATTTAACGAGGCAACTCCATGTAGTTAAAAAGGAGGTTTATTTTGGGGTAACTTACAGCCAGGAAAGGGATTGGTTACAGGATCCGGGAGAAGTGAGATATAGTCCAGTGGGGCTCTGGAGTCTGAACTCTGACCGGTCTATCATCTAGCATCCAGGATCACTAGGAACCAAGAGGCCGGCACATTTAGATCTCGGGTCTTAAGGGCTCTTGTCTAGTCCCCCCTCAGGGTCCTGTCATAGGTAGGCATGGCAGTTACCTCTCTAGGGGTAGTACTTTCAGGTCAGAGCTGGAATAGCTACCCACTGCAAACCGCATACACATGCAAACGATGAAAATCTAAAATGTCTTAAAAGTTGAGGCGAAAAAATGTAAATATCTAGCAGTAGACTCAGTAAAGCTTAGGGGACTCCGAAGTCGGGATGGTTGGTTTAAATCGCAGTTGTTCCCCACGTAGGCTGGCTGCGGCCCCTCCAACATCGGCATCATCGCCCCGTACAGGCAGCAGCTGCGGACCATCAATGACTTACTGGCCCGATCTTCTGTCGGGAGGGTCGAAGTTAACACAGTGGACAAATACCAGGGGAGGGACAAGAGCCTCATCCTGGTGTCCTTCGTCAGGAGCAATAAGGATGGAAGTGTAAGTTGACCGTTTGCTACTAACTCATCTGAGCTCTTTCTTCCTCCGTCTCTCCCTCCTTCCTGCCTCACGGCGTCAGCGCCAAAGCCCCGAGAGCAGACAGCCGCTCACCATGGTAGCTGCACTCCAGCTCTCTTCCTCTTAAAAACAATTGCTTTAGACATTTATGCGTATATTTGTGTGCCGTTGTGTGTGCCTGGTGCCATTGGAGACTAGAAGGCAGTGTCGGTGAAGTTACCGGTGGTTGTGTGTGCTGGGAATTGACCCCAAGTCCTCCGCAAGAGCATCAAGGGCCCTAATCCACTAAGCCATGTCTCCGGCCTCCCCTCGTTCTCTCTTTAAATAGCGGTTTAAAAACAAGGTG
This sequence comes from Peromyscus maniculatus bairdii, assembly GCF_049852395.1. Taxonomy (NCBI): domain Eukaryota; kingdom Metazoa; phylum Chordata; class Mammalia; order Rodentia; family Cricetidae; genus Peromyscus; species Peromyscus maniculatus. The sequence continues at coordinate 25,460,359 of NC_134872.1, read as the reverse complement.
TGTGTGTGTGTGTGTGTGTGTGTGTGTGTGAGAGAGAGAGAGAGAGAGAGAGAGAGAGAGAGAGAGAGAGAGAGAGATTGGGAGGCATGTGGCTCAGAGGGTAAAAGCCTTGGATTTGTTTGTTGTTTGTTTGCTTTTTGGTTTTTTGAGACAGGGTGGGTGACAAGAGACCCTGTGTAGAAAACCAGAACAAGCCGGGTGGTGGTGGCGGCGCATGCTTTTAATCCCAGCACTCGGGAGGCAGAGGCAGGCGGGTCTCTGTGAGTTCGAGGCCAGCCTGGGCTATCAAGTGAGTTCCAGGAAAGGTGCAAAGCTACACAGAGAAACCCTGTCTTGAAAAACCAAAAAAAAAAAAAGAAAACTAGAACAATAATTAAAAAAAAAATGCTAAAACCATTCAAGGCAAACCGTGTCCTTGGTCATAACAAGTCAGACATAGAACAGGACTGGCGTGATTAGGAATTTCCTTTCTTCCAGCTTGGCGAGCTGCTGAAGGATTGGCGACGACTCAATGTGGCGATAACCAGAGCCAAGCACAAGCTGATCCTCCTGGGCAGCGTGTCCTCGCTGCGGCGCTTCCTGCCTTTGGAGAGGCTCTTGGACCATCTGAACGCGGAGCAGTTGATATCCTTCTGCATTCCCGGGGCCTCTCGGCTTCGCTGCTGGCGGTCCGGGACCCGAGTGAATGGAGACTCTTGTGTCCTTCACGGGCGTGTTTCAGAGACCGTCGTGACTCCGGAAAGGGAGCATCTCATAGGAAGTCGTGGTCAGCCACCAGTCACATAACGGTGGACCGGGATGGTCTGTGGAGGGAGCGCGGGGGAGAGGAAAGGGCCACCTGGGACCAGTGTCTGCAGAAATGGGCCGTCCCTCCTGGTTCTGTCGCCCCAGGTATTTCCTGTTGATACAAGGCAAAGCATTATGCTACAACTGGATCAGTCAGGCTGGGGTGTCGTGGACTAAGATGCCACCTTTAATCCCAGCTTGGCGAGCCTACATAGCCTACGTTCCAGGACAGCCAGGGCTCATATAGACCTTGTCTCAAAAGGAAAAAAAAAAGGCAAGACTGGCCTAGAGTCTTGATGAAGTTCCTGTTTCAACCTCCTGCTTGGTGGGTTATAGGCATGTTCCACAATGCCTGGCTTTCCATTATTTTATTTATCTATTTGTTTACTTATTTATTTATTTCAGATGGTCTTTCTCTGAAACCCTGGCCATGGACTCAGATCCTGCCTCAGCCTTTCCAGTGTTGGGATTAAAGCAGTGGTTCTCAACCTGTGGGTCGTGACTCCTTTGGTGGGTGGTTGGACAACCCTTTCACGGGGGTCACATATGAGATAACCAGCATATCAGATATTTACATTACAATTCATAACAGTAGCAAAATTATAGTTACGAAGTAGCAATGAAAAGTTTTATGGTTGGGGGTCACCACAAACTGTATTAAAGGGTCACAGCGTAGGAAGGTTGCGAACCACTGGATTAAAGGTATTCAGAGACAGGCCGAGGTGGTACACTCCTTTAATCCCAGCACTCGGGAGGTGAGTTTGAGGCCAGCCTGTGCTACAGAGTGAGTTCCAGGACAGGCTCAAAAAAAAAAAAACACAACCAAAAAAAGGTATTCAGCACATTCAGCTCCCAGTTCCATCACAAGAGGATTATTGTATGAGGTAAAGTCTCACGTGTCCCAGGTTGGCCATGAATTGACAATAATTGAAGGTGACCTTGAAGTTCTGATCCTGTGGCTGCCACCTCCTGACTGGTGGGATTCAGGCATGAGCCTCCCCAGCTGGCTTTCTCTCTCCTGCCTCTGCCCCTCCCAGTAGGGTCTCGTGTACCCCAGGTTGTGGTCCAGCTTCCTCCGTAGTGAACACCGATCCTGACCTCCTGAGTGCTGAGGTTGCAGATGTGCGCCGCAGCCACAGGTATATTGTCACTGAATCTGTCTTCCTTAACTTGTCTCACATCGTGGACCTTCCGTCAAGGGAGCATGAGAGTCTCTGCCACGTGCTGGGTGATCTTCAAAGAGACTGAACACTACACCCCCGCCTCCAGCGTCGTAGGCCTGGCGTCACCTGATGCAGCTCAGGTTTGCTGGGAATCCACACTTACACTGTGAGGATGCCTTTAGGCTAAAGGTACAAAGCAAAGTGACTGTATTCTCTTCAAAGTTCCAGGTTTTTCTTTTCTATTTCTTAGTGTAATCTTGTTAAACATGAAATTCTGTCACCACGTAAAATTTTACTTATTAGTATCAATGTTCCCCAAACTGAAAAGTCTAAATCTGTGAGTACTTCAAGTATATCTGTATATGATCGAGAAAAGTGAGATTTTCCCACCTTTAAAGGTGGATTGAAACTTTAACCCAAGGTTGAGATCTCAACAAATCGAATAGAATTTCAGGTCTAATTCCAGAATCAGAGAAGTTATATTTAAAGATTGGATGGATTGGCTTGTTTGTGTCGCTTGAAACCGCTCTGTGCTAAGGGGAATGAGTGTGATTACTCTGAATTTTGGGTGTCCTGGTTTTCAGTGTCAAATGGGTTTCCCTTTAAGCCTAGTCTTTGATTACATCCCTGAGTGGTGTGCTTCCAGAAAGTTCTTCCTCTTCTCCATAATCATCTCCTCATGTCCCTTTCGTTAACTTTTGGAATGCAGCATTTCAATATTAGAGGAGGATTTGATATAAAACAATTTTTTTTGAGAAGGAGTTTTGTTTTCTGAACTGATGCCAGCTTACAAGGTACACCCTATTTTCATTTGGTTTGCCTCTTTGGGGGCGTTAGTCAGTTTTTCCTTTTATGTACTGATGTTTGGAAAAATGAACTTACATATACGGTGGAATTTTCACAAATGGGACCCTTCTCCTGGAGGGAAAGCTTCTACCTCACTTAGTGGAAGTTTAAAAATGTTAAATTGTTGGTGCTTCTACCTTTTATATTATTTAAAAATACAACTTAATAAATTGTTTTGTACTGGATAGACTTTACTGAGTCATTCTTCATTAAATGATTTCTGTGTGTGTGTACGTATGTATGTGTATGTATGTATAGATAGGGTCTCACTATCCCAGGTGACCTTGAACTTCTGATCCTCCTGCTTCCACTTGCTAAAGTGCTGGGAATACTGACGTGTGCCAACATGCCTGGTTTGTGCCGTGGTGGAGATGGAGCCCAGGGCTTTGTATTGGCGTCCCGCCAACCGAGCAACCCCCCCCCCCCAGTGGTGATTAAGCTAGGGTGTCTAGCATTTTCTCCAGTAGTGATTGGTGAAATGTTGCTGATCATCTATCGGTTACTTTTCTCCTGCTGAGATAAATGACCAAAGCCACGTGAGGAAGAAAGTTTAGGTTTCCCGTGGGAGAGTCTCCATAATGATGCTGGGGACATGGCATCATTGAAGAGTTAACTGTCATTGCTTAATATCCTTAGCTATTAGGAGAGTAGGAAGCCGGAAGTGATCTAAGGTAATTTCAGTTCCTGGGAGGAGCTGAACAGAAAGATTTTTTTTTTTTTTAAGATTTATTTATTATGTATACAGTGTTCTGCCTGTATGCCAGAAGAGGGCACCAGATCTCATTACAGATGGTTGTGAGCCACCATATGGGTGTTGGGAATTGAACTCAGGACCTCTGGAAGAACAGCCGGTGCTCTTAACCGCTGAGCCATCTCTCCAGCCCGAAAGATTTTTTTTTTTTTTCGAGACAGGGTTTCTCTGTGTAGCTTTGCGCCTTTCCTGGGACTCACTTGGTAGCCCAGGCTGGCCTCGAACTCACAGAGATCCGCCTGGCTCTGCCTCCCGAGTGCTGGGATTAAAGGCGTGCGCCACCACCGCCCGGCAGATTTTTTTTTTTAAGTGTGTGTGTGTGTGTGTGTGTGTGTGTGTGTGTGTGTGTGTGTACACATGTGCAGGGGTGCCTTCTGAGCCAGAAATGGGTGGCAGAGCCCTGGAGCTGAAATTACAGGTTGTTATGAGCCTCCCAACATGGATGCTGGGAACCAGACTCAGGTCCTCTGCAAGAGCAGCAGGTGCCCTTAACCACTGAGCTACCTCTCCAGTTCCAATTCCAGTCACTTAGTTATTTGACGGAGTCAAGATGTTTTCTACATAGATGTTTCTGTGCTTTGAGCTTTGCCACCCCTCAGTGGGGAAGCCAGAGGCAGCTCTGCCTTTCCTCAGAGCTTCCTTCACAGATTCCAAACCTGCTCACTCGTCTCCGTCTTCAGGGGTCACCCGTATATACACTTGCAAATTGATGGTTTCGGTGATTGTCAGATAAAACAGGCCTGGTTTGGGAACGGGTTAAGAGTTTTGGCCTCTGGTGTTTCCCCATTCTCCCTCACTTTAAAGGCAGGTTTCCAGAAGAGGCTGCTGAGAGCTTTTTGTTTGTTTGTTTTGGTTTTATGAGACAGGGTTTCTCTATGTAGTTTTGGTGCCTGTCCTGGATCTCACTATGTAGACCAGGTTGGCCTCGAACTCACAGAGATCCTCTTGCCTCTGCCTCCTGAGTGCTGGGATTAAAGGTGTGCGCCACCACCGCCCGGTGAGCTTTTTTTTTTTTTTTTTTTTTTTTGAGTCAGGGTCTAGCCTCAAACTGAGGATGACCTTAGTCTATTTTCACCCGAGAGCTGGGATTACGAATAGACACACACACAGTCACAGATTACGCAATGCTGGGGATTGAACCCAGGGTTTCGTGCATATTAGACAAACACTACCAACTGGGCTATATCCCCAATCTCTAGCGACCCTGTGTGTCCTCCAGGTTCTTTATGGCTCTAGTATATTCTGTATTATTTACTTACTGAGAAAAGATCTGGTTACGTGTGGCCATGGCTAGGCCTGAACTTACTGTGCAGACCAAGCTGCCCCCAAATTTGGCAAAAATGTTTGCCTCCCAAATGCTGGGATTACAGGCATGTGCTGCAATTCCTAAATAATGTATTTATTTATTTATTTATTTATTTATTTATTTATTTATTTATTTATTTATTTATTTATCATGTATACAGTGAATGTTCAGCCTGCAGGACAGAAGAGGGCACCAGATCTCATTACAGATGGTTGTGAGCCACCATGTGGTTGCTGGGAATTGAACTCAGGGCCTCTGGAAGAACAGCCAGTGCTCTTAACCTCTGAGCCAGCTCTCCAGCCCAAAAAAAGTGTTTTTATGTGCACCAGTGTTTTGCTTGTATGTTTGTGTGCCACATGTGTGCCTGGTGCTGGGCTGGCACACAGAAGAGGTCATGGGACCCACAGAGACTGGAGTTACAGACAGTGACCTGCCATGTAACAGGTGGATCCCATGGCCTCTTCTGGCTTACCCAGGCACCAGGCACACATGTATAGACGAATTTCTAAACAGTCCTATTAAATAAGAAACACAGAGCCAAATACAGAGGTGATAGCCGAAGAGATCAGACTGAATAGCCACGACTAGCCTTAGCTTGCCACCTTGCAGTGGCTGATCTCATACAAACTTTATTAACATACAAATTATCACCACACACATGTGATGCACAGACGTGCACGCCAACAAAACACCTGTACACGTAAAAAGTGAACGCTAAGCCCAGGCTGTCAAGATGGTTCAGTGGGTAAAGACAAGTCTGCTAACCTCAGTTAAGATTCCTGGAGTGTGCTTGGTAGAAGAAGAACCAGCTCCTGAAGGTTGTCTTCTGACCTGGGGCCGGGGGCAATTAAATGTCATCTTTTAAAAAGACCAGAGGACAATGACACACGTACCTGACACCAGGCTACTATGGAATATTAAATCTAAGTAAGGCAAAGATCAAAGACTTGAACAAGGTCCTCACAAGTCACGAACTGTGAATAAGGCCCAACCACGAGGAAAGGTGGTCCCCATGGTAACATGAGTACAGAATAAGACCAAGATAGCCAGAAGACAGTAATAAAACAACGAGGAAATTCTCACTTCACACGTTCCAAGACAGCAGCCAAAGCGACACATGGCTGGTCGGACTGTCAATTTTTGTTCCTGGGTTTGTTTGTGTCGCGGTTTGGCCGGTCAGATCCAGCACGTACCCCTGGGCCGCATCTCGAGACCCTCTAGTGGAAATTTTGAGAAATTTTAGAGGACAGGTTTGGCTTTATTCAAGTAAATTTAAAGTAAGGTAACCCTGGCCCGGCCGTGGTGGCACACACCATTAATCAATCCCAGTGTGAGGACGTGATAGCCAGTCCTAACCGGATTGGCCTACCCAGAAATGAGCTACTCTATCCCAGTCATTAGGGTGCTCAGACCTGAGTAATAATTTACACAGGTCCCGTGATGACTAAGAAACTTAATATGGAATCAGGAATCCCTTAAGGGCCATTGACCTTTTGCTCTGGAATGCCAGGGAGAGCCTAGTGGCCTGCAGGTGAGGTAAGAATGGGAGAGTGGGCTGTGAGTTATTAACAGCGGGCTTGCTTCTGTAAAACCTGTTTACCGCTATGGGAAAGGGATGGAATGTTCTTTCTCTCACTATGTGTCGGGGAAGCAGTTTTCCTGCCTGGCTGTGAGTTGCATGGATTGTTTTGTTTTCTAGACAGGGTTTCTCTGTATATCCCTGGCTGTCCTGGTGACTCTTATCTGTGCAGTCACTGGGGAGGGTCGGGGTCGGGTCACCATCCGTACAGTTGTTTCAAGCTCACCCACACTTCTCTCCATGGCTCACTGATTCTCCAGGGTGAAGGGTTCCAGTCACCGGTGGAATCGTACCTCCGTTTGTCCTGGGATTTTAGGAGGATTGGGTAGACATTGTTTACGCCTCCCCCAGGAAAGGAACTTTAGCAACAAACACTCCATGTTATCTTGCTTCCACCTCCTAAGAGTTGGTATTTACAAGTCCACCACACCCTTCTACAAAATATTACCTTTTGTTATGTGGGCCGGGTCTTTCTAGGTAGCCTTGGATGAGCTGGCACTTGCTATGCAGCTTAGAGTAACCTTGACTTTCCAGCAATCCTCGGGCCTCCGCCTCCTGAATGAGTGCTGGGATTAGCAGGGTGCAACCACCGCACCCGGACTTCAGTGGAGTTCTTGATTTTTAAAACGGTCTTGTGTTGGAGACTAGGCTGGTTTCAAACGCGTTAGGTACCCGAGCCTGATCTTCAACGACCGATCCTTTTAACGCCCATCCCGCAAATGCTGAGATTACAGCTCCGGTCTCTGTTAATGGCCTGAGGTTTTCTAAAATCTGTCGGCCCACTCCGGGTTTGTCAAGATCAAAGGGAGCGGCCGGGTGCGATCCATTAAACCCGCCCAGCCTGCGTGAATAAAGCTTTTGCAGGTGGCTTGAGGCCCCTTCTCCATCCACCCTTGGCGCTGTGCTGCGAGCCGAGCCCCCCTAGATCCCCCGCCACGCTTTCCCTGAAAGCCTCGGATGATCGGCGGGGACCCGATCGCGCGGCCGGCCGTGGCGTCCTCCGGCCGCCAGGGGCGCTGTGGCCGCACCGAACCGGGTCAGACGCGGTGGCCGCCGCGCGCCTGCGGGGAGCTCGCTGCTGACCCGCCCCGCGAGCCCGTGCCCCACACGCACCGTCGCCATGGGTAAGGACAGCAGCCGGGGGTCACCATCCACCGCCGCCGGGGCCGTGCAATCGGCGGGAGTTAAAGGCCGGGGCCGGGGGGGGGGGCTCCCGGGGTCGCCATGGCAACGCGCGCCCGCCCGGCATCCCTGCGCCCCGCCCGGCCTGGGGCCTGGCTGCTGGAGGCCCCTGGACGGGCGGGGGCCGCGTCGTTCGCCCGGGGACGGAGATGGCTTGCACAGTCTCGCGGGTGGCGCACGGGAGGCTGGGGACGGGGAGCGGTGCGGTGCCGGGCCCCGGAAGCGCGCCCCGCGGGGGCTCCGCTGCAGGCTGGGGACGCCGAGGGACGCCGGGCCGGCTCTAGGGACTGCCGGGGAGCGCGGCTGCCGGCTCCTCCTGCGGCCGCTGCTGCACAGCCGCCCTCCTTAGGCTGGTCCGGTGCGGGTTAACAGGTTGTGATGAGCACTCTGAAAAGAGAACGCTTGCCGGTTATGAAACGGCAGGTGGCTTCCCCGCCGGGGTGGGGAGTGGGGCGAGGGGAGGAAATGATGCGTGCCGACCCCTCACCATCCAGCCTGGCAGTGTTAGATTGCGGAGCCTAGAGAGCTGAAAACCAAATCATAATAGAGGTCCAGAGCACTGGGGACTGTGTTTTGTTTTGCCCAGACTAGAAAAAATGGACTTTTGTTTTGTTTTTGAGACCGGTTCTCTCTGTGTAGCCCTGGCTGTCCAGGAACTCGCTATGCACAGCAGGAGGAACAGAGATCGCCTGTCTCTGCCTCCCTAGTTCTGGGATTAGCATCACGGTGCAACTGCTTTGTTTTGTTTTGAGACGGTGTGCCACTAAAGCACCCAAACTGCTCTGCTGAACGCCTTAACCATCCGATGTGTCATTTATTGGAAGGTGTTTGTTTTTGAAACAGGTCTCACTATAATAACATTGGCTGGCCCGGAACTCCGGGTAGACCAGGCTGCCCTCAGACTCAGAGATGACTACCCCCGGCCCCCGCCCCCATCTCTGCCTCACAAATGTTGTGATTAAAAGCGCACCGCCACGCCCAGAGCGATATGGAGATTACGAAATGTTAGCCAAGTGCTTTGATTTTCACATCTCGGTTTTCTCATCTTTGCAGAAAGTATTTGGGCCACTTGGCTGTGTTTGGAGTGTTGGGGAAACAGCTGGTTTTTAAAAACAATGTTAATGGTGTGTACCTGAGTGTAGGGGCCTCCAGAGGCCCGAGGTGTTGGATCTCCCTGGAACTGGAGTTGAGCAGTTGCCATAGGTGCTGGGAATTAATTATCTTGGGTCCTCTGGAAGAGCAGTAGATGGTTTTAACCTGAGCCCTCTTTCCAGCCAGGACTAGAATTTATTTATTTATTTATTTATCTATCTATCTATTTATTTATTTAGTCTCTTTCTCTTTGTGTCTGTCTGTTCTTTTGATTTGGAGGTTGTGGTTTTTGTTTTTTGAGACACTGTAACCCTGGCTGGCCTGGAACTTGCCTCCTGGTTGCTGAGGTTAATGCTGAGGTTAAATACCACCTGGGATTGAGCTGTTTCTTCTTTAACCGTGTGTTGTCAGCGTTTTGGTTTTGTGTTTTCCCCTGTGATGTGTGTTCTGGGGGATTCTGGAATCTGATAACTTTACCTTTTATTTTGTGGCCAGTGTGTTTTGAATTTTTTGAAATGAAGAATTGTGTGGAGGGGTGCGGGGGCAGAAGAGCCTCCTGGTGCTGGAGTTACAGGTAAACCATCCTAATGGATTCTGGGAACCAAATTTTGGTCCTTTGTAAGAACAGCAAATGCTTTTAATAGCTGAGCCATCACTTCAGCCTCTTATTCTTGGAAGTCATTAGACCTTACCCACTGTCCACCATTTGTAAGACTTTTAAACATGTGGCTTATGTTCCCAGGCTTATCTCCACAGGAAGTCATTTTACTTTAATGTTTTTAAGTGCTGGGTAGTAGGGTGCTGGCTTTTAATCCCTGAACTCCAGAGGCACAGGCAAGGGATCTCAGTGAGTTTGAAGCCAGCCTAGTCTACAAAGTGAGTTCCAGGACAGCCTGGGCTACATAGAGAGACCCTGTCTCAAAAAAACAAACAAACAAAATGTTTTTAAGTATGTGTGTGTGTGTGTGTGTGTGTGTGTGTGTGTGTGTAGTAGGTAGGCACAACTATGCCAGGGCTGGTTGGTGATGATCTTGTGTGTGTGTGTGTGTGTGTGTGTATGTGCCTGTGCACACAGGAGGTAGGCACGGATATGCCAGGGCTGGTTGGTGCTGGCCAGAGGACAACTCTCAGGAGGTGTTCTCTCCTTCTACCTTGAGGGTTCTGGATGGAGTCAGGCCCCCACACCTGTACCTCTCCCTCTGAGCCACCTTGCCAGCCCAGAAAATAAAGCTCATTCCCTGTGTGGAGTCTTGAGAATAGATCATAAGCCTTGGCCGCAGTGGGCATGGCATTTTGGCTGTGGCTTGTGAGAAAGAGATAAAGAGGTCGCGTCCTGGCACCTTGGCCTGAGGAGATATCCGATTGCCAACCACAGAAAAGCAAACTGTGGGCCGGGCGGTGGTGGCGCACGCCTTTAATCCCAGCACTCGGGAGGCAGAGCCAGGCGGATCTCTGTGAGTTCGAGGCCAGCCTGGGCTACCAAGTGAGTCCCAGGAAAGGCGCAAAGCTACACTGAGAAACCCTGTCTCGAAAAACCAAAAAAAAAAAAAAAAAAAAAAAAAAAAGAAAAGCAAACTGTGTTGATTTCTGTGGGCCGGGACAGATTTGTGAACTTGCCGTTGTCCTGTCTTGGGAGTGATGTTGGACTTCTCTTGTGCTTTTCAGCTACAAAAGACCCCACAGCTGTGGAGAGAGCCAACTTGTTAAACATGGCCAAGCTGAGCATCAAAGGACTCATTGAATCTGCCCTGAGCTTCGGCCGCACTCTGGACTCGGACTATCCCCCCCTCCAGCAGTTCTTTGTGGTTATGGAACACTGTCTGAAGCATGGCCTTAAAGGTATCGCGAGACTTCGGAAATCAGTGCACCTTGCAGTCCCTCTCTTTGCACCCTACATATCCTTGAGGAATGGTTTTGAGGCTGCAGCTACCATTATTTTGCGTTTTAACATACTGTCGGGCCAGTGGGATGGCATTGTGAGTAAGGGCTTGCCACACCATCTGGAAGGCCTGAGTTTGTTCTTTGGAACCCAGCTTAAGGTGAAGGAGCCAGATTAATAATATTATGGCCGTGTCCCACACATACACACAACAATAATTTTAAAAAAATTGAGTGGGTTCGTTTCCTGGATGATCTTCAGAAAAATTTAAATAATTGGAGAAAAACATACTAGATTCCTTTTTTTTTTTTTTTTTTTAAGAGAGAGAGAGAGATCTCCATATAACCCTGGCTGGCCTTGAACGTACTGTATAGACCAGGCTGGTCTTGAACTCACAGAGATCTGTTTGTCTCTGCCGCCCAAGGTTTGGGATTAAAAGTGTGCACTACCATGCTTGGCCTGATGACATGTTTTTTAAATGTTTACCCTTGAACTGATTTTCATTTCCTTGGGTAATTAAAAAAAAAATTATTATGCTTATTCACACACACACACACACACACACACACACACACACACACACACGTGTTGAGCGCACATGAGCATGAAGGTCAGAGGGCAACCTGTAGGAGGCAGATGCCCTCACCCACTGAGCCATGCCCCGAGCCTTGGATTTCTTTTGAAACTGAAACTGAGTGGTGATGCTGGCATGAACTCATTAATTCGTTTGAACCCTGTTGAAGAAGTCAGTCAGAAGTAGATTGTTGAGCTAGAAAGGTCTTCAGAGCATGGGGACATATGGACAAAGTGACCTCGGACCCAGGTTGCCATAGAAACAAGTGACCCCGGAAAGGATGATGGTCTGCTACGCAGCTCCTATGGAAGGTTGTTACATGGGGAACGTGTGTGTGTTTTTTGAGGGTCTCTGTGTAGCCTTGGCTAGCCTGGAACTCCCTGTATAGACCAGGCTGGCTTCCAGCTCACAGAGATCCACCTACCTCTGCCTTCCCGGGGGTGGGGGGTGGGGGGGTGGGGGGGTGGGGGGGGTGGGAGGGGTGGGGTGTGGGTTGTTAAAGGTGTACTCCGAGCTGGGGTGGTTGTTTCGTTTTGAGACAAGGAATTGGCCAATGGCCCAGACTGGCCTGGGACTTGCTGTGTGGCTCAAGGCTCCCAAGGGCTAAAACGGTGGGAGCCTTCTCTGTGCAGAGGGCAGAGGGCTGTATCAAGGACTCACGCAACTCAGAAAGACGACGACATTTGGGGTGAAACACAGGACAGCAGCTGGGAAGGCGGCCTAGTAAAGTTGGAGGACTCAGTTTGAGCCCTGGTAACCACATAGCAAGGTTGTAATCCCTGAACTGGGGAAGTGGAGGCAGGAGGAGCCCAGCCAGCTTAGTTGGGGGTGCACTGGTCCCGGGGGAGACCCTGCCTCAAAACACGAGGTGGATGGCTCTTGAGGATGCCACCCAAGGTTAACCTCTGGCCTCCATATACACCTGCGCAGACACACAAAATAACACAACCAACCGGGCTGTTTAGTATTCACCCTTTAAATATATACTGGATAATAACAATTCTTTTACTTACAGTAACAAGCCAGGCGTGGTAGTCCGTGCCTGTAATCCCAGCCCGTGGAGGGTGAAGGCAGGAAGATCTGGTATTTAAGGTCAAGAGCGAGTCTGAGGCCAGCCTGTGTTGCCTTGGGGTGTTTGTGGTGGCACAAGTTTATGTGTATGTCTGTATGCCATGTGTGTGAGGTTACCCGAGGATTCCAGAAGAGGGCGTCTGATTCCCTGGAGCAGGAGTTAGAGACGGTTGGGAGCCCCCTGACCTAGATGCTGGGAACTGAATTCTAAACCTCTGGAGGAGCAGCAAGGGCGCTTAACTGCTAAGCTATCTGTCCATCCCACAGAAGCTTTTTTTTTTTTTTTTTTTTTTTTTTTTTTTTTTTTTTTTTTTGGTTTTTCGAGACAGGGTTTCTCTGCGTAGCTTTGCGCCTTTCCTGGAGCTCACTTGGTAGCCCAGGCTGGCCTCGAACTCACGGAGATCCGCCTGGCTCTGCCTCCCGAGTGCTGGGATTAAAGGCGTGCGCCACCACCGCCCGGCCCCCACAGAAGCTTTTTAAAAAGGATTTTTAAATTTATTTTAATTAAGTGTGTCTGTATGTGGGTATGTATTCATGAATGCAGGCCACCAGAGGCCTAAGGCGTTCCAACCCTTGGAGCTGGAGTTACAGGTGGATGCGGGGGCTGACTCAGGTCCTCGGGAAGAGCAGTCCATGCTCTTAACCCCTGAGCCATCTTGTCAGCCCATCTCCCAGGCACTTTTATTGCATCAGGAAATTACCAGTTATATGCCAGGGTGTGAGTGTGGGCGTCAGAGGACAACTTGCAGGAATCAGTTCGGCTCTTTCCTTCCAAGGTGTGTCCTTGGGATGGAATTCTGGTGTCCCGCTTGCAGGGGGGTGCCTTTGCTGCCCTGGAGACATCTCCAGCCTGCCTCCCTTTGTATGTTTGGGATTTTTAACATAGCAATTGATAAAAATCTTTCTTCTCCCCTAAATCGCTGAATTGGAATTTGATAATCATGGCCAAAATAGTTAAACTTTATTATTATTTTTTATTATTTTTTTTAATTTATTTTCAGAAAGCATTATCCTTTATTTCCTAATGACAGTGAATGATTGTAGTCACAGGCTTACCCTTGTGCATCGTGGTAATGCTAGTTAGCCGTGGTGATTTTTCTCCCCACAGTAAAGTTGCCCTCGGTGGCTGCCCTTGCTTAGGTGATCACATTGTATCTGCAGAAGGCCTGATTGTTTTTTCTTTTGGTGATTGCGTTTGTCTATGCACTGCCTGCATGCAGTGCTCAAGGAGACCAGAAGAGGGCATCAGATCTCCTGGAGCCACCTGACAAAGATTGTTGAGACCCAAACCCTTGTCCTCAATAGCAGCCTGGGACAGGCTCTCTCTTGTTACACTTGCTGTGTAACTGAGGATGCCTTGAACTTTTTTTTTTTTGGGGGGGGGGTGGCTTTTTGAGATGGTCTCTATGTAACCCTGGCTGTCCTGGAACTTGCTTTGTAGACCACGCTGGCCTTGAACTCACAGAGAGCACTCAGGAGTGTTGGAATTAAAGGCCTGTGCCACCATGCCTGGTAACCTTGAACCCTTGATCCTGATGCTTCCACTTCCCACCTCCCTGATTACAGGCATAAGCTATGGAATCAAGGTTTTTATGTGACCTCTAGGCTCAAGCCCACGGCTTCCCACATGATAGGCAAGCAGTCTACCAACCGAACTGTATCCCCAGCCCAGACTTTTTTTTTTTCTAGAGACATGGTTTCTCTGTGTAGTTTTGGTGTCTGTCCTGGATCTTGCTCTGTAGACCAGGCTGGCCTTGAACTCACAGAGATCTGCCTGCCTCTGCCTCCCGAGTGCTGGGATTAAAGGCGTGCGCCACCAGTGCCCGGCTCAGCCCAGACGTTTTTTTTTATGTCACCTGATGTCAAAATAAAAGTTGCAATTTTTCATATTTAGAAGGAAAGCACCATTACTATGCTTTCTTCTTCTTCTTCTTCTTCTTCTTCTTCTTCTTCTTCTTCTTCTTCTTCTTCTTCTTCAGTACTGGAGATCAAACCCAGAGCCACGTGCATTCTAGGCTAGCATTCTGCTACTGAACTAAATCTCCTGTACCTTCAGAGCTCTTCACATTTCTCATAAATTTTGAGACAAGATACTGCAGTTTCCAAACTGACCGTGAACTTTCTCTGTAGTCCATGGAGGCTTAAACTTGACTTTTCTGCTGCGGCCTCCCAAGTGCTAGGATTCCAGGCGTGTGCCCCCAAACCTGGCTTTGTGCTCGATTTATTCGATAGACTTACGGAGATCATCCTGCTAGGGCCATCAGCTCTTTTGGTATTATTTTGGTATTGGTAAAGAAAGACTCAGGCCGTTATTTAGTTACGTACCTGAACATTCCTGATTTGGAAGAACAGCTAAGATGTATGTGTGTGTCTACATGTGTATGTCTGCATTTACTGACTTCTGATGGTACTAGGGATTAAGCCTCCATCCAACCTTGTGCATGCTGGACAAATGCTCTACTGAGGTGCGTCTCCTGTCTCCAGACTTCTTCCCTTGCTAGTGATACAGGATGTCACTAAGCTACCCAGGCAGGCCTTGAACATCTGATCCTCCTGTCTCAGCCTCTCATAGAGCTAAGATTATAAGTGTGTGTGTGTGTGTGTGTGTGTGTGTGTGTGTGTGTGTGTGTGTTTCTGTCGCTCTCTGCCCTCGAGACAGGCTCTTTCACTGAACTGGACACTCATAGTTTCACTTGGGCAGGCTAGCCAGCAGGCCGTCATGGCTGCCCACCTCCACCCTCCAATGCTGGGGTTGCAGGTACACACACACACACACACACACACACACACACACACACACACACACAGAGCCATGCCCAGCTTGTCAGGTGGGTGCTGGGGTTTGCTCAGGTCCTCATCCCTGAAGAACGGGCACTGTTAGCCACTGGACTGTCTCTCCAGATCTGTAACTAAATACTGAAGATGATGTCACTCCCGTTTCGTGAGTTGAAATTGTGCTTTATATATTTTTTTTCCAGTGAGAAAATCATTTTTGAGTTATAACAAAACTATTTGGGGCCCCCTGGAACTGGTGGAGAAGCTGTACCCAGAAGCAGAGGAAATCGGAGCGAGTGTCCGGGACTTGCCTGGCCTGAAGTAAGTATGTTTGGTCATCCCCAGAGGTTCACGTGTGGCCTCTCCGTACTTAGTCTAAGGATTGCTTCTGTTTTCCCATCAGAAGTCCAGCTCACTCTATAACTCAGCCCATACTGGCTCCTTCATTAAGTTTTCCTAAGTCCCTTCATCGAGAATTAAGAATTCACCACTGAGAAGACCAGTAGGGAGGCTGAGCCTGGCAGATCTCTGTATGTTCAGGGCCAGCCTGGTCTATATAGAGAATTCCAGGCCAGCCAGGGCCACAGAGTGAGTCCCTGTCTCAAAAAAAAAAAAAAAAAAAATGTTGAAAACTTTTCTCAGGTAAGAAATTGTTTTTTTTTTTTGGAGGGGGTAGTTGAGACAAGGTTTCTCTGTGTAGCCCTGGCTGTCCTAGAACTCACTCTGTAGACCAGGCTGGCCTTGAACTCACAGAGCTCACCTGCCTCTGTGCACCCCCCCACCTCACCCTACCACACACCCTTGGAATTAAAGGCGTGTGCCATCACTACTGCTCGGCTTGATTTTTTTGAGACAGGGTTTCTCTGTGTAGCTCTGTTTTAGTACTCACTACGTAGCCCAGGCTGGCCTCGAACTCACAGAGCTCTGCCAGTCTCTGCTTCTGGAGTGTTGGGATTAAAGCATGTGCCACCATGTCTAGCTCCACCATTTTTTAACTTTTAACTTTTGATATTTGTGTGTGTGTGTGTGTGTGTGTGTGTGTGTGTACGTGTACTCACACATGAGCATATATGTATGATGTAGGTGTGTGGGAGTGAGGGCATGTGGGTGCCATGGTGGTCAGAGGACAACTCTCAGGGTCAGCCCTCTCCTTACACCGTGTGACCGGAGGCTGGAACTCAGGTCACCAGGCTTGCGTGACAAGCACCTTTGACCCCCTGCACCCTCTCCCCAGCCCTTAGTCCTTCTGAAGAAGATGACTTAGTTGTTTTGTTCCCCGCAAACATTTATGTCTATGTGTGCACATGTTCCAGTGTGTGTGTGTGTTTCTGTGTGCTTGCGTGAGCACACACAAAGGCACATGTGCCATGGTGTAGCTATGAAGGCCCATCCCGCTATGATATAACACCTCTTACAGAAGTGTAATATTCTAGAGAGCTCTTTCTTCCGAAGCATACGGTGGTACTTAATAACTTGAGGCTGGAGAGGCTGCTCAGTGGTTAAGAGCACCAGCTGCTCTTCCAAGGAACCTGTGTGTGTTTCTTAGCACCACACGGTATCTCTAGTCTCGGGGATCCTATACCCACTCTGGCCCCCACAGGCAGGCACTGCACCTACATGGTGCACAAACATACATTCAGGCAAACACATGTACATAAATAAAAATAAAATCTAAAAAACTCCCACAAAATCCCCCAAACCTTACCAGAGCAGGTTTTGCTGACCTCTTGAGATAAAATTGCTTACTCAAAAAACTAGCATAAGTCAGGCGGTGGTGGCCATGCCTTTAATCCCAGCACTAAGGAGGCAGAACCAGGCAGATCTCTGTGAGTTCGAGGCCAGCCTGGTCTACAGAGCGAGATCCAGGACAGGCTCCAAAGATACACAGAGAAACCCTGTCTCGAAAAACAAAACAAAAACAAACAAACAAACCAAACTAGCATAAGGGGCCGAAGAGATGGCTCAGCTCTTTGAGGGAACATGGGTTTGCTTTCTCAGCACCCACACGGTGGCTCCCAGCTGTTTATATCCCCATCAGGTTCCAGGGGATCCAGTGCCCTCTGCAGGCACTGCATGCATATAGATGCACACAAAACAACCATACACATAAAATAAAATTAGAAACCAGCATAAAGACCAAGGAGATTGCTCAATGGGTAACGTGCTTGGCCACACAGGCATGAAAACCTGAGTTTGGATCTTCAGAACCTGTGTGAAAACCAGGTGCCTTGGGTGAGGAGGCAGAGCCCAGAAACCCTCCCTGGGCAGCACAGTTTAGGTGCAGGGGAGACCATGTCCAAAAATAAAGTGGAGAAGTGATAAAGGCATCCCGAGACCAGCCTTTGGTTTCCACGTGTGCCCTCTTGGCGGAAAGAGCACAGGTGTGCCTTGCACACCCACACACATCA
This sequence comes from Peromyscus maniculatus bairdii, assembly GCF_049852395.1. Lineage (NCBI taxonomy): Eukaryota > Metazoa > Chordata > Mammalia > Rodentia > Cricetidae > Peromyscus > Peromyscus maniculatus. Next base: position 25,442,947 of record NC_134872.1, on the reverse strand, counting down.
GCATCAAGGTGATAAAATGCCTCTTTTGGTCAAAGCGTGCTTCAGCAGATACAGCGTGCGGCATGGGTGGCCGTGACTTTAGCACTAAGGCTGATTTCTAACTCCTTGGTTCTTGTTTCTAGAACTCCCCTGGGCCGTGCTAGGGCGTGGCTCCGATTAGCCCTCATGCAAAAAAAAATGGCCGATTACCTGCGTTGCTTAATTATCCAGAGGGAGCTCCTGAGGTCAGTATCATTAAGTCATGTTCATTTTTTTTTTTAATTTAACTTATATCTTATTATCCAAAAAAGAAGTGAAGATCTATGAAATACCGTAAAACAAAAGGAGACCAAAATGAGAAGGCCAAGGATCCGGTAGGGACATAACACCAATGCGAAGCGAGCCTAGGACAAATACCACTAGCTTCTTATCCCACAACATGGGGTGTAGCTAGAGTTTTCCTGCCTGGCCCACAGTCAGGACAAATCTCTGTCACCCGCCAGTCCCACAGCTGCTCAGATCCAACCAAATAAACACAAACTTCTATTGGTTACAAACTGTATGGCCGTGGCAGGCTTCTTGCTAACTGTTCTTATAGCTTAAATTAATCCGTTTCCATAAATCTATACCTTGCCACGTGGCTCGTGGCTTACCGGCGTCTTCACATGCTGCTTGTTATGGTGGTGGTGGCTGGCAGTGTCTCTCTCCGCCTTCCTGTTCTCTTAATTCTCCTCTCTGTTAGTCCCACCTATACTTCCTGCCTGGCTACTGGCCAATCAGTGTTTTATTTATTGACCAGTCAGAGCAACACATTTGACATACAGACCATCCAACAGCACTTCCCCTTTTCTTTTCTTTTTTTTTTAAAAAAGGAAGGTTTTAACTTTTACACATCTCCAAAGCCAGCTTGGTGTATTTGGGAATTTGGGCGTAGCTTCTCTTACTACTTCCTGCTGAAGGGGGGCACTGTATCTTATGTGGACAGAAAGAAAATTTTAGGATTATGGAGTAGTCCGTGAGGGTATATCGTCTGAGCCAGTTGCCTTGAAACGGTTCTGGATGTTGGATCATCTGGGCCTTGGTGTCATTGGAGACCTTTCAGGGGGTCTTGGCTGGTCAAACCTGATGTATCTTAATCTGGAACAAATCCATAGCCTCTGGCTTTCTGTAGAAACAAAAGCAGAGCCTCCTTTCCAAAGCAACATATCCTTACATCCAAATTTTGAAGTCAAGATACCTTTAAAATATACATTTTGGCATAACTGAACAGCTTTTGCAATCAAATGTGTTTTTTTTTTCAGTTATGAATATCAAAGAGAACATAATCCAGATTCTCTGTGTGGTAGCCATCTTTACATGGCTTATTTTTACATTACCTTGAGCCTATTGCTTTAAACTGCAGCCTTCTAAGACTGAAAAGGCACTGTGGCTGCTGGCTCTGCCCACTTCAGCTTCCCAACATGGCAGTGGTACATTTTCCGCCAGTTCTGGGAGCCATCAACTCTCAGAAATAGTGGGTCTATGCTTCTTATAAAGCAGTGTGTAGCCCAGAAACCTCTTTTTGGTTTTGTACTAGCAAAGGCTAAATCCACCACGCAGCTTAATGTGCCACTTGCAGAGGCCTCATTCCCGCCATACAGCAAGTCAAGCACACATGCCAGGAACCTGCCCATAGTAGACAGTAGCTCAAATGCACAGGCTGCCTCTAACTTGAAAGAGACAACTAGGAACTGTGTTTAGCTCTGTTTTAGAATCTTTTTAGTCAGGTTTTAGGTGGAAACTCTTGCCAACATGTTGGGTGCATGTTGAGAGGAGAATTGAGAGAACAGGAAGGCAGAGGGAGACACTGCCAGCCCCCGCTGCCATGACAAACAGCATGTGAAGATCCTGGTAAGCCAGGAGCCACGTGGCAAGGTATAGATTTATGGAAATGGATTAATTTAAGATGTAAGGACTAGATAGCTAGCTAGAAGCCTGAGCCATTAGGCCAAACAGTTTAAATAATATAAGCGTCTGTGTGTTTATTTTATAAGTGGGCTGTCGGACTGCTGGGGCTTGTCGGGACCCGGAGAGAAAACTCTCCAGCTACAATGGGGTAACTTAAGCATGTTTCCAAGTTGATTCCCTTCCTCAGAATTGCAGTTTTGTGGACACAAATTTGCATTGGGATTTGGGAGTCTAATTGCACATTTCTTCTTTAGATTTTTAATGTCCAGATGAATGCTTCAGCTATATCATGAGTATTGTTGAAGTGAAGGTCAGATGTTGAAGGCAGCTTTCAGAGCAAGGCAATCAGTCTTTGAGGGGAGTGGGCCCAGGGCAGCTCTCGTCCTGATTCCCTTGGCTTGCCTCTGGGCTATTTGGGGAATACCATTCTGTGTCTAGGTTTTTTTGTTTTTGAGACAAGGTTTCTCAGTGTAGCCTTGGCTGTCCTGAAACTTGCTCTGTAGACCAGGCTGGCCTCAAACTCACAGAGATCCACCTGCCTCTGCCTCCGGAATGCTGGAATTAAAGGTTTGCGCCACCACCGCCCGGCCCCTGTGTTTGGTTTTATTCGTGACTCTGGCTTCACGTCTCAGTTTTTCCATTTGTTAAATGAAAATGGCCATAGTTGAAGCTCTGGGATTTCTCAGCACCAGTTAAAGCTGTAAATGATACACGTGTGAGTTGGTGGCACCAGAGCTTGCTTTTCCCAGTTATAAAAATCTGGTAACTTCATTGTTAGACTATTCTCTTTGCAACTACCTCTCTCTCTCATCAGGGTCCCATATAGCACAGTCTGATCATGAACTTGCTGTGTAATCAAGGATGACCTTGAGGTCTTGATCCTCTTTGCTCCAAGTACTAGGATTACAGGTGTGCACTACCATGCCTGGGGAGAAGTCTTGCTTGGACACTTTTTAGACTGTAGTTGTCCATGTGTCCTTAGTTGACAATTCTCTACCCATTAAGAATACTTAGAGGGCTAGAGAAATGGCTAAGTGATTAAGGGCACTTGTTGCTCTTCCAGAGGACCAGGGTTCTGTTTCCAGTACACACATGGCAGCTCACAACTATCTAATTCTGGGAGATCCAATGATTTCTTCTGGCCTTTGGGGGCACCAGGCACACACATGGTGCACATACATACATGCAAACAAAATGCTCATACATGCTGGGCGGTGGTGGCACACGCCTTTAATCCCAGCCCTTGGGAGGCAGAGGCAGGTGGATCTCTGTGAGTTCAAGGCCAGCCTGGTCTACAGAGCAAGTTCCAGGACAATCAGGGATACACAGAGAAACCCTGTCTTGAAAACTGCCCCTCTCCTGCCAAATGCTCAAACACATAAAATAAATCTGTTTGTTTGTGACAGGATATCACTATGTTGTAAATGGAGAATTTTTCTCCAGCTCCCGCCAGTCCCGGAGCCCACTTATAAAATAAACACACAGACTCTTACATTATTTAAACTGCTTGGCCATTAGTTCAGGCCTATCATTGTCTAGCTCTTACTCTTATATTTAGCCCATTTTTATTAATCTATACTTTGTCGTGTGGCTCATGGCTTACTGGTACCTTACATCTTCCTTGTCCTGGTGGTGGCTCTCTCTCTCCTTCCTGTTCCCTAACCTGGCTGGCTTGGAATTTGCTATGTAGACAAGGCTGTTCTCTAACTCATAGAGATCTGCCTGCCTCTACTTACTGAGTGCTGAGATTAAAGGCATGAGCTGCCACAGCCAGCTATTCCAAAGGTCTTAATAAATCTGGAGACTGAAATTTCAGCTCTAATTGCAAGTATCATAATCAAATCATTAGCAGCAGTTACTGAGTCCTGAGAATCCAGCATTCCAGGCCTCAGATTGCCTTTCTCTCCTGACTCTAAGACAAGGGTCCACAAGCTGGAGAGATGGCTCAGCAGTTAAGAGCACTGGCTTCCTCTTCTAGAAAACGTGGGTTCAGGTCCTAACATCCACAATGGCAGCTCACACTGTCTGTGATTCCAGTTCTAGGGGTCCTAATGCCTTCTCACAGCCTCTGTGGGCACTGTACTCATGTGGCATACATAGATACATGCCAGTAAAACACTCACACATATAAAATAATTGTAGACGAAACTCTAAATGGTCTTATTAAATAAGAAACGCAGAGTCAGCCGGGCGGTGGTGGCGCACGCCTTTAATCCCAGCACTCGGGAGGCAGAGGCAGGCGGATCTTTGTGAGTTCGAGGCCAGCCTGGGCTACCAAGTGAGTTCCAGGAAAGGCGCAAAGCTACACAGAGAAACCCTGTCTCGAAAAACCAAAAAAAAAAAAAAAAAAAAAAGAAACGCAGAGTCAAATACAGAGTTAAAAGCCCAAGAGATCAGAGCACTAGCGAAGAGCCAGGACTACCTTTAGCTTACCACTCACTGCTGCTTCCCCTGAGAGAGCTTCTTCCTGTGTGACTGTCTTTTTATTGCTTTCCTGTTCTGCTTTCTCATTGGCTCTAAACCCAACCGCATGACTTCCTTGTCGCTGCCTGTCTATACAGACCTCCTCGTCACTGTGGTTGGTACTGGGATTAAAGACTCAGGTCACCATGCTTGGCTGTGACTCTGCCTGCCATGTGATCAGATTAAGGGCATGTGCCACCACTGCCAGACTTCTGCTTAATGGCTCACTTTTACCTCTGATCTCCAGGCAACTTTATTTATTAACATACAAATAAAATCACATTTCAGCACAAATAAAATATCACCATAAAATAACCTTTTTAAAAAGCCATGGTCTAACTTCCTGCCCAAGCTGGCCTGGAACTTCCTGTGTGATTCAGGCTGACCTTGAACTCTTAGCAATCCCCGCCTCAGCCTCCTTAGTACTGGGGATTTGAGGCATAAGCTTTCATGCCCAGCATACCCCCTTTTCTTTTGATTTATCTTTGTTTTTCCTTCAAAACATCTTTCTCTTTTATTTCCTTTGGTCCTTTTAATTTTCTGTGGAGGCGGTGAGCCTTTTTACAAGTTAAGTGTTCCGAATGCACTTTAGAGGAACTTAGGTTGTTTCCGTGTCTACAAGGTGGAAGAAGGAAGGGTCGGGAGTCGAGGTGGTCAGGGTAAGCTTTAAGCATTAGGTTTGTGATGAAGGCCTCTGTTCTGATGTTCCCAGCGAGTTCTATGAGTACCATGCACTAATGATGGAGGAGGAAGGAGCCGTGATTGTTGGGCTGCTGGTCGGCCTGAACGTGATTGATGCCAATCTGTGTGTGAAGGGAGAGGACCTAGACTCCCAGGTGAGTGATAATCCAAATCAGTGTTCTCATTACACACAGTTCTTCCTGGATCTCAGTGGCTCGAAGATCTAACAGTGCTGCTAAACACTTAGTGAGCAAAATTCAGTTGCATATTGGGTTAGACAAACACCTGATAGAAACAGCTGAGTGGGCTGGAGAGATGGCTCAGTGGTTAAGAGCACCGACTGCTCTTCCAGAGGTCCTGAGTTCAATTCCCAACAACTACATGGTGGCTCACAACCATCTGTAATGAGATCTGGCGCCCTCTTCTGGTGTGCAGGTGTACATGCAGGCAGAGCATTCATACCTTAAAAAAACAAAAAACAAAACAAGACATAAATAATAACAATTAAAAAAGCCAAGCAGTAGTGGCGCACATCTTTAATCCCAGCACTTGGGAGGCAGAGGCAGGCGGATCTCTGGTCAGCCTGGTCTACAGAGTGAGTTCTAAGGTAGTCAGGGCTACACAGAGAACAGCTTAAGTATTAGTTAATTTTCTGTGGTTATGATGAAATATCATGCCCAAAGTGACTTCTAGAAAAAGAGTCTGTTGTAGCTTATGGTTGCAGAGGGCTAGAGTCCTTCATGGGTGGGGAAGACATGGCATGCCCTCAGGGACAGGAAGCCGGCTGATCAAGCAGAGGGGGAGAACAGGAAATGGGGTGTGGCTGTAAACCCTGAAAGCTTACCCATGGTCGCGTTTCTTTCAGTAAGGCTGTGCCACCCAAAGGCCCTATGACCTCCCCAAACAGTGACACCAGTTGGGGACCAAGTATTAAAATACATGGGCCTGTGAGGGACACTTGTCACTCACATCATCACAGAGGAGGGGAAGGGCTGATGTTGGTCTGCGAGGTTTCTGACTGGCTTGCTCCGTTGCTGTGGGCCTGTGGTGTGGAGGCGGCACTATGGCGGAAATGGTGACAAGATTGCAGAGCAGGGCTGGAGAGATGGCTCAGAGGTTAAGAGCATTGGCTGCTCTTCCAGAGGTCCTGAGTTCAAGTCCCAGCAACCACATGGTGGCTCACAACCATCTGTAATGAGATCTGGTGCCCTCTTCTGGCCTGCGGGTGTACATGCAGACAGAACATTGTACATAGTAAAAAATAAAAATAAAATTAAAAAAATAAAGAATGCAGAGTAACAGGCGGGGCCCAAGGCCAAGATGCGCTCCTCAGAGGCTTGTCCTCAGCAGCCGCTTGCTCCGGCCAGGCTCCACCTGCCGCAGTTCTGAGTGTCCCTGTAGTCTTCAGGTTTTAATTCAAAGAAGGGATAAGCCACTGTGCTAGGTCAGTGCTGTCAGGGTGTCAGCAACCCTGGAAACGCCCTCCCAGACACGCCCACAGCACGCTCCCCTGGCCTGTCATCTCTCAGGCCAGCGGGAATTGACAAGACCGCCATCACACCAGAGCTGCTGAGGAGGACTTCTTCTCTTTCATTAAGACTCGATTTGTTAATTTCAGGTTGGAGTGATTGATTTCTCAATGTATTTAAAAAATGAAGAAGAGACGGGGAACAAAGAAAGGTATGTTTTCCTCCGGATTTCCCAGTTTTAGGGTAGGTGCATGTGTGCGTGCGTGCGTGCGTGCGTGCGTGCGTGCGTTTGTTTGTTTGTTTGTTTTGTGTTTGTCTGTTTGGAGACAGGGTTTCTCTGTGTAGCCCTGGCTGTCCTGGAACTTACTCTGTAGACCAGGCTAGCCTCCAACTCAGAGATCTGCCCGCCCCTGCCTACCTGGTGCTGGGATTTAAGGCTTCCGCTACCCCACTCCCACCCCCGACCCGTACCCTGCACCCCCAGCTAGGGGGTGTAGATTTTCAGTAGCTATTTGCAAATGAACTTGTGCTGTCTGTTCACAGCGTGGTTTCTGCGCCTTCCTCCCTGGAGCCCTGGCTTGTATTTTTACTTCCTTTAAAATCTCTACAGGGCAGATAAGGAAGAGTCCTTCAAACGAGGTCGACTTTGGTCCACAGTAAGGAGTCTTGGTCAGATCCGTCCTTGTTGAGAGACACCCTAATGACTATAATTTGTGACAGTGGTGACTTATTATCGAGTTGGGTCTGTTTCCAGTGTATCAATGGTACATAAGCAAGTAATCCAGGTTCCTAGTGCCCGGTTTCCTGCTGTGTGACAGTCTGCTTTAAAAGCCAAGCCACATTTTATCGCTGATTTTGACGGCCATTTCCAGATGATTCAGATATATTTTACACTCTCCTCTCCTCCCACCACAGGAATGTTCAAATTGCAGCCATCTTAGACCAAAAGAATTACGTGGAGGAACTAAATAGACAACTCAAGTAAGTAAAGGGCTCCGAGCACCTCTCTGTCTACACTCAGGAGTAAGTAAAGGACCCGAGCACCGGTCTACACTCCGGAGTCTCATCTTCGGGGCAGCTTTGGTTCTGGCATAATCCGTTTTCCTTTCTGTTAGCATCTTTGCAGGTTGGCCTTCTAAGTGTTTTTGAGGGGTGCTCGTGGGGCTGGTTAGATGCACAGCAGAAATTAGTAATCCACAGAGAGCTGGGTGTGGTGTCACAACACCTGTAATAACCCCAGCACTTGGGAAGTAGCAGCAGCAGGAAGGAAGGTCATGAGTTCGAGGTTCTGCTAGTAAGTCAGTGTGAGGCCAGCCTGGGCTAAACAAGGTCATATCTTAAAATAGAACAACAATAACAACAAAAACCCAAAGCCGCCAGGCGGTGGTGGCACACACCTTTAGTCCCAGCACTCGGGAGGCAGAGCCAGGCGGATCTCTGTGAGTTCGAGGCCAGCCTGGGCTACAGAGCGAGATCCAGGACAGGCTCCGAAACTACACAGAGAAATCCTGTCTCGAAACCTGCCCCCTCCGCCCACCCGCCAAAACACACACACACACACACACACACACACACACACACACACACAAAAACTAAAACAAAAAGCCTCAAAGGCTGCTGATGTATCTCTCTTCACCTGCACAAGGCCTGGACTCAGTCAGCCCGGCACCAAGAGGAGCTGTCTAGAAACGTTGATTCTTTTGCTGGGGTCCTTATAGCTGTCTTAGCTCAGATCAAGTTAGCCAGGGTAATGAAATTGTCCCCATCTAGGGATCTGCTCTGGGTCATGGCTACAGGCCGATGAACGTGAGTCTGGGTCAGTGCGCTGTCCTTGCCGGCGTGCGCTTGTGGGATTCTGAATGAAGTTTTCTCTTTGCCAACTGCAGCAGCACAGTCAGCAGCCTCCATTCAAGAGTGGACTCGTTAGAAAAGTCCAACACGAAGCTCATCGAAGAGGTACCGTCCCCAGCCCAGCAGTGGATGGGGGCGTCTTTGGAGTCCTCGGTTGTTTGTGATCCTTTTCTATATAAGCATGAATGCTGTCAGCGTCCACCCCACAACACACACGTGAGCACACAGACACATACATACACAGACACAGACACACACACAGACACAGACACACACACAGACACAGACACACACACAGACACACACACACACACACACACACACTTTCATCACGGTGGGACGTTTGCAGTTGAAGGTTATATGTTCGACTCTGAGGTATTGTTTTTTGCTACAGTCCGTAACCAGAAGTCGGCCCCAGAGACAAAAGTCACACAGATTCCTAAACTCATAAGGTGTGAGTCCCGTTAGAGTGGGGACCGCCCGTGTGTAGGTCATGGAATGACTTCTAGTTGCCGTTGTCTGGCTAGTCAGAGGATTTCCCCTCACAAGCAGCGCTGCAGAACCCTGTTGCCTGCCTCCCCCACCTTCTCCTGTCTGTGTACAACCTCTCGGCCATGGCTTCCCACACTGTGAATGTGGCCATTGGGTGCCCCTTTGCAGAAGAGTCAGTTCATCCTTTAAAAATAAAAATAGATAAAATCCTGGGCTTGGGGAATTGGCTCAGTAGTTAAAGAGTATTTATGCTCTTAGAAAGGACCCAGGTTCGGTTCCCAACCCACACGATGGCTCACAACTAACTTCCGTTCCAGGCTCCACCCATACACTCATGCAGGGATACACTACAAATGAATAGGTCTTAAAAAAAAAAAAATCAGCTCTTCAATACTATCCATAGTTACTTTTTGAGATTATCATTTATATCTTTGAAATAGGGTCTCACTATGTAGACCAGGCTAGCCTCGAGTTCACAGAGATCCATCTGCCTCTGCCTCCTAAATTCTAGGATTAAGGTGTGGGCCATCACATTTGACTTTTTCTTCTTATCAAACCTATTTTCTGATGTATGCCAGAAGCCTGTTATTAGCACCATGACCCTATTTTTCCATGATAATTAAAATTCTTCTTTTAGAATTGTTCTGATTTATTTCCAAACCAGGGAGTCGTGATAAATTGAATACTTAACAAATAAGAATGCACCGGTAGCCAGGCGTGGTGGCGCATACCTTAACCCCGAATTTGGAGGCAGAAGCAGGGGGATCTGAGTTCAAGGCTAGCCCTGTCTACAGAGTGAATTCCAGGATAACCAAGGCTACACAGAGAAACCCTGTCTCGAAACCCACCCCCCCAAGAAAAGAATGCATCTGTGAGGCCAAACATGGTGGTGTACCCCTGTGATCCCAGCACATGGGAGGCAGGGTACGGAGTTCAAGCCAAGCCTCAGCTACATAATGAATTTGGGCAAGCCTGGCCTACACGAGACTCCGTCTCACAAAAAACCCAAAAGAACAATTAAGTATGCCATCTGTATATTGCTGGCTGGACTCCCACTTGGGACCATTCTGGAGCTGCTCATGACCCTGTCTCTCTCTTCTTGGCTTTCCATACACAATGAAGTTCGAGCTCTTTCCCCAGAGTGTTCAGAAATGTATGACCTGAAGGTGGCCTCTACTTTACTTGCCCAGGCTTCTTTTCATTCCGGGCCTCAGAGCCAAGCCACCTGGGTCCTGGTGTGGAGCTCTGATGCTGAGAGTTAACTGTATGAGTGGCCACAGTTCCTGGAACCCAGTCACCTGTCACATCCACTGCATGGGTGTCCTGTTGAGTCGCCATGAACATTTAACACATTTTCAAACAACACAACCCTTTTTCCACAAGGCTTTACAGTGTGCTTGTTTTAACATCTTATATTTTATGTGCACTGGTGTTTTGCATGTATGTATATCTGTGTGAGGGTGTTGGATCCCTGGGAACAGGAGTGACAGATGGTTGTGGGTGGCATGCCGTGTGGGTGCTGGGACCTGGACTAAGGTCCTCTGCAAGAGCAGGAAGCACTGTTTGTTGACTGCTGAGCCGTCTCTCCAGCCCAGTGTACATTTTTATGATGGCGCCCCCTGTAATGTGGGAGTCGCATCTTACTGGTGTTAGGGTTTGATCTCCTTTGGTTTGTAGCCACAGACCTAACCTGTGTAGCATGTCTACAGAAAGGTGCTCAGAATGGCTTTTTGTTTGTGCTTCACCCTGTGCAGTTAGCAATAGCGAAGAATAATATCATTAAGCTCCAAGAAGAAAACCATCAGTTACGTAGTGAAAACGAGTTGATCTTAATGAGAACGCGGCAGCATCTGGAGGTGAGCAGTGACCGCAGAGCTGACTGGGGGGGAGGGGTCCTGAGTCCTGTAGGCTAGGTGTGTGTGATGACAGCATGGTGTGACGATGTGACCTCTTCATCCTAGGTTACCAAAGTGGATGTGGAAACAGAGCTTCAGACATATAAGCATTCCCGGCAAGGTCTAGACGAAATGTACAATGATGCAAGGAGGCAGCTTCGAGACGAGTCACAGCTCCGACAGGTCGTTTACCTTGCAGTCACATTAGCAAAACCATGGGGGTCACTTCTCTCAAGCAGCACCCTTCAGATGCTCCAGCCTTAGCTTCCGGGACATAGAGCAGAACCTGACAGCCTTAATACACTGACTTTTTTTTTTTTTTTGCATTTATTTTGTATGTGTGCACACATGTCATGACACGTGTGGAGGTCAGAGGGTAACTTTCCAGAGTCAGTTTTCCTACCACATGGCTCTTCTACCACAGGTCATCAGGCCTGGTGGCAAACACCTTTATCCACTGTTCCAGTCCTCTGTCGCTGTGATAACGCACTGAAGTCCACATGGGGGAGGCTAGGGTTCATCACAGACCTTCATTGGAGAAGGCAGGGCAGGCCCAGAAGGCAGGAGCCTGAAGCTTGCCTGCTCCCTCAGGCTCCTGCTGGGCTAGCTTTATACAGCTTCAAGAACTGTACTGCCCACAGTGGGACCTTCTACATCAGTTATCAAGACATCCCCCCACAGAGACACCCACACACGATCCTAAGCTGTGTCTAATGCTGACTGATGCCCATGGAGCCGTGTTGCAGGCCCAATGTTCTTAAATTTTCTTAAGCTTTAAAAACACATCTCTTAGTCTTTTTAAAGCCTTCCAGTCTGTGGTTGTTGTGTGAATGCAGACCATCACAGAAACAATATTTAAGAGGACATAGTGAACTATGTAAATATTAGCAACCTCATATTGAAAATGTTAGCTTTCAGATCGTGGAACATACACAAAAATGCACACATGTAGCTTAATGAGTCATAATGCAGATACTTAGTCACTGCCCTGGCCAAGAAGAGGACACTTGCCTGCCTTTCCGTGCACTCTTCCTGTTTGTCTTTAACCTCAGCAAACGTCTTAGATTTTTTTTTGAGATAGTGTGCTGTAGGTGGACTTTTCTGTCCCGCCAGCCAGCTCCCAAATAACCACACAGAGACTTATTATTAATTACAAATGCCCAGCCAATAGCTTAGGCTTGTTACTAATTAGTTCTTACAACTTTAATTAGCCCATATCTCTTATTTACGCTCTACCACGTTGCAGTACCTTTTTTCAGCAGGGCATGTTCATCTCCTGCTTCCTCAACATCTGGCTGGCGACCTCCCCCTTCTTCATCCCCATACTTTTTTTTTTTTAAAGATTTATTTTATTTATTATGCATACAGTGTTCTGTCTGCATGTTTGCCTGCAGGCCAGAAGAGGGCACCAGATCTCATTACAGATGGTTGTGAGCCACCATGTGGTTGCTGGGAATTGAACTCAGGACCTCTGGAAGAGCAGCCAGTGCTCTTAACCTCTGCCCACACTCTTTTTTTTCTTTCTGCAAGTTCCACCTAACCTCTCCCTGTCTAGCTATTGGCCAAACTACCCCTTTATTAAACCAATGAGAGTAACAAATATTCAGTGTGCAAAAACATTGTTCCACAGCAGTGTGCTGCTTAGTTTTTGTTAACTTGACATGGACTTGAGTTACCTGGGAAGAGAATCTTAACTGAAAAAATACCTCCATCCGATTGACATGTAAACAAGTCTGTGGGACATTTTTTTGATTAATGATTAATATGTGAGGGTCCAACCCAGTGTGGGCAGTGCCATTTCAGGCAGGTAACCCTGGGCTGTAAAATAAGAAAGTAGTCTGAATAAGCCATAGGGAGCAAGCCAGTAAGCAGCATTTCTCTATGGCAGTGGTTCTCAACCTTGCTAATGCTGCAACTCTTCAATACAGTTCCTCATGTTGTGACCCCCACAACCATAAAATTATTTTCGTTGCTCCTTCATAACTGTTAGGAATTATAGTGTAAATATCTGTGTTTTCCGATGGTCTCTTGGTGGTCATGACCCACAAGTTGAGAACCACTGCCCTATGGTCTCTGCCTCCAGGTTCCTGTCTTCACTTGTGATAGACTGTAACCTGTAAGCCAAATAAACCCTTCCCTGCAGAGTTGCTTTGGTTTCATGTTTTATCACAGCAACAGAAAGCACATTGGGACAAACAAGATCTCACTATGTAACTCCGGCTAGCCTGGAACTCTGTGTAGACCAGCCTGGCTTCAAACTCAGAGATCCTCCTACCTCTGCCTCCTGAGGAGTCCTGGGATCAAAGGTATATACCAGCATGCCCAGACCTTCTTTTGAAGTAGAATCTCACTGTGTAGCCCAGGCTGGCTTTGAACTCAAAGCAATCCTCCTGCCTCATTCACTTCAGTGCTAGGACTGCACATGTGAACCACCACACCAGGCAGGTTGATTGTTCAATGATAGATTTAAGAGGAGCAGATGAGTGGGACATTGTTTGCAGTATTGTTAATGGTTGCACATCTGATTTTGATAACCTGTTCATGAAAGACATTGTGAAATTTCAGGATGTGGAGAATGAGCTGTCAGTACAAGTTGGCATGAAGCATGAGATTGAGCTTGCTATGAAATTGCTGGAGAAGGATATTCATGAGAAACAAGACACTCTCATAGGCCTTCGGCAACAGCTGGAAGAGGTCAAAGCAATCAACATCGAGATGTACCAAAAGCTGCAGGTACAGAGTGCTCTTCCATTCTTGGTATTGCTAGGAGTCCAGGCCCAGGCTTCCTGCGTGCTGGACAAATGCTATACCACTGGGCCATTGATTTCCACCCCAGTTTCATTCTTTGTCTTTTCATTTATTTATGTTTGTTTGTTTATTTATTTATTTAGTACACAGAAGAGGGCACCAGATCTCATTACAGATGGTTGTGAGCCATCATGTTGGTGCTGGGAATTGAACTCGGGACCTTTGGAAGAGCAGTCGGTGCTCTTAACCTCTGTGCCATCTCTCCAGCCCCTCTTTGTCTTTTTGAGACAGGGTTTCTCTGTGTAATCCTGGCCATCCTGGAACTCACTGTGTAGCCCAGGCTGGCTTCAGACTCACAGAGATCCACCTGCCTCTGCCTCCCAAGTGCTGGGATTAAAAGTGTGCACCACCATTTCTGGATCTTTTTTCTTTTGAGATGGTATATTTGTCTTCTCATGGTTGGGACAGGGTGCTTGCCTGGTTGAGGTAATTTAAAGAAGGAGTAATTTTGGCTTACAGTTTGAGGGACAGTCACTTAGGCTGGGGAGGGCAGCGGTGGGAGCAGCTTGCAGCCCTACCTACTGAAGCTGCTTGCTCACAGACAGGACGGGACGGGTAGCTAGGCTGTACACCTCCAGGCCCATCCCAGTGACTCCTTTCTTCCAGTGAGGCCCAGCCTCTAAAGTTTCCACAACCTCAGCCAGAGAATGGTGGCACACGCCTTTAACCCTAGAATTCAGGAGGCAGAGGCAGGCAAACCTCTGCCAGTTCAAGGCCAGCTTGGTCTACAGAACTAGTTCTAGAACAGCCAAGGCTACTCAAAGAAGCCCTGTCTTGAAAAACAAAAAGATTCCACGACCTCCTGAATTGGTACCCCCAATTGGGACCAAACGTTCAAACACTGAACCTGTGGAAGGTCATGTTCTCGTTCAAATCACAACACAGGGTCTCACCTCGACAGAGTTTGCAGTCCTGCTCGATTATCAGCAGACACTCAGGCCAAGGTGCAGATGCGGAGGTCGGACGAGAGTGTGTGGGAGCCGGTTCTCTCCTCCCACCCCGAGGCTTAAGGAGATAGACTCAAATCATCAGATGTGGTGGCAAGTGCCTGTACCTGCTCAGCCCTCTCACTGGCCCTGTATTTTTCCAACATAAGACTTGGCTTACTTGCAATTGTTACTGTAGGCAAAAACTAACTTGTACATGATTTCATCTACAAATTCACAGAAAATGACTCTAATGAGTCTTTGTTGACTCATCATGATAGCGATGCATCCTACCCACCTTCGAGCTGTATCTCCAGTCTCAAATCTGTTTTCTTTTCTCCCTTCTCCAATTGGCTTTTTTTTTTTTTTTTTGGGTTTTTTCGAGACAGGGTTTGTTTCTCTGTGTAGCTTTGCGCCTTTCCTGGAGCTCACTTGGTAGCCCAGGCTGGCCTCGAACTCACAGAGATCCGCCTGGCTCTGCCTCCCGAGTGCTGGGATTAAAGGCGTGCGCCACCAACACCCGGCCTCCAATTGGCTTTTCAATTTCAGCATTTTTGAAAAATATTTTAAGAAAGTTTTGCTTGCATATATGAATGTGTATCACATACAAACCTTGTGCCCTTGGAGGTCCAAAGAGGGCATGGGATCCTCTGGAACTCGAGTTGCAGATGGTTGTAAGCCACCACGTTGATGCTGGGAACCAAGCTGAAGCCCTCTGCCAAAGCAACAAGGGCTCTTAAAACAGAGCTATCTCTCCAGGCTCTAATTTTGTTTTTGTTTGAGATGGGATCTCACTGTGTAGCCCTGGCTAGTCTGGAACTCACTTTGTAGGCCATGCTGGCCATGAACTCACAGTGAACTGCCTGTTTTTGCTTCTAGAGTGCCAGGATTAAAGGCCTGTGCCACTGTGTCTGGCCCTCAGTAATCTTTTATTACATTTATTGTAATAAAACTTGTGGAGTAGGTTATCTTCTTTCATTGTGTGGATCCCAAGGGTCCAACTTAGGTTGTCCATATTGGCAGGAAACACCTTTACCCACTAAGTGATCTCTCATACCTCTCAAATGTTTTTGTTTTTGTTGTTTGTTTTTCAAGACAGGGTTTCGCTGTGTTGCCCTGGCTGTCCTGGAACTCACTCTGTAGGTCAGGCTGGCCTCGAACTCACAAAGATCCCTCTACCTCTTCCTCCCAAAAGTGCTGGAATTAAAGGCGTGCAGCACCACTGCTTGCCTCCTGTTATCTTTCAATAACATGGAAGTATGATCAAGTTGGTTTTTTGTTGTATTTTTTTAAGATTTATTTATTTATTTACTTTCTTACTTATTATGTATACAGTGTTCCATCTGCATGTCTGCCTGCAGGCCAGAAGAGGGCACCAGATCTCATTATAGATGGTTGTGAGCCACCATGTGGGTGCTGGGAATTGAACTCAGAACCTTTGGAAGAGCAGTCAGTGCTCTTCACCGCTGAGCCATCTCTCCAGCCCTTATTGTTGTATTTTAAAAAGCATTACTATTATTGAATGTGTGTGCGCCTTGGCTCATCTATGGAAGTCAGAGGACACTTTCAGGAGTAGGCTCTCCTACCATGTGGGCTTGAGTGGAACTCTGCTGGCCAGGTAGTCTGTCTTCTCACTGAGCCCTTCTCTGGTGCATCCTGTATCTTCTTACTATTTGGTTATTTTTGAGGGCCGGATGCCCAGGCTGGCCTTGGTGGCCCTATGTAGTGAGGCTGACATTGAACCTATAATCCTACCTACCTCTGAGTGTTAGGATTCCAGGCATATACCACTATACTGGGCCTAATGTTTGAGTTTCAAAATCAAAACCACCATAAATGTGTTTTTATAAATAGGGCTCTGAAGACAGCTTGAAAGAAAAGAATGAAATAATTGCCCGACTAGAAGAAAAGACCAATAAAATCACCACGGCCATGAGGCAGCTGGAGCAAAGGTATGATAGTCCTGAGTTCTCCTCCTTCCCCATTCCCTTCCTCACCCCTGACATCTGCCACAGAAGGCTGTCAGGAGACCTCACCTAGGCCCTGTGTCTAAGCTGAGCCAGATTTTGTGCTTTTTTTGGTTGTTGCATGGAATCAAGTTGCTTTATTAGGGTGATGATTCATTTCAAGTTGCTCTGTTGGAGATAACTTTAAAGGCACAATATCTGTGACATAAAACTAAACAAAGACCTGGAAAAAAGAAATGGCCAGGCTCTGTGGGACTGTCCATTCTTCACCATTGGCCACCTCCTATCTGAAAACAGCATGAGTAGACAGTGTAGTTGCTCTGAGCTATGGCCCTCAGCCTACCCCAGGCCAGGGTTTTCTGTCAATGGAGCTCTTCGATCCTGGCATTTCATTTTACTGTTGGAAAATGTAATGTATCCATTGCCCTGTCATGTGGAGTCAACATGTCTACCATTGCTTTCTTTGGATCTACTTAGGAAAAACATAACTATTGATGCTTTACTGACACAAATATTCTTTTATTGACATCCTCTTTCTTCTTTTTTTCTTCTTTCTTTTTGTTGTTTTCTTTATCCCCACTTTTACATTTTGGACATCTTTATTACCGTTTCTTGTCTTTGATTTCTGTCCATTCCATTATGAAGTGACAATGATTTGTTAACTCAGACTAGGACAATTGCAGTGTCATTGGTGAAAAGTGCTGGCAGTGACCCCCAGGACCAGTACAAGCTGGTCAAAGACATCTCCTTCTGAAACCCACCCAGATCGCAGAGCCCATCCTCTTCCCATGTGTTAAATGGAAAGAATGTAGCTCTCTCCTGTTGTACAGGGCTGCAGGAGCCCTTCGTGGCTGCTCTGAGACACAGCATGGGCACTGGGCTCCCCAGACGCACTCCTCAGCCTTGTGCCTCAACTGCTTGGAGGGCAAGATTTTCAAATGGTTTTATCTTTTTAGCAACTTTTTGATGGAAACTAGAAACCTTTGGTTTCAGGCTGTGTTGGCACAGATAATCACACACACACACACACACACACACACACACACACACACACACACACACACACACACTTGCACACTCTGCCTAATGGCTCCTTACTGATTTTTAAAGTTAAGTTTTCAAAGCAGTTTCTGAACCAGGTTGGCCGCTGCCCAGGGCTTCAGCACCTCAGTTTTCTGCACACCCCACCCCCCAGCCCTCTTTTGTGACAGCACAACTTCAAGGCCTACCTCACTTACTTTACTTCCTGTTACCTTAGAGAAGAAAGCTGAGCCCTCCCCTACCGCCTTAACCCCTTCATTTCAGTGTAAATCTGGAGGGAGCTTACTTCCTCTCCTCTCCTTGGAGGCTTTTATACTCGCAATGTGTATTGCCTTACTTAGGGTTTTTTTTGAGGCAGATAGGAAGGTGCAAGATTTCTCTTGTGACTTCTTGTGAAGAGTTAATGTCCATTGAATCCTGGAAATATTTTCTTATAAACCTTAGAAATCTTGATGTCCAAGGGAGGCAAGGAGTGGAGCTAAGCCTAGGGAGAAACAGTGACTTAACAAATAAAAAAGGGAAAAAAATGACCACAAACATTTTAAACTAATCTTTAATATTCAAGGTAAAGAATAAAAAGTAGGGCACTGGAGAGATGTCACAGCAGTTAAGAGCTCAGGTTCTTATAGAGGACCTGGGTTCAATTCCCAACACCTACATGATGTGGCTCACAACTGTCTATAACTCCAGTTCCAAAGAACCTGACACCTTCTTCTGACCTCAATGGACACCAGGCATGTATGTGGTGCACAGACATACATGCAAGCAAAACATTCATAAATGTAAAATAAAAATCTAAAAAAAAAAAAATCCATAGGGAATGATGCCAACAAGCATTAAATCTTTTTGAATCTTAATATATATATACACACACACATACATACAGCTTTGCCTATTGGAGCAGCTGCATAGAGCTCTGCTAGAAGACGCTCTTACTGAGAACTGTTGCTCTTAGCTTTGTTAGTGCACTTGATTCCTGGCACACACACCTCAGCATCCCATGCAGCAGGTGTGTCCTGCACTTACTAGAGACCGTGTGCTACTCACGGTTTTGTAAAAAGGCAATAACATACCTAGCCATATTTGAGATTGGAATCATTATTCTCCAACGGTAAAAACTGTATTGCTTTGCATTAATTATGAACAAGAAATAAAGCAAATTTCAAGATAGTTTTCTGGGCATATTATATCTTGTACTGAAAAAGAAATCACAAAACAATTTCTAGACATTGTGTGGCTCTTTCACGTTTGAGTTTGTGAGTTCTCCCCAGACTTTGTTTTCATTTAGAAATGTTTCTATTTCCCCATTTTTCTTTTATTTGTCTTCTTCACCCTTTTACACCCTAGTTCTAGCCTCAGTTTTACCCAAAGTTGATTTGACTTACACCAGATTGCAGCAAGCAGAGAAGGCACAGATGGAAGCTGAGGTCCAGGATGAGAAATATGCCCAAGAGTGTCTGAGCAGATCCGACAGTCTGCAGAGACAGATCTCACAGAAGGAGCAGCAGCTGTGAGTGTTTCCTCTTCATCTTGGAATCAAACTCTTGTACTGACATGGTCTTTGCCAGCCAGTAGAGCCACGTAAAGAAGGTGTGTGGGGGACGTCTGTGATGGCTCAGCAGGTAAAGGCAGTTACCACCAAGCCTCAGCTCAACCTCCAGGACCCACATGGTAGTCCTGCACATGTCCCAGCTCCTTACACTAAAAAAATAAATATAAAAGTTGGGGTAGGGATGTAGTTCAGTGGGAGAGTACTTTGCTAGCATTGTTGAGACCCTGGGTTCAAGCTCCAAAACCACATTCTGAAAATATAATTGTTACTCCTATTATTTTATCTATTTATTTTTGGAGATAATGTCTCATGTATCCCAGGCTGGCCTACAAAACTCCCTACATAAGCAAGGGTGACTTTGACCCTCTCTTCTTCCTGCTTCCACCTCCAAATACTGGAACTAAAGGTAAGTACCACCACACCTGGCTTATGTGATGCTAGGGATCAACACCCAGGGTTTGTTTATGCTACACGAGCACTCTGTCCACTGAGCCACATCCTCAGCTCCTGCTTTCTTTCTAAGATTTAATTTTTTTCATTTTTATTTACACTTGTGTGTCTCTTTATTGCTAAGGCGTATCTCCAGCCCACTTTCTTTTAATAACAAAAATAGTGCATGGTTCCTGGGGAGGAATATTAGCGGTGCTTGTAGAGTAAGGACTGAAGCCCCCTCCAGGGGGCTTTCCATGTTCTAGAATAACTATTAAACTCTATAACTGTTCTGGGCTTCATTGAGACTCATTGGTGGAATATGTGCTGTTTAGTTTGTATAAAGCACCCTACATTCAGTCCTCAGCACCACAAAATAAGGACAAAACAAGACTTTTCTTTGTACATATAAATATATAGGCAATACGTGGTTTAAGTTTTATTGTAAAATTGAAATTACATTTACTTATTTAGTCTGTTAGCGTGCATGTACCAGAGTATGTATGTGGAGGTCAGAGGCCAACTGGTGGGGGTTAGTTTTCTTCTCACCGTGCAGGACTGTGGGATCAAATTCAGGTTGTCATGCTTGGCAGCGAAAGGCTTTACCCACTAAGACAGTGTCTCAAAAAATACAGCTCTGGCTGTCCTTGAACTCAGATCAACTGCCTTTGCCTCCCAAGTGCTAGAATGAAAGATGTGTGCCACCATGCCTGACCTAATTTTATTTTTAATAATTTATTTTTATTTTATGTGCATTGATGTTTTGTCTGTATGTAAGTCTGTATGTGTGAGGGTTCACAGATCTTGGAGTTACAGACAGTAGTGAGCTGCCATGTGGATGCTAGGAGTTGAACCCCAGTCCTCTGGAGGAATAGCCAGTGCTCTTAACTGCTCAGCTATCTCTCCAGCCCCCTAATTTTATTTTTAAAATAGAATCATATTTGACAAGCTCTTTTGAACCTTTTTTTGAAACGGTCTTGCTCCATAGCCCACATTGGTTATATAGGTGACGGCAGAGGGATCAGAAATTAAAGGTCATTTTTGGCTCCATAGCAGTTTTGTGGCTAGCCTGAGATATATGAGAAAATAAATAAAACAAAAGGGAGTGCAGAGATGGCTCGGTGGCTAAGAGCAGGTACTCGTCTTGCAGAGGGGCTTCAGCACCCATGCCAGGTGGCTCAACACCTGTAATTAAAAAATAAGCCTTTAAAGAAGTCAGTAAAAATAAGAGGGCCAGGTATGGTAGAGGACAGTTGTAACCCTGGCACTTAGGAGGTGGAGGCAGGAACATTTGGTTTTAAAGGCTAGTCTTGGCTACACGAGACCCTATCTCAAGAATGACCAACTGCACACTGCGCTTCTGTGTTTGCCATTCAAGGGTGCAGCTGGAAACCGATTTGAAGATTGAGAAGGAATGGAGGCAGACTCTGCAAGAAGATCTTCAAAAGGAGAAAGATGTCCTAGCTCATCTTAGAAATGAGACCCAACAAATCATTAGTCTCAAAAAAGTAAATAGTGGTAAAACTTTAATTTTATATCTTGACAAATGTTAACTCTGTTGTTGGACATAGCCCAGACTGTCTCTGAACTCTTGTTATGTAGTAAAAGCTGGCCTTGAACTCATGGCAATTCTGTCTCAGTCTCTAGAGTGCTGGGATTAAGGCCTGAGCCCATTCCCAGCCTGTGAGCTTATGTAAACAATTTGGGGGCTGTTAGTAAAGTGCTTGGAGGACTTGTATTCCCAGCTCTGGAGGCATCCTTGGGACTCACTGGCCGGCCAGTCTAACCTAATTCATGAGCTCCAGGTCACTGAAAGACCCTGCCTATCTCAAGGGAGGTGGTAGGCAGTCCTAAGTACAACCAGGGTTGTCTTCCAACCTCCACATACACCTGCATATACAAACACATACATCTTTTAAAACAAGATACTTGACACAATTTACATGTATATGAGAAAACAGGATGCACTTAGTCATCTTAGGACTATGAATAAGGAGGTTGTGTGGGTAATAGTTGATATATAAACAGCCAGGAAAAGGCTTCAGATATATTGTTTCTTATAAAAAGATTAAGTTGGGTGTGGTGTGCACCTGTAATTGCAGCCCTGAGTAGGCTGAGACAGGAGGATCAGGAGGTCGAGGCTACAATCCCAGCATTCACATGGTGGCTCACAACCATCTCTAACTTACAGTTACAGGGGATCTGATGCCCTCTTCTGACCTCTGGGTATCAGGCATGCACATGGTACACATACATACATACATTCATACATACATTCACACACATCTTTTTTAAAAAGAGCGAAATTGAGGGGGAAGGGGGATTTGAGAATTCCTCATTAAAGCATGACGGAATATTCCTGTAATCCCAACACTTGGAAATGGAAGCAGGATCAGGACAAGGTCATGCCTCAGCCTCCCAAGAACAAAGCTCAAAGATATTTATACCTTCCTAATTAATGATATATATGCAATATGGAGTTTCTTGGTTTTTTTAAAGTTATGTTTCTGTTTTTTTATTGAAGGAGTTTCTTAACCTCCAGGATGAAAATCAGCAGTTGAAAAAAATATACCATGAACAAGAACAGGCTCTGCAAGAACTTGGCAGCAAACTCTTCGAGTAATTCCTCTCTTCTTCCTTCAGCTATAAGTCGACAGATTCATGGAAGACACGAGTGTACCAGATCAGCTGTGCAGAGGCTCAAGTGTGGGGACACTAAAAAGACTAGATTCCTTAAAGGGATTGAGTAGTTCTGTGCATTTTAGTAGACCTTGGTTCTGAAGGGTTCCAGCAGGTGAAGGCAAAGATTACTGTTTAATTCTTCAGTGATAAAAGAATCCAGAAGCTTAATTTTGTCAGAAGAACTGTCTTGAGACAGAGCCAGTTTTGTGTGAATTAGAGGTAGTTGTCATGCCTTTAGGGGTCAAATCTCACCATGACACACACAATGTGATCTTGTAGTAAGATGTTATTGGGATTCTGTAAGAACTAGGAAAGTGGCTGTAATCTCAGCACTTGGAAGATCAGGAACTCAAGGTCACCCTCAGCTACATACAGAGGGAGGGACCAGCCTTGAGACCATGCCTTTAAAAGACAAAGAAACAGGGCTGCAGCGGCGGCTCTGCGGCTAAGAGCACTTGCTGCTCTTGCGGAGGACTTAGGTCAGATTCCCAGCATCCACACGGTGGATCACAACCACCTCTAACTCCAGCTGCTAGGGATCTGATGCCTTTCTGAACTTTGGGCATCAGGCATGCACATGGTACACAGACATACACGCAAGCAACACATTCACATATTTTAGAGAGAGAAATGGAAGGAGAGGGGAGATGTGAGAATACCGTCATTTCAGTTTTATTTTAGGATTGTGTTCTTTCCCCTCCTCTTTCTGAGAAAGAGTACTGCTCTATTGTCTAGGCTGGTGGTGACTTCCTGGGCTCAAGTCGGCCAAGTACTGTATGCCACTATGGCCAGCCACTTCAAATGTAATAAATCATTTCTCCGGTGAGAAGATTAAAACATGTTTAAAGTTCAACTATAGTTTGACCTTGAACTTTGATCTTCTGCTGTGTAACTTCCCAAGTGCTGGGATTGCAGATATCTGCCACCACACCCAGGTTTATATGGCACTGGGATCTAACCAGAGGGTCTGTGCATGCAGACCCTTTCTCTCACACAGTCAAGTTTTTGAGAAAGCTAGTTGTAGATTGTGAGACTATCTCAACAAAAACCAAAATCAAGTTGTGGAAGTCTCACTGATTTTTATTTTTAGAAGAAAAATAGGAAAATACAAAATATCCCCTTAGCCGAAGATTGTTACAATCTAAAATGATATGCAATGAAAAATCACCACCTTTCCAATGAAATATCAGGTGTTCTGTATTCACATACATACTAAAATTTGGACCTCTTTGTAATGTTTTTAGATCCAAACTTAAAATAGACGACATAAAAGAAGCCAACCAAGCATTACAGGTGAGTAAAAAGGTTTGTCAGTACCGCTGAACGCTCAAGTCGGGAAAGCTCAACTGTTTGGAGACGGGGGTGTGGGGAAGACCTTGGTCTGGTCCCAGCACCAGAAGGGTGTATACAAACCCCAGAGTACTGGGGTGGCAGCACTGAACGGGAGTGTAGGTGGTGCTATTCTTTCTTCATTTTTCTTTTGCTTTTTTGAGACAAGTTTTCTCTGTGTTAACAGCCCTGGCTGTCCTGGAACTTGCTCTGTAGACCAGACTGGCCTCGAACTCACAGAGCTCTGCCTTCCTGCCTCCAGGGGACTGGGATGAAGACTACCATCTCTGTTCTTACTGAAATATTTTAAAAGGTGGAAATTGATTACTTAGTGCCCGCTAAAGGATGTATTAATGATCTGGATTAAAAATAACATCATAGTGCTACTTTAGATGACATATCCTTGATGACTCAGTTTACCCTTCTAGAATAGGCTTCTGATGCATACAAGTTGCTTTGACAAGGCTAGAAATGTGTTACTTTGGGTGTGTCTGAAAGAATCCTCCTATGACATGGCATTATCAAGTCAGCACTTCAGTGTCAGTGATGATTTTCTATTCCAAATTACCCTTTAATTTTTTTTTTTTTTTTTTTTTTTTTGGTTTTTCGAGACAGGGTTTCTCTGTGTAGCTCTGCGCCTTTCCTGGAACTCACTTGGTAGCCCAGGCTGGCCTCGAACTCACAGAGATCCTCCTGGCTCTGCCTCCCGAGTGCTGGGATTAAAGGCGTGCGCCACCACCGCCCAGCTACCCTTTAATTTTTTAATCCAAGTGTTACATGAAAATAGTTCTTCAAAAATCCTGGAGCCTAGGTTATATAATGCCAGCCAGCACTCTGAACCAGTTTGAGAGAGAGAGAGAGAGAGAGAGAGAGAGAGAGAGAGAGAGGGGAAATAGTGAGAAAAATGTGTTGGATCTCTCGGAACTGGGGTTACAGAAGATTGTGAGCCACATAGATGCTGGGAATTGAACTTGGGTCCTCTGGAAGAACAGCAGTACTCTTAATGATTGAGCCATTGCCCCAGCCCCCACTATAAAAAGATTTCAAATAACAAAAATGTTTGCTCTCGACTTTAACCCACCTTAGCTCCTGCTCCAAAAGGGAGCTGCTTCCAGTTCTTGCAGCTATTCCCTCTGGCATCTAGCTCTGCATTCAAAACCATGTGCAATTCCTACGGCCTCCCCTTTTGAACGGGCAGCCCATGCCAGGCAAACCCTGTACTGCTGAGCCATGCTCTAGTGTGTTTTTCACCTTGTTATGGATGTGGTGGGACATCTTTTCCTTAAGTGACCCCAGAAAGCTTTTTTCCTAGACAGGATCTCACTGTAACCCTGGCTGGCCTCAAACTCAGGAATCCTCTTGAGTGCCACACCCCATTATTTCTCCTGATGTCAACTGCCTGTCACTTCATTTAACATCATTCTTCAATGACGACAACACAACACCTCTATCAAATGTCCCCTGAAGAAGTTAGGTGGCTCATTACTTTGTCTTGGAAGTCTGGCCCCCTGCCCACATCTGGCCTTGGCCCCTTTGTCCTAAGTTCCTCTGACCTTTCTCTGAGAGCTATTGCCTGAGCCTGGTACCTTCTTTCTTGAGTTCCCTGATTTTGAACAGAAGTGGCTCCCTGAAAAATGACAAGTCAGGAATTCTGCCTTTTCTGTTTCATGCTTTTAAGCTAAGTGCAAGTGTTAACTGATTTGAACAGGAACATTCATCTTTTCCTATTAGGGACTGGTCTGGCTGAAAGACAAAGAGGCAACACACTGTAAGCTTTGTGAGAAGGAATTTTCACTCTCCAAAAGAAAGGTAAGAGGGGTGAAAGTGAGTCCAAACATTTTGGCAACAAAAATGGCTTCCCCCCCCCCCCCCCCCCCGCTGAAAACGATTTAATGAGGTACTACTGTACAAGCGTCCTGGAGGCCTCTCCTAGACGTCCCCTCCTGGCGACTCTAGCCCAAAAATGGCTTCTAACTCGTTTTTTGTTTTTGTTTTTGTTTTTTCTTCCCAATTTTTCCATTTAATAGCACCACTGTAGAAACTGCGGGGAAATTTTCTGTAATGCCTGCTCTGACAACGAGCTGCCTTTGCCTTCTTCACCAAAGCCAGTGCGAGTCTGTGATTCCTGTCATGCAATACTCATTCAGAGATGCTCCTCTAATGTGCCATGACACTAGAACTCTATCTCCTGCACAGAAGCACCTGCCGTGAGTGTGAGGACTGAGTGTCCAGTCAGCACTGTGCCTCTCCTCCAGCTAACACCCAGGATTCTAAGTTGTATAGTTAGTATTCCGTTTCTGCACTTACTCAAGATTTTAAGATAGCATGTTTTATCACTACTTGGAACAGTCATGTAACCCTTAAGGAAAGGCCAGATAGCAGAGCTAATAATGCACATTTGCCTTATCTTCTAGAGGCCTTCTTGAGAACAAGGCCACAGCTTGTTTGTTTCTGAACTGTCAAGTTGGCACCGATGGTGCCTGTAATTCTCTTAATGCACTTTAAAGCTTCACAATTCTCAGAGGAAGACTGGAAATGCACTCATTTTGTGATATGCCAATTGAACATCCTTTTTTGAAACAAGGTTGAAACAAAGTTGTCCATTTTTGACCATGAACTCATAGACTTCCTTGCCTCAGCTTTGAAGTGCTGGGGTCATAGGTGTGGGCCTCCATACGAGGTCTGTATAGTCTTCATTGTCTGGTAAGGTTCTAACTTAATTGTATTTATTTGTTCTTTTCCCCTCGTCTACAATGGAAAAGGCCAATAGTTTTTTCCCATACCTTTCTTTTTGCTTGCCTACACCTTTCATATAGTGGATTAAAGGACCAGCTTTTCCTTCTACTCTTTAAGGAATGTTATATATAACCACCATCCTCATCACAGATGCTACTTTTTGTAAAGGGTTGGACCCCAAAGACCCCACAGGCTTTTAAAGATCCTAAGCATTAAAAATAAGAGCATTTAGCCAGTCGGTGGTGGTGCACGTTTTTAATCCCAGCACTGGTCTACAGAGCAAGCTCTAGGACAGGCACCAAAACTACACAGAGAAACCCTGTCTCAAAATACCAAAACAATAACAAAAAAGAGCATTTAAAACTGCCTATGCTATGACATAATTAAGTCCCCCTGCCCCCCAATTCTCTTAGGAAACTTCTAGCATTACATTCCAGTGTTTACACCTATCCACAGTAGAATTTCACCCTATGTATTAAGTACCTTTATGCTATGGTCTTAGGCAGATAGTAGTTTCTTTTTTTCCAGCAGAAAAACATTAAGTTACTTAAACCATGACCATTCAGGATCTTAAATATATTAATTTCTGGTCTTGCACTTTTAAATCTATAAGCTCTCTATAGAGATTTTACATTCCTAAAGACAGTTTAGTGATTAGTTACTTTCCTGATCCTAATTCTTCAGGATCTTTTCATCTGTTATATTTCAGTAAATTTTATAAATTGCCAAAATGACAAAACCAGTATTTTCACCAGCTTCTGGGGTCAACTTAAATTAGATCTGTCAGATTTTGAGGCGTCCCATTTTGGAAACGGACTCATGTAACCTAAGTTGGCCTCTAACTTGGTGTGTAGCAGATGACCTTGAACTGATTCTCTGACCTCCATACCCCCCAGCTGCTGAGATTATAACTGTGTGCTGTTTTATGTGGTGCTGGGGATGGAAGCCCTGGCTTTGTGCAGGTTGGCCAGGTATTCTACCAACTGAGCTACACTCCCTCCTCCCCGCTGCAGATGTCATTTGTTGAGTACTGACAGAAATGGCCTTAAAGCAGAATTAAGATGGTTAAGACAGAAGGCAGGAAGGCCACAAGTTCAAGGCCACCCTGGTTCATCCCTAGAGCTTCAGATATATGAAACAGTGAAAACCTGGCTCAGAAACTGGAAAAATAAAAATTATATTCTTGAAGCATTTTGTATCAATGGGGATAGACTAATAACATTTTTATGACTGCTGAAAGTGAGCATAAATGAAAAAAACTCCAAATATTTCATTATGTGCTTTTTGTCACAAACATGGGCCTTTTCTGGGGCAGCATTAACTTGAGCCCCACTGTCTAGGATGAGGCTATAGCTCAGTGGTAAAATGTTTGTTTACTGTGGATGATAAAGCCCTGGGTTCTCAATCCACAGCACTACCACCAAACAAAATCACACAATCTCAGTTTAGGATACCCCATTCATTACAAACCATTCCCAAGCTGCTGTCATTCCCTTACTTACCCTAGCCAGCACTCCCACAAAGATATGATCATGGTGCCAAGGAATTGTAATTCAAATCTGTATGTTTTTAAAATAAATGTGACTTTTATAAAACAAAGTTTTGAGAAACTAACAATGACTTTTATTGCTTTGTCTATGTGTGTCTGTGTGAGTGTATGCCACATGTGTGCAGGTGGCCTAGGAGGCCAGAAAAAGGTACTGCATTCACTGGAGCTACAGTGAGTTGTGATCTGCCTGATGTGGGTGCTGGGAACCAAACTCAGGTCCTCTGAATGAGCAGCAAGTGCTCTTAACCAGTGAATCATCTCTGCAGCCACCTCCTTTGAGATTTAAGAAGGTAACCCTTGAAGTGCTTTGACCCCTGTGCCAGGCATGCAGACTAGCTCATTAGTGTATAGGCTCTAGGTGAAACCCTGTCCCAAACCAGACAGAAACGCACTGTTTCAGGACTCTGGGCTCCAAGTCACAAGCTGTGGCACTCCTTTTACAGTCACTTCTCAGAAATCTCAACTTGGCATCTGTGGTACTGGTCCCTACCTCCTGAGTGCTGGGATTAAAGGCCTGCGGCACCACACTTTCTAACAATGTGTATTATAACCAATAACTGACACAAAGCATTCTAGGACAGACAACATTCCTTTATCTCCCATGTTAACATTTATTACATGAATAACATTTCTAGCAAAAACAAGTAACAAGTTCAATAATGGAGTTCACATTGACAGGTTTCAATTTGATCCATTAGCCAATTTGGGGAAAAGCCACATTGAATGAAGTGGTAAGATCAGAAAGCACCGTTTCCTTGCTACACAGAACTTACATACTCAAAGCCAGTATCAGATGCAGCACTGTTTTACACTGTTTTCCTAAGTATAGTCACTTAGACAGTTGAAAGCCCGTCTTCTTGGGTGAGAAACTAAAAGCACACGTAAGAACACACCCATCACAGTAAATACCTGCATATTTACACTGACTTCTTCTGCCACCATCAACGACTCTTAGCTACTCCAACAAACTCAAATTTTGGGAACATTTTTGGTATCTTGGTCAAGTGCTACGAGGATTTTTAAATCTAGGGCTGTAATTTCAACTAATACTCCCAACCTCTGGGTTTATAATTCATAACACAATTGGGACTATTTAGATTCCAGATACCCCTTAAATTATTCAGAGCTATGCTTGATAAATAAGAGTGAAAATACAGAATTAACTGAACTTACATTCCTGAAGCCACCTGAATGCATCCTTAGGCTTTTTATTTACAGTATGTCCAGGAGAGAAAGTTAGCTAACTACTCAAGCTCTATCCTAGATGTCTGCTTAAGACTTGCAGTCTTATCCTCTCACATTGTACTATGCTACTTTTTGTAGAGCTAACAGTAAAATACATCATCCCAAATCTTAGGAAGGCAGCACATCTTTAAGAGTACTTATATATAAAAAGTAGCAACATCAGTGGTTTCAATATAAAAATTTATTTTAAGTCAAAGTATGCAACAAATAAAACCTACAGAAAACAGATTTTCCCATCACAATCTGTTGCTTTACCAAATAATATCTTGAAAACACATTCCTTCAGTCATTATAAAGTTCTTGAAATACAAAAGAAATTCAATCTGTAAGAAAGTCTAGTAGACAGATGCTGTTGTTAGGACTTGTACGTTGGTGGTGTTTTCAGTACATCCCACGCCATCCACCTCCACTCATTCCACCTTGCCCATAGTAACCTCCACTGCCTCCACCACCACGACCTTAAGAAGACATTAAGAACCACCATCAGTTGTCCATGCACATTACAATAGTTATATTTTAGGTGAAAGACATTGCCACAATACAGACTTACCGTAACCTCCCAAGCCATCAGGAGTGCCGTATCCTCCACTGTAGTTGTTCCCCATTCCCATTCTCCCGACAGAGCCATAGCCTCCTTGATTATCTGCACATTAAAAAAAGGAACAGAGGATGGTTTCCAAAGTAGCCAACACTGCCTATTCCAAAGATTATGAACCCAGGTTTGGGAGGGATATGCTGAAGCACCAAGGCAGGAGGATTATGAGTTTCAGGCCAGCCTGAGCTACAGAGCAAGATGCCCCCATCTCAAATACAAAACTATACATACCCATTCCATCTCTGCCATAGCCTCCCATTCCGGAACCTCCCATTCCAGAGCCACCTCCAGGAGTGGAATTCAAGAAGAGTTCAATATATCGATGTTCTTTAAAAAAGAAGAGTGTAAAAAGGTAAGAATAGGAGAGAAAGGGATGTTCAATCAAATGTACTAATTAAAGGTCAATCAGCTAGTATTTAAAGCAGGCTTATCCTGCCGGGCGGTGGTGGCGCACGCCTTTAATCCCAGCACTCGGGAGGCAGAGGCAGGCGGATCTCTGTGAGTTCGAGGCCAGCCTGGGCTACCAAGTGAGTTCCAGGAGAGGCGCAAAGCTACACAGAGAAACCCTGTCTCGAAAAACCAAAAAAAAAAAAAAAAAAAAAAGCAGGCTTATCCGTAAATATAGGACTAGATACAGGACTATATAGGCAGCCATTAAAGTCTAGACATTAACAGGTGAAATGATTTTAAGACCTAGGATCTACCAAAGACATTTGAACAAGTAATGATTTTATAAACTGCACACACCTATACAACAGAAGTATGCCAAAGACACCACTTACGCATGTTGTTTTTATCTTTAGACATGGCAGCCACCGCATCTTCATGGGTCACAAACTCTACATCTGCCTCTCCTGTTGCTCTGCCATCAGCTCCAATGTCAATATGAACTCGGATTGGATTGAGTGGTGAGAAGAACTAAATAAAAGTTAATCACTTTTAAATTCCATTATTTAAAACTAGCACATACCTTAATTTTCTCCCTAATCCACTAAAATAAACTACTGAGGGTCTATAAAGGCTCTAGCATTGTGGAGGTAGGTTAAATCATCCTTTGCTACAGAGGTGGTCAACTTGGCTCACATAGGAAAGGAGTACTTTTTTAAAATGCAAAGTACTTACTGCTTTTGAAGTAAGGCAATACTAAATTTTTAAACGAAGTTTGGGGTTGTTTCAGACCCTACTACTAAAGGCAAATTCCTACCTGATTGACTCTATTCTTAACTGAGCTTTTTTTGATGCATTTTTAAAACTGTTTAAAAATGCCATGTAGGTCAGCACATAATGGGCACAAAACCTAGGTGCATAGTAGGCAAATAATCTATCACTAAGTGACAAGCTTAGTCTGAATCTTAATAAAAGAGATAGGGCATGGTGGCTGCCTGTATTTCCAACATGCTCCAAGTCAAGTTAGGACTTCTAAATTCTAGTCCAGTTTGGGCTACAATGAGACCTCCCCGCCAAGAATAATAAATAAAAAATACCCATTATATACCACTTACATTAGCAATATCATTTTCAGTCGCACGAAAAGGCAGCCCTCTCATGTGCACAAAATGACCACCATGGAAACCTGAACTCGCATCACCAGCTCCACCATAGCCATGTCCTCCCATGCCTAGATTATAAACCATGGTGTATTCATGTAAGTATACACATATAAATCAACACGGCAGTGCAGTGACATAAGTTTCCATCAACACATCTAAGTTGCCTGTTACTACCGGACCCTTACAAAGAAAACAGCACGACAATTTTCTTAGTTTACCTCTTCCATCTCTCATCCTGTCATCAAAGCCATCATTTCCATAGCCATAATTATTATAGCCACCATAGTCATCAAAACCTCCATAGCCTGTGCAAATGTAAGGAAAAAGAAATACCATTCTGAGCAACTTATTTGTAAGCTAGTTTACAGAATCATTTGTGGTCAACAGTCTTAGCTTCTTCATTAATGTTTTCAGCTTACTGCGTATGAGAAAAGCAGTTAACCCTTGATGGGAATGCAAACATCCACAGGATAAATTCAAACACAACATGAAAACCAAATTTCATTGTTATGCCAAGAAGAAACATGCCAGTTATCTTTATTTTTATTTCTACATTAAGTTTTCTAGGTGTTAATATGTGCATCAATCAAGTTCCACAGTGGAAATCCCATAATTTCATGAACAGGTTTTAAAACCTCGTAGGTACTGAAATTACTGCCATTTCTGTATTTCTTGACAAAGTGTCAGGAACATCAAGAAAATGACAACAGAACCTTTGTTCATTAGATACACATACCACCATCATATCCATCACCTCCTCGTCGCATTCTGTCATACATACTTCCACGCCCAGCTCCATAATAACCCCCTCTTCCTCCTATTGGTCTATCATATGGTCCCGGTCGCTGTCCCAGCAGTCTTCTTGGTGGATCATAAAATCCTTTGATTTCACTCCTGCTACTCCTGAAGATCTCAATATACCTATGTACAAAGGGTTAAAGTACAAGTTTCAGCACAGATGTATTAGAAAGTAAATTAGATACTGGGCAAAATGCAATAAGTTTGTCTATATCTAGGTACATAACCCAATTTAAATTGTCTAAATAAACCATAAGGTAAAATTTTTACACCTACAAACTTAAATAATTAAATATTTAAGTTTTACAGAGACAAATGAGTCATTTGAAAACACTGAATTATGAATATATTTTTAGTTTGTTTCCTTTAGTACAAGATAGGTATGTAAGAAAAACAAGTGATTATACAAAACAAATTTAACAACATCCTACAAAGAAATGGAAACAATTTAATTTTAATTTAAACTATTAGCATTAATTCCCCACCCAAATCTGTAGTTTCCATGTTAAATATAGGTAATTATCAATTCTTTAAAACTACCCCAGAAAAATGTTATGGTTACCCCCCCATTTAAGCAATAGTGACCCACAACCCCCAAAAATAAAAATTGAACACCATCCCAAACTCTCCATCCCCACCTGTGCCCTATTCTTTCCTTGTGTTTCCCCAGAGCATTTTCTGCTATCTCCTTTGAAGCAAACTGCACGAAGGCCTCCCCTGTGCTTCTCCCCTGGTAGTCCATCGTCAATGTTATCCCATTTGGCACGATTTCCAACCCTTTAACCCAAGGACAAATACCCCATCAAGGGGAACAGTGTTAAAGGCTGAAACATTCCCATCTGAATCAAATATTTAAAACAAGTCTAAACAAAACAAAACAAAACGCTTAGTTTCCCATCACCCCATAATACAAATGGAATATTTTTCAAATATCACTGGATTAAATATTTTCTTTGACTAGTGTTTTAAAATTATACTTCTAAAAACCCACTACATGAAAAAACTATTAATCATTTAACTGTGCTCCCAATGCTAACTCATAGCCCATGTCATCACAGTTATTCTCAGTTAACTATACTATACATCAATCAACGTTTACATAGCCTACACATTCTCTATTGAATATTAACTGGAGCACATTTCCCATTTTATTATATAACCCAGATTATCACAAAATTAAGTTGCAAAATCAAATGGGTTTTTTAAATTAAAAACCATCTAATAAAAAACATACAATTAAACTACTACTAAACTTTTACTAGTACTAGAGGTACCTTGAAAGAACTGAACTATCTCCTCTTTGCTGCAACCAAATGGCAGTCCTCGAAGTCGCACTGTGCCATCACTAGCGTCATTTGGACCATTATGTTTCATAACCCAATCCATTTCAATACCGCTTGATTTAAATGCTATGAAAACAAACAAGCACATAAAGCAGTCAATCACAACACACTCTTACCAAGATTGAACACCTCTCCCAAGTGGCACAGAATGCACAGAATGCATGCAAGGTGACTCCTGCAACAATCAGCAACAGTACCCTATTACACTCTACTTTGGGGTGGGGTAGGGAAAGGTAATGAAACTCACCCCTCTCTACCAAACAACCCTGACAGTCTAATAAGCGCTCGAAGCATTCTACCACCAGAGTAAGATTTGTAACACACTCGATCCTTTCCGTCATTCTACTTTTTTTTTTTTTTAACTTTTCAGACTTCAATATGACCCATAGCTATGCAATTTCTTTTTGGTTTTGCAGACACGGTGTCAGTGTACCCACTATACTTAGCTTGTTTCTGTTTCCAAAACAAGGGTCTAACTTGGTAGCCCAGGTTAGCCTTGAACTTCAAGCAGTCCTGCCTCAGCTGTGAGTGCTAAGATTAGCTAAGTCACCTGTCCAAATGCAAAATGTTTAAGAACAATCACATGAAAGGTATACAGTATAGTCGTCTAAAAAAAAAAAGAAAATGACAGTAGCCAGGTAGACCTCAAGGTCATCTTTGACTACACCAGCAACTGGAGGGTAGCCTGGGCTGTACAAGACCCTGTTTCAAAAACAAAGGGAAACAAGTAAAAGGCTACTCAAAACCAAATGCTATGCAGAATATGACAGAAGGACCTGTCGTTTGAGACTAGCTGGGACTACAAGGGAACTGCTTCAACACACACTCAGATGAGTACCTTCAATACTAACATCTTTTTGGGGGGGTGGGTGAGGGGAGTTAAAACAGAGTGACCAAGAACCAGGCTGGTTTTGAATCCCAGATACCTGCCTGCCTCTCAGCCCTGGAGAGCTGGAATTAAAGGGGAATGTCACCACTCCACATCATGCTCAGCCCCTTAACTTTTTTCAGTCAAGGAGGTCTAAACAAAGTTTACCCAAAAGTAACATATTGACACTCACGTGGTATTTAAAAGGCACAGCAGGAAGCCCCCTCCATCCTCCAACCAACACACAACCTAGCTAGAACTCTTCCCTAGAGGCGGCACTTTCCTTTTACGATTCCAGAATATTTTTAGAGACTAATGCAGAAGTTCCGCAGCTGTGGAAACTTACCAGCCCTTGCTTAGTTCACTATGCAGCTGTAGGAATCCTACTCACCTGAATATTCCAATCTTTCCCTCACCACCTCCTTCTCTACCAACAAAACAATTTTTTTTCACTTGATTAGGCTTGAAGGTATATCAACACCATTCACTAATGGTTAATTCCGTATCATCCATTAGAGGCAGCATCTACAATTCTAATTTTCTTAAAATCATATGGTAGCATACTCCTACAACCCTAGCCCTGGGAGGTTGAGGCAAGAGGTTCAGTAGTTCAAGGCCAGACTCTGCCTTTAAAAAATAAACAAATAGGCTGGGCAGTGGTGCATGCCTTTAATCCCAGCACTCAGGAGGCAGAGGCAGGCCGATCTCTGTGAGTTCTAGGTCAGCCTGGTCTACAGAGTGAGTGCCAGGACTGTTACACAGAAAGAAACCTTGTTTCAAAAAACCAAAATAAATAAAGGAAGCTGGGCGGTGGTAGTACACCTCTTTAATTCCAGCATTTGGGAGGCAGAGGAAGGCAGATCTCTGAGTTCGAAGACAGCCTGGTCTACACAGTGAGTTCCAGGACAGCCGGGGCTACACAGATAAACCATTTCCCAAAAACTGGCGGGGGGGAAAAGGGAATAAATTTCTTCTACAACTCATACATCAACAAACCCATCCTATAGCTCAATGACACTAAATGTCTACCATGTGCCAACCGGTGGATTACATCTTAAACATCTCTCCCCAAATAATACATGCATTAAGGAAAGCCAATGTAATTTCTCTACCAGTAACTATTAATCTCTACATGTGTATATCATCTGCATGTGTGTTTATTGTGTACTAGTGACTGAACCTCAAACCCTGCTGAGAGAAAATCCAGGCCCATTTTAAAGCAAAGTCCATGAAAAGGTAACACTCCTCACAGAACCAAAATGGTGAAAACACAATTTAAAAACTGACATAGCTAATTCTTCAGCACACTTGATTTAAAAGAAAGCATGAGGCCCTACATGGTGGCACATGTCTTTAATCCCAGCATGTGGGAGACAGTGACAGGCTGAGTTCAAAGTCAGCCTAGTCTACATAGTGAGGCTATCTTAACAAAAAATGAAAACAAAAACATGGGGTAGAATGGCT
Organism: Peromyscus maniculatus bairdii; assembly: GCF_049852395.1. Taxonomy (NCBI): domain Eukaryota; kingdom Metazoa; phylum Chordata; class Mammalia; order Rodentia; family Cricetidae; genus Peromyscus; species Peromyscus maniculatus. The sequence goes on along the minus strand of NC_134872.1, from coordinate 25,407,288 downwards.
CACTAATCTGCCATTTGATGGCTACTTAAAATATTGAATTTCTGAGCCTGGTATTCACGATAAAATACAGCAGTAGTTGCTGGATAGTGGCACACGCCTTTAAGCACTCAGGAGGCAGAGGCAGGCAGATCTCTGGGAGTTTGAGGCCAGCCTGGTCTACAAAGTGAGTTCCAGGACAGCCAGGCCTACACAGAGAAATCCTGTGTGTGTGTGTGGGGGGGGGGGGGAGAACAGCAGTAGGTGAGGTATTGGCACCCACTACTGTATTTTACAAGAATATTTATATTCTGTAGTTCTGATCTGCTTCAGATAAACATTCACCTTTGACAATTAGACTGGATGGACCCTGTAAAGCAGGGGTTCTCAACCTTTCTAATGCTTCGACCCTTTAATACAGTTCATGTTGTGGTGACCTCCCCAACAATAAAATTATTTTTGTTGCTACTTCATAACTAATTTTGCTACTGTTACAATTTGTTAACACTTGTGTTTTCCAATGGTCTTAGTCAACCCATAGGCTGAGAACCATTGCTGCAAAACCACTGAGATGCTCCACAAAATCTTAACTGTATCTGAAAAACCATTTCGGTCCTGAAAGGAAACAGAAATATTAAAGGTGTTTTGATGTTTAATACCATTCTAGAGGACCCCTGAAAGACAGTACCATATTAACTTTGAAATAAAAGCTCAGAAATGTTTTACCATGCATGAGGCTGCAGGCTCAGCTCAATTCCCAGTGCCACAAAAGCAAACCAAACCTCCTTAAATGAACTCTTAGGTTAGAGCAGTTCTCTCTTGTGGTGACACTGGCCCCCACCCAAGGCAGGGTCTTCTCTCTAACCTGGACTGGACTCTGCAGTGGGATTACAGGCGCTACCACACCAGCTTAGGAGAGTCCTTCCCCTCAGTGTAATGACGATCATTCATCATAGAGGGCACTGGCTACTCCCGCACCCACACGGGTGATCACAACCTTGTATAACCCAGGTCCTGTGGATCTGACACTTTGGGCTTTCTACCGGCACCATGCATGCATGTGGTGCACACACATCCACACAAGCAAAACACTCATAAAATAAAGGGGGCAAAGTGGTATTTCAGTAGCAAATGCAAGGGAGAAAGCTCTTTTGTGTGTGTAAGACTTAACGTACCAGTTTTGCTAGTATCAAGGATAAAGTTCTTCAATTCTCTGAAAAACACTAAGCTGCTAATAAAACTTTCAGAGCTATGCAGCAGTTTACCATTTAGAATACTCCACTCCACCTTTCTTTGCAACACTGTTATCAATTGATCACTACTCTCCTTCTGGAATCCCAACTGTTCTCAGGCCCCTTATTCTAGACCTTGAGACAGGGAGACCAACCTGAGTTACACCCCCCCACCAATCCAAGGGGGTCTCAGGTGCAGTCCCTTGCCTGTAGCCCAGCTAGAGTGGAAGCCAAAGCAGAAGGGTAGGTTGAGCCCAGGGGGTCCCAGGCTGGCCTGGGTAAACAGTGAAACACTACCAGAAAACCTCCAAGTGTTAGTACAAATTAAAAATACTAGCAGTTAAAATGAGGCCAAATTTTTGAGACTTTAAATAAAACTTCCTAAAGGAAGTAAAAATTTCCGTCACAAAAGACTACATACTATTTCAATTATACACAACCCGAGAGCATAAAAATCTATAAAACATAAACATGATCTGTGACTTCCAAGGTCTGAAATAGAGAACAGGTCAGCATATGGAATGACTTAGTATGTACATCTTTTTGAAATTATAAAAGTGTTTCTAAAATTGAGTTGTGATACTCTGAAAACTCGTACTAAAATCTGTAGAAATTTCACTTTAAACAGAAGTTAATGGATGTTATGAACTGGGTATGGTGGCTCATAGCTGCCATCCCAGCAGTTGGAGGCAGAAACATCAAGATCCTCGAATTTCAAGGCCAGCACAGTCTACAGAGACCCTATGTCCAAACAAAACCATCTTGTAGGCAGAGGCAGGGGACTGCAGGAGAGCTAAGAGGGCAGCCTCCTGTGCATATCCAGTTGCAAGCTAATATCAAGAGCCTGTTTCAAAAAACCAAAAGATGTGTTTATAATGTAATCCAATCAAGAAAATGGGGGCATATCACTTAGCTCTTTACAGCAGAGTCTGAGTTCTTTGTATTTTAAAAGCCCATTAAGGAAGGATCTGCTTTTTCTAGGTGGCATGGGCACTGCTGCAAGCTCACTTCCAAACCCAGGGTGTCTTTTTCCTTTTTAACCCATATTCAATGAAAAACTACCGACACAGTTCTGATTTAAGTACCCGCAAACACCTCCACCAGCACGCGATTAGGCTAGGCTTTTGTTGTTGTTCAAAACATCACAGTTCCGACACTTGTTTCCAACATCCTAGCCATCAAATCAAAACGAATATATTTGACTTCCGGCCTTAATTACAAGTCGACACAAAACAACTCTTGGAGAATTAACTCCATAAAACCTTACTGAACTATCCACCCCGGCCTTTTTAAAAACAGTCCCCCCGTTTCCCCCGGACCCGGCCTTTTTGAAACACACCCACTTGATCCTATTCCTATCGGGTAAGCCGCTCACTTCTCCTGCAAAATTAAACTCTTGGTAAACATCTAATGTATGTGTGTGTTTGGGGGGGGGGGGTAGACCCTCTGGAGATGCGTACGTACTCCATCCGCAGGTCCAAGTCTGGACCCTAAAGGCCGGCTACGCATCCTCTACCTCCTCCTGGACACCGTCCGTTTACCTAGCTTGCCCTCGAGCCCAGACCCGGGGAGAGAAGGCCACCTCGGCCACCGAGCCGCGCGATTACAAAGGAGGACCGCGTCCGCCTTTGTCCTGCCTCGGGAGCTGGAGCGCCCCCCGTCTCCGCCGGCGTCTCCTTCCCCCCCACCCCACCAGCTCCCTCCACCTGTCTCACCCCGGCGATCTGCGTCAGCCGTCACCAAGCAGCCCGGCCAGCCCAGGTAGTGTCCCCCCCACCCCACCCCACCGCCCGCCCCCCGCTTCGGGACCACGGAGGACCGAGGCCCGCCGTGGGAGGCCGGGCCGGGCCGCGCCGGGCGCCATTTCCACCCGGGAGCGCGTCCCGCTCGACCCGCTCCCCCCACCCTTCCTCCCTTACCGGAGAGCTCCGACTCACACCCCCCCCCCCAGCTCCCACCCCCTTCCCCGGCCCTTTCCCCAACTCTTCCCACCGGCTGGAGACGACCGAGGTCAGCCCGAGCCGGGAAAGGCGGGAAGGCGACCCCGGCAGCCCACCGGCCCCAAGATGGCGGCAGTCGAGCGGCGGGGAGAGCGGGGCGAGCGGGCGGGCGGGCGGGCGAGCGGCGGGGAGAGCGCGGCGTCGGCGGGCAGCCCGCCCCGGAGGCCGGCCGACGCCGACACTCCCTCCTCCCCCGCCGCCGCCGCCCGGGGGCTCCGCGCCCTTCGCCCGCCTCGGCTCTCGGCACCCGGGCGGCCCAACCTACCCCCTTCTACTTCAGAGACCCTGTGAGGCGCTAGGAACGCCGGCGCCAACGCTCGCGGGCAGGGACGGCGGGCTCGTCCGCGGGGAGCGCTCCCGACACAACGGTTTTTGGTTTCTCGCTCGCTCGCTCGCTCGCTCGCTCTCTCCCCCCCCTCAACCGTCTCCGCCGCTGACAACCGCTCCGGGAGCTGCGCAGCGCAGACACTGGCCGGGGGGGATGGGAGGGGAGCGAGCGAGCGAGGAGGGGGCGGGGCCGAGCGCCCCGGCCGGCCGCTCTCGCGAGACTTGACTGACAGGCCGGGCTCGGCGAGGGCGGGGCCACCCGCACCTGCGCACTAAGGGGGCCTTGCCCGGCTGCCCGGCTCCGTACCCCTCTCTCTCTCTGGCTTCAGCCAGCGGCCCGCGCGTCCTCCCAGCTCGCCTTTCCGGGAGGGCGTGAGTCGGTCCTAAGGGGAACCGTCGTGATGCCGCGGTTTGCTAAAGGCTCTTTCCGGCTCCGCCGGGAATAAATGCCCTCCAGGCCCGCCCCGTGCCCGGCGTGGAAGGAGCCACGTGGTCCGGCCCCCCAACCCCAGGGAAAGGCTTTCTCTCCCGTCCACCATGCTTGCATTATGCAATCAGAAAGAATGCGTGTTTGGCCCCACGGTACCCAGATACGGAGCTACCCAACCCAGCAGGATTTCGGTCCCAGCCTGGGGGTTGGCTCTCAGTGCGGAGCCAGCCTTGACCTCTTGATTGGTTTCCTACCTGCCGCGTTTAGTTTTTCTCTTCATTAAACCCAGGGACAGATCAGGGGCTCAGGGCAGTTGACTTCGGTTTCTAAATAGAGTTTGGTGTTCCTGAAAATGATGCTTCACAGGCGACACGCTTTTTGAGGTTCCGAGCTGATACCACGGTTCCTCATGACACCCCCATGGCCTTCTAAGTTTTAACACAAATGGCACATGGAAAAAAAAATCTGTGGGAAGGTGAAGAGCCATCTTGGGGGAAGAGACTTAGAGCAGGAGCTGGAGAGATGGCTCAGTGGCTAAGGGCACTGGCTGCATGCACCCCCAGAGGTCCTGAGTTCAATTCCCAGCAACCACATGGTGGCTCACAACCATCTATAGTAGGATCTGATGTCCTGTTCTCACGAAGAGTTGTACATGCAGATAGATCTCTCATATGCATAAAATAAATCTTAAAAGGGGGGGGGGGCTTAGAGCAATTAATGGGCAAAGAGAAGATGAGTTTAGTCACAGGCCAGGCAGGACGGGTGAATGCTGTAAACGTGACTGTGAATGGGGATACATGGTAGTCATCCTTCAATGTGCAGTTCAAAGAGTTCTTTGTGCTAAAGAGACTGGGAAGCCCATCAGGAGTGGAGTGGGGCTGGGAGGGGACCGTAGCAGTGGAGAAGGATGAGTTTTATTTACCGTGAGATTTGTGTGTGTGTTTAGACTGGAGCCAGGAGGCCAATTACTTAGTTTCTGGTATGGAAATTTCCATTTCACAGCTCTAATTCATCTTCAAACCTACTTAAATTTCTTTAGTACTCTACTGATTTTAACCCAGAATATTCCTCAGAGGAAGTGGGGGTGGGGGTGGGCAATGTGATTATAATTCCAGACATGAAAACAGAAGCCGTAATAGCTCGGGTTTATTAAGAACTTACTGGAACTAGGTATGGTTAGCAAATCATTGTCTTTGTTCTTGGGTAGTCAAGGATATCCTTGAACTCCTGACCCTCCTACCTCCATGTCAACTGTGTCTCTATAGCCCTAAAAGGTAGTATTCATTTCACAGATGCTGTGCCTAATCCCAGAACAATGAAAATAGTTGCCGAAGGTATAGAGCCAAGTGAGAGATGCAACTCTAAACCTTTTTTTTTTTTTTTTTTTTTTTTTTTTTTTTTTTTTTTTGTGGTTACAAGTAAGTTAGTAGTTACTGGTTGGAGACTTTTGCCGAAGTTATCCTATTGTTACTACACCCCTCTAAGATCTCCCCTTTCTATTAATAGCTGCGGATTGAATTTAGGGCCTAAAGCATGTTCTCCCTTTAAGAAGTAATTGGTTTATTAGCAAAACTGGAAGCTGCACACTTAGAGTGAATTCTCCCCAGGGCCTTCCTTCCCTGGATTTAAATTACATGGCTTCTTTATTCTTTCATGCTTTCAACCCGATTTGGTAGGTGGAATTCTGTAATCCCTTTCGCTCTTCGCCTGGAATTCAGTCCACTTACTGCCTGAATGAATTTGGCATTCTTTGCACACACTTTGTGTGGTTATGGGCGACAAGCCTCCCATCATTCTCGTGAATCGGATGTATGACTTTTCACCACCCAGTAGTGATGTTTCTCTTGGAGGGTTTTTGTTGTTGTTGTTGTTTTCATAATTTCTTTATGGCGAGCGCTCTTTACAAACACTGAAGATTTAGAAGGCCTTTTGCCTTTTTATTACAGCAAGTAGGAATTTTTTTAGTTTAAAGATGCATTATGCCGTAGTAAACGTAATTTTTATTAGCTTCCTCCCCCACGCATTTGAACCCTGTTAGTAAGGCTTGGTGCGATTGGACCCTGCTGCTTCTCCAGTGATGCCTGCAGAATTGTTTCCAGATTGATCGCTAAGGAATTGTTTCCATGGAGATGGTTACAACTCAGGGCTCCCAGCGGCTTTCTTGATCGTCCCTCTCTTTTTACCCTTCTTCCCTCCCCTTCCCCCATCTCTCTACCACCTCTCTCTTTCCTCTCTGGGCAGAGAGTTCAGAGGGACCCTGAAGGGGATTTTTGTTACAGTTTACAATAAGAGAAATGAAGCAGGAGGAGGAAATGGAAGTACCCAACCTCCCAGAGGAAAACAATACGAGGCACACGTGACCACGTATTAATCCATCAGCATGAAAAGGAGAGGAAAATTCCATGCAGGCCTGCCTGAAAATGAAAGAGAAACTGAGAGATTGCATTCTCTTGAGGCAGACAGAGCACATTAGCTAAAAACTAGTTTACAATCGATGTTCATATATCCCTAATGACACTGCAGAGTATCATTAACATGGGATTATCATAATCATTTTGCCTGTATGAAAACAAACCCAGAACAAAACAAGCCACAGAAACGTACTGGCTTTGTGTCTAATCAGTGTCTAATGGCTTTGTAACAGCAGCTCTGACAAAACCTTCCCGAAGGGCTTCTTCGGTTCATGCCCGGCTATCTGGTGTCTTTAGGAAAGGACCACCTTCTTCTCATGACCATCATTGTTTCTCAGGGCAAGGCTTTCGGGCAAAGATTTCATTCTTGAGACTTTGTTTGAATGACTTCGCTGGGATCTGTGGAAACCAAAAGACCTCCTCTAGGATGATCCTAAGGAAACAAACGGTAGCCCGGCGGCAGGAAGCACCTCGCCCGTTCATTCTCTGTATTTGAGAGCGTCTGTGCTTGTGTGTGGAGGCCAGAGCGCAAGCATCTTAACATTGTGTGTGTGTGTGTGTGTGTGTGTGTGTGTGTGTGTGTGTGTGTGTGTGTGGTTTGCAGTGCAGGTGTGAAGGTCAGAGGACAGCTTTCGGGGGTCAGTTCTCTCCTACCATGTGGGTCCTGGGCAGTCAAACTCAGGGTGTTAGGCTTAGTGGCAAGTGTCTTTACCTGCTGAGCCGGCTCACCTGCCCCGACCACCTCTTCATGAGACAGAGTCTGTCGTTGGCCTAGGGGTTGCCCAGGCCAGGCTGGCTGGTCAGCGAGCCCCCAGACATTCTCGGGTCTCTGCCCCATGTCCAGCTTCTTCTCCGTGGGCTCAGATTCAGCTCCTCATGCTTGTAGGGCAAGCACTCTGCCAGATGAGCCATTTCTTCAGCCCCGTTTTTTGAAAATAGTTCCAAATGCTGAACATTTCTTCTGCTCCAGCGATTACTGTGGGTGCCAGGGGGTGGGGGTGGGGCAGGAAAGATGAATCACCACTGTGGCTTTTAGAATATTTAAGTGGACAACTATGTAGAAAATTCAGCATAGACCGTTTCTCTCAACACAGTTTTATAGTTTTCTATGTGTGCTGCTTTTTGAGACTTGTTACCTAGCCCAGGCTCCTCTGGTATTCTCCGTTCTACTGGTTCAGTCCACACGTGCGATTGACAAGTGTGTATCACCACACCTAGCTGTTAAGCATCCTTTTGTTCAAGAGTTAGGTTTATGTATGTGTGTGTGTGCATGTCTGCATGAGTTTATGTGCACTATGTACTCACAGGTGCCCCCAGAGGCCAGAAGGCATTGGATGCCATGGAAACTGGAGTCACGGGCAATTGTGAGCCACCTAATGTGGGTTCTGGGGACCCAGCCCTGGTCCTCTCCGAGGGCGGTGAACACACTTCACTGCTGAGCCGTCTCTCTAGTCCTGCTTTTAAGCTTTTAGGGTTAGACCCAAATAGGTTTCACTGTATATGCATGTATGTTTCTTCATGTAAAAACAGTAATGATGGTTACACTGAGCAGCAGAGACTTTAACTCATATTTACCAGAGTCCAGCAAAGTTAGTGTGTGTGTTGGTGTCTGTGCACAAACATGCATAACTGAGACCTAGTAAACTTAGGAATGTGGCGATGCCTGACTTTTTGCATGGATGCTAGGGTTCCGAACTCAGGTCCTCCCCCTTGTGTAGCCAGCCTCTGACCCACTGAGCCTTCTCCCCCGCCCACAAAGTTATTCTGTAGAATATTGAAGAATAATTGGGCATAATGTCATGCTGTTCTTTTCTTTCTTTCTCTTTTTTTTTTTTTTTTTGGTTTTTCGAGACAGGGTTTCTCTGCGTAGCTTTGCACCTTTCCTGGAGCTCACTTGGTAGCCCAAGCTGGCCTCGAACTCACAGAGATCCGCCTGGCTCTGTCTCCCGAGTGCTGGGATTAAAGGCGTGCGCCACCACTGCCCGGCCCATGCTTTTCTTTTACTTGGATAAATCAATGTCAAACTTTAATAACCTTCATAATCAGTGAATAGGAGGCCTGAGTTCCAATCTAGTCCTGCATACTCTTGCTTACCAGCTGCCAGTTAACTTTTCAGAACCTTAGTTTCTCAATCTCTTATATGGGCTGTTAGGATAAAAATTAGAAATGGAAACTTTCAAGCCAGGCATGGTGGCACAGTCTTTAATCCCAGCACTTAGGAGGCAGAAGCAGGTAGATCTCTGAGTGCAAGGCCAGCCTGGTCTACAGAGGGGGTTGTAGGACAGCCAGGGCTACGTAGTGAGACCCTGTCTTTTTTTTTTTTAATGTACATTGAAATTCTGCCTGCATGTCTATGTGAGGGAGTCGGATTCCCTGGAACAGGAGTTATAGACAAGTGTGAACTGCCATGTGGGTGTTGGGAATTGAACCTCTTGAAGAGTAGTCAGTGCTCTTAACCACTGAGTCATCTCTCTAGACCCTATCTTGAAAAAACAAAAAAGAAGAGAAATTGAGGTATAGATAACTGTAGTTCTACCATATCTCGTGTGTCTTTGTTTATGGCATTGTTAATAAACTTGGTTTCTCTTATGTAAACCTAATTAATAATGAATTCAATAGAGACTTAATTTTTAATTTAATGTTGTTTTATACATATGGATGTCTTGCCTGCACACCTGCTTGTGTATCACTTGTGTGCCCGGTGCCCAAGGAGGCCAGATAGGGTGTCAGATCCCCTGGAACTGGAGTTACAGATTGTTGTGAGCTGCCATGTGGGTGCTGGGAATCGAATCTGGGTCCTCTGGAAGAGCAGTCAGCACTTTTAACCAGTGAGCCATCTCTCCAGCCCCAGGAGAGAGTGTTTTTAGTGCTGTGTCTTAAATAATGTGTTGAGGGCTAGTGAGATGGCCTATTGGGTAAAGTACCAGCCAACAAGTTAGTCTGAGTTTGATCCTTGGGATTCACAGTTAGAAAGAGAGAACCCGCTCCCACAGGCTATCCTCTGACCTCTACACACATTTCATGGCAAGACACACATCCCCCCCAACACATACACAAAAGAAAGTTCAATGGTTAAGAGCACTAGGCTGCGCTTCCCAAGGACCCACGCTTGATTCCCATAACCATCTGTAACTCCAGTTCCAGGAGACTTGACGCCTTCTTTTGGCCTGGTTGGGCACCAGACATCATATGGTGCACAGACATACATGCAGGCAAAGCACACATATGTAAAAAAAAGAGATAATAAATTTATTAAATAATGAATTAATAAATTTTATATGTATGTGCCTTAACCTCCCAAGTGTTGGGATTACAGGTGTGGACTACCATGCCTGACATAACTTCCATTTTTATCGAGAATTGGATGCTTATATAGGAAGGAACTGTCTTCATTTTTGTGATAGTGTGGTGATATATTGTGTCCCCCAATATATTGTGCACCTTAATAAACTTATCTGGGGTCAGAGAACAAAACAGCTACAATATTAAACATAGAGGATAGACAGTGGTACCACATGCCTTTAATCCTAGCATTCCAGAGGCAGAGATCTGCCTGGATCTCTGTGAGTTCAGGGATGCAGCCAAGCATGGTGACTCACGCCTTTAATCCCAGGAAGTGATGGCAGAAAGCAGAAACGTGTATAAGGCGTGAAAACCAGGAACTAGGTCTGGTTAAGCTTTTAGGCTTTTGAGCAGCACAGTTCAGCTGAGATCTATTTGGATGAGGACACAGAAGCTTCCAGTCTGAGGAAACAGGATCAGCTGAGGAATCGACAAGGTGAGGAAGCTGTGGCCTGTTCTGTCTATCTGATCTTCCAGCATTCACTTCAATACCTGGCTTCCAGTTTGATTTTATTAATAAGACCTGTTAAGATACTTGCTACATGATAGCAATACTGGCCGGGCGATGGTGGCGCACGCCTTTAATCCCAGCACTCGGGAGGCAGAGCCAGGTGGATCTCTGTGAGTTCGAGGCCAGCCTGGGCTACCAAGTGAGTCCCAGGAAAGGTGCAAAGCTACACAGAGAAACCCTGTCTCGAAAAACCAAAAAAAAAAAAAAAAAAAAAAAAAAAAAAAAATGATAGCAATACTATAACTTTTATTTACGATTTTGTTATATTTTATTTTGGCAATGCTGGGGATTGATATGAGGATTCACACATGCTAGGCAGGTCCCCTACCACTGAGCTACTCAATTCCTTTTTATAATTTTGTGTGAAGGGGCTGAAAGAGTTAGTATGTGGATAATATAATGGATTACTTCATAGTTTCCCAGATCAGCATTTGATTTGATGGTGAGGATCAACTTGTTTAATTAGATAATTCTTTTTTTTCCCCCTCTGAGACAAGGTCTCATGTAGCCCAGGCTGACCTCAAACTGGCTATGTAGATGAGGGTGGCCATGAACTATAGTGATCTTTCTGCTCCCATCTCCAAGCGCTGGAGTAGAACTATGCTCCTCTGTCGGTTTTGTGGTACTGGGGGTCAATTCCAGAGCTTCATGCATGCTAGGCGAGCACTCTGCCAGAAGAATGTTATCCTCGGCCTCTAATCAGGTAATTGGGGATTGTGTGGAGAGTGGTTATAAATGGAGGAGGAGGAAGGCTAGGAGAAGGCACAGCAGAGGTGAGGAACACCGAGACAGAAGAGCGGTACTGGAGCCAGATGCAGCTGGTTGTGGTGCTACACACCAGTAATGCTCTAGAAGCAGAGGCTGGGGGTGAAAGTTCAAGGGCAACCTGAGCTACATAATGAGTTCCAGGCCATCCTATCGTAGGTATCCAGAGAGAGCCTGCTTTAAAAAGCAAACAAAAGCCGGGCGGTGGTGGTGCATGCCTTTAATCCCAGCACTCGGGAGGCAGAGCCAGGTGGATCTCTGTGAGTTCGAGGCCAGCCTGGGCTACCAAGTGAGTTCCAGGAAAGGTGCACAGAGAAACCCTGTCTCGAAAAACCAAAATAAATAAATAAATAAATAAATAAATAAATAAATAAATAAATAAATAAATAAATAAAAATAAAAAGCAAACAAACCAAACAGCAACACAACCCTAAAAAGAACCTATTGTTCAGGGTTGGAGAAATGGTTCAATAGTTACAAGTGTCTGCTGTGGGCCGGAGAGATGGTTCAGCCAGTAAGAGCACGGGCTGCTCTTGCAGAGGACCTAGGTTCAATTTTCAGTACTCACAGGGCTCACAACCATCCAAAACTCCAGTTCATGGGGACCTGACTCCCTGTTCTGACCTGTGGGCACGGGAATGCAACGTGGTACACAGACATACGTGCAGGCAAAACACTCATACACATAAAATAAACCTTTTTTTTAAAAAAAGGTATATGCTGCCTGCTCCCAGCACCCACATCAGGCACCTCACCACTGCCTGTAAATCCAGCACCAGGAGATTGGGTGCACACCACACATGCCATACCCTCACACAGACTGCCCTAGTTAGCTTCCTGGTACTGAGATAAAGACTATGACCAAAAGCAAAGGAAAGGATTGTTTGGCTTACCCATCTCATCACAGTTCATCACTGAGGGAAGCCAAGGCAAGAACTCAAGCAGGGCAGGAACCTGGAGACAGGAACCGAAGCAGAGACTGTGGGAGAGAAGGCGGCTGCTCCCAGTGATCCCCAGAAACTGGAGTTACAGACAGTTGTGAGCTGCCAATACTCCAGTGCCTTTGAATCACTCCTTAGTGCCTACTGCCTTGTTGACTTTGAACACATTAAAAGTGTACTGTATTAGGGTTCTCTACAGGAACAGAACTTATAGGATGAATCTACCTACATATATATATGGATACTCTCTATATATTCTATACTTAAATATAGACTATATATTCTAATAAATCCCCTTTATATACATATATAATATTTCTAATAAAATGTATGTGTATATAAGGGGACTTAATTAGAGTGGCTTACAGGCTGTGGTCCAGCTCATCCAACAATGGCTGTCTACCAACAGAAAGTCCAAGAATCCAGGGCTGTTCAGTCCACAAGGCTGGTTGTCTCAGCTGGTCCTCAGTAGAGGAAGTAGACGCTAATGTCAGTAAAGGAATGGACTTGGTATGGTGAGAGTGAGGGCAAGCTGACAAAGAGAGAGAGAGAGGGAGAGAGGGAGACAGAGACAGAGCTTCCTTCTTCCATGTTCTTTATATAGGCTGCCAGCAGAAGGTGTGTCCCAGATTGAAGGTGGATCTTCCCACCTCAGATATCCAGATTAGAAGTGGGTCTTCCCACTACAAATGATTTCATTAAGAAAAAAAAAAATCCTCACAGGTGTGCCCAGTCATTTGGGTTTTAGTTAATTTCGGATGTAGTCAAGTTGACAACCAAGAATAGACATCACACATACCATCTTACTCAGGGGCCAGCGCTTGCCCATGAGGACTTGCTCCTTGTGGCTAACTCAGCCAGATTTCTTAACCACCAAGAACCACCTGCCCGGAGGTAGCATTGCCCACAGTGGGCTGGGTCCTCCTGCATCATCCATGATTCAAGAAAATGTCCTACAGGCCTCCTACAGCTCAGTCTGTTGGAGGCATTTTCTCAAGTGAAGTTCCTTCTTCCCAGGTGACTCTAGCTTGTGTCAAGTTGGCAACATATATATATTTATTTATCAGGACTGGAGAGATGGCTCAGAGGTTAAGAGCACTGGCTGCTCTTCCAAAGGTCCTGAGTTCAATTCCCAGCACCCACATGGTGGCTCACAACCATCTGTAATGAGATCTGGTGCTCTCTTCTGGCCTGCAGACATACATGCAGGCAGAACACTATACATAATAAATAAAAGTCTTAAAAAAACAACTAAATAGGGAACAGACATTGGTGCATACACTAAATAAAATCTTAAAACAACAACAAAACAAGCAGAAAGTAGGCATCAGAATCTCCAGTTGTTATTGTTGAGTTGTCTGTTTCTTCCTTTGCTCTGTTAATTTTGCATCTTGATGCTGTTAGGAGGTGCTTGTTTATTTTTGCCATATCTTCTTTGTGGATTAACCCTTTTATTATAACACGTCCTCCTTTGTTCCTAGTAATAGCTTTTGTCTTAAAACTTATTATATAGTGAGCTAGAGAGACGGCTCAACGGTCAAGAGCACTGGGATGTTCTTCCAGTGGACCCAGGTGCAATTCCCAACGCCCACATGGTGGTGAGAGAGCAAGACAAACTCCATTTTAAAGAAAACATCATTTCTAGCAATACTAAGATAAAAGCTAAACCAAGCTCCAGAGACATAAACACCCAGCTAAGACTCTGGTCAAGGTGACCCACCTCCAGGCTAGGTAGGCTGCTGACCAAAAAATAGTTATGAAGCTAAAACAAAAACTTAACAAAGTCTCCAGTAGTACTGGGAGAGTCTCCAAATGTATCTTGTCTTCTGTAGTTCTTCTCTTGGGTAAATGTTCTTACTGTTAACTGAAGTATGACCCTGACATGTAAAGGCTTCTACCCCCTGGCTTGTGGTTTTTCCCTTTAAAAACCCTTCACTCTGAGAGCTCAGGGCTGTCCTCCTTCACCTGGCCAGCCAGTATGTTGGACGTGGAACAAGTCCGGGCTTGCTTGTTATCAATAAACCCCTTTGTACTTGCATCGGATATTGGCTCTGTGGTGATCTTGCTTGGAGGTCTCATGATATGGGCACAACAGTGGCTCACAAACAATCTGTAATTCCAGTTACAAGAGGTCTGATGCCCTCTTCTGGTTTCCTTGGGCACCAGGCATGTGTGTGGTACATATACATACATGCAGGCAAAGCACCCATACATATAAAATTTTTAAAAAGTAAATCTATTCCATAGTCACTGTGATTTGTTCTTTCTTTTTCTCAGTCCTGCCCCATTGCCCTGGTCCCTCCACCTCCACGAATCTCTTTATGCAGACTAAGATGTTGGGGATGTCTGAGATATTGCTCACCCAAGGCAGGTTTCTCTTCAGCAGGCTCCCAGGCTCCCTAGGGAGCAGTGCAGCCTGACTTAGGTTTTCAGGTCACAATCATGAGTACGTTCTATTATTTGCAGTCAGATTTCAAATGTGGTCCAATACCAGACTGATTTTCTCTCAATTCAACTCTCCTCTCTGCTGATGCACAGTTGTTGTTGGGGCAGAGGCATGCCGGGCACGGCGGTGCATGCCTTTAATCACACCACTCAGGAGGCAGAGGCAGACAGATCTGTGAATTCCAATCCAGCCTGGCCTACACAGTGAGTTCCAGGCCAGCCAGGACTACACAGTAATACCCTATCTCAAAACAAAAGAAACAACCGTAAAAGTTTTGGAACCACTCTGTCCTCCAGCCTCTGCTGCAGAGATGAGAGAGCATGCTGGGCAATAATAAACATCAGTCAGACAGGTGATGGAAACTTTGTCTAAGCCTCTGAGGCTCAGTCTTGATTTTTTTTTTTTTGGTATTTGTTTTTGTTTCAATAATCCTCACTATTCCCATTTTTTAATTGAAAATAAATTTCTTATCATACCATATATTCTGATCATGGTTTCTCTCATCTCCTCCCAGGTCCTCCCCACCCCTCCACCCATCCAATTCCACACCTTCTTTCTCTCTTACTTTAGAAAACAGACAGGCAAACAAACAAACAAAAAACAGAAAACAAACAAAAACAAAGAAAAAGCACAAAAAGCCACACACATCATTAAAACACAAAATCTAAAACCATAATTTACAAGCAAAAGACCAGTAAGGTAGAAAGTGCCCAAAGTAATATTAGGCCCAAACAAACAAACACTCCAGAAATACCACTGAATTCAGTTTGTGCTGGCTATTTACTGCTGGGCATGGGGCCTGCCCTTAAGTGTGATTTATATACCCAGTGAGACTCCACTGGAGGAGACTAATTTTTCCTTTGCAAGTGGTTACCATTTGGAGATAGCTGCTTGGTTAGGGATGGGAGTTTGTGTCCACTTTCCCCTCCCAGTCTGGGACCCCATCTGACTTGGACCTGTGCAGGCCCTGGGCATGCAGCCATAGTCTCGGTGAGTTCACATGGACCAGTCCTGTTGTGTCTAGAAGACTTTGTTTTCTTGTGTCCTCCATCCCCTCTGGCTCTTACGATTTTTCCACCTCTTCGGAATCTACTGATCCCTGAGGGGAGGGGCTTGATGAAGACAGCTCATTTAGGACTGAGTGTTCCAAGGTTTCTCACTCTCTGTACATTATCCACTTGTGGGTCTCTGTGTTTGTCCCCATCTATTGCGGGAGGAAGCTTCTCTGATGATCTATGGGTAGTAGAGCAGAATGTCAAGTTCAAGCAGAGAGTGGTTGGTTACTCCCACGACTTTTGTGCCATGATTACACTCCTGTATCCTGTGGGCAGGTCGCCACTGTGGATAGGGTATTTTGTTGTTTGGTTTGATGGTTACCTTTCTCCTCTGGTCATGTGGAGAGTACCTTCTAGTATCATAAACACTAGTCAGTAGGGGTTAAGGCTCTCATTAGGCACAAGCTCAACTCCAAGAGAATGGAGGTGTTGCCTTCATCAATGGGGCCTTACCATCAGTTTGTGGAGAGCAACCATCAGCCTTGGCAATAGCTTGAGTTGTTCGGGGGCTTCTATGTGGCCCCTTTAGCCAACAACTCAGTTAGGTGTAACCCATTCCTGACACTGGAGGTTTCCCTTACGTGGCAAAGATGCCTAGTTGGGGTTTTGTCCCCCCTGTTATTTGGCAAGTCCATTTAGATTTTGTTCATATCTGTATGTATTTTAAGAAGCTTCTACTGTGGTAGGTTTCCATATGACCCTTCAAACAATGGCCCTTAATGTTAATTGTTCCCTGCCTCTCTCCATTTAATACTCCCATTCCACTCTCTCCCTGTCTTCCATAACAATATATTCTATCCCCTTCCTTGGGAGAATCTACCCTTTTCCCTAATTCTTTATACCCAACCTCTTACTCTATACCTAACTGTGGTGGTATTGTGTTCCCCAAAACATTGTGTACTCTAATAAATTTATCTGGGGTCAGAGAACAGACAGCCACTAGATACAAAGGCTAGAAAGTGGTAGCACTCACACCTTTAATCCTAGCATTCCAGAGATAGAAATCCCTCTGGGTCTCTGTGAGTTCAAGGCCACATTGGAAATAGCCAAGCATGGTGACACACGCCTTTAATCCCAGAAAGCCAGCCTTTAATCCCAGGGAGTGGTGGTAGAAAGCAAAAAGATATATAAGGCGTGAGGACCAGAAACTAGAAGATTTTGGCTGGTTAAGCATTCAGGCTTTTGATCAGTAATTCAGCTGAGACCCATTCCGGATGAGGATTCAAGAGGCCTCCAGTCTGAGGAGACAAGACCAGCTGAGGATCCGGCGGAGGTGAGATAGCTCTGGCTTGTTCTGTCTCTCTGATCTACCAGCATGGACCCCAATAACTCGCCTCGGGTTTGATTTTATTAATAAGAACTTTTAAGAATTCCTGCTACACCTAACCTATGTGATTATACAGATTTTAGTATGCCAATCAAAATCGTAAAAGCAGCTGGACAGTGGTGGTG
Organism: Peromyscus maniculatus bairdii; assembly: GCF_049852395.1. Taxonomy (NCBI): domain Eukaryota; kingdom Metazoa; phylum Chordata; class Mammalia; order Rodentia; family Cricetidae; genus Peromyscus; species Peromyscus maniculatus. The sequence continues at coordinate 25,390,400 of NC_134872.1, read as the reverse complement.
CATGCCTTTGATCCCAGCACTCAGAAGGCAGAGGCAGGAGGCCAGCCTAGTCTACAAAGTGAGTTCCAGGACAGCCAAAGCTACACAGAGAAACCCTGTTTTGAAACACATACACCCCCAAAACCTTAAAAGTTAATGGCCACATATAAGAGAATACATATGCAATATTTGTCTTTTTGGGTCTGGGTTACTTCATTCAGGGTGATATTTTGCTAGCTCCACCCATTTACCTGCAAATTTCATGATTTTTTAAAAAAAATACCTGAATAATATTCCATTGTGTAAACGTACCACACTTTCATTATTCATTCATCAGTTGATGGACAGCTAGGCTGTTTCCAATTTCTGACTCTCATGAATAGAGCAGCAGTGAACATGAATGAGTGAGTGTCTCTATCGTAGGATGGAGAGTCCTTTGGGTAGACTCCAAGAGTGGCAAAGCTGGATCTTGAGGCAGATCTACCCCCAGCTTCCTGAGGAACCTCCGCACTGATTTCCATAGTACAGGTTCGCACTTTCACCAGAAATAGATGAGTGTGTCCTTTGCCCTAAACCCTCACCAGCCTCAGCTGTCATTTGTCTTATTGCTCTTGGCCATTCTCACTTGTATAAATTTTGAAATCTCAAAGTAGTTTTAATTTGCATTTTCTCTGACGACTAAGGATGTTGAACGTTTCTTGAGTGTTTCTCAGCCACTTGTATTTCCTCTTTTGAGAACTTGTTTAGTTCTTTTTTTGTTGTTAAGATAGGGTTTCTCTGTGTAGCTCTGGCTGTCCTGGAACTCACTTTGTAGATAAGGCTGGCCTGGAATTCAGAGAGATCCACCTGCCTCTGCCTCCCAAGTGCTGGGATTAAAGGCGTGCACCACCACCAGCCAACTGAGAACTGTTTAGTTCTGTACCCCATTTAAATTGGGTTGTTTTCTTGATGTCCAAGTTTTTTAAAGTTCTTTATATATTTTAGATATTAACTCTTTATTGGATATGTAGTTGGTACAGATCTTTTCCTATTCTGTAGGCCGCCACTCTTTCTGACTGATGCTGTCCTTTGCCATAGAGGTTTTCAGTTTTATGGGGTCTCATTTATTAATTGTTGTTCTTCATGCCTGTGCTATTGGTGTTCTGTACAGAAAGTCTTTTCTTGTGCCAAGAGTTCAAGACTATTCTCCACTTCCTCTTCTGTCAGATTCAAGGTATTTGGCCTTACGTTGAGGTCCTTGATCCATTTGGAGTTGAGTTTTGTGCAGGGGTGATAAATATGGATCTATTTGTATTCTTGTGCAAGCAGCCATCCAGTTGGACCAGCACCATTTGTTGAAGATGCTCTCTTTTCTCCAGTGTGTAATTACTGGCTTCTCTGTCAAAATTGGGTATCCATAGGTGTGTGGACTTATGTCTGAGTCTTCAATTCAATTCCATTGATCAACATGTCTGTTTTGATGCCAATACCATGCTGTTTTTATATTACTATAGCTCTGTAGTACAGCTTGACAAATATCACTTGAAGTTTTTATTATTCAGGAGTATTTTGACTATCCTGAGGTTTTGTGTTTCTATATGAAGCTGAAAATCGTTCTTTAAATTTCTGTGAATTTTTTTGTGTATTGTATGTGGAATATTGGGGGGGAGATTGTGTTTAATCTGTAGATTACTTTTGGTAGGATGCTCATTTTCACTGTATTAATCCTACTGATCAAGTATGGGAGGTCTTTCCATCTTCTGATACCTTCTTCAGTTTCTTTCTTCAATGTCTTAAAGTTTTTATTATATTAATCTTTCACTTGCTTGCTTAGAGTCCCGTCCCCACCCCCTTTCAGGTGATTGTGAAAGGTATTGTTCCCTGATTTCTTTCTTGTTCTGCTTGTCATTTACTTATAGGAAAGCTACTGATTGTTGTGTTAATTTTGTATCTTGCTACTTTGTTGTTTCTTTTCTTTTGGGTTTTCAAGGCGGGGTTTCTCTGTGCTGTCCTGGAGCTCACTTTGCAGACCATGCTAGCCTTGAACTCAGAGATCTCCCTGCCCCTGCCCCTGAGTGCTGGGATCAAAGGCATGCACCACCACCTGGTGTATCCTGCTGCTTTGCTGAAGGTGTTTACCAGCTGTAGAAGTTTCCTGGTGGAGTGTTCAGTATGAAATAATACCATCTGCAAATAAAGATACTTTGACAACTTCCCTTCCTATTTGTATTTCCTTCCGTTGTCTGATTGCTCTAGCTAAGACTTCCAGTGCTGTATTGAGTAGGTATGGAGAGTGGACAGCCTTGACTTGTTTCTGATTGTAGTGGAAGTGAAGCTTAGTCCTGATTGTCAATTTAATTGGATTGAAGGATGTCTAGGAGATTAGCCAAGTGTAGTTGTGGTTTCCTCTCTCTCTGAGCATGATTCCAAAGATGAACTAAATTGGGGAAGGCCTGGCCTGCATGTTAATAGGTTTTCTGTAGCCCAATAATAGGTTTCTCAGCCAACACAGTAAGCCAATTTCAAGGCAAATTGAAAAAATAAGGCCAGGCGGTGGTGGCGCACGCCTTTAGTCCCAGCACTTGGGAGGCAGAGCCAGGCAGATCTCTATGAGTTCAAGGATAGCCTGGGCTACCAAATGAGTTCCAGGAAAGGTGCAGAGCTACACAGAGAAACCTTGTCTCAAAAAACCATAAAAAAAAAAGAGAGAGAGAGAGAGAGAGAGAGAGAGAGAGAGAGAGAGAGAGAGAGAGAAAAGAAAAGGCTTATTTGAGCAAAGCAACTCCTGGGTGAGATCTCCAGTCCCAGAAATCGAGGCTGGAGAAGTCATATGCCAGAAATAAAGCAGGGAGGTTATATAGCCTGAGGGTGAGGGGTGATGATGCATTTGCTGGGGTTGTGCCCAAGAATGGTCAAAAACTGAAACCTTTAGGTGCGGACTTGGGCTCCTGGCACCTTCAGGGGAGGAGCTGCCACAGTCACCAAGAATTCGTAACTGGGCTTTTTGGCACCTCCTCTTTGTTGAAGATTCTCTGAGAGGGTGGGGTTTGGAGAGGGAGAGAGATGGGGCTTCACAGACCATGCAGGAGAGTTGGAGGTTCCATTGGAAGGCATGTGAGTGACATTATCTGTTACAGGGTGGGTAGGAGGATGGAATAAGAGTCCCCTAGTGATGCATTCTCTCTCTCTCTCTCTCTCTCTCTCTCTCTCTCTCTCTCTCTCTCTCTCTCTCTCTCTCTCTCTCTCTCCTGCCTGCCACCCCATACCTGCTCTGGTCCACCATGCTCTTAATCCACATGGTCCCTGAACCCTCTGAATAGGAGTCAGAACAAACCTTCCAAGCACAAGCTGTTCTCCGTTACTTGGTCACAATGATGAACAATCAACCAAAAATCTTTTTATTATTATTATTATTATTATTATTTGTACATTGCTCTGCCTGCATGTATGTCTGCAGGCCAGAAGAGGGCACCAGATCTCATTACAGATGGTGGTGAGACACTTTGTGGTTGCTGGGAATTGAACTCAGGACCTTTGGAAGAGCAGTCAGTGCTCTTAACCTCTGAGCCATCTCTCAACCATCACACTTGTTGCTTTGTGCTTGCACAAAGGCTCCAGGTGGCCAAGGTACCAGCTTGAGGCCGTCTCAGGTGTTCCCGGGTGTAGTTCTAGGATAGATGCAGAGCCCTGGACCTGTGCATTGTCTCCTAGACTCCCAGGAACACACCGGAGTTTTCCCCTGCTCTCTCTTCTTTCAGGGGTAAGAATTGAACCCAAGGCCTCTCATATACTAGGCAATCCCTCTATCACTGAACTGCATTCCCAGCCCATGTCAGTCAGAGCTATCAACCCCCCTGCCAGGTCTGGAGAGATGGCTCAGCAGTTAAGAGTGCTTGCCGTTTTGTTTGGTTTTGGTTTTTGGTCTGTTCTGCGTTTTGTTTATTTGTGTTGTTATTTTGTTTTGAGACAAGGTCTTGCTATGTATCCCTGGCTGTCCTGGAACTCTCTATGTAGACCAGGCTGGCCTTGAACTCAGAGATCCGCCTAGCTCTGCCTCCGAGTGCTGGGATTAAAGGCGTGCGCCACCACCGCCCGGCTTCACTTGCTATTTTTGCAGAGCCCTTGGGCTCAGTCCCTAGTACCCGCTCACAGACCCCTGTAACTCCAGCTCCAGGGAATCCAATGTCCTCTTTTTTCCTTGCGTAGGTGCACATGTGCACACACATTTGAATAAAGTTTAAAAACAAACTCTTCCCAGCGTCTCATGAGCTCATGCTGTTTCTTTTAAACATTTGCTTCAAGTCAATCGTTCGCGTCAGTAACTTCCCTACAACCCAGGCAGACATAATGTTATTAAACAGTTGGTTGACTGTTTTTGACAAACAATTCTGGAGAAAAAGCTGCTTTTACTATGTGAACCGAATCAGGTTAATAGAAAAAGCCTTGCTGTTGGGAGCCCGCCAGGAGAATAGCAGAGAAGCCAAGCTGTAATTCACTGTGAACATACCTCATGGCTTTCACAGGCTGGCAGATTGTTCCAGAACGATGGTGGTCTCCTCTTCTATCTACTCCTTTCCCTCCTACCCGTCCTCCTCCTCCTCTTTCTCGATTTTATTTGTTTTTGAAAGAGGATATCACTCTGTAGTTCTGGCCTCCCTGGAACTCATTTATGTAGATCAGGTTAGCCCTGAACATACGTCCAGCCTCCTCAGCCTCTTACATGCTGGCCTTGCTGTTAGGTTTCAAACCCAGGACAAACGGCTGAGGTGCCTATTTAACGTGTCAAAGTGGACCTGACCTCCGGGTCCTTCTGGCATCCCTCAGTCGCTGCCTGTTACAGGGTCCTCCTGGCTGGCATACTCTACCTGCGCCCGGAACTCTCCCTAAATAATCCAACAGTTTTGGTTGCCTTTGGGCCTCCTGGCTGCTGCACCTGGCTCCCCTTTCTCCCCTCTCCTCACATGGCACAGCTCAGCCTGGACATGTCCCCTCTGAACGTTCCCAGATGTCCCTGTCCCTGTCTCTACCTGAGCTCTTCCATATGTCTGTAATAAACCTTCTCCATCATACCTAGGAGCAGTCATGCTTCCTTTCCTTTCTTTTTTTTTCATTCAATTACAGACAGGAGTTGCTAAGTTCGACAGGGTCTCTCTCTGTGTAGCCCTGCCTGTCCTGGAACTCGCTCTATGGACCAGGCTGGCCTCGAACTCAGAGATCCGTCTGCCTCTGCCTCCTGAGTGCTGGGATTAAAGGCGTGCGCCACCACTGCCCGGCTACTTCGAACTCTTAATCCTCCTGCTTTCTGCCTATCAAGTACTAGAATTCTAGGTATTAATTTCAAAAGAGCAAGATTCTACAAAGCTCTATAAAAATTGGTGAGTCTGTGAGATTATTATATATAAAAATTTAAAATTCAAAATATAAATATCCGGTACAGTTGCTTAGTCAACTGTGTTTTCCTTGTACAGAGGTAGAAAGGACCCAGCCAGTTTTTGATGGGCAGTGGGGGGTTGCCGTCATAAACAAGCTGCGGGATTGTGCTGCTCTAACTCAGAAAAACATCAGGACACCGGATAATTTTTTTTAAAGATTTATTTATTTATTATGTATACAGCATGTATCCCTGCAGGTCAGAAGAGGGCACCAGATCTCATTACAGATGGTTGTGAGCCACCATGTGGTTGCTGGGAATTGAACTTAGGACCTCTGGAAGAATAGCCAGTGCTCTTAACCACTGAGTCATCTCTCCAGCCCGACACCGGATAATTTTTATTTTCTTTAAAACAAATGAAAAAAAAATTCCCCAATATTCACATTCACAGAGGCTGGCAGCACTCGGCTAGTGAACATTCTACAATGTCAAAGACCAGAACTGCTGTGTGTGATAGAGCACCCTCGTTCAGAGGCAGCGCTCACAGTGAGTTTGTCATGTGAGCAGCTGCAGAATAGCCGGAAATCCCCTCTGTCATCTGTAGCCAAAGGAGACTGTGGACAAATGGCTATGGAGCTACAAGCAGAGCTGGGCACGATGGCGCACGCCCTTAATCCCAGCCCTTAGGAGGCAGGAGGATCTCTGAGTCTGAGGCCAGCCTGGTCGACAGAGTGAGTTCCAGGACAGCCAGGGCTGTTACACAGAGAATCCGTCTCAAAAAATCACCCCCCCCCCAAAAAAAAAAGCTCCAAGCAAACAGCAATGTTCCCAGGCACACCCAAGGGGAGGCTCAGGACTAACCTACTAGACACAGGGACCTGATTCCTTCACATTTGCTTGGTTAAGTGGACCCAATATTAGATTTCAGGGACATTTCTAATGTTCTGTCACATGACTCGGGGCCAGAAAGACAGGTGTCAAAGGGACATTCACCTTTTCTGTACTTTCTTACTGTTTATTAAAAGAGTGTATATTCATACCAAATTGAGGTTTAAAACCCAAGTTATGAATAAGAGAAACCTGGGGCTAGAGAGATAGCTCAGGGGTTACGAGTATCTGCTACTCTTGCCGTGGACCAGGGTTCAGTTCCCAGCACCCACATCTGGTAGCAGGTGATAAAATGCCATTTCAGAAGGGATGGTGCCCAACACCGGAGAGGAGGATGAAGCACAGAGAGGGACGTCTGAACAGACAGCCTTTTAGACGTCTTCCACCAGGCCGATTAGCATTAAGGCATGCCCTTTTATCTAAGCGCATCCCTAACCTGTTTCAATTACACTTACGCAATGAGTCTTAGGGACAGGGTTTGGAAAACTTCCCGTAGCCAAATATGAGGACGTTTCTGGCCTGGAAGCTCCCTCTCCTATACCTCTCCCCATTTGTCTCCTCAGCCCATGATTTAAAATATTCCTCCTATTAAACTGGCAAACATAAGCAGTTCTTCTGAGTCGTACTCAGGGTCTCAGAATCGGAGCTTGCTTTACCCGGCAGGGCTTCATAAGGGGATAGTTTGAGCAAGGGCGTGGCTACTAGGTGTTTGGAAGGGTCTACACTTGGCTGTGCGGTGTGCTTTGATCTAGCAAGGGGGAGGTCTTTTGCCTCACCCCCCAAACCTTATCATTGTTATAAAAAGCCCTTTTGAATAAACGGAAGAGGCCACTGGGTAGTGATCCAGGCCCTCTCGAAGCTATCCTGTGTTTCTGTCTTTCTTCTCATCAACTAGGTCTCTCTTTCTATCTAATATTTCTTATCCCTCTCTCCTCCTCCTAAGAACCCTAGAAAAGGTAGGAAAGGTAGGAGCTGGATTCCCCATGGCCTTCCATAGAAAAGAGTTTTTATAAGGTGGGAAAATCACCTTCATCAAGACCTGAATTATCCATGTTGTAATCTCGGAATTCTTGGCCTCTAAACTATGAGAAAATAAATCTGTGTTTAAGACAGTCTGTGCTGTTTTGTTCTGGCATCCTGAGCTGACTAACACAGATCTGTTCCTTCTGGAGATTTTGGGGGTGGGAGGTGGGGATTTGCCCTTTGCCTTTTCTACCTCTTAAAGGTCACTCATGTTCCTTAGTTTCTGGTACCTTCCTCTATCATTGAAGCCAGAAGAATAGCGTCTTCAAATCTAATACACACACACACAGACACACACACACACACACACACACACACACACATATATATATATATACATACATAAACATACATACATTGCATACACACACATTGCAATATATATCGAATTTGTCAGGATTCTCTAGAAGAACAGAACTGATAGAATGAATGAGATATGCATGTAAAGGGGGTTTATTAGAATGGCTTACAGGCTGTGGTCCAGCTAGTCCAACAATGGCTGTCTACAAACAAAAGTTCCAAGAATCCCAAAGTTGTTGATTCCGTGAGGCTGTCTGTCTGTCTGTCTGTCTCAGCTGGTCTTCAGCCTATGCAGGAGCCTGAAGAAGTAGGCACTAATGCCGGTGAAGGAATGGACTTGCAGCAAGAGCAAGCAGGCAAAGAGAGCAAGCTTTCTCCTTCCATGATCATTATATAGGCTGTTGCCAGAAGGTGTGGTCCAGATTAAAGATGGATCCTCCAGGGCTGGAGAGATGGCTCAGTGGTTAAGAGCACTGACTGCTCTTCCAAAGGTCCTGAGTGGGGCTGGGGATTTAGCTCAGTGGTAGAGCACTTGCCTAGCAAGCACAAGGACCTGGGTTCGATCCTCAGCTCTGGAAAAAAAAAAAACAAAATACCAAAGGTCCGGAGTTTAATTCCCAGCAACCACATAGTGGCTCACAACCGCCTGTAATGTGATCTGGTGCCTTCTGGCCTGCAAGGACACATGCAGACAGAACAATGTATGGATTAATAAATAAATCTTAAAAAAAAAAAGATGGATTTTCTACCGGGCGCAGTGGTGAACACCTTTAATCCTGGGCTTAATCCTCAGTACTTATAAAATAAAAAAATCCTTACCTGGGGTCTGATAATCCAGAATAATCAGTTGATTATACTTCAACCTAATTCCGTCTTGCTAGTTACAAAACATACTTATGGGTTCTTGAGAGTTACAATTTGGACAACTTTGGGGAGTGATTATTTTGGCTGCTACTTTGGGACACTTACTATGTATCAGGCAGGAAGTTTAGAGGTAGAACACTTAAGGTCATCTAGCAGGCACCAGAAACCACACTCTTTCCCCCTTATCTAGTCCCTTAGCTTTCTGTCTCCTTGCTTGTCGTGGTCCAAAGACCAGGCTGTTGCATTTCTAGTATCAACATGTTCAGCCCAGGGGAAAAGGGAAAGGATGGGGTAGCCTATGCTCCTAGCTCTGTTCCCATTCATCAGAAACAACGTCCCTCCCAGAGTCTTTCCGGCCATGTCTCTGAGACTTGTCACCATCTAGGTGTGAGACAATCTTTTAAGATCGAGCATCTGGCAAAGGGAATGCAATTGTCCTGAACTGGCAGGGACCCAGCGCATCCCTGAAGCCAAAACAAAACCCAAGTTCTTTGAGGAAGAGACGGTGGAGCTGGGTATGTTGCGGGTGGAGAGCTGGGGACATCTTATTGTTGAATAAGTGAATGACATGGGTATTAGAGCTTTTGAGATCTATTCTTCTAAGACGACTTTTGTTGTTGTTGGTTTGGGAAGCATTTCTAGAAACTTAAAAAAAAAAAAAACAGTTAAGGGTAGAATTCTATCCTTCAGTAAAGAATTTAATTAAAACCACATACAAAGCCAGAGCTGGGTGTGGTGGTATATCCATGCTGAGGCAAAGGATTTACTTGAGGCCCGGTGTCTGGGGCCGGTGTGTGCAGCAAGGTAAGGAAGCCTCTCCCCCACAAACTCTGAAAAAGTCGGGAGCTTTGGGAGTTGTAAACCTTGTGCTTAGCGTGATTGAGTCCCTGGGTTTAATCCTACACACACACACTCACACACACACACACACACTTTAAGAATATATGTGTATTATAGATACATACTATATATCTATAGATATATAGTTTGTTTGCTTTTTGAAACATTCCTTCTGTGAGCAGTCCTGGCTGTCCTGGAACTCACTCTGTAGATGATGCTGGCCTCGAACTCAGAGGTGCACCTGCTGGCTTTGCTCTCAGTCCTCTTGCCTTAGCCTCCCACAGGGTAATCACAGGTGAGCAATGCCATGCTTGACCTTGAGAGGAGAGCTTGTCTGCATGGGAAGACTGCAAACAAAACCTGTGCCTCTCAGACGTCTCATGAACTTCCTTAAAATGACTGCCACAGCTAGTTTTGGCTACTCTAGGAAGGAGGGTGATAATGTTGCAGAGTTCTGTGTGTGGCATGAAAAATATTTCATTTAGCTAGTATGAGACAGGGTTTCTCTGTGTAGCCCTGGCTGTCCTGGGACTCACTCTGTAGCCCAGGCTGGCCTGGAACTCACCGAGATCCACCTGCCTCTGCCTCCTGAGTGCTGGGATTAAAGGTGTGCGCCACCACCACTGCTCCACTCCATGTAACTAGTATTTTAAAACAAATTAAATGCAGAGGCTTTAAGAAGTAGGGGAATCACACATCTTTAGGTGCAGGTATGTTGGAGTAATTGACTTTTTATCTGGGAATCATTAACTGTGTTTGTAGGAGTAAAACATTAACTTTTTTTTTTTTTTTAAACAACAGGAAGTGAAGCAGCCTCCCAGCAAGGCAGGGACCTCCCAGACAGAGCTGGCGAGGAAAATGAAGCTCCCGATGTTCATAGTGGATGCATTCACGGCAACTGCTTTCCGGGGCAACCCTGCTGCCGTCTGCCTCGTGGAAAATGTAAGTCCTCGGTTCTCAAAGGGCCGTGCCTGGAATCCTAGATGTGTGCAGAGCCCATGACTTCTGATTTTCCAAAGGCTAAGGCAGGAGGATCCTGACTCTGAGGCCAGTCTGGGCCTTATAGAGAACCATCTTACGAAAATGAAAAGTAATAATCAAAAATTATTTTATAAAAGAATGACTGGAGCCTTCCTTTCAGAATTAGGATACTGTTTAATTAGCACCAAAAACTAAGCACAAGATTACAGGAGATCTGTGGGTAGGAATGGCTGAGACGTCATTTGTCTTTTCTATGTGGACATCCTGGATCTTTTCAGCAGCGGCAGATGAGACAGGGTCCACTATGCTACTCAGACTGGCTTGGAACTCCCTATGTAGCCCAGGCTACCCTCAGACTCTCCCTGTCCCAGCCTCCTGAGTGCTGGGCTTGCAGGGTTCATTATCAGGCCTGGCCGCAGCCTCATCTATACCTCAGAAATGTAGACATTCTTCTCTTCAGTGCCCTGCAAGGTGACTCAGCAGGTGAGAGTGCTTGCTGCTAAGCCTGAGGACCTGAGTTCGATCCCCGAGGCTCCCTGGTAAAAGGAGAAAGCTGACTCTTGCAAATTGTCCCTTGGTTCTGCATGGTGGGACCAGCGAGAGGGCTGGGTGAGTCAAGGTACTGCTGCCAAGATCTACCTGACTAGATCTCCAGGTTCCACACGGTGGAAGGAGAGAACAGTGTCTGCAAGGGCCCTCTGACCTCTATTCATTTATATTCTCTCTCTCTCTCTCTCTCTCTCTCTCTCTCTCTCTCTCTCTCTCTCTCTCTCTCTCTCACACACACACACACACACACACACACACACACACAAAGTAACTGGAGCCAAATAAAAAAGAGGAAGAGGCTGTGGCAGGAGGATCATGAGTTTGAGGCCAGCCTGGGCTACAAGCAGGCTCTAGGCCAGCCTGGACTATTAATGAGAACTGTCTCAAAAAACTAAAATAAAGTAAATCTTACTCTTTTACTTAGAGCAGTTCTCATAAAGGAGTTGGCTATCTGGGGCTAGAGAGATGACCCTCATCTCATCCCAGCTATGACTCCGTTAAGTAACCCTGCAGCTAGCCACAGAGGGTAAAGGAATTACTATGTCTTATCTAGTAAGACAAGAGCTTGGGAAGATTAGTGAGAATAATTAGCAACCCGATTCCAGGTTCCAAATTTAGAACCTTCTATAGGATCAATCTGGCAAGAACGACCTCCTGTCAAACAATTGTGGAATCAACTGTAATTGCCTGTCAAGAGTTTAACTATATCTGTCCCATGTCTCTATGTCACTCATATATGTATATGTGTGTGTGTGTGTATATATAATATATATACTTGTATATGTATATATACATACTCACACATACATATTTATAGGTATAAATATGTGTCTATGTATAGATAATTTACATGTAAATATATATGTATATATATTTGAGACAGAGTCTATGTAGCTGCATTTTCACCAGATAATAATTTGTGTTGTTTCATAACTTTGATTATCTCCAGAACACTAATATCAATAAACACTGGAGCTAAAGGATCTGTCTCTATTTAAAAAAAAAGATTTGTTTTATGTCTTGAGTGTTTTGTCTGCATGTACATCTGCACACCTGAAAAGGCCCTCAGATTCCATGGGACTGCAGTTATTAATGATGTGAGCCTCCATGTGGGTGCTGGAGTTGAACCCAAGACCTCTGGGTTCAGTAATCTTAACTGCTGGGCTGCCCCTATCAGCCCTCTCTGTCTTTATCTACTTGCCTATTAAAATATGTTTTTGGTTTTTTGTTTGTTTTTTGTTTTTGTTTTTGTTTTGATACAGGATTTCTCTGTGTAGCCCTGACTGTCCTGGAACTCACTCTGTAGACCAGGCTGGCCTCGAATTCACAGAGATCCACCTGCCTCTGTCTCCAGAGTGCTGGGATCAAAGCGTGTGCTACTACCGCCTGGCTAAAATATGTTTTTTTTGGTTGTGAGCCTAGCCTTTAACGGCTGAGCCATCTCTCCAGCCCTAAAATATGTTTTATGTTACTTATCTTTTCTTTTTTGTTGTCTTGCTGTGTTTGTTTGTTTGCAACATATTCAAAACCTAGGAAATAAAGATTTAAGTATAGCCAGGCTGTGGGGGTGCATACCTGTCTCGGGGAAAAAAAAAAGATTTAAGTATAGTCTAAGATTCTTCTAGACTTAGAAGATGGAAGGAGGGATGGAGGACATTAAAATGAGAAAGACTGGGCTGGGCAGTGGTGGCACACACCTTTAATCCCAGCACTTGGGAGGCAGAGGTAGATGGATCTCTGTGAGTTCCAGGCCAGCCTGATCTACATAGTGATTTCCAGGACAGGCTCCAAAGCTACACAGAGAAACCCTCCTCAGAAAAACAAAACGATTTGACTGAGATGAGACTTAGGCTAAACTTTGTACTTTGAGCTTTTTGAAAACTTGATAAAAGGCTGACGTAGAGATTGGGAATGTGTCTCAGCAGTGTGAAGCCCTGGGTTTGATCTCTAGCCCCACATAAATCAGGACTGGTGGAACACCCCTGTAATCAGGAGTTAAAGGTCAATCCCAGCCACATAGGAAGTTCCAAGCCAGCCTGGGCTACGTGGGGCTATATGTAAAAAACAAAACAACAAAAAGTTGTGTAAAGAAAAGGAACAGTTCTAAACAAGAGTATCCCAAGAGCTTCTATAATATTCTATTTTGTTTTCAAGACATTTATCTCTTGAAACTTTCATACAAGGAACCCATAATATTGTATACCAGATAAAAGCAAAGACAGATTAAAAGTTAAACAAAAAAAATTGGAACAGATAGCTGAAAAAAATTAATACTTAAAAAAGTAGGCATCTAGAGCTGGGCATGGTGGTGCATGCCTTTAATTCCAGCACTTAGGAGGCAGAGGCAGGTGGGTCTCTGGGCCTTACCCACTGTGCCAACCTCAATGTTCGTGTTCGTGTGTGTGTGTGTGTGTGTGTGTGTGTGTGTGTGTGTTCATGCTACAAATAAATGTACTAGATTGAATCTGAGGAAAGGAAATCATGTGAGGGAAGAGGTATTAACATGGGAATTCTGCTTCCTGGGTACCCCACTGGCTGCTAGCACGTGGTCTCCAGCGCTGGAGCAGCGACCGTGGGGTGACATGTCAGTGTTGTTCACATGTCACATTAACTCACACCGCCATCTGGGAGTGGGCATATTACCATTGTCCTTATCTTTCGGATCAAAGAACAGAGGCAGAGGAGAGTTCCATCATTTCCTGGGGTCACTCACTCCTAAGTGGCCTGCCTGGCGGCAGAGCCCTACCATCTCCACCCTCACAGCAGCTCACCACGTCTCCCAGATGGCCACGTTCATAATTCAGTCAGCAAACCCTCTGAGCGCATATCCCACCTTGACTTCTGTCAACACACAGGGCCTGGCATGCGGGCGGCACGCGGTACGAATGTGTGGAAAGATAGGAAGACGTTATAATGGACTGAACTGTGGCAAAACCCTTCTAAGAATTCTTGTTAGGAACAAGAGAGATGGCTCAGCAGTTAAGAGCACTGGCTAAGCCGGGCGATGGTGGCGCACGCCTTTAATCCCAGCACTCGGGAGGAAGAGCCAGGCGGATCTCTGTGAGTTCAAGGCCAGCCTGGTCTACAGAGTGAGTTCTAGGACAGGGGAAAGAAGAAGAGGAAGAGGAGGAGGAGGAGGAGGAGCACTGGCTAATCTTGCAGAATACTCAGGTTCAGTTCCCAGAACCCCCTAGTGGCTCACAGTCATCTGTAATTCCAGATCTAGATGATCCAGTGCCCTCCTCCAAACTAAGCAGGCACCAGGCACATGTGGTGGCCAGACATACATGCAGGCAAAACACTCAGACAAACAATCATAATTCTATAAGAAATACAAAAACCTCCCAGAATTCCTGGGCTAAAGACATGGAGAGATGGGACATGCAGACCGATATGAAAAAGTTACAGTCACCTGAGTTATGGCAAACCCTTCAGAATTCTTGTTAGGAGCTGGAGAGATAACTCAGTGGTTAAGAGCACTTGTTGCTTTTCCAGAGGACCTGGGTTCAATTCCCAGCACCCCATGGCAGCTCTTACAACCATCTGTAACTTCAGGGGAGCCAATGCCTCTGTCCTCCTTGTGTACCTATCTATACTCATGTGCACATACCCACATGCAGACACACATAACTCTACATAGCTAGTAATAATAGTAGCAAGAAAGAATTCTTGTTAACCAGCAGTCACTAATTTTTTGGGCTTACCTTGGAGTGGGTTGGACAAAGCATAAAAAGTGAATATGAAGACTAGGGGTGTGGCTTGGTAGGGTAGATCTTGCCCGGTATGTGTGAGGCCTAAAATAAAACAAGAAGGTATAGACAGTGCCTCTTCCAGAGGTTCAGATGCAGGGGAAGGGGTCCCAGTGTCTTCCTGGGTGTTTATAGCACTTACTGTACTTCTCTGAAGTCTAATACAGCAGAAAGACAAAGACCCAGAAGACAAGCTGTCACATGAAGGTTGCCATATCTCTATATTGCCACAAGATGGGAGTATAAAATAAAACTTTATCCTGTCCGCCCTCCCCGGCTCAATAATCCTGTGGATCCTAAGATGTTAGTTAGGACCTTGTCTCAAACCCCAGACACTGGCCCTCTGAACAGCAAACATCACTCTGCTTTTGGTATTGGAGATTTGATCCCCTCGAGGACGCCAAAGGGAAATGGACGTTGAAGCAGGAGAGCTGTCGGGCCTGGTGGTGCAGTCTATGGTTCCAGAGCTTGGGAGATGGAGGGAGGAGGAGCCGAAGTTCAGGGTCATCCTAGCTCCGTAGCTCAGCCAGCTGAGGCTACATGAGACTCTGTCTCAAACAAACCAAACCAAACAGCGGGGTCCGGTTATTTTGTGTGTGTGTGTGTGTGTGTGTGTGTGTGTGTGTGTGTGTGTGTGTGTGTGTGTTGGTATTTGCTCCGCCCATGGCCCGAAGGAGGCGGTGCTTCTTGCCATCATATGTGACTTCTTAAAAGGAAAGGGAGAAGGGTCACAAGGTCCCTTCTTCTGCTTCCTGGTCTGATCGAACTGCCAAGTGGATTCACTCCTGGTCAGATCAGAGGACGGCTTCAGCTGCTTACTCAGTTCTGTATTCGTGAGTGCATTTCCTCAATTTATATCCTAATAAATTCCCTAATACTCCTTAAGCAGACTCCAGTGTATTTCTCAAATGGGGGGGGGGCGGGCTGGTTACTTGAGGAGGTGATGTTGTACAACAAATTGTGTTCTACCACTGAGTCACGTCCTCAGATCAGCTTTGTACTTATGTGCAAAAAGCTTATAGTATAAAATGGAAAGATAAATATTATAATGAAATGAAAATGTGTGTGTGTGTGTGTGTGTGTGTGTGTGTTCCTGAGTGTGCATGCCATGGGTGACCCTCAGGGACTCCACCCATAGATGTACTTTACTTCCTGACTTTAGGAGAACAGAAGTAAGGCTATGACTTGCCTAAGACTCTTCTCCGATGCCAGACTTTCCTCTTATTTTCCACCTACCTTACCCAAACCTGACCTTTTGCCCAGATCCAGCATAAGACCTTTTCATTAAATTCATATATTTAAAGATTGATTTTTACTTCATTGAATGTTTGCCCGCAAGTATGTGTGTCTACCGGGTACATTCATGATGTTGTCAGGGGCCAAAAGAGGGCACTGGATCCACAGCCTCTGGACTTAGAGATGGTTGTGAGCATCTTTAAAGCACAGTACTTCTTGTTAAAAATCTTTGTATATCAAGGCTGACAGTGAAGTTCAATGCAGAACACATGTTCTGGGAAGAGCCTGGGCAACACCTGGATCCAGCCTCCAACCCCCCCCCCCAGCCCCCAAACAAACAAACCCTCCATGCCTCAATGATCTGCTCTCTAGCATTGCTCACTACAGCTTCCGGTAGGTGTCCTGGCTTCCATCTTGATACTGAGTCCTTTGCACACAGGGCCGTAGCTTACACACCAGGACTTCTCAGACTTTAATGCACTCCCAGATCCCCTGGCATCTTGTTTGAGAGGCCAGTCTGATTGAGCAGGTCTGGGGAAGGGCCCAGGACTCCCTCAGATTCCTTTGCAGTGGTCCCTGCTGCCAGCCCGCTCAGTACTCACTGCTGCTCCTTAGAAACCTTTCGGTAGTCCATGTTTCTCTGCTTGCTGGTGCCTTGCCTTTCTGCGAAGTGTTAATGGATAATAAGAGCTTGTGATGGTCAGACAGTATAGTTCCAGGTTAAAGCCTGAGCTTTGAGCCATTCAAAATGAAAAAAGTCTGTCTGTCTGTCTGTCTATCTTATCTATCATCCATTTACCTACTATCAATCATTTATCTATCATCCACCCCTATCTATCTATCTATCTATCTATCTATCTATCTATCTATCTATCTATCTATCTATCTATCATCTATCAATCATTTTGTTTTGGAGACAAGGTCTTATGTAGCCCAGGCTAGCCTTAAAATTGCTATCTAGCCGAGAATGACTGAACTCGTGATCCGCCTGCCTTCACCTTTCAAGTACTGGGATTACAGACACGTGTCAATGTGACTGGCTTTTAAGAACCTTTTCTTTGTTAGAGTAAAGGAAATGGGGCTGAGTTTTTGGCTCAGTTGACGGAGTGCTTGCCCGTGCACAAAGCCCTGAGTTGGGTCTCAGCACCACGTCAACTGAGTGTGCGCTCACGTGCCTGTAATCCTCAGGACACAGAGGCAGGAGCAAGAATGAGTTTCAGAACAGTCCTTCCCGAGGCCCTGCTCCTCTCGGAGGATTTCCAGGCAGTTAGTGGCTGCGGGGGAGGGAGAGGCGTTTTCTTCAGTCGTGCAGCAGCTGAATTGCTCACGATGCTGTAGGTAACTGTCATTCATGTTCTTGTAAGCAATCCTAGCAAAGCTCATTGGATAAGAAGAAAC
This sequence comes from Peromyscus maniculatus bairdii, assembly GCF_049852395.1. Lineage (NCBI taxonomy): Eukaryota > Metazoa > Chordata > Mammalia > Rodentia > Cricetidae > Peromyscus > Peromyscus maniculatus. Next base: position 25,373,243 of record NC_134872.1, on the reverse strand, counting down.
CACAAAAATCTAAAATGAAAAAAAAAAGCCGAAACCCAAACAAAATAGACACTCCCAGAAAGATATCAAAGATATCAAACACACACACACACACACACACACACACAGAGTCTTTAATTCTTTACCATGTAAATTGAATTTCCTTTTAAGCATATAACTTTTCTTTTTCCTTTTTTATACATGGTCTCACTATGTAGCCTTAACTGTCCTGGACCTTACTCTGTAGATCAGGCTGGTCTCCAACTCAGAGAGATCGGCCTGCCTCTGCCTCCCGAGTGCTGGGATTAAAAGTGTGCACCACTATGCCAAGCATACGACTTTTGATGCCGACGAGCTGCTATGTTAAGTCAGATCTGTGTTTCCAGGCTCTCCATAATGTATTTTTTTTCTATTTCAGACATTGGATGAAGACTCTCATCAGCACATTGCAAGAGAAATGAATCTCTCTGAAACGGCTTTTATCCGAAAACTGCAACCAACCGACAACTTCACACAAAGTAAATAGAAATGTAAACGTTTTGTTTTACATTTGTGTGTGTGTGTGTGTGTGTATGTGTGTGTGTGTGTGTGTGTGTGGCACGGGCCGTGGCATTTGTGTGAGGCTGGGGGACAGCTTGTAGCAGTTGGTTCTCCATTTCCACCTTGTGAGTCCTGGGGATCAAACTCAAGTCACTGGGACCTTTCCTGGGAGAGAGCAGAATGTCTGTCTACCCCACGCTCACCCCTTGAGGAAGGTTTTCCTGTTAGCTGAGCTCATGATTTAGGGAAGAAGATGCAGAGGCATCTTTCACCTGACCGTGTGGGTTTGATCTCGCTTTTCTTTGCCTTTTCTCCTCGGAAGGTTCCCGCTTTGGACTCAGGTGGTTTACTCCGGAGAGCGAGTTCCCGCTGTGTGGCCACGCCACCCTGGCTTCCGCGGCTGTGCTGTTCCATAAAATGAGTAATGTGGACTTTGCTTATTGATTGATTGGTTGTTGTTTGTGATAGAGTCTCCTTTAGCTCAGGCTGGCCCTGAACAGGGCCAGCTCTGAGTCCTGAAATTCCTCCAGCTTCCTACCTCTGCCTCCCACGTGCTGGTGCCGAAGGAGTGAGTGTGCCTCGCTGTTTTGTTTGAATTTGAGGCAGAATCCCGGGATCCCAGCCTGACTTCACACCTGCTGACTAGCTGAGGCTGACCCTGAACTCCTGACTTTTCTGCATCTGCATCTTAGGTTTACAAGCACATGCTCAGCTAATGTGGTGCTGGGGGTTGACCCAGGGTTTCTGGCATCTAGACAAGCATCTAACAACTCAGTAAGAGTTACATGAGGCAAAACACATATACACATTAATTATTTTTTTTTGCTTTCTAAAAATAAAAAAGTAAATCAAACATTGTAATATAAATCCAAAGAGGTACTGATTTGATACTCATATACTGACAAATGACAATCGAAAAATGTTAAACACCTTTGCCTCCTGTAAGTAAACGATTACATTTCTGTAGGAGGAACACATTGTATGGGCAGCAGAAATGGTGTCATTTATAACCTGCCGTGGACTCCGATCTGAGCCCGCGTGTTTCCCTGGGGTGGGGAGGGAAGGCATGTGTAATGCAAAGCGTGTGTGTCTCAAGGTCTCACTGATGTCACGCCACACCAGGTGTGTGAGCAGAGCCAGAAACACTTTCTATTCACTACATTTTGAGTTAAGTTTTGGTTGGTGTGTGTTCAGAAGCCGCGTACTATTGACACATTCTTTGCAGCATCCACACTCAGTCATGACCTCAGATGAGGCTATGACTCATGGTTTAAGAAGAAGGTGGACGCTAGACAGGGACCTTGAGCTGAAGAAGATAAAACCCGTGCACCGAGCTGGATGGGGAGGAGGCGCATCCGCAGGCTCCAGCCAAAGCAACTCCTGCTGGGTTTTCTCGCCCCCCCCCCCCAAAGACAGGGTTTCTCTGTGTAGCTTTGGAGTCTGTCTGGATCTCACTCTGTAGACCAGGCTGGCCTCGAACTCACAGAGATCACAGAGCCTGGCTCTGCCTCCCGAGTGCTAGGATTAAGGGCGTGCGCTGCCGCCGCCGCCTGGCCCTGCTGTGTTTTCTACAGACTCCGGCATCCTTAGGCTCTTGAGGGAACCTGTGCCTGTGCGGCGAATGAAGTTTCGAGTTAGCCAAGGCCTCGCTACCACGGAATCCAGTACACTCGTTATACTCATTACTTCTGTTGCTGTGCTGAAATACCTCACAGAAGCAACTTAAGGGAGGAGAGGTTTGGTTTGGCTCACCCTCCAGGGGATGCGGGCTATCATGGTGGCCATGGTGGCTTGGGCCATGGTGGCTTGGCCCACAGTTTTAAGAGCATGCACTAGAAACACTGAGATCAGAGAGGAAGCAATACCGTTGGGCCGGGTGCTGGTCAAGTTACAGCCCTTGGAGGCCTGTGGCCTTTGTGAGGATGTAGTGCTAGAATCCAGCTGCCGCTCAGGCCACAAGACCCTGCAGAAGTCCTTCCCCCTCACAGACATTGACAGGCGCCTTACCGAGACACAGACTTCTGGTGTCAGGTACGCTCATTTAGGGGAGTGACTTTTTATCAAAGCGGGTCCTGGCGGCCACACATCCTGCTCCATATCCCCTGCCCTGCCCCCTTCCTGGGACTCAGAGAACCTAGCGACCCGCTTGTGCTATAAAGCCACCCCCATACTCAGAAAGGTGTAAGAAGAGACCCCCCTTCTGCCAAGTGGGCACCAATTTCCTCTCTTCAGAACCACCATGCTGTCTGTTTCATTTAGCTCTGCTGGGGCCTCTGCCATCTTGTTATCTCTCCGCCCATAGCGTTAATGATGCTTTTGGTCAACTCCTTACCGCCCGACAATCTGTCTTAGCGTCCCTCTTGAAAAGCCTCTTCTGAGACCTTTCACCTGTGGGCCAGTTCTCAGACCGTGTCTCCCCCAAAAACAGTACCAGGAGCAGAGGAGCAAGTGTTGGGGACATTTTACTTTCAAGTCATAAAATTCTGATCATTATTATGATTTTGTTTGTGTGGGTAGAGGATAAGCATGAAGACAAGTTTAGGCTGACGAAGTGGACCTGAAACCCCAGTTATTCAGGGGGCTGAGGAGAGAGGATTAAAATTTCAGACTTCCTGGGCCAAAAAGGGAACTCAAGGCCAGACCAAACAGCCTCATGAGACACTGTCTTGAAAATTACAGACGAAGGAGGAGTGGGGAGAGAGCTTAGGGGGCGATACTTTCATGTTTGACCCTCTGGGTTCATTACACACACACACACACACACACACACACACACACACACACACACACAAAACCACCACCACCACACATACAAACATTGACAAACACCCAGAAAACACAGTCACTTTTATTTTCCTGATTCTTGATTCCTCCTCTGTCCAGAGAACACAAACAACACCCTAACCTTTGTCACTATGAGTGGGGAACTAAAGGCCAGAAGAGCAGAGGACGGGATTGTCCTGGACTTTCCTCTCTACCCAACCTCCCCCCAGGTTAGCTCTTTCTTACTATATTTACATCGAATAATTTTATTATCTACAATTACTGCCCCCAGCCCTCCTGTTCAGCAATGACGGTGTCTCTTTTCCTCTTCTAGGACCTCCATGAAGTAGAAGACTTGATAAAGGTTGGTGGGAAGAAGCCAGTTAGAGCCTTGTGGTGTGGTCCTTTGTGTTTGTGTTTGAAAAGCTCTGGTGTGACATGACCCATAAAATAGCCCCAATCCTGTGTACCCACCGCTGTGGATGCCTAGATGGTTTCAGGTCAGAATGTTAGTGTCATGTCTAACATTCATTGAGCTGGAATCTTTCTTTCCTCACTGTAGCTCAGGCTGGCCTTGAACCTGTAATTCTCTTGCCTCTCAAGTACTAGGATTGCAGGTCATACAGTCACAGCTGACTCATTTGATTTAGCTATGAGCAATATAGCCTCCATAGAGGGACAGGAGTAAGATGGAGTGTTTGGGGGCAGACAGAGAAGGCCTGAAGGAGTCGGTGAGGAAGGTAACAGACATTCTCAGCCCCTTTGGACCAAGAAGAGTTGATTTTCCAGCCTGATGAAGGCTGTGTGCTTGCTGAGCGGAGCAGGATAAAGCAAGTTCTCACCACAGGGCCAGCTCTGAGTCCTGGAATTCCTCCAGCTTCCTACCTCTGCTTCCCAGGTGCTGGTGTCGAAGGAATGAGTGTGCCTCGCTGTTTTGTTTGGTTTGGTTTTGAGGTAGAATCCCAGGATACCAACCTGACTTCACACCTGCTGACTAGCTGAGGCTGACCCTGAACTCCTGACTTTTCTGCCTCTGCATCTTAGGTTTACAAGCACATGCTCAGCTAATGTGGTGCTGGGGGTTGACCCAGGGCTTCTGGCATCTAGACAAGCATCTAACAACTCAGTAAGAGTTAGTCCTCTGAGGAGTTTTGATCTGCTTCACAGGCAGCCATAGGTGACACCCTGGTCCAGGATATCCGGTACTCTCCAGATACCAAAAACCTCATGGTCCGGCTCAGCGATTCTTACAACAGGTAAATGCCTTGTTTATCCATTTACACGCCAGCATCCAGAATTTCAGCTCTGCTTCCATCAGGCTGTGCTGTCACCAAAGCATGATTTGTCTTTTCTTTTCTGTCTCTCTATGTGTCTCTGACTCTCCTGGAACTCACTCTGTAGACCAGGCTGGCCTCAAACTCACAGAGATCCACCTGCCTCTGCCTCCCACGTGCTGCTGGGATTAGAGGCATCTGCCATCATGCCTGGCCCAAACACTTTCTTTCCCAGAGGCAGATGTCAAAGGCAGGCCCCCCTTCCCTCTGCTGAGCCATCTGGGCACAGCCCAGCCTCTTTCCTATTCTGTGTGTAGGGATGGTCTGTGAAATGCTTATTCCTAATCCATCCTGTTTGTGCTCAAGGTCCTTTCTAGAGACCCTGAAGGTGAACACAGAGCCTCTGCCTCGAATTGAACAGACAGGGAAGGTGAAAGGACTCATTCTCACTCTCAAAGGAGAGCCTGGGGGGCGGACACCCCAATATGACTTCTACTCCCGATACTTTGCGCCATGGGTTGGTGTGGCTGAAGACCCGGTAACAGGTACTCTTTCCCATGATGTCACTCAGATGTCAAGGTAGCACTTGGGAGGTTAGGGCAGGGGGGAAAGAAGTTAAGACTAACCTCAGCTAGTTGTAGGATAGCCTGGGCTACTTGAGACAGTCATAAAAAAGAAAAACAGAAAAATGACCCCACAGTTGAATGCAACTTCAGAGGGAGTAAGCAATTACCCACAAATCCTCTCTCTCCCTTTCCTCACTCCACACTCTTCTGGGGCCACCTTCACCAAGGACTGCATGATTGGTTGTAATTGTTGATACATTTAGAGGAACGTCACTCCTGATCTCATCGCCTGTCACTTCTTTCCAGGGTCCACCCACACTATACTTGGCCCCTACTGGTCTGAGGAGCTGGGCAAGAAAGAGATGCGAGGTAGGCTGGCTCTCTCCATCCCTTCCTCTCTCTCTCTCTTTGGGTGCTTGGGTATTGAACTCGGGTCCTTCAATGTTCAGCAAATGGGAAACCGTGGAGCCATGGCTCCTGCTGTGGAATTCAGGATGACCAGGTGTGTGCCCCCGCCTCCTGAAGGCTCAGTCCCCCAGGGGTGACTCAAAAACTCAAGCACATAGAAAAGGAACTTGGCTGAAGGAAGCCACATTAATTAACTCATCATCAGAGCGGGGCTCTGACCCCCAAGGATGAGCTCTTTCTGAAGGGAGGACTCGGTCTCAGTGACTTGATGTAGAGAATGGGTGTTTGGTTTCTGTCCTGGGTGAGTCTAATGCCTTACTAGGCAGGGAGCTCCTGGAAGGCTGAGGCTGCGGCTCCCTCGTACCCCAGGCCTCGCAGTTACTTTAACTTCCTACAAGGAAACTAACTTCCATCTGCCTCTTCTGAGCTGAGAAGGGGCAGGGTGGGGGGAACCTTCTCAGGTGGGCCAGGACCCCCTCTCTACATCTTCGGAGACTACCGTTCCCCGCCTCCATCTCTCTGCACATCCCTGAGCATCCTAGAGGAAGCATTAGGTGGGGCACAGCTGGCCAATGCAGAAAGTGACCCAGGAAGGGAAGGGCTGGGCAGCGTGTGTGTGCACATCAGTTGTGTGTGGACCTCTCAGTCTGCAGGAGGATGGGGAGGACGTGGGGAGCGCTGTGCACACATGGAGGAATTTATTCTGGAAACTGGCCTAGGAGGAGTCCTGGGTTGGTGACAATCAATCCTTCACGGTGTGGTCAGTCACAGCGAAGTGCTCTGAACTGACCCCACTCTGTGTTCTGTTTAGCCTTCCAGTGTTCCCGCCGAGGAGGGGAACTGGACATTTCCCTGCGACCTGATGGCCGAGTTGACCTGAAGGGTGGCGCTGCTATTGTCTTAGAGGGCACGCTCACAGTCTAGAGACACCTGTGCTGGGCTGTGGCCGCGGCTGAACACGGTGTTTTCTCTACACCAAAAAAGCAAATCAAACAAGCAAACAGCAAACGCCCAGAGCTTGCTTCAGCGAGCTCACCGACCAGCGCCCTCAACCCTCTTGTGAAGAACAGAAAGGAAGCCAGTTGATGGAGAGGAGATGGCGTCTCCAGACTCCTTAGCTGATGATGGGCTCAGGCCTCTGCCTGTCTTCAGTGGCCCACAGCAGAGAGTGATGCTGTCACTTCTTTCGATTATGACTGCCAATCAAAGTGAGAGATCCATTGATAAGGATCCAGATGAAATTTAGATTTAGGTGTGTACACCCCATAGAAGTTTTATAACTGTATATATAATTTTAATTTAAAGACAGAGTCGTACTGTATAACCCTAGCTTGGAAGAACTCTCTATGTAGACCAGGCTACCCTCCGACTCACAGACATTTGCCTACCTCTGACTCTCGAGTGGATTAATGGTGTGCTCCATCATGCCCAGACTCATAATCTTTTTAGTAGACCCAATTGCTCTGTGGAAATGCAGACCAAACACTAAAGAGAATAGACTGTAAACTGTTAAGGAGGCCAGGCTATGGCTGTGGGGAATTTGGAGTCACATGACTGTGAAAACAGCAAAGAGAAACAGGTTCGTGTGGGAAGATTCAGAGGAATCTTAGTGTCAGTGAGTAACACTCAGGACAAAACCCAGGGAATTAAGACAAAGTGTGTATCTGAGTAGATTATATGATGATAAAAATAAACACTGAGAACAGCATGATCTTACCTCTGTCTCCTCTGTGTCTTGAGGATGGCGACGCCATGACTTCACACATATTTGCATTTGGTCACATCTACAGTACTGACTCCCCGGGAGTGGCTCCGGAGTAGGAAGCTCCTCCCCAGGTTGGCACGATAATCATAAGCCTGGTGTGCTGCTCCATGCCTGTAACCTCAGCACTTGGAGAGAGAGAGAGAGAGAGAGGCGGGAGGATCAGGAGTTCAAGGCCAGCTTCCACGGGGCAAACTGTCAGTTAACCTGGGTCACCTGAAACCCTGTTTTGTAAAGCTGAATTCACTGATGTTGATTCTCAAACATTTCCAAAGTTGCAAGGTAGCTGCAGGGCATCTACCCACCAACCCCACAGCTTCCCAGAGTTTTTTTGAATGCAAACAGCAGCAGGAAATATTAGATAGAAGGATTTATATTGCGGAGATAAACAGATAGAAAATACAGGATAGTCTCAAGAGGGCCTGGAACCTATTTCAATGGACCCTGACTGTCTCTGCCCCAGGATATTTATAGAGACGCCAAGGGATGGCGCAAAAAACCTCCCCTAGCACAGCCAAGTGCAGACCATCTCAGACACCTGCACTCAGGCCCGTGGTCCTAATCATCCTCTCTATGCGGACCTGCTGGGTAAAGCCACGAGGAACCTGAAAACGGGCTCCCACGGGTAGCCTGGTTTGGTGCAGCACGTCCATAGACCCAGCACTTGTGTTGAGGCAGGAGGATTGTTACTTGAAGGGCAGCCTGGGATGCATAGTCAGATGGACTCACAAAACAGAGCAGAACAGACACACACACACACACACACACACACACACACACACACACACACACACACACACCAGAGTTTCTAGCCCTAACCTCCCGCCCCCTGTTTATCATTCAGTTGTCACTGTGTTTTAAGTGATGATGGAGCCGAGTCTTGTGCATGCCAGGCAAACACTACAAATTGTGTCGCACCCCCCAGTTCTAGGACGTAAATCCTCAGATCTTCCTGGGGACTTAAAACTCAGAGAATAGATGCCAGAGGACAACTTTGGGGAGTCAGTCTCACTTCCCACCTTGGTGGGGACTGGACTCTGGTCCAGGCTTGTCTGCTCAGTGCCTGCAGTTGCTGAGACATCTCCCTGTTCCCTGAATTCACTTTTGAAAGTATTCACAGCCAAAGCCAGTGACTCTCCTACAGGCTCAGTTAATGGAGAAGCTGAGGCAGAGGGATTACTTAATACTGCCAGCTGGGGGACCAGCCTCCAGACAGCACAGGGCACAAAAGGAATCCACAGCAACAATGTAACTAAGACTTTTCTATCTGAGGGGGTTAGGAAAAAAAAAAACCACTCACATACTCTCTTGATGGTTTCCTTCTTTATTCTCTGTTGTTCTTCTGTCCTTTCTCTGTTCTCTCATGTCTTCCTACAGCTTTTTTTTTTTTTTTTTTTTGCTTTTTCAAGTCAGGGTTTCTCTGTGCAGTTTTGTGCCTTTCCTGGACCTCACTTGGTAGACCAGGCTGGCCTCGAACTCACAGAGATCCACTTGCCTCTGCCTCCCGAGTGCTGGGACTAAAGGTGTGCGCCACCACCGCCCGGCCTTCCTACAGCTCATACACCCCCAACACACTCATTCAGGCAATATGGGACTCACAAAGAGGTTACATTCCATTATTAAGTGAATGATTATAGAACCCATGACTACGTAAACCTTTTGAACTTACAACACTGTGTAATCAAAAGTCATAAATCTGAGTGCCTTTCCTATCTCAGATTCCTCAGGGGTACCAAGAGAGTGCCAGCTAAAGTCTGGGAACATGGAGACACCTGGGATGTCATAAATCTTCTAGTTCGAGCGCTAGTCAACATTCCTGAGATGCTGTATATCTCCTAGCCTCAGCTCCAGTGGGTACTCCTGTGGCACTGTGGCACCATGACGCTTTAAATCTCAAAATGTACTTTTTCCCCTGTGTGTATCCCCTGATCAAAAGAAACCTGTAGCCCTTTTGGGGGGGCTACAGAGTCAGATTATTCTCTGGAGCCCTGACTAGTCAGAATTTTCTTCCCCATGGTGTATTTCAATAAAAGTTGCTTCTGTTTCCAGACTTTAGTGTTCTATTTCCTATTATCTGTGCAATACCAAGACCCAACACTTTTATGCATAAAAACCAGTCAGTCAGCTGAACTTTGAATCTTCAGGGTGCATACCCATATCAGCAAATTGAGGTCAGGAATGGGTACAAGGAATTAATCATTCATTAGCTAGCAACAATTGGGCTGTTTTGTATTTAGGACCCTATCCAAATGAATCAGACAGTTCAGGTTATGTCCTTGTGAACTTTAGAATGTTTTTCTGGGATTGTTTATCAAAAAAAAATAACAACAACAACAAAAAAAACACATTAGCAAGGCATCTGGGTTAATCTAAAGTTATTTTGAAGCTTTGTTTTAGCTTAATAGTGCACACTGAAAATCCATGACTGCATCTTTTCAGTATTAAGAGAATTGGAGCCAGTCTGGATCCTTTTAATCTGAGCTGTGATCTCAAGCAGCTCCTAGGTGGAACTCATTGGCCTTAGCTATGAAATATATCCTTGTATCTATTTTTATTCATCAAAACTCTGTATAAGCTACCATTATAATTATCAATCAGACAATACAGCTTAGGGAGGAATCATCTTGACAATCCACAGATAAAACTGCCCAGTGGATCTGGATGTTTTCATGAGATAAACATACTACATCACAGGCAGTAGGGGGTCTCCTCACACCCATTCACACCATGCCACACACACCAGAGAAAGATTGTAGCAGCGAACATGTAAAGGCACAGCAGAAGCAAAAGACATTCCGGAGTCTGTAGTCTCGTAGCCTCGCTTAAACGAGAATCACCCATCAGAGAGTCTCCTCCTGGTGGGCTGACACCTCGAACTTCAATTGCCATCTCTTGCTCCTATGACATGGCCACGGGCAACTTTAGCCCTCTCACCTCTTACAAACACTAGGGATTTAGGTCTGGGGTGTGGAGGTGCCTGTGTTATAAAACATATGCTTAGCATACCTGAGTCCCTGAGTTTAAACTGTGACACACACAGACACACACACACACAGACACACACACACACCACTTAGATGTAATTTCAGAAAACTACTTAACTGACATCTCAAAACCTTGCAGCTGTAACTCCTGGTTACTAGAGTTCATGTATTTTCTCTCAGGGACAATTAGTGAGAGCTGATGGATGGAACCAATGAGGCTGAAGATCAGTGAACACCCAGACATAATTTGGTTTTATTCTGTTTTTTCTTTTTTTCCTTTGAGATGGAGAAATCCCAGTCTGGCCTTGAACTCAAGGCAGGCCTCCTGTTGAATTCACCTGACTCCTGTGCCACTGAGCCTGGCTCTCAAGCTCCCCTATTAAATCTGTGAAAACCCGATGGTCAGGTCTAGAGACACAAGCCTGTAATCCCACTTTAAAATGGAAGCTGAGGCAGGAGGATTGCAAGCTGAAGGCTTGCCTAGGCTTCACAGACAGTTCAAGGCCAACATGGACAACATTGGCAAGATCCTGGCCCCACATAATAGGTAAACAAGCTGCGTGGCAGAGCAGTGAGCCGTCATGTGTGAGCCTGGGCTGCACCCCAGCCATGTAGAAGGGAACCACGTATCATTACAGACGCTTTGATCCTGTCTGTGCTGACTCACGCTATCTGATATAATCTACCTCAAAATCTTCAAACAATCCCACAAACAAGCTGAAAAGCAGCAAGACAGTGATGCTACTAACAGAGACACATCCTGGAGGATGACACTCGATGGCAAACCTTCCTGTTTGTCTTCCATACTCAAAAGTTCAGTTACGACATGCACTGAGTATATCGCCACTTAAATTACTCAGTAGATATCTGTTGTGTACCAGACACTCTTCCAGCAGCTAAGTAAATTCAAAAGGAGAAAAGGGAAGTCAGGCATGGTAGCACAGGACTTTATTGCCAGAACTAAGGAAGCAGAGGCAGGCAGATCTCTGAGTTCAAGGGCAGACTTAAGATCCAGGCCATAAAGGCTGCATAGTAAGACCCTATATTAAGAAAAAACAAAAATAAACAAACAAAAAACCCAAGAAGAGGGTGACTTGATGTTGTTTCCTGATGATGAAAACCCAAAGTTTGCCAGTCGGTGATGGCGCATGCCTTTAATCCCAACATTTGGGAGGCAGAGGCAGGTGAATATCTGAATTCAAGGCCAGCCTGGTCTAGAGAGTTCCAGGAAAGTCAGGGCTACAAAGAAAAACCCAGTCTCAAAAAACAAAAAGAAAACAATAACAAGCCCAAAACAAACAAACAAAAAACCCAGTGTTTACTTTTTACCTATCAGACTAACTTTCACATACTGTGTAAGTTGGTAAACTCTTTTATTGTTTTGAGGAAGGGTCTCAGGTATCCCAGGTTGGTCTGGAATTCCCTGTGTGGCTGAGGATGACTTTGAACCTGTTCCTCCTGCCCCCCGCCCCCCCCCCCCCCCCGTTACCTTGGGTAGGATTATAGATGTGTGCCACCATGTCCTGTTTAAGGGCCACTGGGGATTCGATCCAGGGCTTTGAGCAAGCTAAGGAACACTAGCAACTGAGCTGGATCAGCAGCCTTCTCTCCTTCAGTGCTGGGAGAGAACCCACGGCCTTGTGCACACCAAGCAAGTGCTCACTTGCCCAGCACTAAGACACTCTCTGCAAAGGTACTTCAATGCAAAGGCTGAAAAAGTTAGAGGAGGGTTGGTGTCTTTAAAGGGAAATATGTTGGACTAATTGTTTGACTTTGTTATCTAGGAACCATTAACTGCATGCATGTGTGCACCAGTGAAATATTAACTTTCTGGCTTTTTTTTTTTTTTTTTTTTAAGACAACAGAAAGTGAAGCAGGCTCCCAGCAAGGCAGGGACCTCCCAGACAGAGCTGGCGAGGAAAATGAAGCTCCCGATTTTCATAGCAGATGCATTCACGGCAACAGCTTTCCGGGGTAATCCCGCTGCCGTCTGCCTCGTGGAAAATGTAAGTCCTCAGTTCTCAAGGGCCGTGCCTGGAATCCTGGATGTGTGCAGAGCCCATGACTCATGTAGAAGAAGTGAGACCATCCTGAGTGTTCGCCACTTTGGCTTGTGTTCTTTGTTCTTTGTCACAGCGGTGACGGTCGTGACTTCAGGTTATGCTATATATTATAACCTAGGCTGAGTCAGAACCACAGAGAGTCCCACGCAGGGGAACTGGAGCCGATTAAAGAAGCAGCAGCTGGGAGTCGGGGCTCATATGCCTGTAACTCTGGGGTTCCAAAGGATAAGGCAGCAGGATCACGACTCTGAGGCCAGCCTGGGTTCTAGAGGAGGTCCTAGACCAGCTGGGGGCTATATGAGGAGACCCATCTCACAAAATCAAAAATGAATAGATACGCAAATAATTCTAAAAAAGTAGGGGGAGGGCTAAATGCTAAATATGGATCTTATTTTAGGGACTCTCTCCTGGGGGTTGGGAGAGGGCTTAAGGCAAGATCAAGATTTGCAACCCACGGTGACCTTAAACTCCCTACGTAGCCCAAGCTATCCTCCAACTCCGTCTGTCCTGGACTCCTCCGCGCTGAGGGGTTGCAGGCGTGTGCCGCCACGCCTGCCTCTAATCTTCCCTAGGCCTGGCTTACAACAGCCTGTAACTCCGGCTCCCGAGGATCTGACACTCTCTTCTGACCTCCGGGAACACTGCACTCGTGTGTACAAACCCAGACAGTCTGTCTGTCTGTCTGTCTCTCTTTCTCTCTCTCCAAAGGCTCTACACTCAAGTGTATACTGACAGACAGACACAAACACAGACCCACACATATACCCTCTCTCTCTCTCTCTCTCTCTCTCTCTCTCTCTTTCTCTCTCTCTCTCTCTCTCTCCAAATAATCATCAAAATATTAAAAAATATCTCTTTAGGATCAAGAAAATAAGGTCCTTGCAAGGAATTAAAAAGAAACAAGGAGTTGATCTATAGTTCCTGGAAAAGTGAGTTTCCGAAAGTCTTCCTTTTATAAATAGCTCTTTTTCATGGGGGTGATAGCTCAGCAGGTATAGTTCCTTGGCACCAAGCCCGAAGGCCAGAGTTCAATCCCTGGTTGTCACATAGTGGAAGCAGAAAATCTCCTTCTGCATGTAGACCTCTGAGCTCATAGGCGTGTGTTGACACACATGGGCCTCCCCCAAATAAATGAATTCGTTGACTTTATATTATTGATTTTGATTAGGATAGTTGCTAATAAGATAGTTAAATATTCCTTGGCCTTCTGGGTGAATGTTGAATTGTTTCCTGGGTCGTAGGAGGCAGGGACCTTCCTGTGATGGTTTACATTGACGGTCAACTTGACAAGCTCTGGAGTGGCCTTAGAGACACATGTCTTGACATGTCTGTGAGGGGGGCCTCAGATAAGTTTACTTGTATTGGAAAGACCCACCCTAACTGTGGGTAACACCGTGGGCAGTGGATGAAGTCCTGGGTGTGTATTGCTTGCTATGAGCATGGCCTGTCAAAGATCCGAATGCTCAGAGGCGTGGGAGTTGGCAAAGAAGTCCCTGGGTGAGGCTCGGGGAAGTGGCAAAGCATTCCCGTGGTCTGTGTGCGAATGCTGACAGAATGTCTAGAAGCATGGGGCTTCAGCTCCCTCCTCCTAGGTTTGGTCACAACAACCTCAGACCATTCCCTACAGAGATGTGGCACCCACAGTAGCTAACCCCTCCTCCCAGGGCTTTACGTAATAAACATGCCGGGCTACTACTACGTCCAGTATTAGCAGGTGCCCTCCCACGGAGCCAGCCCAGCCCACCCCATCCCAGCTTTTCTGCGTGTCTGTCTGCCATTTCTTTACCCCCTCATCTCCCCAGTCAGATTTCCAGGGCCACGCTGTGGCCTGGAAGGACAGCACAGTGTCTTGGGTGAGAATCCTTGACCCCACAAAAGAAGAAAGCTGGGGCGGGGGACGGTGGGAGCCATGAGTGCCTGATGAGCAGAGTCCGGTTCACTAGGGTTCAAGTCTGAGCACCTATGTTGAAAACACCTGTAATCCCAGCATTCCTACCATCATAGGGGAGCTGGAGACCAGAGGGTCACCTGGAAGCTTGAAGGTCACCCAGGGCAGCGGCCGAAGCCAGAGAGCCCTGCTTCATGTTCTGATCTTCACCAGAAAATTGTCCTCTGGCCTCCATAGCCCTGCCTGCCCTCTCCCATCCCACATCTTTCTCATTAAATACATTTAGTAATTGGAAATTTAATAGTTATTTATTAATCAAATGTGTTAATTTGAAAACTATCGCCCATGCTTCCTGGCTGTGGATGAAGTGTGTTTGGCTGCCCCACACTTCCGCCGCAGTGAGTCTAGTCTCGCGACTCCAAGTCAGAAATGTATCTTGGGCCGCAGTGGGGCTGGGGTGGGCGATGAAGACAGGCTCTCTCTAGGCAGTCATGTAATAATAGCCTTGATCTCGAAAGGATTTAAACACTCAGCTTTCACCAGATAGTAAGAATTGGCACGATGCTCTAAAGTCTCTTCCTCGCCAGGACGTAACATCAGTACAATTTTAACTTCATCTTTCTGTCTCTGCTTCCCAAGGAGTGGGACTATAGACATGCACCGCTGTCCTCAGCTTTATTTATTTATTTAATGGTTTGAAAGGTCGGCGACATGGCTCAGCCAGTGAGGGGGCTTGCTGCACAATCCTGACGACCTGAGTTCAATCCCTGGAGCCCAGTTAGAGGCAGACGGTGAGGGCCAATTCCAAAAGGCTGTCTTCTGCCCTCTGTGTGCATCCTGTGGTATGCACGCCCCAGAATATTAAATTAATTCGTTGGTGTAGAAGAAAAGGCTTTTCTTATCAGACACTAGCATGGGTCTCATTTGAAGTACTGTCACGTGTTGGCACCGGAGAAGCATTTTGTAGGTACTAGTGGGTTTAACTGTATATAAAAATAATAATAATAATAATAATAATGCTGGGACAGGTGAGATTGTTCCTTGGCCAAAGGCACATGCTGTCAAGTCTGACGACCAGAGTTTGATCCTCAGGACCCACATGAGGGAAAAAAAAAAATCAACTTCCACACATTTTCCTCTGACCTTCACAGGGGCACCGTGGTATTCAAAAGCACACATACCCAGCCCCCCTCCCACAATTGTAGTATTTTTTTTTTTAAAAAAATGTAAATGTAGGGGCTGGAGAGATGGCTCAGCGGTTAAGAGCACTGGCTGCTCTTCCAGAGGTCCTGAGTTCAATTCCCAGCAACCACATGGTGGCTCACAACCATCTGTAATGAGATCTGGCACGCAGGCAGAGCACTGTATACAAAATAAATAAAAAAGAAAAGAAAAAAATGTAAATGCAGAGAAAAACAGTAGGTGGGGGTGGTCACACACACCTGAAATCTCAGCGCTTCGGAGACCGAGGAAGGGGATTGTGAGTTTATAAAGCAGCCCCTACTCCCGGCTAAGGTAGAGGAATCACAAGATGCCCACCTGGGCATCTTAGAACTTGTCTACAAAGAAAAAGTAATTCATTCATTCATTAAAAATGGCTGCGGCCATGGCTCAGCGATAGAGCGCTTGCCCTGCGTGCGTGGAGCCTTAGGGTTGATTCCCTGCACTTGGAAAAAGTGGACAGAAAAGTGCCCAAGATCTTTAGCTGGACAACAAACGGACACAGAGAGGAACCTGGCCCCGATGCTCTGGGTTTGCACCCCTGTAGCACTCATTGCACATTTGTGATTCTCAAAGGTGCTGTGGGCCTGGCTATCTGAAAAACTGTCTGTCCTACCATGCCTCCAATTCCTCGGCCCCTAACTTGAATTTCACTAGTCCACCGCTATGTTAACTAATGGTAGTTGGCCATGCATGGAAGTCTGGGTTGTGTTTCCAAAGTCTCAATGACCTTTTCTTCCTAATTAAGACACTGCCCGAAGACGCCCATCAGCGCATCGCGGGGGAAATGAATCTCTCCGAAACGGCTTTCATCAGGAAACTGCAACCAAGCGACAACTTCACACAGAGTAACCGCACATTTTCCATACGTTCCTGGGTGGCCGTGGAAGCCGAGACTCAGGAGGGAGGTTTAAGGAGGTGTTTGTGTGTGGTCTGCCTGCAGGTAGCTCACATGGGTTTTAGTTCATCTAGGAGAAGGTGTGTTGAACTTAAGTCTACGTTTATAGTGTAAGGTTTCCCCACCTAACGAAGGTCATGTATTGGAAAGTGAGTCCCCAGGGTAGCACATTGGTAGGTGGATCCTAATAGGAGAAAACGGAGTAATGTCATCTCTGAGGGCGGGTTGGTATCTCGGGAGCCGGCTTCTCAGACAACGGTGTTTGGCGCCCTCATGTGCCTGTGCCTTGCCCTGGGCTAATGCACTGACAGGAGGCTCAGCAGGTGCCGGCCCCTAGACCTTGAACCTCCAAACCATCGGGTCTATAGCAGATATTTTCTCAAAGAGTTGCCCGATATGTGGAGTTCTGTTATAGCAACCCAAACGGACGAGGAGGGTGTTGGCGAACCCACTGGTTCTTCTGCAGACCTAGCCGCGGGGGAGCCTGTGGATGTCTGTCCGGTCTGTGTTCGTCCTTTGAGCACGGTTTGCTGTTAACCACACCAGGGAGGGATGTAGGAAGGAAGATGCTGGAGGCTTGCCTGTATGCGGGTCTGACGTGTGTCTCTTTGGCTTTCCCCCCTTGAAGGTGCCCGATTTGGACTCAGGTGGTTTACACCAGTGAGTGAGGTTCCTCTGTGTGGCCACGCCACCCTGGCCTCTGCTGCTGTGCTGTTTCATAAAATAAGTAACGGGAATTTTACTTTATGTATGCTTGTGTGTACGCATGTGTGTATGTTGTTGTTTTCCCTGAGCCGGGGTAGCCCTGGCTATCTTGGAACTCACTCTGTAGACGAGGCTGGTCTCAAACAGAAATCTTCCTGCCTCTGCCTCCCCAGTGCTGGGACTGACGATGTGTACCAAGACACCTGGCTCCCGTTTGTATGTTTTTTCTGAGACAAGTATTTATGTATCCCAGGCTTGCCCTGGGTTCTCTACGTAGCTGTGGAATATCTTGTGCTCTTGATCTTCTTGCCTCCATATTTCCAGTCCTAGGATTCCATGTATACACCACCAGCACTCTAGAGGTAGAGGCAGGTGTCTCTTTGTGAGTTCAAAACCAGCCTGGCATACATAGGAAGTTCCAGGCTAGTGGGGGTTCCGTAGTTAAGATCTTGTCTTGAAAAATAAAATAGAAAATATTTTTTAAAAAACATTTAAAATAGGCTGGGATGGTAGCCTACAGTGTTAGGTCATTTGCCTTGAATCTGTGTGGTGCTGGATTCAATCCCTAGTACTGGGGTTAGGGAAGTCCCCTGTACCAAGCTTATTTTCCTGATTCTTGATTCCTCCTCTGTCCAGAGAACACAAACAACACCCTAACCTTTGTCACTATGAGTGGGGAACTAAAGGCCAGAAGAGCAGAGGACGGGATTGTCCTGGACTTTCCTCTCTACCCAACCTCCCCCCAGGTTAGCTCTTTCTTACTATATTTACATCGAATTTTATTATCTACAATTACTGCTCCCGGCTCTCCTGTTCAGCAATGACGGTATCTCTTTTCCTCTTCTAGGACCTCCATGAAGTAGAAGACTTGATAAAGGTTGGTGGGAAGAAGCCAGTTAGAACCACGTGGTGTGGTTCTTTTGTTCATGTTTGAACAGAAAGAAAGCTCTGGTGTGATTGTTTACCGCTCTGATTGGTGGTGTGAACCTGGGTGAGCTGGGTCCGTAAATGAGGAAGACTAAAGTCTCATGCCGTAGCCAACTTTATTCAGAGCATCAGATGAATTCATCCTCCGAGGGTTAAGATGAGTCACCTGGGTAGAGTTTACAATCACAAGGACAAGCCACACTTGGCAAAAACATGCTTTTCCATAAAGACATATAAAGCAATGGCAATAGCCAGTTGTACTGAATAATCTGAGGTTAACTCAGTCCTATCCACTGCAGCTGGGAGGGGCACAAAAGCCCATTCCAAGAGCAATTCAGTGTTTTTGAAGAAACGAAGGTCAGAAGACTCTTGTCTTGTTGTCTTGGAATTTTCTCACAAACACTGACAATTGCCCATGCATGATTCCATCCTTGGACTGTGTTCTAACATAATGTGATCCCCACAGATGGGCCTCTTACCCATTATAATCACGGCAGTGGGATTCAGATTAGGATGTTAGTATTGTGTCTATTTGGTAAGATTGATCACTTTCACTGAGTTGTAACCACTGTGTAGCCCAGGCTAGCCTTGAACTTGCCATTCTCTTTCCTATCAAGTGCTTTCTGGGATGACAGGTTCATGCCATCACACCCAACTCATTTAACTATGAGCAATATAACCTCCATCGAGAGACAGAGTGTTTAGGGTGGAGAAAGAGAGAGAGAGAGAGAGAGAGAGAGAGAGAGAGAGAGAGAGAGAGAGAGAGAGAACTCTGTAAGAGGCAGTGGAAAAGAATGTCTCATCCTCAGCCCCTTTGAACAATGAAAGGTTGGATTTCTGTTCATTCCAGCAGGAAGGAGAAATCAACATGGATGGTGGTGGGCCCATGCAAGTTCAAGTAGGAGAGATGGGCATCTTCTTTCTTTAAAAGTTCCTTCACAAGTTCATAGCTGTATATGACAAATTTTGGTCTTTTTTTTAGCTCCCACTACCATTCCTCTCCTCCCTCTCCCAATGAAACACTTCTTCCCAACGGTTTCTCTACTTTTCACACCTGTGTGTGTGTGTCTGTGTCTCTGTGTATGTGTGTTTCTGTGTGTATGTGTGTTTGTGTGGGTGTCTGTGTGTGGGTGTCTGTGTCTTTGTGTGTGTGCCTGTGTCTGTGTGTGTGTCTGTCTGTCTCTGTATGCGTCTGTGTGTGTGTCTCTGTTCGTGTGTGTATCTGTGCATGTGTGTCTGTATGTGAGTGTCCCACTGAAGTTTAGAGTTGCTTGTATGAACCCTGGGTGGTGGTGGGTGTTATCTATTGGAATCTGGATAATTTATTAGTGGTCACACCACTGACAGAATGACACCCTTTCTTCAGTGGCCATTAACTGGCAACAGTCAGGGGAGCTGTGGACCTCATGAGCTCCTCCCTCACCTATAACGAACTATTGACCAGCCTGATGTTTCGCAGACAGCCACAGCTGCTGTGATGTTCATGAACTCATGAGTGCAGTGGCCACGTCGTGTCTAGAAGACGTCTGCAGCACTCTTCCCCATCCCTTGACTTTTACGCTCTTCCCACCTCCTCCTCATGTTCTCCGAACCTTGGGAATAGATAATAATAGATGTCTCAGTTAGGGCCAAACACTCAAAGGCCAATTAATCTCAGCTTTTGACCAGGGATGAGTCTCTACATTAGCTACCACTTACTGAAAAACTAAGTTCCTCTGACAGAGGCTGAGGATTGCACTAACCTAGAGATATAAACATAAGTATTTAGAAGGTTGTGTGACTCGTGTCCATTTGCCAAAACCACGGTAGGAGGTCCCTTCTCAGGGCCCATGACCTTCCCAGCCGTGGGCACTTCACAAGGTGCACAGAATGAGTTCCAGCCTGTGAAGCAGCCTCTAGTCTACCGAGAGAGTGGTTGATTACCCCCATAACAGGCATGCCACTGTGGCACCGGCATTGGATTTTCTACAGGAAAGACCAGCCCATGAAACCTGTGGAAAGAAGGTGGAGAGAAAGGTTGGGAAATGCTGGCAGTTGTCACTGTCATCGTTTGAGGGGTGGACAATGAGAGTGAGGAGGAGGCAAAGAACGTCTACCCAGTAAGGACAAGAGATATAGCCTGGTCTCCTTGTGGGTCTATAGGGTGTGAGCCATCATTACCTCCATCATTAAGAAGATGGCTATGAGAGACAGCCTGCTCTGTGGGTGGTGCCACGCGCTGAGTGTTTTACCCACACACACGATCTCATTTTATTCTCAATGTCACCCAGTGAGGTAAGTACTGCAGTTGTCCTGTGGAGGTCCTAGAACCCCAGATGCATAGGGGAAGAAGGAAGGGACCATATCAGAGCAAGGGAGGTCATGAGAAAAACATGTTTGGGACTCTGCTGAGAAGCCCTCCATGGGTGTATGACTAATTCTTTTCTCTCCTGCTGTTGTGGGTCTGACTTTAACTGGGAGATGTGAACACGTGACTGTTTACCCTAGAAGGGCACACAGAACAGACTAAAGAAACAATTCCATGGAGTCTAGCTTGGTGAGCAGATGACTTTGTTGTGATCCCTTCCAGCAGCGTGGGTTACTCAAAAGAAACTGAGTGACTAAAAGACCCTTTCCAGCGTGGGGGACGGCTCACGGAAGCTGCATCCCTGGAGCTCCCTGTACCATCAGAGTTCCATCATAGAGTTTTCACTCTAGAACAACTGCTATTGCTTTTATAGCCTTAGGGACGAGCCTTGTGAGTCCTGTAATTTTCTGGACTTCCTGGACTTTGTAGGTTTCCTTAGCTTCTTGAGTCTGAGGAGCCTTCCTCCTCTCCCCAGGAGGGAATATTTCAGTTGGGAGGAAACAGCTACACAACAGCAGACAGCATCCAAGGCAGAGAGGCCTCAGCCATGGGAACTGGAACATCTCAGGGCGTAGAGGTGAAGCCATGCAGTAGTATCACTACTCCAACCTGAGGCTGGGCCTGGTACCAAAAGGAGAAAACTAACACCTGCAACTTGTTCTCTGACCTCCACACTTGAGCCCACACACATACACACACACACACACACACACACACACACACACACACACACACACACAAATAAATAGATAAATTAAAAAAAAAAAAAAAACAATCCCAGAAAGCCTCCCTCCATCACCAGGGTTTACAGGTATGTGCACGTGGCCATACCTGGTTTTTTACGTAGATGCTGGGGATCCGAACTCAGGAACTCAGGTTCTCCAGCATGAGCAGCAAGTATTCTCATTTGTCTCTTCAGACCCAGCCTCCTTTTCAGCAGAGTCTTTCATTGTTCTGGAGCTCACCAATTAGGCCAGGTCAGCTAGGCAGCAAGCCACAGGGAGCCTCCTGTCTGTCTCTCCAACGAAGAGACAGCAACTGTTGGTCACCATGCCTGGCCCAGCGGGGGCAGTGGCACACTTCTTTAATCCCAGCATTTGAGAGGCAAAGGCCAGCCTGGTCTACAGAGCGAGTTCCAGGACAACCAGGGCGGTTACACAGAGAAACCCGGTCTTGAAAAACCAAAACAAGCAAACAAACCAACCCCGTGGATGATGGGAATTGAACTCAGGCCCTCATGACTGCAAACTGGGCACTTTACCAACCAAGCTGTCTCTCCAGCTTGACCATGAACGTCTCCTCCCTTTGCCTGGTTTATGGTTGCTATGGCTCCAGGCACGCTGGACAAGCCATGGTGTGAGGTTGGAGGTCACAGCACATCACAGCACAACTTGTAGGAGTGTGTTCTCTCCGGCCATTTGGGTCTGGGTGACTGAATTCAGGTCATGAAGCTTGGCAGCAAGTACCTTTACTCATCCAACCACCTTGTCGGCCCTCTGAGGCACTTCTGATCTGTTTCACAGGCAGCCATAGGTGACGACACCCTGGTGCAGGATATCCAGTACTCTCCAGATACCCGAAAACTCTTGGTCCGGCTCAGCGATTCTTACAACAGGTAAATGCCATGTTTAACCATTTATACGCCAGCACCCAGGTTTCCAGCTCCGCTTTGCACGACTTGCCTTTCTTTTCTTTTGAGACGGGGTTTCTCTGTGTATCTTTGTGCCTTTTCCTGGAACTCACTCTGTAGACCAGGCTGGCCTCAGATTCACAGAGATCCACCTGCCTCTGCCTCCTGAGTGCTGGGATTAGAGGCATCTGCCATCATGCCTGGCCCAAACACTTTCTTTCCCAGAGGCAGATGTCAAAGGCAGGCCCCCCTTTCCCTCTGCTGAGCCATCTGGGCACAGCCCAGCCTCTTTCCCATTCTGTGTGTGTGTCGGGGGGGGGGGGGTGGTCTGTGAAATGCTTGTTCCTAATCCATCCTGTTTGTGCTCAAGGTCCTTTCTAGAGACCCTGAAGGTGAACACAGAGCCTCTGCCTCGAATTGAACAGACAGGGAAGGTGAAAGGACTCATTCTCACTCTCAAAGGAGAGCCTGGGGGGCGGACACCCCAATATGACTTCTACTCCCGGTACTTCGCGCCATGGGTTGGTTTGCCTGAAGACCCCGTAACAGGTACTCTTTCCCTAAAATCAGGGGTGGGTTAACCAGAGGAGGAACACAAACAGCTAGCTATACACTGTGGTGCTTGGGGTTAGCAGGGTGACAGAACCGCCTGGGAGATGGGCCTCTGAGCACACCTCTGAGGGATTATCTTGACTAAGTTAATTCAAGTGGGAAGGCCTAGCTTAATCCCCGACTGGGATCCTGGCCTGGCCGGGCGAGACAGGCTAAGCAGCAGCGGTATTCACTGCTCTCTCTTCACTGTGGACGTGATGTGAGCAACTGCTGCAAGTTCCTGCCGCCTCGACCCGGAAGCCATGAAGGGCTGTGCCTTGAACGGCGAGCTAAAATGACTTCTTTCCTCCTTAAGTTGCTTCTGTCACGGTATTTTATCCCAGCACCAGGGAGAGAAACGAAAGCAAATAGCCTTCATGTGACGCTCCAGATGCCTTGCTTTGATTTTGTTTTCTGAAGTAGGGTTTCAGGTAATGGGGCTGGTCTCCATGTAACCTGGGCTGGTCATGAACCGAGGATGACTTTGTCCCTCTGCTGTCCTTGCCTCTACCTTCCAAGTGCTGGATGACAGCCATGCACCAGGATTACAGCCATGTGCCGTCATGCCCCGCTGGGTGGTTCTTTCCATCTTGCTTTCTCTCCCTCCACTCCTTCACTGAAATCTTCTGTGAAAAGATGCTGTAGAAAGGAAGCGTTGCAGCCCTGCCTTCCTGGTTCTTATCACCTGGACAGGTGACAACCCGTGAAAGTCTCGGTCCCTCCTCTATGTGATGTGAAGAATACCTCAGAGGGTTAGGTCAGCCCAGCACATGCCCAGGGGGACATACAGTGCCTGGCACATGGCAAATGCCCAACAAACATTAGCTATGTTTAGTCTCTGCCTCTTTTCCTTCCTCCTCCTCTTCCTTCACCTCTCCTAATGCCGGAGATTAGACGCAGGGCCACTTTGCCTGCCAGGCAAGCGCTCTACCACAGAGCTACGTATTTCGCTAGCAACGCACCCAGATCCCTGAGCCAACACTTGCAGACCTTGCGCCAGCCGGAAGCAAAAGAACGACATCAAAGATGGGCAGGAATGTCACACCCTACACTTGTACCCTCTTTGAGAATCGTGATCTTTGTGGCCAAGGGCCGGGGTGCCCGATGGAGGGGGCTGCTGGTGGAAATGGAGTTCAGGGCTGAAAGGGGCCGGGCAAAGGCTCCAAATGCGAGGAGCTAGGATGGTCAGGGGTCTTCATGGAGTTCCCGGAGGGAAACAAAAGGCACGAACACAAAAGTCAGCAAAGTATTGTGTAAGATTGGGGGAAATGCCCACAGCATCCAGGAAGCCCACTGAGTCTCTCCCACGTATCTTAGTTAGGTTTCTATTGCTGTGATGAAACACCATGACCAAAAGCAAGTTGGGGAGGAAAGGGTTTATTTGGCTTACACTTCCACATTGTAGTCCATCACTGAAGGAAGCCAGGACATGAACCTGGAGGCAGGAGCTGATACAGAGGCCATGGAGGGGTGCTGCTTACTGGCTTGCTCATCATGGCTTGCTCTGCCTTTCTTATAGAAGCCAGGACCACCAGCCCAGGGATGACACCACCCACAATAGACTGGGCCCTCCCCCATCAACCACTAATTAAGAAAATCACTTACAGCCAGATCTTACAGAGGCATTTTTTCAATTAAGGTTCTCTCCTTTCCAGTGACTCTAGCTTGTGTCAAGTTGATATAAAAGTCGCCAGCACACCATGGCAGCAGGCACATACATAGCTGCCTCCCCAAGACTGACAAGCAGCACAATTTCATGTGTATTGTTTTCTAGACAGTGATGGTCTTTGAACCAGCTAGGGTAGAGTGGGATTGAGGGGCCTGATACATGGAGCTTTTGATGGTCAGTGTTGGGCAAAGCAGAATGTACGTTACCATACTTAGACATCCTATAATGCTCAGTAAGCTTGTCTGGTAGGGGAGAAGAGAGAACTTTTTTTCCTCCTCCCTAAAGACTTTTCAGCCAGTTGTAAGTTATAGCTTTTTTATTTTCTTCTCCCTGCTCCCCTCCCCTTTTTTTCAAGACAAGTTTCATGGAGGCCAGTCTGGCCTGAGACTCCCTGTGTAGCTCATAAATCTTCAAAACAGGCTTCAAAAATCCCTATGTGGGACCACAGGTCTGCACCACCATGCCTGGCATGGCTTTATGTTTTGTTTGCGTTCATATGTAGTCTCTGATCTACTTCTAGGGTACAATCACACAACTAACTAAGGAGATAAACTTGGTCTATGGAAAGCTTGTCCCGCACACTGAACAATCGCAAAACCCTGGCTGAAAGGAACGTTCTTTTTGTCCACCAAGCCCTACAGGGTTGACCCTGTGTCTGAGTTCCTCTGCTTGTATATCTGCTCTAGAAGGAAGGAGGTATGTTCCCTGGAAGTTATTGAGAGATTTATGTGACGGCCTCGAATTTCCTGTCAAGAGCTGGAGGGATGACTGAGTGGCTAAGAGTGCAGACTGCTCTCGCAGAGGACCCGAGTTCAGTTCCCAGAGTTCATCTTAGGCGGCTCTCAACTGCCTCTAACTCCAACTCCAGCGGAAAGAGCTGACAATGGATGGTAGAGCCAAATTAAAGCCCAAAGCCAGGTGTGGTGGCACACCCCTGTGATCCCAGCACTCAGGAGGTAGAGGCAGGAGGATCAGGAGTTCAAAACCAGCCTCGGCTACATAGAGAATTCCAGCCAGCCCGAGCTCCATGGGACCCTGTGTCAAAAAACCAGTTAGGGAATCCCTGGAGTCTAATCCTTCAAACACAGACATAGCTGATGGACATTTTGGGAGAGCCGATTCACCACACACACACACACACACACACACACACACACACACACACACCCCTCCCTTACTGCACACTCTGCTGTTGCTCGGTCGACATTAGGATTAGATCATCTAACATTCAGTCAACTTAAGTGACTTTATCACTTAACACAATTAGCGACACACACACACACACACACACACTTCCATTTCCTTCGCCTGTTCTCACATCGTCTTACTTTTCAGGATCTGCGCACACCGTTCTCAGCAGCTACTGGTCCCAGCAGCTTAGGAAGAAAGAGATGCGAGGTAAGAGAAATACTTCCCTCTCTCTCCTCCTCTTTGGATGCTTGGGTGTTGAACTCAGGGTTTTGCAAATGCTTGACCATAGAGTCATAGCCCCATCCCTCAACTATTTGGGACAGGGTCTTGCTATGTAGACCAGGCTGGCCTCTAATTTGCATAAACCTCCTAAGGGTTGGGATTGTGCAATACTATGCCCAGCTCAAATTTCTTATTTGCCCCATTTTAGGCTTGTATCGATTCTTAAAAATGTAGTAAGATCTGAGCTGATCGGTGGTGGCACACTCCTTTAATCCCAGAGGCAGAGACAGTCAGATCTGAGTTTGAGGCCAGCTTGGTCTATGGAGCTAGTTCTAGGACAGCCAGGGCTACACAGAGAAACACTGTCTTTAAAAAAAAAAAAAAAAAGCGGGGCGGTGGTGGCGCACGCCTTTAATCCCAGCACTCGGGAGGCAGAGCCAGGCGGATCTCTGTGAGTTCGAGGCCAGCCTGGGCTACCAAGTGAGTTCCAGGAAAGGCGCAAAGCTATACAGAGAAACCCTGTCTCGAAAAACCAAAAAAAAAAAAAAAAAGGAGATCTTATATTATCACTCATGTGAAATATCCCTGATACATCTCCCCTCCAGTGCCCCCCCCACTCCCAACCTTCTCCACCCCTGCCTCCCCAACACAGGTATTTCTAATACAGTAAGTGCTTAATAAATGCTTGATGAGTATAATTAGCTTGCTATGTAACTTTTGAGATCGATGCTCCCTTTTCTCTGTCCTGGGTGAGTGTAATGACTTCCTGGGTGCCTAGAAATCTGAGGCCAGGCCTCTTTTGTGGGCCCGGCACATAGGGTTACTTTCGTATGCTATGAGAAAACAAACTCCCTCTGTTTAATTCAGAGCTGAGGGTGGGGTCTTCTCAGATGCCCACTTAAACGGCCCAGGAAGGGAAGGGCTGGGCAGCGTGTGCACATCAGTTGTATGTGGACGGACCTCTGGGTCTGCAGGAGGATGCGGAGAAGGTAGGGGTGCACACATGGAGGAATTTATTCTGGAAACTGGCCTGGGAGGAGTCCTGGGTTGGTGACAATCAATCCTTCACGGTGTGGTCAGTCACAGCGAAGTGCTCTGAACTGACCCCACTCTGTGTTCTGTTTAGCCTTCCAGTGTTCCCGCCGAGGAGGGGAACTGGACATTTCCCTGCGACCTGATGGCCGAGTTGACCTGAAGGGTGGCGCTGCTATTGTCTTAGAGGGCACGCTCACAGTCTAGAGACACCTGTGCTGGGCTGTGGCCGCGGCTGAACACAGTGTTTTCTCTACACCAAAAAAGCAAAGCAAACAAGAAAACAACAAACACCCAGAGCTTGCTTCAGCGAGCTCACCGAGCAGCGCCCTCAACCCTCTTGTGAAGAACAGAAAGGAAGCCAGTTGATGGAGAGGAGACAGCGTCTCCAGACTCCTTAGCTGGTGATGGGCTCAGGCCTCTGCCTGTGTGTGTCTCCAGTGGCCCACAGCAGAAAGTGATGCTGTCACTTCTTTCGATTATGACTGCCAATCAAAATGAGAGATCCATGGAGAAAAGCCAGATGAGGCCATTTCAATTTAGGCATGGGCACCTGATAGAGTATTTCACAGCCATTCAGGAAAATTAACAGCTCTGTGGAAGTGCAGTGTTGCTAAAATCTTTTCCCCATACGCAACAGAAACATCTCCTCCCTATCCCCTGAGCTTCCAAAGACAAACTGAGTACAGTGCCACCAAAGTCCCCCCGGGCACCCTTGAGCTACTGGCCTGACTTACAGAGCGTAGGGGAGGGGTTCCTTACAGAAGTGTGGGTGCGCTCCCCTGAAATGTGGCACTCGGAAAGGCTTTTATCCAGCAAGGATGATAACTTTCCTATAGCCGCACAGATGGAGCCCCACTTCCTTAGTCTTCACGGGCCTGTACCCTAGCCTCTTGCTGGGGCCACGTGTGATTAGGGCAGCATTGTATACCACAGGAGGAAGGGAGAGGCTGGATCCTCAGGTGAGGGTCCTGCGACCTCCCCACCGCTCTGTGAGGAGATGTAAACAGTTAAGGAGCCCAGCTGCGATGATCGATGATCATTTGCAAGTGGGCACAGCTGAACTCCTGAATGTCGCAGTTGCTTGGCACAGAATATCATCTCCAGCAAACATGCAAGAAAACATCTCACGATGTAAGAATACCAAGAAAGAAAAGTCGAGTAGACTGAAAAACTGTGAGGGTGGTTGTCCTGTGACGGTGGGGCATCTGGATTTGTATGGGCTGAGAGGACAGCAAAATGAAACAGTTCATGTTGGGGACAGTGTAATTTCAGTGTGGCTAAAAAAAAAATGCTTTGGGGGCCAGCAAGATGGCTAAGTGGCTAAAGTGCTTGCTGTCAAGGCTGACATCCTGAGTTCGATTCTTGGGACCCACACAGTAGAAAGAGAGAACCAGCGTATGCATGTTGTCCCCTGACTTACACACACCCACACATATGCACGCACAAACAAAATAAATAAATAAATGTAATAAAAATCATTCTCTTCATTTTTGCACTCACGTATAATAACTAAAACCTAGGACAAAACTCAGAAAATTAATAGAAGAAAGGACGTATTAGGTGGGCTGGGGGCTTGATGGATCAAACACTTGCCAGCAAGCCATATGACTTGAATTTGGGTCCCTGTAATCCATGTAAAAGATGGATGCGGTGTCAACGGCTGTAATCCCAGTATACCTTTGTCCTGATGGGAGAATTCAGCCAGGCGGTGGTGGCACACACCTTTAATCCCAGCACTTGGGAGACAGAGCCAGGCGGATCTCTGTGAGTTCAAGGCTAGCCTGGTCTACAGAGTGAGATCCAGGACAGGCACCAAAACAACATGAAGAAACCCTGTCTCAAAAAAAAAAAAAAAAAAGATGGGAGAATCCGCCCAGTACCCCTATCTTCCTTCCCCATTCCCTACCCCCTTCCCACCTACCTAGAAACTCACGTCCAACTAGCTTGGCATATACAACACAGTGGCCAACACTTAGACTCAACCTCAAACAAGCTAGACAGTGAGAGCTAGGACTATGGGAATTTGCCACCATACTGCCAGGCACAATGGTCCTTGCCTGTAAACCTAGCACCAGGGAGGGAAAGGCAGCAGGACTAGAATTTCAAGGCCATTGGTGGCAGCTGCCCCGCCAATGAATTTGAAGCCAGCACGAGCTCCCTGAGACCCTGCTTCAGAAGCCCCAACCTACAACAAACCTGTTAAAATCTATAGAAAGGACTTGTGGGCGGGGCGGTGGTGGCTCACGCCTTTAATCCCAGCACTCAGGAGGCAGAGCCAGGCAGATCTCTGGGACTTCGAGGGCAGCCCGGGCTACCAAGTGAGTTCCAGGAAAGGCGCAAAGCTACACAGAGAAACCCTGTCTCGAAAAAACCAAAAAAAGAAAAAGAAAAAGAAAGGACTTGGGAATCACAGCAATTGTAAATCATCCCTAGCAGAAGAGGAAGGGGGAGGGGTGGTTTCCTCCCTGAGCACGATCCCTCCGTCAGCATCAGCACCATATGGGAACTTGCTAGAAAAGCAAAATCACCGGCCCTCTTCTGGACCACCCGGGTCTGGAGCTCTGAGGACTGAGGTCAGTACTTTGAGTTTTAACAATCAGTCCCTCTAGGCGACGGGGTAGTGTGCGGCTCGCCCTGCGCTCAGGCTTCCAGATGTAGCGGTCATTTCCATCACTCTCTTGACAATCGCCCCTGCGGCTCAGTGGCATTTGAACGCAACAACCCAGAAGCTCTCCGACGACGGCACCGACCGACTCGCTGCCGAAAAGTGCACTTTGGCACGGCCTGGGTTTGTGTCGGCTTCCGCCTCCGTCCAGCAGAGAAAAATTAGCTGTGCTCAGGTGGGAGCTCTTCTGTAATGTGCTAGCAACAAACAGATTAGTCAATCAGCCATGATTTATTCATGAAGAATTAATTATACCTGGTTGTGCACTTCTGATAGCTAAATGGAGCTCTAAAGGCGTTATTTTAACAGTTGTCATGGTGCTAATTGGAGACCCAGAAGAATCGCTAATTAAACATGCAAACTGTATGCAGGACAAGTTGGGTTGCTGAGGCCACAAAAAACAAACAAACAAAAAACAACAACAAAAAAACCACCACTAATTTTTAAAGGGGAACCAAAACAAACTTTATTTTATGCGACATTAAGGAGTTCCCTTGGCCGTGTTAATTAATCACAGTCAGGCTTTCCAGCAGGGATTGGATCATACATCAATGTATGTACAGTTCTTTGGCTAGGCTCTGTGAAGGGGGACTGTATGGTTTATCGTTTGTTTATGCTTTCTTCTGTTTGTGATGATTTCCCTGGTTTCCAATTTGGGGCTACGCATAAAATTGATATGAACGGGGGGGCTGGAGAGATGGCTCAGTGGTTAAGGGCGTTCCTGTGCAATCATGAGGGATGGCATTCGGACCCCAGCACTCCCAGTAAGTAACAGGCTGGGAATCCCACAAATAGCTGTAACTCCAGCTCTGAGGGATCCAACATGCTCTTTTGACCTCGGCCCGCACAGGTATGTGCAACCACACATGTACACACACACTCACAGACACAGGACTACATCAAAATAAATCTTGAAGAAGTTGTATGCTTGTTTTTTCTAGGCTCCCACACTTTTTTACTGTGGCCACTACCCCTTAGAATGGAATTACTGAGCAATGGCTTTAGCATGTTTAATGCAGACACTGTCAATGGACTTCTAATATAGGCGAAAGGGCTGGAGATGTAGCTCAGTTGGTAGAGGACCCCCTCAGCACGCATGCAGTCCTGGGTTACTGCCCCCCAACACCCCCCATGCCCCCGTACCACTTTAAAAACTGATGCCATGGTGCACACCTGTTATCCCAGCCATACTGATGAACTGAAGCGATGAGTTGATACAGGAGTAGTGCCAGTTTGAATAGAATTTTGATGACTGAGGGGTTTTAATAAACATAATAAGAGGTCGCGATAGAGGTTAGTTTCGTGGACAAAACGTAGGTAAAGGCAGGATAAAATGTTGCCCCCGCTTCTGACAGAGCAGAGGCTGCGGAGGAGAAGACATAAGACAAGGAAGCGTCACACAGCGGGAACACAGGAGTTTCCATGGAGGAGCCGTATAGATTGTGGCTTAAGAAAAACAACTGAGGGGACAGGGGCTTGGCCCTGCCTCAACTAAATTACCAGGCTTTGCTGACTCCCCATAGGAGGCCTTACCCTTTTGGAGGAGGGGGTGGGGGTCAGGCGGCGTGGGGGGAGGGGCTAGGGGGAGTGGGAAGAGGGATGAGGGGGGACCTGTGGTTGGTATGTAAAATGAAAAAAAAAATTTTTTTAATTAAAAAAAAGAAAGAAGAAAGAAAAGAAAACAATGGAGTCCCAGTAGCCCAGCTAGCTTAAACTCTTTTAATCATGTTGGGAGATGTGTTCACAGGTTTCAGAGTGCATCACAGCTGAAACAAAGCTTTAAAAATAACTTAAGGTAGCCAGGTGTGGTGGCGCACACTTTTAATCCCAGCACTCTGGAGGCAGAGGCGGGTGGATCTCTGTGAGTTCGAGGCCAGCGAGATCCAGGACAGGCACCAAAACATGACAGAGAAACCCTGTCTCAAAAAAAGTAACCTTAAAGTTAAATTAAGATGTTTTTGTTAAATAGCTTTGAGGTGAAAAATCCAAGGAAACCATCTAAAGTTTTAAAAAGGCACATAGTTGGGTGAGGGACTCGTTAAGGTCAGGGAACAAGAGCAAAACAGCCTAATTATTATTAGCTGACGTACCTTTCTTGCTAGGATTGGTTGGTGATCAAAGGTGATTATTAATTCCTGTACCCATTTCTGCCCTCAGCTTCCTGATGTAAAAATCTGTTGGTGAGTGGTATGCACCCTGAGGAGTTAAAGTGGAGATGACTGATCATTTTTCATATATAAGAGCTTAGGTTTGTGATTCGTCTAAGATTTCTTATAAAATTGCCCTTTGAGATAAGTAATAAAATGATTGGTCCTGGTGCTGGAGAGATGGCTCAGCGGCTAAGAGCACTGGCTGCTCTTCCTAGAGGATCCGGGTTCAGTTCCCAGCAATCACATGACAGCTCACAGCTGTTTGTAACTCCAGTTCCAAGGTACCCAACATCCTCATGCAGACAAAACACCAATGCACATAAATAAAATAATAATGATAAAATTATAAAAAGAAGCGATTGGTCCTTTCTTTGTAACTATAAAATGCAGCCGGCCAGCAAAAGAACTGGCTGAGAAGAATACCTTGCCTGCTCACACTCTGTTACAGTATAACAAGTTGCTTGGGTATGAATGTAGGTGGGTTCTTGGGATAACTTGTTTTTTGTTTTTTTGTTTTTTTTTTTTTTAAATATTTTTCTTCTTTTTTTTTTTAAATTATTTATTTATTATGTATACAGTGTTCTGTTTGCATGTATCCCTGCAGGCCAGAAGAGGGCACCAGATCTCATTACAGACGGTTGTGAGCCACCATGTGGTTGCTGGGAATTGAACTCAGGACCTCTGGGAGAGCAGCCAGTGCTCTTAACCTCGGAGCCATCTCTCCAGCCCCGGGATAACTTGTTTTTAACCTGTAATACATAAAATGTTTAATCATGTAAGGGAGATGGACAACATGCAGTTTCTTACCTGTATTCATTACAATCATTCACTTGAGAAATAGAATGTAACCACATGGTAATTTTTATATTGCTTCAAAGATGTTGCTGGGGTATGTAAGCTGCAAGGGAAAGAATAAAGTTAGTTAGAAAGAAATCATCAAGAGAGACAGAAGGGAAACATTTGGATAGAGGTAAGAAAAGAAATAAGGAACTGAGATGGAAGACGGTAGAGACCCTAAGAGTGTGTGTGTGTGTGTGTGTGTGTGTGTGTGTGTGTGTGTGTGTGTGTGTTCTCTTGCTGGCCCCAGAGAGTTAAGTTTAGCTCCCCCTCCCTCGCCAGCCTCAGAAAATTAGGTTTTACTCCTTCAGATAAAAAAGTCCAGGTCTGCCAGCTCCACGGGCTCCCCATCAAGTGTTTTATCACAGCAACACCGACCTGCCCAACGTCACACTTAGGAACGCAGCGCACTGTAGTGTGTCCATTGTCTAGTGAAGGCCTGTGACTGACTGGGCACTTCCATCTGTTACTGATGCCACCTTCACGTGAGCGTGATGT
This sequence comes from Peromyscus maniculatus bairdii, assembly GCF_049852395.1. Classification (NCBI taxonomy): domain Eukaryota; kingdom Metazoa; phylum Chordata; class Mammalia; order Rodentia; family Cricetidae; genus Peromyscus; species Peromyscus maniculatus. The sequence goes on along the minus strand of NC_134872.1, from coordinate 25,340,430 downwards.
GGAATATTATTTTAAGGTGTGTTACTTTTGTTTATGTTGCATTTGTTTAACTCCATGAAGCTATGTTACTGTGTCTGTGTACAACACCTGATGGTCTAATAAAGAACTGAATGGTCAATAGTGATGCAGGAGAGAGAAATAGGTGGGGCTGGCAGGCAGAGAGAATAAATAGAAGGAGAAATCTGGGAGGAAAAAGGAGGTAGCCAGAGAAGGAGAAGGACCCAGGGACCAGTCACCCAGCTACACGGCAAGCCACGGAGTAAGAGTAAGATTTACAGAAGTAAGAGAATGGAAAAATCCCAGAGGCAAAAGGTAGATGGGATAATTTAAGTTAAAGAAAGTGAAAAGTTTTTGGACCCCACCTCTCTGCCGACACAGCAATCCAAATCAGACCAAATTAGAAAAAGTCCCAGTTTAATGGGTGAAGCGTTCCTGAGTGGTTCTTCACCCCCACCCCCAGAGAGGAAAAAGGGACAAGAGACCGAAAAACCACCTGTCTGTTTTCTGGGGGAGGGGGGGCAGTTTAAATACTCTGTGGGAGTGGTCTTGAGCATCTCTGGGGGAGGAGCCGTGTTTCACGGGACTTTCTGAGGGGCAGGGTCTGGGCAGACAGGTGGGGCTCCCACTAGAACATTAAGCTGGCAAGAAACAAGCCAAGCTAAGGCTGGGCATTCATCGTTAAGAATAAGGCTCCGTGTGTGATTTATTTAAAAACATAAGTTTTTAAAGGAGCAAAGATGTCTTTGAACCATCGTCACCAAACACATGGATCATTATTAGAGAGAATTAAAAATAGTCAGCCCACTGAGCCAGGAGAAACTTTCAAGGGACATGTAAATGCCATCTTCCAAGGACTTCGTAGGCTCTCACCCATGCTATGCAGACGAGATGGGCCACACGCTTTCTTTTGTAGCTGTGCACGGTTTGGAGGACAACAGTGTTCCTTAGCTTTCCGTCTTCTGGAACGGTGCCCAGGACTCGCTGTGGTCCTGATGCTGCTTCACACTCTGGGGAGGCCAGGGTGGCTGTGGCTAGGGGTGTGTGACCTGTGACTTTGGGCAGCAGCCAGCCGAGGTTACCGCATTCCCGTTGGGCCAGGTTATTTTAAGGTACAATAGACAGTTTGTGAATCTCACCAGCCAACCGGAGGCTCTTCCCAGCTAAAGTCATGATTTCAGCAGAAAAGAAAAGAAGGGCTAAGTTAAAAGCCAGCACCTGCTCTTCTAAAACTGCTTTTCGGCAGGTACCAGCCCCAGAGAGTCGGCAGATGGTTTCGAAGCCTGACCTTAGTAGCCCTTCATCAATCTTGAGCTGGTTGACTCTCTCAGGCTTCCCAGGGTACCCAAGATATCTTTGATGTAGTTACTACCTGAAGACCAATTAATTAGCCCACACCGATTCTGTTCCATTTTCCTAACAAAGCTAGGAAGCATTGGCTCAGCCTGCCTGGGGGGGCTTCATACAAGTCCATTAATGACTGTCAAGCCGGACTCGGGCACTCCTAGAAGATGGAGGAGAAAGCATCCTTCTGCACCACGGAGAACTGGTGATCTCCAAGGCCTGCAGCTAGCTCTCCTGTGCTGAATGCTGTGCCACAGGGCTCCCCATATTTAAAAACTTCCGTCCAAAGCATTGGACCTACCAGCCACGCTTCCCATCCCATCCCAACCCATGGCTGCCAGGTTCTCATGAGGGAAATAGCTACCTATCGCTCTTTATACATTTTTTTTCTTTTAGATTTATTTTATATGTATGAATGTGTACCACACGAGTGCCTGGGAGTTACAGATGGTTGTGAGCCGTCATGTGGGTGCTCGGAAGTGAGCCCAGGTTCTCTGGGTGCAAGAGCAACTCCTACTCAACCACTGAGCCCTTTCTCCAGCCCCCAACTCTTTGTTTTTTAAATGTGGGAGTTTCACTTATGTTTCTTTTGGAGTCAAAGGGATTTCACTTTTTTTTTTTTCAAATAAAAAAGCATTTGTTTGTTTATTTGTGTGTGTGTGTCCATGCACACGTGGAAGAGGTTAGAGGACGTTGCAGGGGTTGGCTCTCTCTTTCCGTCATGTGGGGCCTGGGGGATCCTCAAGTCTCTGCTTGGTGGCAGGGTGATGGGTACCTTTATCCACAGAGTCATCTTGTCAGCCTGTGCTACTCTTTTGTGACATGGAGTGATTGATTAGTTGACTTTTACCTCAGGTTACCCTCTGGAAGCTAGTGTGGGGAACTCACCTATCTCACCTAAGAGAGTCTCCCTATGTGAGGCTCTTTTGCCCTTCACTTGATTCCCTTCTCTCTCTCTCTCTCTCTCTCTCTCTCTCTCTCTCTCTCTCTCTCTCTCTCTCCCTCTCTCTCTGTCTCTCTCCCTCCCCCTCCCTCCCTCCTCCTCCCTCTCTCTTTTTCTCCCCTCCTCTGTGTGTGTTCTTTTTTTTTTTTTTTGAGACAAGGTTTCTCTGTGTAGCCCAGGCTATCCTGAAACTTGCTCTGCAGATCTGCAGACCAGAGATCTGCCTGCCTCTGCCTCCCGAGTGCTGGGATTAAAGGCGTGTGCCGCCGCCACCGCTGCCTGGCTTCCTTCATGAAGTTGTTAACCAAGTTGGAATTTGAGATAGCCTGAATGTGTGTTTCAGGTCCATGTTCATTCAGATTTGACTCCAGAATAAACTATCCCTTATTATCATTAAAGTTAGAGCTGTGCTTTTGTGCATGTTGGCATCTTAAAAATTGACCTTTGCAGGCTGGAAAGGAGATGGCTCAGCAGTTAGGAGCACGGACTGTACTTCCAGAGGACCCGGGTTCAATTCCCAGGGCCCACATGGCAGCTTGCAACTGTCTGGAACTCCAGCTCCAGGGGACTCAACACCCTCACACAGACATGCATGCAGGCAAAACACCAATGCATATAAAATAAAAATAATCATTGAAAGTCTTAAAAGTTGATTTTTGGTGCTCTCTTGGTAGTGTATGCTTCACTTTTTAGTTTTATTTCAAACATGCCCCGCTCCCAGCCACATGTCCGACATGCACTGTCAACAGTTATCAACCCACAAACCAACTTTGTTTCCTATATGCCCAAAGAGAAACGTTCTGTCTCCTTGCAGGGCCTCACTCTGCCAACCCACTTCCCCACGCCTGTGTGGTGGACTCCTCCTGGCTGTCCTCTCCCACTCCACGCTCCAGGACCGGAGCTTGAGAACACTTGAGTGTCACATTCTATTTTGCTTGATGGGAGAAATCCAAGGCGTCCTGGTGTCTAGCAGGACAAAAGCACAGCTGTGCCAGGCTGCCCACAAAGTAGGGCATCTCTGGAGACTACCTCCCAGTCCGCTCTCAGATTCTGGGGGAGTTTTAATCATGTCACCAGCCAGCGTCACTCGAATGTCTCAGGAACAATTGTAGGCGCTGGGCTGCTGGTGGGGAAGGGTGACAGCCTTGATTTGCATAAGCATGTATCCTAATTAGAATGTCAAAAGTTGGTGGCACAGAGGTGTTGTGGCGCTCTGACTTCCGATCATTTTAATTTCATTCAATTTCCCCTCAGTACAACCGTCGGCCAAATCCGGCCCTCCTTTCCAAAGACTAACCGGCCACTGGTAACGGGAGAGGCTAAATTCTGAGCGCAGTTCCTTAGCCAAAATTGCAACTTTGTTTCTACGGAATCTGACAGCAGCTCAAATATTTAGATGCACAGCTGATAGTAGAAGCCAACACCCGGCTCTGAATCCAGGAGCTTGCTCCGCACTGTGCACGTGAGGGGTGGGGAGCATCTAATCCTCTTCAGGTTGTCCCATGTGAAAAAAAAAAAAAAAAACATCTCGGAATAGTCCCTGTGTTTTTACCGTCTGAGCATAAGGATTGGTGGGAATAATTGTTCAGCTAGACTCATCCATGTGCGGCGTTTTAAATTGTGCGTGGTGTCTATGGCTATCAGATTGGAAGTACAGAGGGGCTGAGAAGAAACAGAACTCTGGGTCTCAGGCGTAGAACCGGCGTGACCCATTAGAGCTGTCTTCGGCATGCATCAGTGATTTCTGAGTCTGCTTTCTGGGGTCCCAGTTTAATCAGGCATTCTCTGTTTTTCCGCTCTCATTCCCTTCCTGCAGCAGAAGGCCACCTTGTTAATTAGTTGAGGGTAGGAGCGTCTCTAATCTCCTGGGGGTGGCTTCAGGCCCCAGAATTAGATAAGAGGGTGACTCCAGCACCGGGGGACATGGCTGGCCTCTCTCCTGCAACATATGGGAAACCTGCCAAGGCTCAAGTTCCAGCAGCTACCATTAGCGGAGAGGCCTTCCCTGCTGGGAACACTCCCTGCAAAGCCATGGACGGACAGCATTGCAGGAGAAGCCTGGGCAGTTCTTAGACTAGATAGCATCTGGCAAGCTGTGCCAATTGTCAATCAATGGCCCTCCCTGGGTGGGTTTAATTTTATGGTTATTTGCACAAACTTACTTCTCCTAATGGGCAGGGAGGACCTCAGAGCATCCTCTCATTGTTCTGGTGGGGTGTGATGTCTTGGGAGTCCCTGGACTAGCTGAAGTTGAGTCTGTTTGTTAGGGATTAGTGTTGGAGCCCGGCTGCGAGGCTGGAGAGGATCGATGGGCTTGCTGGCCACCATCCAAGTCCCGGGTTCATGTCTGAGACCTTGTCTCAAAGGAATAAAGGAGTGACAGAACAGGACACTCAAGTGTCTTCCTCTGGCCCCTGTAGTGTGCATACAGGCTCATACACCTGCACACATATATATGTGCGCATATCACACACACACACTCTCACACACATACACACTAAAACACAATCAAATAACACGGCAACAGTGATGGTGCCCACCTCCCTGAGCCGCTGAGAGGATGAAATGGGGTAATTTATTGAAAAGTCTTAATATAGTGTCTGGATCATTCATGAACTTTTTTGTTTTGTTTTTCGAGACAGGGTTTCTCTGTGTAGCTTTGGAGCCTGTCCTGGAACTCACTCTGTAGCCCAGGCCGGCCTCGACCTCACAGAGATCTGCCTGGCTCTGCCTTCTGAGTGCTGGGATTAAAGGTGTGCGCCGCCGCCGCCGCCGCCGCCGCCGCCGCCGCCGCCGCCGCCGCCCGGCCATTCATGAACTTTTAATAAATCTCAAGTATTAGAAATGATTACTGCATGCCTTTAATCCCAGCACTGAGGAGGCAGAGGCATGTGGATCTCTCAGTTCGAGGCCAGTTTGGTCTATAGTATGAGTTCCAAGACAGCCAGGGCTACACAGAGAAACTCTGTCTTGAAAAACAAACAAACAAACAAAGATAATTAAAACAATCCAGCAAGGGCTGGGGCAATGGTTCTGCCACTAGGGTGCTTGCCCAGCAGTCTGAACGGTCTAGAGAATGACCTGAGATTGCTGTACATTTGGTTTCAATGAGTGAGTTTATGTGCAACCAAAAGTAAAAGAACAAATAGCAAGTAGCAAATAGGTAGAGATGGTTGGAGTAGCCTAAACGAGAGAGAGCAAGCGCAAAAAGGTGACATCATCAAATTGGGGGTTTACAACGTCCAGCAGAAACCCACACACCCACAGCACCCAGGAGGTGACAACAAAGAGGATCAGAAGTTCAAGGTCACCCTTGGCTCCAAGTGAGCTGGAGGCCAGTCGCAGAAACATGAGCCCTAGTCTCAAACTTTCCCCCGCCCAACTCGATAGGAACAGGGCAGGCAAGTTTAAATATGCACGCATGGACAACTTGAATGAGCAGCAGTGGTTTTTAAAATATTAAATTTTAGCATTCTTTGAGCTGGCTCAGGGAGTTAAGGCACTGGACACCAAGCCTGGCGACCTGAGTTTGATCCCCTGGTCCCACATGGTAGAAGGGAAGAATCGGCTCCTGAGAGCCGTCCTCTGCCCTCCACAGGCGCACCGTGGTGTACACACCCAGACACATACAAATAAATAAATGTAATCTTTTAAACTTGGATTTTGGGGACTGGGGAGATGGCTCAGCAGTGAATAGCATTTCCTGCTTCTGCAGAGTACCAGGCACCCATCTGGTGGTTCACAACCTCCCACAACTCCAGTCCCAGGGGATCCAGTGTCCTTAACCCGGGCCATGTCAGGTACCAGCCATGCGTGGGGTGCACATACATACACTCACTCATGCATATAAACATAAAAGTAAAACATTTTAAAAAGTTGTTCAAGGGGTTGGGGATTTAGCTCAGTGGTAGAGCACTTGCTAGTCCCTGGGTTCGATCCTCAGCTCAAAAAAAAAAAAAAATTGGTTCAAAAACAAATTAGAATGTAGTATTATTTTTAACATCCTCATTTACCTTTCTTGTTTGTTTGTTTGTTTAAATCAGAGCAGTGAAGCCACAACTATCTTGCTACATTTTGATTCACTGTGACATGAATCGGCTAATGTTTTGAAAGCGCTTCATGCCACGCTTCATGTGGAATACATACCCTGAAGGTGTCTATGGTGACGAGGTTGGTCTCCTTAGCTTAACATCCGCTTCGAGTAAGAGCTTCAGCCGACCAAGTGGCATATGTGGGTTTACTGAACACTCTAGCAAGACTATTATGTGTACACTTTGGCCCTTCCCCCAGAGAACTTACAATACACAGGGAGGAATGGAAAGACGGCGATGACATCAATTTTAAATTATTCAGTTCTGTTTCTCGTGCCTAGAACGATCCCTGGTACACAGCAATTCGATAAATCACAACTGAATGAACGAAAATCCGTGTGAAACACTTAATCAGGTTGGTATGTCTGTGCCAGGCAATACAAGAGAGGAGACACTGGCACATCTCCTAACGGGGTTTCACTTATGCTACAGGATCGTATTGTTTTCATTTCTCCTTGCTGGAGGAGGCTGAGGCACAGCCAGGGAAAAGCCACACAGGATGGTGAGGACAAGCTTTTTAGCAGGCCAGCTTCGGACTCTGGGGACCAGAGTGTCTAGACATTCAGAATGACTTCAGCCAAGGTGCTAACACTGCAGACAAAAGAAACAACACCAATAAGGTGACTAGACACCACCTCCCACAGGCTGGGAGTGGACAGCAGTGGCTGGCCTGGGCCAGTGAAGCCTGGGCCTTTAGTGTGAGCCGGCTGACTCAGGAGCCGCCTGAAATCTGGATGGTCCTGAGAGCATCCTTTGGGGAAGGATGAAGCCACCTGCTCACTGGAAAACCGCGGATGTCATATTTTCAAGAGCAGGAACAAGGCAGCAGGTTTGTGTCCGTGGCTCTTGGAGGACACAGTTCCCCCACAAAGTGGCTGTTAGCAGAAGGAAGAAGAATTGGGTTGCTATGGGAACGAGGACCACTCTCTGGGTCTCTTGTTTCCTGGCTTCTTTTTCATTCATTGTTCTCCATTTAATACTTATTTCTTGTTTTTGATTATTTTAACGTGAATTTGTTTATTTGTGTATGTGTGTGGAGGGTGGAGGTCAGAGGACAGCCTTCGGGAGTTGGTTATCTCTTCCCACCATGTGGCTCCTACTCACGTCATCAAGCTTGGTGGCCAGTCCTTTCCTGTAGGGCCTTCTCACTGGCCACATTTATTGTAGATGTTTTGTGAAACAGGGTCCACTAGGTAGCCCAGGCTATCCTCAAGCTCAGGGCTCTTCTGTTTCAGCCACCCAAGTGCTGGGATTGCAGAACGGCACACCGTGTCCAGCTTCCAACACTACTTCTCGTGCATCTGCTTTGTCCTAGACGTAAGTCTGGGTGCTGAGGGTGTAGTTAGGAGCCATACAGAGGAAGCTCCTGAATGGCAGGGGTTTCCGAACACAAAAGGAGGGAAAGAGAACATCGGAGAGAGCGGAATGACACAGGGAGCCAGCTGGGGATCTGGGGACATTGCACTTGAAGCTGCGGGAGCAACAAGTATGAGGAACACTCAGCTTTGGCAGGGCAGAGAGGTGACAAGCAGACCTTTGGGCCCTGAGTCAGATGGCAGAGAGCTGTTGGAGGTGACGCTGATTATGTCAGATAAGGATGATGAAGACAGCAGGTGGGTTGGTTTGGGAAAGCAGAGGACACAAAATTTCCCTTCAGGAAATGAGCAGGGTTAGGAAAGATGGTCTCAAGACCATGGGAGCTATGATAGGCCTTACAGAGGTAAAGCATGAAAACAAAACAAAACCATACAATAGATCAGAGACAGAGAAGTTTCCCTTCGAAACCTGGAGTAGCCCCATGGGAGGCAGAGGTGGGTGGATCTCTGTGAGTTCGAGGCCAGTCTGATCTACAGAGCGAGTTCCAGGATAGCTGAGGCTACCCAGAGAAACCCCATCTCATAAAACCAAAACAAACAAACAAACAAAAACACAAAACACATACACACACAAATAAAACCATCAAAACACCACACACTAAAAACAAAAACAAAAACAAAACCTGGCTTAACATGCCATTAAAAAAAATAGCTTAAATAGTAAAAGAGTCAGGCATTGGTGGCCCACGCCTTTAATCCCAGCACTAGGGAAGCAGAGACAGGTGGATCTCTGTGAGTTTGAGGCCAGCCTGGTCTACAAAGCGAGTCCCAGGACAGTCAGAGCTACACAGAGACACCCTGTCTCAAAAACAAAACAAAACAAAAAAGTAAGAGAGACAGCTGTTATGGACAGGATGATGATAGGGAGTCCAGAGAAGAGTCAGACAAGTCCTCCAGACAAACTATCTGGCTTTTATGTACTTTCAGGGTATGCTGGAGGTTTTACACCATGTGATTTAGTCTGGTATAGAAGGAGCCTGGAGGGGCCAGGTACTGAGAAGGACAGAAAGTCAGCACAGCATGGTATAACTCTCTGGGGAGATGGTTCGGTGCGTAAGAGCACATACAGTGCAAGCATTGTGGACCTGGGTTCAAATCCCCAGCACCCACACGGTGTGGCTGCATGTGTTTGCAGCCCCAGGGCTGTTATGGGAAGAAACACTGTCTGGGGTTTGCTGGCTGCCAGCCTAGCTCAAGGATCAGGGAGAGACCCAGCCACACAGGAGTAAGGAGGAGTGTGACAGAGCTGGAGGGGTTGACCTTTATTCCCAGGGAGATGTAAACACCGTCTACCCTCTCCTCCTGTGGCCCCAAAGTCAGATCAAGGAACGATGCCCCCACAGTTCACCCTGGTGAACCAACGACTTCATGAGGCTCACAGAGCAATGGGTGAGGGTGTGTGGGCAGGAATGTGGGTGACCTTGGAGCAGCCCCACTGGGAGGTCTGCACACAGTAGGGATGGTGACTCTCCATGGCTGTGTAGATGGAGCCTCTCTCCTGGTCCTCTTCCACCTATACACTCTAGGCCCTCCCAGAGACCCTGTGGACTCGGACAATGAGGGCAGAATTGCATAGATAACTGGAGGGATAGTTGGATACTCAGGTAAGGGTCCCATGGCCCCCTCCCTCTAAGAGGAAACATCAGCTGTCAATTAACCCAGTTGGGATGATTTTTATGGATCAGGCCCAGCTGAACTCCTGAAGGTGGTGGCTCCGAGGATAGTCCTGTACAAGAGCAGGACACCAGCTGTCCTCCCTGAGCCTCTTCATGGGCATGGACATTTACACCTGCACACACATGCACATATGGTATGCGCCAGTGCACATACATGCGCGCACGCACGCGCACACATGCGCACACATGCACACAAATAGTAATACAAAAATAAAAAAAAATTAAGGCCAGGGCTTCACTATGTGGCCCTGGCTGGCCTGGAACACTCTATGTAGATCAGGCTGACTTCAAAAATCACAGAGGTCCACCTGCCTCTGCTTCCTTCCTAAGTGCTGGGTTGAAGGTGTTCCTCACCTAAAATATAAAGATAATAAAGCAGCTTTCTGAATCACAACAGATTCAAAGCACTTTGCCAGCAGCCTCACTGGGCAGTTTGTGTGGATAGAAAACAGAAGTGAGAGCCCAGCGTGGTGGCGCACGCCTTTAATCCCAGCACTCGGGAGGCAGAGGCAGGCGGATCTCTTTGAGTTTGAGGCCAGCTTGGGCTACAGAGTAAGTTCCAGGAAAGGCACCAAAGCTACACAGAGAAACCCTGTCTCAAGCAAAAACAAAATGCAAAATTCAGAGATAGCTTGTGTTCCCTGCAGATGTGAGTGTGTGTGTATCTGTCTGTCTGTCTCTTCTCTGTGTCCATCCCCATCCCATGAATATCTCTCTCTCCTCTCTCTCTCTCTCTCTCTCTCTCTCTCTCTCTCTCTCTCTCTCTGGAGGAGGGCTGTAAATCATTCTATGGGTTATTCACTAGAAATGTACTTATTATTAGATCAGTTTATCTAATTTATTGGCCCAGTCTCTCCTTCTGGGCCATTTACTGAGTTCTTAGTATTTTCTGAGTCTTGTCCTAGACACTAGGGTTGCAATTTAAACAATACAGACCTTTAAGAACAGCAAGGCTAAACATATTCCTGAAACTTTTACCAGTGTTTTGCCTGACTTTGGGAAGTCACTGGTGGACCTCTCTTGTCCCATCGTCAAGTGAGGGGCATAATTAGGTGATCTCATAATTTTAAAGCCTCCAAGATGAAAGGATTCAGGGGACTCGACTTCCTCTCTTAATCCAGCCATGTGCTTTCCCAGTTTCCAAGCATAGTGCTCAGTCCCTGGACTGAAGTCTTCTCCTCTATAAGACAAATGGAAGGTCTGGCTAGGGATATGACCGAGCCAGAGGATTGTTTGCCTTGAATGCCAGACTCTCTGGTTTGGTTCCCAGCACACACTAAGTGTGATGGTGCACACCTGTAACCCCAGCACTCGAGAGGTGGGGGTCATTTTCAGCTGTGTATCAAGTTCATGGCCAGCCTGTAACCCAGAAGATCTTGTCCATAAATAAATAACATAGAAGGTGCTAGAGCAGGTATACCTTTGAAAGGGTATACAAAGGGATGTTAATAACTATGTAGAGCAGAATTCTGTGTTCTAACCGGTCTAGGCAAGGCTGAAGTCAATGTCTCTTTTCGCCAGGGTCTCAGAAACTTTCCTATGATGATTTTTTTTTCATCACAACTGTTCAGGTGTGGGATAGCAGTATTCTCCAAGACACAGTTGGAAAGTGTATTACTAGATGCCCCCCTGAGGCCCTTTATTTTAACTAAATCCCGCTAACTTTGGGACAATTTCATGTCACATGTGGCTTTGGGTCCCAGTGTTTCTTTCTTTTTTTCTCTTTATAATGTGCTTTCGATTCTCTGGTGGGTAGGCCAAAATCTTACCTACCCTGGATACACAATTTGCAAAACCACATATCTTATTACTACTTTGGATAATAATGGGCTGAAGGGGCAAAGGGGCTGTTTTGCAGGGGGATAATCCACAGTGAAGCACGGACTCTTCCGGGGAGAAGAGTGAGCTAAGTGAATACGAGAGACAATAGCACTAATAAAGCAGACTTCTGTGAAAACCTTAAAAGACATACTTTGACATTTTGAAGACTAACACAGTGGTTCCCATCACAGAACTGCTGTTCCCAACACGACTGTTAGGACTGAAGAGTGACAGAGCCGAGTGGCTCTGGGCAGAAGTCTGTGTCCAACATCTGTCGCTCGGAAGATTATTAATGTTCAATTGCATCCCATTGTCTTCAAGTTGGTCATCTTCATTTTGCGTCAGTGCCTTCAGCTGGGGATTAATAAACTATTTATGGGAGGACAGGGCTTGAAGTCAGGGTGACAGGGTTGTAGTCTGAGATGCTGGTGGGGAATCAAGTCCAAGTTAAAAGAAAGGCTCTTGATTTGTATAAGCTTGTAGATGATTCACTCAAACAAAAGTATCTGAGGATATTGCTGACATACCCATGTTTCAAAAGGAGAGATCTTGCCTGGCCCTTCCTGAAATATTCAGAAGGGATTGCTGGATTGAAGCTATTTGGAGCCTATTTCTTTTCCTCTAGATTCCTTTGAAACAAGCTGAGAGGAGAGAGAGAAAATTATGGGTTTCTCTGTGTGAATCTAATAATCAGTGGTGGAAATCATGTTTTGTTCCTGTTTCTGAGGACAGATGACATACTAAAACACTGAAATTCATTAAAAACTATTTTTGAAACTCCCAAATTATTTGGATGTTTCCATTTTGCATGTACATGTACATGAAGATAATTGCATTTAAATGCTAAATAGTGAAGTGATCGGTTATCACTTCGGTGTGTGCCCCACAAATATTAGTGAGCAGGGAAATGAAATAGAGATGCTGAATTAATCTGCCAAGGCCTTGAAACCTGCGAAACTCAATCACATAATTAGAAAACAGTATCAAGTTGAAAAAAGGCACATTCATATCTTTGGCTACATTGTAAATTGTTTCATGGAAATGATTTGCTGCAGAGTCCCATTCCAGGTCTGCTATAATATTAGGACTTCCTAATTTGTCTGAATTGATTTAGTAAATTAAGTGAAAATGTTGATATTTTAGAATGTAAAATCGCCACTTCTCAACAAAGCACAATCTTGCTAGACTTCAGATACACCTAACAATGTCAAAATCAGCATCTTCACTCAAGTGATTTCTACTTAATCGTTTAAAAACCCGGGCTTTGTTTTTGATATGTAAGCTGCCCGCTGGTATGGGAAAAGATGGACCGCGCTCTCCCTCCACCCCCACCTTGTTATTCTATTGGGGACAGCCAGGCCAGGCCACTCCAGATGGCGTGCTAGTGTTGGACATAGCTTTGGAGAAACTTCAACAGATGAAGGCAGTCATGTCAGGATTTTGCTGTGCGTCGCTCTCCCTCCCCTCTGCAGTTCCCAGGGTAGGAAGGTGCTGAGATGGAAGCGGAGGGACGCCCGCCCACCTGCCACCACCTGTTCCCTCCTTGAGCCCCGGGCTATAAATTCTCCTCCCTCCCCGCTTCATCCAGCGCTCTCCGACATCTACTGCGTGCGGTCCGAGCGGTCCTGACCTAGCTGAGCTTATTCGAAGATTTCATCATCCCGAAAAGCAGCCTCAGGCTTTCCCAGAGAATTGGAAGGGACTTCTCCCCCACACCCTCGGAACCACCCGCAGCAAACTGCAAGGAAGTTTCCTCCTCTTTCAACTTCACGTGGTTGGTGTGAGGGGGGGAAATGACTTTTCCCTGAGCATCACTTGCAACTGCATCTGGGCCAGGGAAGAGACATCAGCCTGGCTACCCAGCAGGACGGAAGCCAGGGCCCCACACTGCCCACTGTGCATTGACTGCCTGCGCGTGAGTCACTCCGACTGTGACTTAATTCACTCCCGGGAGCCACGCAGAGCGGCAGCGTGGATGAAGTCGGCCTGCAAACCCCACGGCTCTCCGGCGGGAGCGCGCGGCGCGCCTCCGTGCGCGGCTGCGGCCGAGCGCGCGCTCCCGTGCACGGGGCCCGGGCGGCTGGAGAGCGCGGCGCGCAGGCGCCTGGCGGCCAACGCGCGCGAGCGGCGCCGCATGCAAGGGCTGAACACGGCGTTCGACCGGCTGCGCAGGGTGGTGCCGCAGTGGGGCCAGGACAAGAAGCTGTCCAAGTACGAGACGCTGCAGATGGCGCTCAGCTACATCGTGGCGCTCACGCGCATCCTGGCCGAGGCCGAACGGGACTGGGTCGGGCTGCGCTGCGAGCAGCGGGGTCGAGACCACCCCTACCTCCCGTTCCCGGGTGCCAGGCTGCAGGCGGAGTCCGAGCCCTATGGCCAGAGGCTCTTCGGCTTCCAGCCTGAGCCCTTCCCCATGGCCAGCTAAGCTGCAGGGTTTTTAGAGTGGCCTATGAGTCTTAGGGAGAGAAATTAGTCACCTTTAAGGTTAATGCCCTTCGCCTTTCAGACCCGTGGATGAAATAATTTCATTGCCCTCCTTCCTCCGCTTTTCTTGCGTTTTGTAGATTTCGTGAATAGACCTTGTGAATGACTTGGGGCTGCTGTGAAAATAATGCCCTACCGCTTTTAGTTTAAGACATGGGGCTGGAGTCTAGCTGAGTTGGTCGAGTGCTTGCCTAGCATGCACCAAGCTGTGGGTTCGAGCCCAGCACCTAACGGGCAGAAAGAGGTTGGTAATCACGCCGGTAATCCTAGCAGAGAGAGGGCGCTGATCACACCTGTAATCCTAGCATTATTCGGGAGGGGGAGGGAATATATATGGGGCCCTGTGTCAAGGGGAAAACAATCCTTTATTGATTGGAATTGGGTTGCATTAGGCTGGTACTGAGTCATGGGACAAATAAATGGCTTCTTAAGCTCTGCAAGTTTGTTCTGATCGGGTGCAGTTATGTTGGGTGTCTCGTGTATGTTCAGAGCAGCTACCTTGTCGTGTAAATGCATTTATGCTCCGTGTATTGTGTGTGCATGTGGTAGGTGGAGCCAGGCTTTTATTTTTCAGGGGGGAGGGGCCTGGTAGAGTGCTTGGACATGAGCGCTCTGTATTTTTTTAACTGTGTACACATTAAAATATAGATTTTTTGTAAAATACAACTACTGTGAGTGTGTTTTAAACTTACATGTTTACTAGTGTTCTGGAGACACTCAAGCCCTGTGTGTGTGTGTGTGGGGGGGGGTGCTGCTGAGTGTTCCCAGATATAGACAAAGAGTGTTTTATCCCACCATATCCAATGTGGTGGCTCACTTTATAATCCCAGCTCTCTCAGAAGCTGAGGCAGGAGAATCACCATGGGTGATCTTAAACTAAATTAAAATAACGTGTAGCTTTCGGGTACTGAGATATTTAATGTCCAACATTTTAGTTTCCTTACTAAGCCAGTTACTAAATTTCCTTACAAATAACCAGATACATGCATCCCAACTTGTGGGCAGGAACATCTGTACACATAATTATTCACATTCATACACATTGCTACATACCCACACAGAAGAATATTCCCATTTCCATAACAGAAAACTTAACGTTGCTTGTGGAGGTTCTTTCATTTTAATTGGACAGTTGGAACAATGCGGGCTTCGTTGCCATCGTGACTAGTCAAAAGAGAGCAAGTGGGATTGATTTGAGTTGCTTTCACAGGTTTGATTAACCAAGGACCAAGCAACCCTCCATCTGGAGTGGCTGTGGCCAACAGGAGTCATGAGTTTGGGGCATAACCTGTGCATGCTAGGAAAATCAGGGCCCTGAAGTTTTCCATGCGTGAGGAACTGATCACAAGCCAACAAAAGCGACAGCCCCTGCATCTTTTTGACCAGGGGTTCCAAAGCCTCACTACCAATGCAGCCTTGTGTATGAGAGAAATCTATAGGACATCTCCACGGAAATCATTTTCTTAGCTTAGCGTGAGCTGGGGATATAGCTCTGTTGGTAGAGTGCCCGCCTGGCCTGGCCCTGGATTCTCTTCTCAGTGTGGTGTGCAGTGCCTATGAAGACAGCACTCAGGAGCTTGGGGACAGGAGGGTTAGGAGTTCCTGGTCATCCCTGGCTACATGGTGAGTTTGAGACCAACCTGCACTACTTAAGACTCTGTCTTAAAAACAACAACAACAAAACCACTGAGGGAACATGTCTATCTTAAAAAAAAAAAAAAAAAAAAGTCTGGTACCGTGAGCCCCCACTGGAAGACTGCTGGTCTCCCTTTCATCCGCTGCTCATTAATAAGACACCAAGGAGGGTTCAGGACTTTGATTCTTCAGTGCAGATTGCAGAGCAAAACGCTTAACCCCTTGACTCCACAACTCTCAGAAGATGCTATGACAACACAGACAGACAGACAGACAGACAGACAGACACACACATACACACACACACACACACACAGGAAAGAAAAAACTGAGGTGGCTGAGAGAGGACTCCTGAGGATTAATTACCTCTGACCTTTCATGTACACACACATCCCTTTGTGAAGTCAATATTCGTATATTATCAGTCACTGGGTTTATCTTTAACTTCACTCTTGGAAGACCTGACGATCAGCTACAGCACTTTTTCTACTATTCATGTTTGAAAATAATTTTTTTCTTTTTAAAAAAATCCATGGATTTCTTATATGACAACACAGCACAAAGCATCAGTATAGGGCTGGAGAGATGGCTCAGAGGTTAGGAGCATTAGCAGCTCTTCCAGAGGACCCGGGTTCAATTCCCAGCACCTACATGGCAGCTCACAACTGTCTGTATAATCCAGTTCCAGGGGACACAACACTTATGGTGAAATATGCATCAGTATAGTCAAGCGCCTGTTTCTACCCAGGCTTAGGAAGCGCTAGCCTTTCCCTAACCTATACAGCTGGAAGAAGGATCATGCCTGCCTGTGCTGATCCCAGCAGGGCTCAGGCTCCTGAACCCTTCAGTGGTGCAGGACCAGTGATGTGTGGTAAGAGAGCTCCTGAGGGGCCCTGGAAATAAAACATCAACGGGTTGTGGTGGTGTCTCTCCAGCAAACACCCCCCAATAAATAATACCTGCTTATTTTTATTGTGTCTCAGGAGAAGCTGAAGTTATTTTGCTTATTGAGCAGTTAAAGATGGAGACTCCCAGACCAGCACTCCAGAGGTAGAGGCACACAGATCTTTGTGAGTTCAAGGCCAGCCTGGTCTACAGAGTCCCCCCAGGACAGCCAGGGCTACACAGAGAAACCAAACAAACCAAACGAAACAAACAACAACAAATAATAACACACACACACCAAGGGGGGAAAACAACAACAACAAAACATAGCCAGGCATGGTAGCCTATAATCCCAGCACTTGGAAGGCTAGGCTGAGGCATGAGGCCTTGGAGTTTGAGGCCAGCCTGTACTACTTCATGAGAACTAAGTCAGCCTGGGCTACAGAGCGAGACTGTCTCAAAAATAAAATAAAACAAAATGTACGCATATCTCAGCCTTAAATTGTTTATTGTCAAATGATGTTTAGCAGTTTTAATTTCTCTCTTCACTCATGGTAAAAAAAATCTTCTAGCAAAGCCATGTTTAAACGGCATGCAGCCGTTTCTTTATGCCTGCCCTCAGCATTGACTGCGCAATCCCCAGAGATTTGGAGTGTCTGCTCTTTGCCTATTTCTTGCAGTTTTGAGGCTACTGCTCCTGAGAGTCTGAAGCGGCTATTACTTCCACATTAACAAAAGGTCGTGTGTGTGTGTGTGTGTGTGTGTGCAGTTCTCTGCAAACGTCAAGGATGTTAACTAATATAATTAGGCAGAAATCAGAGGTGAACATATTTTTAACTAATATGCAATTTTTTTTGCATGGTACAGATTTTTATATTTAAAAAAAAAACCCATGATATTAGCAACTTTTTAAGCATCCTGATGAGCACCACATCGTCCAGTTTGTAAGGTGCGTTGGTTATTAACTCTCTGGAACATGGATCCACTTCGAACAAGAAAAGGCAGCTTGTGGTAGAAAATGTTTCCACAAATACGGTGGAGCCCAGGTGACTGGCCACCTTACTGGTAAGGGACACGCCTTTCAACCCAGTCACTCGTGGAGGAGTAGCTTCACATCCAGGTTACCCAAGGATTCTGGAAGGACTTGAGTCAGTTATGAAGGAATTTGCCTTTACTTTGGTTTCTCTAACAGCTTTGAATTTATTTTTATTTATTTAAAATTTTTTTGTTTATTTTATATACCAACCACATTTCCCGCCCTCTCCCTCCTCCTGTCCCCCCCTCCCACCCCAGCTTTGAGTTTATAACCAACTTATAAATAGCCCATGGGCAGACAGGCTCAAGATTCCATCTTGTGGGGCTGGAGAGATGGCTCAGTGGTTAGGAGTGCTTGCTGCTCTTGCAGAGGACCCAGGTTTGATTCCTAGCACCGACATAGGGCAGCTCGCATCAACCTGTAGCTTCAGTTCCTGGAAATCTGATGCCCTTTTACGGAAAGCACACATGCACGTACAGCCAGGCAGGTATGCAAATACACATAATTAACATTAAAGAGATCCCATCTTGGAAAGCATTTACTGTTGGGGTCCACAGAGGTTTCCTAGTGAGATCTGAACTTGCTTTACACAGCAGGGCTGCATAAGAGGATGGACTGACCACGGGCGTGGTTACCAGGTGCCTGGAATGGTCTGCACTTGGCTGTGCTGGGGGGGGGGGGGGATCTTTTGCTCCACCCCTTGGCATTCCTTTAAAAGCCCTTTAGCAAAGACAGAAAGAAAGGGCCTGGGTTTTGATCCAGGTCCTCCCAAAGCTATCTTGTGTTTCTATCTGTCTCTCTCTCTATTTCTATCTAAATATTTCTCACTTCTCCCTCCTCAAGAGTACCCTGGGAGAAAAAGTGGGGGCAGGTCTCCCACAATTTATTGAGTATGTTGGGGGGAGGGAGGAGGTAGGAAAAGGCTACCATTAGGGAGAACAGGGTGCTGGACTCAGCTTCCTGAATCTCACCTCAGCCTTTTAATTTTTTTTTTGTTTTTAAAAGCTAGGTACAGAGACACATCCTAGCACCGGGGAGGAGCCCGGGATCCCCTGGGCTTGCTCATCAGCCAGTCTAGGCAATTCAGAGTGCTGCCAGTTTAGAGAAAGATCCTGTCTCAAACGACTGAGAAGGACATCTGACGACGACGACGGTCTGGCTTCTCACACGCTCAGGTACACAAGTCTCCAGAGCCATTCTACTGATCAGGAACAAACGGCATCACATTTCAAAATTGCTTTTGAAAATGAAGCTCTCTGGGACCTTAGAGGACTCTCAGGTGGGGCCGATGACATGGCTCGGAGGGTAAAGGCTCTGGTCAATCCTAATGACCCGACTCCAATCCCTGGGATGCCCGTGGTGGAAGGAGAGAACTGATTCCTGCAAACTGTTCTCTGTCCTCTCGAGACCTGCATGTGCAGGCTGTGAAACATGCCTCCCTCTCCAGAAGTAGGTTTTAAAAATGTATTTGAAGGAAGGACTCTCAATCATTCATTCTGTGGTGGTTGTTTGGAAGGGCTCCTTGGAATACCAAGCCAGGAATCCCGGAGTCAGGCTTTGATTATTGTGGTGCATGAAGCTCAGGGGCAGGCTTTGGGAAAGGGCAAAATGAGACCAGTGAGAGCAGTGAGCATTACAGAGCATCGGTGCGGGGACCTGGGAAGAAAAAACGCGGAATGAAGCTGGGGAGCTGCAGAAGGGCCCAGACACTCCAGCCCGGACAGATTATAGACACAAAAACCGAGGAAATGGACCTTCTCATCTCTTTGGGTTGCTTGCCCTGGCTTCCAGTGCTTGATTCTAACTCAATCTAGAGCAGAGGTTCTTGACCTGTGGGTCGAGACCCCTTTGGCAAACCTCTGTCTCCAAAAACTATTTACATTACAGTGCATAACAGTAGCAAAATTGCAGATATGAAGTAGCAATGAAATAATTTTATGGCTGGGGCTCACTACAACATGACGAACTGTATTGAAGGGTTGCAGCGTTAAGAAGGTGGTTGAGAACCACACAGCTCTAGAAAGATAGAGACATTCAGAATTCAGTTATGAATTTGACGAGCTGTTCTGGATTCTCTTGGGAATCTAGTATAAGGGGATACATATGCAAGACAATATATTCTGTGGTTTATTTTTATACAAAAAAACAAACATTTTACTATGTGAATGTGTGTATATACATGACAATTCCAAGCAATTGGTTTTCTCCTTCCCCCCATGGAAGTCCCGGGAATTGAACTCAGTCTTCGCGTTTACTCAGTGAACCATCTTGCCAGCCTTATTTATTGTGTGACAACAAGACGTTTCCTGGTGAGGTGCCACATACACATCTATTCACCCCCAGATCGGGAGCCCACGACAGACCAAAGTTACTTCCTTACAGGAGTGTGGCAGAGGGGTCACTTACAGGAGCAGACTCAGAGACAGCAGTATCACCAAGGCCCACCCCAGCATGGGTGACAGCTCACAGAGCTGGGAACCTCGAACATGCTGCACAGCCTGCGGGCAGCTCAGCAGGTTGGAAAGCGTCCTTTCCAGGAGCCTCAGTTGGTCTAAGCCTGTTCCGGGCAGCTGGTCTCGCCTCAGAGTCTTGGCAGCTTAGCTCGTCGGGAGTGACTCGGTTATTTGTGTTGTTTTACACTGTGTTGTTTTGACTGTGTTGTGTTCCTTTCCTTGGGAAGGAGGGACGGAATGAATCTGGTCCATTCCAGTGCTCTGTTCCTGAGCTGGAGCCCTAACCCTCTTCTGCCGTTAGAACAAAGATATGTAAAGTAAACATTTGCAAAGCAAACATGAATCGTTTGAGGAGTCCACTGAGAACCTGTCCCTATGAAAAGCCAGCTTTAAGCCGGGCGGTGGTGGCGCACGCCTTTAATCCCAGCACTCGGGAGGCAGAGGCAGGCGGATCTCTGTGAGTTCGAGGCCAGCCTGGACTACCAAGTGAGTCCCGGGAAAGGCGCAAAGCTACACAGAGAAACCCTGTATCGAAAAAACCAAAAAAAAAAAAAAAAAAAAAAAAAAAAAAAAAAAAAAAAGAAAAGCCAGCTTTACCCCTAGGGGAAGAATTCTCTGTGACAGGTGTCACCCAGAGCCCCACCTCTCCCCACTGCTGGCCTCCGGGCCACTCCCTGGGAACCCTGAGAAAGAGGAGGCTGTGTCTACACACTGAGAAATTCTGATGACTTCTGTCTCTCTCTTGCTCTAGTTGGTTTTCTATTGTAGTAATAAACACATCGACCTAAAGCATCTTGGGGAGGAGAGTGTTTATTTCCTGGTAGTTGGTTGTCCATCACAAAGGGGGAAGATGTGGCGGGAACTTGGAGTTAGGAACTGAAGCAGAAGCCACGGAGGAATGCTGGTTATTAATTTGCTCTTGAGGCATGCTCGGCCTGCTTTCTTTCTTTCTTTCTTTCTTTCTTTCTTTCTTTCTTTCTTTCTTTCTTTCTTTCTTTCTTTCTTTCTTTCTTTCTTTCTCTCTCTCTCTCTCTCTCTCTCTCTCTCTCTCTCTCTCTCTCTCTCTCTTTCTTTCTTTCTTTTTTTTGCTGGCCTCGAACTCACAGAGATCTGCCTGCCTCTGCCTCCTGAGTGCTGGGATTAAAGATGTGGGATTAAAGGCGTGCACCATCACTGCCCAGTTCAGCCTGCTTTCTTAAACCATCCAGGACCACCTGCTTAGAGGTGGCACCACTTCCAGTGGGCTGAGCCCTCCCATATCCGTTATTAATCAAGAAAACACCCCCACAGACTTGCCTACAGGCCAAGCTGATGGAGGCGTTTTTCTTAGTTGAGGTTCCCTCCTCCTAAATGACTCTGGCTGCTGTCAAGATGACAAAAACACCAACCAGCACACCTCTGCTGCCCGTTCCCAGATTAACCAAGCTATGGGGAGCCCCTGCATCTTCTGGAGAGAAGGGTGCTGGTGAGGCGATGTGGATTTTTTCAATGGAGACTTCCTCTTGCTCATTTTCGTAGATCTCTGAGCTTCCTCTAGGGGCTCCACGAATGCTGCTTGTCTGAAGAACAGAGGACAGACAGTAGACAAGCGAATGCACCCCTTTTCCTTCTTTCC
The DNA here is from genome assembly GCF_049852395.1 of Peromyscus maniculatus bairdii. Taxonomy (NCBI): domain Eukaryota; kingdom Metazoa; phylum Chordata; class Mammalia; order Rodentia; family Cricetidae; genus Peromyscus; species Peromyscus maniculatus. Next base: position 25,319,074 of record NC_134872.1, on the reverse strand, counting down.
AGGTACACACCACATGTGCAATCAGGGTGCTTTCTGCACAGATGCCAACCCTTCAGGTGTGAGCTACCTGTACCCTTTGGATGTCTTGCAGTAAGTCTGGGGATCAAATCATGGCAAGAAAACAATTTTTTTTTCTCACTCTTAGCTGCTCATTGGAATCACCTGAGAAACTTTAAAAACTATGACTTCCAAATGGAGATTGAGAGGTGGGACAGGGTGATCATCTTAGGGATTTACCCAAGACTCTGTCTTAAACAAGCAAATGAAAAATAAAACCCAAACCGAAGCCATGGGCACCTGTCTTACAACCCTGATACTTAGTTACTTAATTGATCTGGAGTGTGGACTGGGGTGGTGGCAATTTTATATATATTTTTAAGACAAGGTTTTACTGTATAGCATTGGCTAATCCGGAGCTCAATATGTACACCAGATGGCCTTTAACTGAGCGATCCATCTGCCTCTGCTCCTGATGCTGGGGTTAAAGACTGGATGGGTGCTAGAATTTTAAAGAGCTTTCTGGCAGGTTCTAATGTGCAGCCAAGAGTGAGACTGTCTGCTTAGACTCAATTTGCTTCCCACGGAAACACACCTACATTGAATTTTAAATTAATCTTAAGTCAGTAAATATTTGTTGATGCCTACTCTGTATGAGGCACAAAAGTAAATGCCTGCTATTGTCCATATCACATAGTCCACATCAGCAAGTGGGTAATCTCGGCCAAGAGTGGGCTCACTGAGGGCAGGCAAGCCAGGGCACAGAGTCTGCGCGCTATATAAATCTGTGTACAAAGCTGTCTTCTGTTCCTCCAGACTCAAGACAGTTGCCGTGAGGTTTCAAAGAAAGTGTTTTAATTTGGTTGTTGTGGGGGTAGGGGGTGAGGTATGATCTCGAAGAAGCAGTGGCATTTGATGGGCTTAGAGGAATACCAAGTTGCTATGGTGGAGACTGGTAGTTGCTGTGGGATGTTCTGTATGTTCTGAATGTGTTGCTCTGATTGGTTAATAAAGTGCTGATTGGCCAGTAGCCAGGCAGGAAGGATAGGCAGGACAAAGAGAGAGGAGAATTCTGGGAAGTGGAAGGCTGAGTCAGAGAGACGCTGCCAGCCGCCGCCATGAGAAGATGTTAAGATACCAGTAAGCCATGAGCCACGTGGCAACTTATAGATTAATAGAAATGGGTTAATTTAAGATGTAAGATCTAGATAGCAAGAAGCCTGAGCCATTAGGCCACACAGTTTAAATAATATAAGCGTCTGTGTGTTTATTTGAGTCTGAGTGGCTGCCTGCCCTGGCGGGACTGGAGATAACTTCAGCTACAGGTAGAGGCAGAGGACAGGCCCACAGCTGGAGGGCAGGGCCTATGGGGGCCACACACAATGTTTTCTGAGTCTTGGGCACAAAGGTTTGGGTCATACTGAGGTGAGCTTGAAGACTCCGGGACAGCACATCTGGAAAAGCTGATTCAGGTGGCCTCTGGGCGTTTGGAAGGGAGTAATATGAGCATGACTCTGGGATGAGTGATCTGATGGTGAGATCTGGATCAGCGGGAGGCAGCAGCCAGACCAGAGACAGGAAGACCAGACAGAAGGCTACTAGAGCTGAAGTCAGAAGTGTCGCGGGGAAGGAAGAAGGGAAGTCCGAACCCGGGACCTCAGGGGAGTGGAAAGGAAGGCCTGAGTAAAAGAATCAGAACAAACAGAACTCCAGCCAGGCCTGACAGCTCATGGCTGTGATCCTACCCCAGGACTCAGGAGGCCGTCGCAAGAGAATTAATTGTCTTATAGGACAGCCTAGTCTACAGAGTGAGATTTTTGTCTAAAAAACAAAACGAAACAAAGCTGGGTATAGTGGTGTACGTCTTTAATCCTAGCACTCGGGAGGCAGAGGCAAGCGTATCTCTGTGAGTTCAAGGCCAGCCTGGTCTATATAATGAATTCCAGGACAGCTAGAGCTACATAGTGAGAACGTGTCTTGAAAAAAAACCAAACACAAACAAAAACAAGGGAAGGGGCTGGAGAGATGGCTCAGCAGTTACCAGCCCTTGCTGTTCCTTCAGAGGACCTGAGTTTGGTCCCAGCTCCCACACCAGGCCACTTACAATGGCCCATGGCGCCAGCTGCAGGTGATCCGACATCTTTGACCTCCCTTGGCGCTCCCACACAATTGTCTATACTCACAGATACACATAAAAAACAAAAAACAGAAAAGGACTTGCAAACTGTATAGAAGAGGAAGAAATGGCTTGGCTGTTTCTTACTGAGTGATGAGGACTACATATCCTTAAACCAGGTTGAACAACGGCTTATAAAACGGAAGACGGTAGATTTGATGGTGGGTGTGCTGAAAACAAATATAAATACAACCACAGGACCTGAGATCTTTTACTCAAATATCCTCCATTACAATAGGATTCGAATACACTGGTTTTCTTTTTTGGTTTTTTTTTTTGTTTTTGTTTTTGCATAGAAGTTCTCAACAAAGGGAAATTCTGCCTCTCAGGGAACAACAGCCATTTGTCTGAGATAGGGACCACCACAGCTTGGGGTAGGGAAACAGGCCAGGGTTGTTGCCAAATATCACACAGTGCACAGGACAACCCCTACAACGAATGATTACCAAGCCCCTAAATGTCAGCAGTACAGAGACTCAGAAACCCTCTTTTACAACATAAGCCTGTAAGTGCAAACTGGAGAGTTGAGAATTGTTCTATTTTGAGTGAGACAGCACCACCTAGTGTCAAAATGTAATATTTCTCTTGGTTCTTGAACAAAGGACCAGATTTAAAAAATACTCAATGAGCCGGTATCAGAGATGAAGGATATTCTCGAAGTAACTGGTCACACTTTACATAAGTGGGCAGAATGGTGGTATCATACATATTACACACCTTAATATAAGAGTTAGAATATATGGACATATAATTTTTGACAAAGAAGCCAAAAGTGTACAATGGAAAAAAGAAAGCATCTTCAACAAATGGTGCTGGCATAACTGGATATCAGCGTGTAGAAGGCTGCAAATAGATCCATATCTGTCACCGTGCACAAAACTTAAGTCCAAGTGGATCAAAGACCTCAACATAAATCCAGCTACTCTGAACCTGCTAGAAGAAAAAGTAGGAAATAGTCTTGAACGCCTTGGCATAGGAGATCACTTCCTAAATATAACACCAGTAGCGCAGACACTGAGACAAACAATCAATCAATGGGACCTCTTGAAACTGAGAAGCTTTTGTAGAGCAAAGGATACGGTCAACAAGGCAAAGCGACAGCTTACAGAATGGGAAAAGATCTTCACCAACCCCACATCTGACAGAGGACTGATATCCAGAATATATAAGGAACTCAAGAAATTAGACATCAAAAGGACCAACAGTCCAATTGAGAAATGGGCTTTAGAACTAAACAGAGAATTCTCAACAGAGGAATCCCAAATGGCTGAAAGACATTTAAGGAATTGCTCAACCTCCCTAATCATCAGGGAAATGCAAATCAAGACAACCCTGAGATACCACCTTACGCCTGTCAGAGTGGCTAAGATCAAAAACACTGAAGACACTTTATGCTGGAGAGGATGTGGAACTAGGGGAACTCTCCTCCACTGCTGGTGGGAATGCAAGCTTGTACAACCACTTTGGAAATCAATATGGCGCTTTCTTAGAAAATTGGGAATCAATCTCCCCCAAGATCCAGCTATACCACTCCTGGGCATATACCCAAGAAATGCTCAATCATACCACAAGAGCACTTGCTCAGCTATGTTCATATCAGCATTGTTTGTAATAGCCAAAACCTGGAAACAACCTAGATGCCCTTCAACTGAAGAATGGATAAATAAATTGTGGCACATATACACAATGGAATACTACTCAGCAGAGAAAAACAACGACATCACACGGTTTGCAGGCAAATGGATGGATCTAGAAAAAATCATCCTGAGTGAGGTAACCCAGACTCAGAAAGACAAATATGGTATGTACTCACTCATAGGAAGATGCTAGATGTGGAACAAGGATGACTAGACTGCTACTCACATCACCAGTGAGGCTACCTGGAAAACGGGACCCCAAAAAAAGACACGGAGAAATGGACAAGATCTACATGAATAGCCTGGTCATGAGTGGGAACAATGAAGGGCGACAGTCGAGGGAAAGAGTGGGAGATCCTAGCTGGATCAAGAAAAGAGAGGGAGAACAAGGAATAGGAGACCATGGTAAATGAAGACCACATGAGAAGGTGAGAAGGGGAGGAAGCAGAGAGCTAGGGAGGCCCACGGAGATCCACAAAGATACCCCCTCAAAAGACTGCTGGCAATGGTCGCGAGACGGCAGGAACCGACCTACTCTGGTGATGGGATGGCCAGACACCCAAATAGTGGTGCCATAAACCCCATCCAAGGACTGAGGAATCTGAAGGCAGACATCCACGGCTGGGCCCCTGGTGGAGCACTGGGAGTCTAATTAGTGAGTAAGAAGAGGATTTATATGAGCGAGAATTGTTGAAGCCAAGGTTGGATAAAGCACCGGGACAAATAACCAAATGAATGGAAGCACAGGATCTATGAACCAAAGGCTGAGGGGCCCCCAACTGGATCAGGCCACCTGAACGGGTGAGACAGTCAGTTGGCTTGATCTGTTTGGGAGGCAGCTGTGCATTGGTGCCAGGTCCTGGACTCGTTGCATGAGTTGGCTGTTTGAATCCTGGGACTTATGCAGGGACACTTGGCTCGGTCTGGGAGGGGGGAATGGACCTGCCTGGACTGAGTCTACCAGGTCAACCCCGGTCCTCGGGGGAGACCTTGATCTGGAGGAGGTGGGAATGGGGGGTGGGCTGGGGGGAGGGGTGGGCGAGAGGGGGAGAACAGGGGATTCTGTGGCTATTATGTTGAACTGAATGGTGTTGTAAAATAATAATAATAATAATAATAATAAAAAAAAAAACTCTGCCTTGTAAAAAAAAAAAAAAAAAAAAAGAGTTAGAATAAATACGCATAATGGCACAATGATGGATATATAATATTCCAGAGGCAGTCTCAGAATTTAGAAAGTGATTCTCTGTTAAAAGATATTTGGTAGCCGGGCGGTGGTGGCGCACGCCTTTAATCCCAGCACTCGGGAGGCAGAGGCAGGCGGATCTCTGCGAGTTCGAGGCCAGCCTGGGCTACCAAGTGAGTTCCAGGAAAGGCGCAAAGCTACGCAGAGAAACCCTGTCTCGAAAAAAAACCAAAAAAAAAAAAAAAAAAAAAAAAGATATTTGGTAGGGTTGGGGATTTAGCTCAGTGGTAGAGCGCTTGCCTAGCAAGTGCAAGGCCCTGAGTTGGATCCTCAGCTCCAAAAAACAAAACAAAAAAGATATTTTGTAGCAAATGCCACGGTGGAAACATTTGACTACATTCTGTGTGAGACTGAAGTTGCCCCCGAGGCTGGTCAGAGCACTTGCTACCAAGCCTGACTGCCTGGGTTTGATCTCGGGGTCTGTGTGGTGGACAGTGTGAACTGATTCCCCCAAATTGTCATATGACATCTCCATGCATGCTGTGGCATGTCTCACCCTCTATAAAAATACAATTTCCTGTCCCTGCCTACAGGACAAAGGAAAGAAGACCTAACCACTCAGCTGAGTCGTTGACCCGGCTGGCCTCAGACCGAGCGCTGGGTGGGATTAAAGGCCTTGCCACCCCTGCCCAGTGGATGTAACCTTTTATAGAACAGAACAACTCAAAACTGAAGACAGAGTGATAAGAATTTTCTTTGAGTGTGCTTGAATGTGTTTCATGTTGGGGTGTGTGTGTGTGTGTGCGCGCGCGCGCGTGCATCTGTGTGGGGAGGCCAGAGGTCAGCACTGGTAATATCTTCAATTGCTTTCCACCTTATTTTCCTTCCTTTTTTTCCCCCTTGAGATAGGGTTTTTCTTCTGGTTGTCCTGGGAACTCGCTTTGTAGCCCAGGCCGACCTCGAACTCAGAGATCTGCCTGCCTCTGCCTCCTGAGTGCTGAGATTAAAGGTGTGCACCACCCCACCCACCCCCGCCCAGCTTCTTATTTTCTTTTTGAGACAGGCTCTCCCACCGAACCCAGAGTTCTGATAACTGGGCTAGACTGGCTGGCTAGCAGGCTGCAGGGCCTCTCCTGTTTGTCTGTCTGTCTGTCTGTCTGTCCATCCCCCCCTCTCCGAGCTGGGGTTATAGGTCCATGCTGCCTCAATCTACTTTTTTCATGGATTCTGGAGGATGGAACTCAAATCCTCATGTATACATAGCAAGTACTCCAACTGAGCATCTCTCCAATCTGTCATTGTTTCTATTTTTTTCTTTCTTTCTCTCTCTCTTTCTTTCTTTTCTTTTCTTTTTGTTTTTTTGAGACAGAATTTCCCTGTGTAATAGCCCTGGATATCCTTGAACCTGCTCTACAGACCAGGCTGGCTTCGAACTTGAAGAAATCCTTCAGCCTCTGCCTCCCCTTCCCCCGAGTGCTGGGATTAAAGGCGCGTGCCACCACTGCCCGGCCGACTTTGCACGCTTGATCTACTGCCTCAACTTCCCAAGTGCCAGAACCATGGGCATGTAACACAGTTTGGGCTTGATAAGACTTCGTTATTTGTGAAAAACAGGATGAAGAACACTGAAATCTTCCATTGGCCCAAGACCAGATCTTTGACTCAAGAAGCAGGATTACAGATGTCTTAAGTATTATCTCCCTGCTAATGACATCGGGAGCTCTGAGGGGCAGAGCCTGTGTCTTTTTCAGTTGCTTTTGTTAGTTTGTTTGTTTGTTTTTTTACATTTCCTTATTTAGAGCGGGGTGGGAGGGTGGGGGTGGGGAGGAGGGCATGTGGGTGCCATTGTGTGTGTGTGTATGTGTGTGTGTGTATGTATGTGTGTGTGTGTATGTGTGTGTGTATGTATGTATGTGTGTTGTGTATGTATGTGTGTGTGTGTGTGTGTGTGTGTGTGTGTAGGCCAGAGGACAACTTGTAGAAGTGAGTCCTCGCCTTTCACCATGTGGGTTCCAGGAACTGAACTTAGACTCTCAAGCTTGGCAGCAAGCACCTCTATTTGCCGAACTGACGCTCCAGCCCCGCCCCCCCCCCATTCATACTTTTCTGTCTCCCACGGCACCTAGCACAGCATTTTACACAGAGGAGACACACAGCTGGTTTTTTGAGTAAATGAATTTATTTTTATACTGGAAATCCTTGCCTTGAAGCAAAGAATGTTTCAAGCCTCTCTAAGCCATTACTATCTCCAGCTAAAAATCACCAGCTGAGGGGGACCGGGCACGGAGAACACCGGAGATTTAAGCAAAGGGAATTGATAACAGACTCTTCCAGTTCATACCCCTGACTTGCCTGAAGCAAGCTGCTGTGACAAACATCCCCAGGGCCATGTTTGGACTGGCCTAAGGATGGTAGACGTCTGAGTAAGAGTCATTCCCCAGCAGATGTATATTCAAGGTCTCCATTGTGCTGGGCACCCATCTAGGCACTAGGGGTGGATGTGGGTGTGACTCTCTGCCTAAAATGGTCATGATAGGCTGGCGGGAGCCTTGTTTTGACCACATAACAAGTGCACTGGGAAATCTTGAGTGTCCTGGTTGGTTTTGTTGGGTGTTTGGTTGGTTGGTTTTGAAATCTCAGGCACATCTTGGCTTCTTACGTGATCCCACAGGCAGGATATGCAAGCCAAGGGTTTCACCACTTTGGAGGAGGGGTGTATGGCAAGATCCTCTAATGTTAAATGGGAGCTCACTTAATGGATTCACCAAGATGACTGCTATGGCTGTAACCCATGAAAGGTGATGATGGGCTCCCCATCTTTCTGCTCCCTATCTATTCTAAAGTTGCTAACTTCTCTCAGCTCTGGCTATGGATCCTAGTTGGGCCTAACACCCCTAACACACGGGGTGGGGGAGCATGCTAGCTCCCGCCTCAAGCCGTGGTGGCAGGGGCATGATATCTTTGGTTCGTGTGTATTGCCTACTTGCATCTTTAAGACGCACAGCCCTAGAACTCTTCCTCAGCCGAGGCCCAAAAAGCCCCAGCCAACTTACTTAAAGCCCTTCTTGCCCCGGGTCCAGCAGGATGGGAACTCATTCAAACCCAGTTGTTTGGAAACCACCGCGTCTGACCAGTCTTCCTTCCCCCTCCACAGTCCACCCTCTCACAGGGCAGGCCCCGAGACGTCCTTAAAGTTCATCGCTCTCCACGACACTCCGAGAAGTGCAGGAATACACCATTGTGCTTTCGACGGAGGAGAAGGCAGAGAAGATGTCAAGTCCTTTGCTGGTGAGGGATCCGTAGCGGCTGCCACTGGGCCGGATGGACATGGGTGGTGGGATCTGCTGGTGCCACTGAGCTGGGAAATGAACCAAAGAAAATGTTATGGTCAAAAGAATCAGTGGGGGGAACACTAATACCCCATCTCTAAAAGGAACATTAAAGCCTTCCTACCGCCGGGTTGGCGGTGTACTCCTATAATCCCAGCACTTGGGAAGTAGATACAGGAGGATCAGAAGCTTTTGCAGGGCAAAAGACACAGTCAATAAGACAAAAACACAGCCTACAGAATGGGAAAAGACCTTCACCAACCCCACATCTGACAGAGGACTGATCTCCACAGTATATAAAGAACTCAAGAAACTAGACATCAAAATATTGAACAGTCCAATTAAAAAATGGGCTAAAGAGCTAAACAGAGAATTCTCAAAAGAAAAATCTCAAATTACTGAAAGAAATTTAAGGAAATGCTCAACATCCTTAGTCATCAGAGAAATGCAAATCAAAAGGACTCTGAGATACCACCTTTCACCTGTCAGAATGGCTATGATCAAAAACACCAATGACAGTCAATGTTGGAGAGGATGCAGAGCAAAGGGAACACTCCTTCACTGTTGGTGGGAATGCAAACTTGTACAACCACTGTGGAAATCAGTATGGCGGTTTCTCAGAAAATTGGGGAATCGATCTACCTCAAGACCCAGCCATCCCACTCTTGGGCATATACCCAAGGAATGCTGATTCATACCACAAAGATACATGCTCAACTATGTTCATAGCAGCACTATTTGTAATAGCCAGAACCTGGAAACAACCTAGATGCCCATCAACGGAAGAATGGATGAAAAAAATGTGGTACATATACACAATGGAGTACTACTCAGCAGAGAAAAACAGTGACAGCATGAAATTTGCAGGCAAATGGATGGAACTAGAAAAAATCATCCTGAGTGAGGTGAACCAAACCCAGAAGGACAAACATGGTATGTACTCACTCATAAGTGGATTCTAGATATAAAGCAAAGAACAATCAGACTGCAACCCACAGATCCAGGGAAGCTACCTAGCAGGGGGGACCCTAGGATGACTGTGGCTTAGAATAAGTGTTGGTTTTACTCAATCACTGGGCAAACTTCAGTGAAACATTTCGCTATTTAAGAATTTGTACTGTATTAAGCTGATGATAGAAAAAATAAAATAAAAAGATATTTAAAAAAATATGGTCAAAGGAATCAGTGGGAGGAACACTGATACCCCATCTCTAAAAGGAACATTAAAGCCTTCCTGCTGCCAGGTTGGCGGTGTACTCCTATAATCCCAGCACTTGGGAAGTAGATACAGGAGGATCACGAGTTCAAATCCAGCCTTGGCTACATAGCAAGTTTGAGGTCAGTCTGGGCTTTGTGAGACCCTGTCTAAAATGGAGGTCATACAGAGAGACAGGGAGAATTATAGAGACATTAGAAGAGAAAGGAGCCCCTTATCCAGGAACGAAACCTCTCACCAGCTGGGAGGCAAAATGGTCAGCAAACAGCCAGGCATGGTGGCGCACACCTTTAATCCCAGCACTCGGAAGGCAGAGGCAGGTGGATCTATGTGAGGTCAAGGTCAGTCTGGTCTACATAAAGTTTCAGGCCAGCTAGGGTTGTATAGGTGAGACCTTGTCTCAGAACAAACAACCAAACAACAACAACAACAAAATCCAGCATAATTAATAAAATTAATAACTACTTATTTCATTTTCACCTTCCCAGCTGGAAGTCCATAATTTTCAGATCCAGGGATCGGACTCCCTCTTCTGGCCTCCACAGACAGGCACACACACTTACTTGGCACACACAGATACACATAAATAAAAATAATCTCAAAAAAAAAAAAGAATCTCTAACCCTATCTTCTCCCTCTTCTTAATAGAATGGCTCTGGAGATGGCTTCAGAATTATAATCTGATAAAGTAAATTTGTGAGACACTAAGGTTGAACACGGAATTTATAATACATGTCCTTTTTTTTTTTTCCTTTGTTTTTGGCTTTTCAAGACAGGGCTTCTCTGTGTAGTCCTGGCTGTCCTGGAACTTGTTTTTGTAGCCCAGGCTGGCCTCAGACTCAAGAGATCCACCTGCCTCTGCTTCCCGAGTGCTGGGATTAAAGACATGTGCCACCACCGCCTGGTAATATGTCCCTTTCTTGTAAATGGAGTTTCTGCTGTAATTCCTAGAAAAAGAAGGAGGTAGCAAGATGGCGGAGCTGGTAAAGGCATTTGATGCCAAGTCTGACCACTTGATTCTCAAAAAAACAAAAACAAAAACAAACAAACAAACAAACAAAAAACCCAAAAGCAAATGGCTGGAAGAAGCCATCTTCCAAGCATGACAGATAATGTAATCTATTTAATTTACGGATGGAACAATGTACGATAATCTTTAAAATCATTTTTAAACTGTTGTCCATGCACAGATGTTCCTTGACTGACATCATACTTACCATATATATCCAACCTAGCTGTGCAGGACACAATGCCAGCTTCGTTCTTGGCTGACAGGGTATACCACCCGGCGTCAGATTTCTTGGCTGGCTGAATGAGGAGGCAGACGTAGCCTGTTGTGTCCTGGTGCATGCTGGAGAAGAGAAAGAGCAGATTCACCTTTAACTCCACGGCAGAAACATCTTAGTCAACCTTAGGCTTGGAGATACTCTCAGAGGAGGGAACGGGGGACGTTAGCTTCTTAACCAAAGCCTGGAAAAGCCTTCACCTTGCCCCTCACTTTCTTCTCCCTTGCTCCCTCGGCCTCCTCCCCCTCTTTGAGACAGAGCCTCCTGGCAGCTGGTCTGGAACTTGCTAGATAGACCAAGCTAGCCTCAACTCAGAGATCCTCCTGCCTCTTCTTGCTACTGAATCCAGCCCTCTACTCCTCCTCCCCCTCCTAAAGATTTATTAATCTGAGTATGTATGTATGTATGTATGTATGTATGTATGCATACATGCACACCACATATACACTGATAGCCAGAAGAGGCATCAGATCCTCTGGAATTAGAGTGTCAGAGGGCTGTGAGCCACCTTGTGGGTGCTGGGAATCAAACCTGGGTCCTCTGCAAGAGCAGCCACTGCTCTCAAGTGTTGAGCCGTCTCTCCACCACCACACATTTTTGAGACGGTCTCATGGAGCCCAGAGTGACCTTGAGCTCACCAGGTATCGAAGAACTTGAACTCCTGACCCTCCAGCCTCTACCTCCCAGACGCTGGAATATGCCATCCTACCCAGCACCTAACACAGCTTTGTGCTTATTAAAAAAAAAAAAAATTACAACTTTTCCAGGTCCTAATATGATTGGGAATATGACAAAAATATGCCAGATCTTATATGTGTGTATGCTCCTGTATGTTTATGTTCTCCGTGTGTACGCAGGAGCTTGTGGAGGCCTTAAGTGGGTGTTGGGCCCCTTAGAACTAGAGTTATAGGCAGCTGTGATTCACCCAGTGTGGATGCTGGGAATTGAACTCGGGTCCTCTTAACTGCTGAGCCGTCTTTGCAGCCTCCACCCCCACCCCCACCCCACCCCAACCCCGAATATTTTTAAAAACTTCTTTTCATTCTGGAGACAGTGTCTCATAGAGCCCAGAACAGCTTCAAACTTGCTATGCAGCCAAGCTGATAACTTCGGACTCCTGATCCCACCTCCATATTCCTTTCCCCTGAGTAGGGGGAGTGTGGGTGTGCGACCACACCTTGGACATTAATAGTCAGTATTACTCTTTCTCTCTCTGGTAAACGTACTTTTATTAAGGCAAAGTGAGAAGGAAAAAAAAAACCAAAAAGACGCTGGGCGTGGTGGCACATGCCTTTAATCCCAGCACTCGGGAGGCAGAGGCAGGTGGATCTCTGTGAGTTTGAGGCCAGCCTGGGCTACAGAGTGAGTTCCAGGAAAGGTGCAAAGCTACACAGAGAAACCCTGTCTTAACCCCCCCTCCTCAAAAAAAAAAGACTTCCGATTGTGGGAAGAATACCGCTACCTCCCCCCCCCCCCTCCGCTTTGAGACCCAGTCTCACTGATCTAGGCTGACTTGGAGCTCACTCTGTAGCCCAGGCAGGCTTGGAACATGTACAACGACGGACAGAAACTCGGGAGTGCGGAGCACCGTACGAAATGAAAGAAGCCAGCTGCAGATGCAGGCTTATTCGGCTGCGCCCCCCCCCCCCCCCAGGCCTCTGGGAGCGTGGATGCTCCACGGAGGCGGCGCCCGCCCGCTGTACCTGATCCTCTCTCTGGTGAAAGGGATGGTCTCGTTGTCCTTCTTCCAGTAGAACACGGGCGGGGGCATGCCTATGACGCGGCACTCCAGTCTCACCGGGTGACCCTCGGGAACGCCACTGTTTTGGAGTTTCTCCAGGATCATGGGGGCTTTCTTCACCTCTTTGGCTACACAAGAGAAATCAGTTTTCTATTTGAATAGCCGTAGCAAGTGCCTTGAGGTTTGTTTCTGCCTCAGACTCATCGTGTTCTTTATTATAGTTTTCGAGACAGGGTCCCACTTGTATCGGCTGTCCTGGAACTTGCTTTGTAGATCAGGCTGGCTTTGAACTTTGCCTCTGCCTTCCAGATGCTGGGAAGAAAGGCATGCGCCACCATACCCATCCAGAAATAGTGACTTAAAACAAAACAAAACTCGACGATTTTTAATCCTAGCACTCAGGAGGCAGAAGCAGGCGGATCTCTGTGAGTTTGAGGCCAGTATGGTCTACAGAGCTAGTTTTAGGACACTCAGGGCTACTACACAGAGAAACACTGTCTCGAAAAATAAAAAACAAAAAACAACAAAAAAAAAGTTTTTCAAAATTACATCTAATTAATTCATTTGCGAGTAGGTGTTTGTGTGTGTATGCTTTTGTGTGCACGTGTGTATATTTGTGTGTATGTTTCTGGGTGCCTGTGGACGTGTTCCTGTTCATGGGTTTGTGTGTCTATGTGTGTGAGTGCATGTGTGAGTGTGTGTGTTTGCAAGCCTCCAACTGCCGTCAGAGTCCGAAGACAACTTCTGTCAGGAGTCACTTCTCCTCTTGCATCATGTGGGTCCCAGGGATCGAACTCAGGTTAGAATGCTCGGCAGCAGGGGCCTTTACCCACTAACCCATCTCCATAGTCAAATAATGACTCTTGGGAACATAATCCACGTCCTGAAACTGATTTTTTTTTGGGGGGGGGCGGGACTTTATTTCATAGTAAGTAAATTTTCCCCCAACTTAAAATTCTTTATTTCTTACTTATGTATATGAATGTGAGTCTGGGTGAGTTTATGTGCACCATGTGCATTCAGGAACCCTGGCAGGTTAGGCAGGACTTCACAACCCCTGGAACAGGAGCGATAGGCTATTGTGAGCTGCCATGTGGGTGCTAGGAACCAAATCCGGGTCTTCGGCCATGAGCAACAAGTGTTCTAACCACTGAGCCACCTCTCCAGCTCCCAACCAACGACGTTTTCCCATCTGGTCACATTGTCATTTTTCTGTTTTGCATGTTCCCTCCCATAAATGTATTTGGAATAAAAACCTTTACGAAATCATGCATCCCAAGAAGGTAGCCTCGTCTATCAAAGTCATTGTTTTAGAAATATGGAAAAGAGGGAGAAATCCACAGCAGAACGAGGGTTTCCTATTCTGTTGGTGAGACTAAATTAAGAGGAAAAAAAAAGGAAAGCGTTTACAGGAGAGCAGCCACTGACTGAGAAGGGAACAGCAGTGCTGACTTGGTTGGTTTTCTTCCTTCTTTTCTTCCTTTCTTCCTTTCTTCCTTTCTTCCTTTCTTCCTTCCTTCCTTCCTTCCTTCCTTCCTTCCTTCCTTCCTTCCTTCCTCCCTCCCTCCCTCCCTCCCTCCCTCCCTCCCTCCCTCCCTCCCTCCCTCCCTCCCTCCCTCCCTCCCTCCCTCCCTCCCTCCCTCCTTTCTTTCTTTCTTTCTTTCTTTCTTTCTTTCTTTCTTTCTTTTCCTAAGTCAAGGTTTCTCTGTGTATCCCTGGCTGTCCTGGAACTCACTCTGTAGACCAGGCTGGCCTCGAACTCAGAGATCCGCCTGCCTCTGCCTCCCGAGTGCTGGGACTGCCTACTTTGGGTTGGTTTCCCTTCCCCCGTGGGAGGAAGCCTAGCACCAGTGTTCCCAGTGGCCCACAGCCCACCCTGCAGCTGATGATGTCTTCCTGCCCTTCTCTGTAGCCGTTGCTGTGTTTTATTCACATCGTCTTATCAGGGGAAGGCTCATTGGTTTTGCGATTCAACATTTGATGAGCACCTTCCACTGCGGCACACATCCGAGACACACAACAAACCAGGGTCCCGGGAAACGGCTCCATGGGTAAAGGTGCTTGCCATTAAGCCCGAAGACCTGAGTTTAACCCCCCAGGTCTACATGCTGGAAAGAGCCAGCCTACTTCTGCAAGCTGTACTCTGACCACCGCACGCACGCACGCACGCACGCACGCACGCACGCACGCACGCACGCACGCCCGCCCGCCCACCCCCTTCTGCATAAGTATAAACACAACACAGCAGAGCCGAGCCTCTGGCCTCAGCAGCTCAGGGTCTGCAGGGAGACAGTGCAGCCCACAATCAACATGGCTGTCTGCGGGCCCTCTGTGAATACTGACCGCTCTTGTGCCATGGAAACCCAGAGGAGGTGGCAAGGGGCTGCCTGGAGAACCCACTGTGCCCGGGTGGTGACACTAGACTTTGGCCTTTACGTGTTATTCATTCCTATTTTTATTTTTGAGAGGAGGCTTAGGCAGGCTGGTTTCCACTTCACCCTGTAGGGTGACCACCTAGCCCACCTCCCTAGCGCTGGGTGTCAGGTGTGTGCCACCACACCTGGTCTAAGCGGGCTCTGTGTGCTCTCGGGCACTCTCTCAACTGAGCTGAGAAATCCTTGGTCCTGAAGCTAGGCTTTACGGAATAGAGGCGTGCTGGGTAAAGAACATTCCAGTTCGCAGGACCACCGGTGTAATGCAAAGGTTTGTAACTCAGGGGACAAAAGAGCCTAGTGTGTTCCAGGAATCACAGACTGAAGGGCAAAGGACTGGAATGCAGTGACAGCTAATTAAATAACTCATTGATTGCGTAGTCAATTATTGAAATTGCTCCCGTTGGTCATATGATTAAAATGAAGAAGCAACCGTATTGCATTTCTAGATTACGATGAATCTCAGAAAACAATGTAGAAAATAGGGTCTACAGCCGGCCAGTGGTGGTGCACACATTTAATCCCAGCACTTGGGAGGCAGAGCCAGGCGGATCTCTGTGAGTTCGAGGCCCGGCTGGTCTACAGAGCGAGTTCCAGGAAAGGCACTAAAGCTACACAGAGAAACCCTGTCTCAAAAAACCAAAAAAAAAAAAAAAAAGAAAAGAAAAGAAAAAAGAAAAAAGAAAAGAAAAGGAAAAAAAGAGAAAAAAAATAGGGTCTACTACAGTGAAGGGGAAACAGATTGGTAGTCCATTTGGACAGTCAGTTCCATTGGAGTTCTGCCTAGGCGTCAGTCCCACAGCAAACCTTACCTACTACAGTGAGCTCCAAGCTAAAGGAATTCTGCCCGGTTTTGTTGGTAGCCACACACGTATAGGTCCCTGCGTCTCGTTGGGTGAGCGGGTCGATGAGCAGAGAGTGGACTCCCGTCTCTCGGACCAGCATCTTGTGGGAGGCGTCTGGTAGCACAGGTTGCCCATTGAGCAGCCACGTCAGCTCCGGGGGCGGTAAGCCACTCACCTAACAACCAAGAGAACAGGTAACACACTGGTGACAGGCAGGTTGATTTGGTGAGTGAATTCTTTGTCCTTATTGGCACCAATTACATCGGTAAAGAAAAACATAGAGGGCTGGGGACTCTGCAGCGGCCTTGGAGGAGGGAATCTGTAAATGGTGCTGTGAGTTTGAACTGTGTGGAATCCTGGCCCCATTTCAGTCATGATTAATCCATGTGATTATGTCCCAGAGCAGAATAATGGTAGTAGATAAAAGAGGCCCATGGCATCAGTAAGAGAGCTGACGTCGGCTTAGACACCGGAGTTAGAGAAAAGTCAGATATTAAATCAAAGTTCTCAAGTTTTGCTCACGGATTATCTAAAAAAGAATCTTGATGCCGGACTATCGGGGGGGGGGGGGGGGGGGCGGGGGGTGAGGGGTGGAATCTTGATGCCTAATTATAATATTAGACCAGAATTTCTGGAGATGGGAGCCGGACACTGGTAGTTTTTGAAGTTTAGAGGCAGGAGAGCGTACAGCCTGAGTGTTATTTAGACCACAATGGGGGGTTGAGAGCCGTGCACAGAACGGGGTTCCCTGCACATGTTTAACCTCCAGCCTTCACTGACTTGCACCTACTTTTCCCATGGCACCCTTCATGGCTGCCTGGGGTAGAGCGGTGACGTCAGTGTCTTGTAGTACGGAGAGGCCGCTGCCCTGCCCACAGGAAGCCTCATTGCGGGTGGGGACTTAGAATGCAGAGTCACAAAAGGTGACCGAGGTGGCTTAGGGTGAGAAAACGACCTCTGTTTGCTCTAAATGCTTTGGCTTTATCTTCTCACACCTATGATTTCCCAAAGTTCCTCCCCTCCCAAAGTTCCAAAGATGCAAAAAAAAAAAATTTCAAACTTCTGGATTCACAGTACTGGAGGATTCCAGGGACCATATGGAAAAGTTCACAATTTATCCCTCTCTGGTTATCGTCTCACAATGAAGAATTGACTTATATGGTGCCCACACAAAACTGTTTTTTCTTTAAAATGTTTATGCTTACACAATTTATTAAGATATGGTGATTTAAGATTTTAGTGACATATTTGTGTATGGAATTAAAAAGATCAAATGCTTTAAAAGAGCCTATGGAGGGGACCATTTCCTTCCCTTCCCTAGGACCTTTTCATCTGGGAGAAAACCCCACAAAACTAATACAAACAAAAATGAGTGTAAGCAAATAACTAGATGAAAACCCTGGACAGGCCTGGAGCTAAGGACAGGTGTTGGGAAGTACCTTACAGTCCAGCCGACAGAGGCGGCCCTCGTGAGCCACCATG
This sequence comes from Peromyscus maniculatus bairdii, assembly GCF_049852395.1. Lineage (NCBI taxonomy): Eukaryota > Metazoa > Chordata > Mammalia > Rodentia > Cricetidae > Peromyscus > Peromyscus maniculatus. Next base: position 25,301,747 of record NC_134872.1, on the reverse strand, counting down.
TCCCCTGGGGCCTGCAGGAAATGTGGTCGGAAAAAGCGTTCCTGGAGAGGTTCTTTGTCTCTTTCCTGCATTCTGGACCTTCCCCTACAAGAAGCATTTACAAACGTGTAACAATAACCACATGCATGTAGAAATGGCTATAATGAGAGAGTCTCTTGTAGCTCCGGCTGACCTTGAGCTCAATAAGTAATCCAGGGCGACCTTGAACTGGCCCTCCTCTCTCTACCTTCTGAGTGCTACATTACAGGCATGCATTGTTAGGCCCAGTTTATGTGGTGCTGGGGATGGAACCCAGGACGTGGTGCATGCTAGGTAAGCACCAAATGAGCCACAGCCTAGAATAGAAAGGATTTGCTGGGCAGTCAATCAATCATCAATCAATAATCAACCAACCACAGCTTAGAACTGATATAAACACACACACACACACACACACACACACACACACACACAAGCCAAACAAAACCAAAACCAAATAAAACCAAAACTCCTTGTGGCAAGTATCCTATACACTGTAGTATCATCTCTGCAAACTCTGAAATTACGGAAATAGGCTCAAGGCTGGTGCCTCTAGAGGACCCAAGTTCATTCCCAGCACCTGTGCTGGATGGCTCACAACCACCTGTGACTTCGGCTTCACATGCACATACCCCACATACCCCGCCCATACACATAATTAAAAACAATGGAAATAACATAAGCAGGCTTTAGTTCCTTTCTCTCTGAAGTCATTCAGCATTAATCGGCTTAGCTCCCTTGCTGTGGGTTTTGGCACTTGCTGAAAAGTCATCACAGTAAACAAATAAATCAGTACTCCATCTGAGAGCCCAAAGAGAGGGCCTGTCCATCTCCCAGGACAGGATGGCTGTGACCACAATAAAATGCAGCCTGGCAATAAATTATGGCTGATAATTAAAGATGACCACGAACTTCAACTCAGTCACGGTGACCAACAGTAACAGCTGTTCTTGAAAACAAAACAAGATAAGGGAGGGGACAGAGAAGTAGTGAAACATTGTGTGTGGACCATAAGTCTCTATTTTCATTTCTTTGGTAAGTCATTTAATTCATCAGTCTCAGCAACTCTCTGCTAAGACTTTGTGGCACCCTAAGACTCAAGGGGGAAAAAAGCCAGGCTCTTTCTCATTAGTAGTTCATAAAATCTGAGAAGAAAACCGGGTGTCATGGAGATGACAGTGGAAATATTCAGCCCCCAAGTTTCTGCATGGTGATAGAAAAGCGGGTAGTTTCAAAGGGTCTCATGGCGCATTATGTGCGTGGGTGTTACTAATGGTTACAATGTTTTGAACCGTTACAATTGTACCAAAGGGGCTGGGAATGCAGTTCAAATGGGCTGGTGCCTGCTTAGCATGCATGAAGTTCGGGGTTCCTTCCCCAGCCTCACAAGTACTGGGTGTGGTGGCGCACACCTCTAATTCCAACAATTAGGAGGTGAAGGCAGAAGTATCCATTTCAAGTCATCCTCTGCTATATTTGAGGTCAGCCTGGGCTACATGGGAGCCTGTCTTAAGAAAAAAAAAAAAGGGAAAGTGTCAAAGCCTGGAGTATCTCAAATGTAAACAGGCCGGCCCATGTCCTGGGGATTCTGTTAAAGTGCGGATTCTGACTTGGATGCTCTGGGCCAGGCTGGATGGCTGCATTCCAAAGAGCCCCCTGGTGGTGAGGCTGCGGCGTGTGCGGCACACTTCAGCAGTGATTCACTGCGGTGAGTGGAGGCCTGGGAGGAGTCCAGAAAAGGGGGATCTCCCGCTTTACCTGTGAGACGGACCGGCAGGGCTGAGTCTATTTCGAATGGGCAAACTCTGCACCATCAAGTGGCCAGAACAGCTGATTCTCCCCTGAGAAGCAGAAAACAAACAAGATTTAAATAAGGAGAAATCCACATTTTTCCCCAATTTATATAAATGTTTTCTTCACCAAAGCATTATACATTTTTTTTTCTAACAATGAAGAGATTTTCTTTGCTCAAGAGCAATGAAAATAATATTCTTTTTGTTTTGTTTTGTTTTTGAGACAGGGTTTCTCTGTGTAACCCTGGCTGTCCTGGAACTCACTTTGTAGACCAGGGTAGACTTGAACTCAGAGATCTGCCCGCCTCTACTTCCTGAGTGCTGGGATTAAAGGCGCATGATAACACCACCCAGCTAAAAACAATGCAACTTTTAGTGTATGTGTGTGTTGAGGTGCATTTACCTGTGTGTGCTGAGGCCTTGATGTTGGGAGTCTTCCTAGATGGCCCTCCACCTTGGTCACTGAGGTAGGATCTCTCAGTTGAACCCAGAGCTTGCAGATATGACCAGTGTGGCTAGTAGCTTGCACTGGGGGTCCCCTATCTCTGCCTTTCCGGACTTGAAATCCAGGTAGGCCACCACACCGACCCAGCGTTCACAGGAGCTCTGATCCCCACACTTGTACAATGAGTGCTTCAAAAATCTGGCTTCCAGATGTTGGAAAGATGGCTCAGAGGTTAAGAGCACTAGATGCTTTTGCAGAGGTCCTGAGTTCAATTCCCAGCAACCACAAGATAGCTCACACCATCTGTAATGAGATCTGATGCCCTCTTCTGGCCTGCAGGCAGAACACTACACTGGGGCTGGAGAGATGGCTCAGAAGTTGAGAGCTTACTGTTCTTTCAGAGGACCAGAGCCGTTCCCAGCACCCACATGACCACCTGGAACTCCAGTTCTAGGGGACCTGACACCCTCTTCTGGTCCCTGAGGGCATATGCATCACACACACACACAATCCTTAAAATATATAGATACATGACTTCTATTGTTTATTATTATCAGGTGTGTGTGTGTGTGTGTGTGTGTGTGTGTGTGTGTGTGCACATGCCATGCAACACTCTTGGTGAAGGTCAGAGGCCAACTTCGTGGAGTCAGTTCTCTCCTGCCGCTTTCACATGGGTTCTGGGGTTCAAACTCAAGGTCACTGGACTCATGTGATGAATGCCTTTACCCACTGACCCATCTTTCCAGGCCCAAAAGGATTTCTTTCTTTCTTTTTTTTTTTTTTTTTTTGAGACAGGGTTTTTCTGTGTATCTTTGGGGTTGGCCTTGAACTCACAGAGATCCACCTGCCTCTGCTTCCCAAAGTGCTAGAATTAAAGGTGTGCGCCACCACCACCCAACCAAAAATGACTTCTTAAGCTACCGCTACTATTTCAAGGGGAGAGTTCTTAGGAGTGTTTTGATATTTCCACTTTAACCCGAGAAGTGACAAGACACACATATTTTAAAAAGGACCATTTCTCCCCAAATTGACATCATGTGCACAATAAAGCAAAGAGCATAGACAAAGATTCTTCTGCTTCCCTCAGCAGAGATCCATCCAAACGGACGCGTTAGCATGAAAACAGAAACTATGGCTTTATATTTTCCATCTGAATGGTAATTGAAAATAGGCTGTCCTGTCTTTTAGGGGAATTTTGAAAGTTGGCCTCATTCAGAAAAGAAAAGTGCAAGATTTCAGTTCTCCAACTTTTATCCACAAAGACAAAGTAAAAGAAAAATCTGATCTAAGTTTGAGAGATATTTAAAGCCTTTTTGAAGTAATTTGTTTTCTAGGTTTACTTATTGTAATTTTTTATTTTATTTTATATTTGTTTATTTATTCATTATTTATTTATTTATTTATTTATTTATTTATTTATTTATTTATTTATTTATTTATTTATTCGAGACAGGGTTTCTCTGTTGTAGCCACCGCCTGGCTTATTGTAATTTTTTTAAAGGTTTGTTTATGTACATGAGTAGTTTGCTGGAATATGTATCTCTGCACCATGTGTGTGTCTGATTACTGGAAGTCAGAAGAGGCAGCCAGAACTCCTGGTCGGATGGTTGTGAGCTGCCGTGTGGGTCCTGGGAATTGAGCCCTGCTCCTCTGCAAGAACATCAAGTGCTCTTAACCACTGATGGACCTCTCAGGCCCTCGTTTATTTATTTAATTTGTATTAATGTGTATGTATCTGTGCTTGCCAGGGGTGTAGGTATCTTCAAGGGCCAGAAGAGGGCACTGGAGCCCATGGAGCCGGAGTTACAGATGGTTGTGGGCAGGTGCTGGGAACTGAACACGGGTCCTCTCCAAGAGCAGCAAATGCTCTTAAGTACTGAGCCATCTCTCCAGCCCCTTTTTCATTTTGATTTGTTTTCTGTCTTCAAATTCAATGCACTGTGCCCTTGGACTGATCCTCCTTGGCCTTTGCTTCCTGAGCCTCCCCCCAACACACATTATGCTTGCTTGTTTTTATGTGGCTTTGAGGATCAAACCCAGGGCCTCACACATGCTAGACAAGCACACTAAAAACTGAACTATATCCCCCAGGATATAGTTCTGACAATGCCCTCCGACAAGGGCAGCCAGTAGCAGGCTAGTCTCAATTCGACCCTGTGTTCTAGTTAGGCGCAATCACAGCGCTTCCCGTGCCCTCTCCTCGGCACTTGCTCACAGTGACATCAGTCGCTCCCGCTGACGTCCAGGAGCCTTGCCACCAACCTGGGGGTTGGCCGCCATGATGGTGTAGTTGCCGTCGTCCTCGCCGTTGGTGGATACAATGTGCAGAGAGCAGGTCCCGTCCCCTTCGCGCCTCATTTTACAGTGCTCATCTCTCTTGGAAATCTGTTTCCCGTCTTTGAACCAATAAACCTGGAGCGAAAAGTATTCAAGGAACTCTTGGTGAGGACGTTCTGTTCCGTATCTCCAGAAAGATGAGGCAAAGGTCAAACGCCATCCCTGTTACCAGACGCGTGTCTTTTGCAAACACTTAGAAAAATCGTAAAACATTCAAAACGACAGTATACTGTACACCTCCACCTGTACCTATATAATACTTAAGTAAAAAAATATGATACAGTTTAGCATTGTGGTAAAGCTTTTGACCATCTTTATAGCACCTCATAATTAACTTAAGGATACTCTGAGGACTAAATATGTCTTCTTCACAGGCAAAATAATGAACACAAGAAAACTGGATCATCCCCCATTACTCTATGTCAGTCTCTGAGCAGATGTAGGGTAGGTCTGAGCACCTGGGATGGCTCACCGTGCTTGAAAGGCTAGCACGGCTTATTGGACCAAGAAGAATAAGGCTAGGATCAACTTGCTAAATTTACTCCCAAGGCCCAAAGCCAAACTCTAAGATTAAAATATACAGATTTGCTGGGCAATTATTTCGGTGGTCAGCCCTGCCCATGGGAGGGTGAGCTCTTCGAGGCAGGCGGGATAAAGCGCTGGTTGGAGGTATCCCCTTCGCCTCTTCCTTGGTTACCTAACCACGTGTGGCACCACCGCACTCGTGTTTGTGAAAGCAGATCCCCTGCCACAGCCACCCCGGGTGCAAAGCCTTCCCTGACTGCCAAGGAATGTGGTGACTCAGAGGCTTGGTCAGCAGCCGGTGACAAGCACGGGAACATTCTTGGCATTGACTAACCTAACGGTAAGGATACCAATATAGTTCTCTCTGTGCCGCGGAAGGCACCCTGTGGGTGTCCAATGGAAACTAAACACAATGAAAAATATTAACGGATGAGTTTGATGGCCAAGAGAATAATCCAAAATAAGACAGCATGACTAAGAAATTTCTCCTGAACTTTTTGTTTTGTTTTTGTTTTTTTGAGACAGGGTCTCTTTGTAGCTTTGGAGTCTGTCCTGGAACTCACTCTGTAGACCAGGCTGGCCTCGAACTCACAGAGATCTGCCTGGCTCTGCCTCCTGAGTGCTGGGATTAAAGGCGTGTGCCACCACTGCCTGGCTCTTCTAAACTTTTATTAAAATTCTAACAAGGTTTGATGTGGTGGTGCACACCTTTAAATCCCAGCACTCCAGAGACAGAGGCAGGTGGATCTCTGTGACTTTGAGGCCAGCCTGGTCTATAGAGTGAGTCCCAGGCCAGTCGGGACTACATAATGAGAACCTGTCCAAAAAACAAACAAGTTTCCTTTTGCCCTAATGATCCTGTTCCTGGGCTCTGCTCATTTTTGAGTATTGTTTTTCACTTTCATTCCGTATATGTTTCACTACAGTATGATAAGTTGCTTTTTGTTTGTTTTGTTTTGTTTTTCTGAGACAGGGTATCATGTAGCCTAGGCTGGCCTCAAACACACTATATAGCCAAGTGTGGTCTTGAATTTCTGAGTCTTCCGAGTGTTGAGATTACAGATATCACAAGCATGCATCACCATGTCCAGGTTTTGTTGTTTTTTGCTTTTGTTTGTTGGTTTGGTTTTGTTTTTGTTTTTGTTTTCCAGACAAGGTTTCTCTGTGTAGCCCGGGCTGTTCTAGAACTTGCTTTGTAATAAAGGCTGGCCTTAAACACAGAGATCTCCCTGCCTCTGTCTCCCAAGTGCTGGGATTAAAGTTGTGTGCTGCCACTACCACCCAGCCAAGTTTTTGTTTTGTTTTGTTTTGTTTTTTGTTTTTTAAAATATGGTTTTGGGGATTAAACCCAGGGTTTCATGCATGCTGCATTCTAAGCCTGATGTGTCTCTGGTGGGCGGAGGATGCAGGAGGAGGCCAGAAGAGGGCATCAGATGCCCGGCAGCTGGAGTTACAGGTGCTTGTGAGCTACCCAAAGTGGGTGCCAGGAACTGAACTCCCATCCTGTAAAAGCAGCAAGTACCCTTGACTGAGAAGCCATCTCTCTAGCCCCCTGAGATTATCCCCCCCTCCCCGCCCCCCTGGTGCAGAAGACACATATCAGAGCCATGAGCGGCAAGCACTCTGGCACTGAACTACATCCCAGCCCCATGAGATTTTCCTGACGACCTTGTGTATAGTTCCATGCTGTTGATCGACTGGAAGCCCATGTTCCCTACCTTTGGAACAGGTATCCCGACAATTTTGCAGGTGAAGGTGACTGGAGAGCCTTCCGTCACCCGGAAGTGCTTGAGTCTTTTGTCAAAGATGGGTGCGATACACTTGCCCGTGGGGATTTCATCGTGCTGGATCTCATCATCTGACTCGTCCACAGGAGTACGCTCCAAGCGGAACTCTATCTCATTCATCAGCCTCTGCTCAAAGCTCGAAATTTTATATTCCTGCCAAACGGAAGGGTATGTTGAAATGTCTATGCAGAAAAACTTGATTAGTAGTAGTATGTAGGGGGGCCATGCATGCATGCCAGGACACTATGCCAATGTCCCAGACAGCTCTCTGGAGTTGGTTCTTGTCTTAGTTAGGGTTTCTTTTAAAAATATATATTTATTTTTACTTTATGTGTCTGGATGTTTTGCTTACACATGTCTGTGCAACATGTACACGCCTTGAGCCGTCATGTGGGGGCTTGACATTGAACCCAGGTCTTCTGAAAAGACATACAGTACTCTTTACCACTGAGCCATCTCTCTGGCCCCTTAGTTGGGGCTTTATTGCTATGGTGAAGACTATGACCAAAAATCACTCTGGGGGGATAGGGTTTATTTCATCTTGCAGCTTCCATCATCGTGGGAAGTCAGGGCAGGAACTCAAGGCAGGAACCCGAAGGTGGGAACTGAAGCAGAGGCCACAGAAGGAATACTACTTACTGGCTTGCTCCTTGTAGTTGCTCAGTTTATTTTCTTATACAAACCAGGACCACCTGCCCAGGGTGGCATCACCCACAGTGAGCTGGGCCCTCTCCCATCAATCACTAATCAAGACAACACCACGCAGACTTGCCTGCAGCCCAATCTGATGGGAGGCAGCTGGGTGGGGGTGGTGCATGCCTTTGATCCCAGTACTCAGGAGGCAGAGGCAGAGGCAGAGGCAGGCAGATCTCTGTGAGTTTGAGGCCAGCCTGGTCTACAGAGTGAGTTCCAGACAGTCAGGGCTACACAGAGAAACCCTGTCTCAAAAAAATCCAAAAACAAAACAACAACAACAACAATAAAAAGATAGATTCCCTCTTCCCAGATAGGTCTGGGTTTGTGTCAAGTTGAGGAAAACCAAGGCACACCTCTGCTTCTCCCTTGCCATGGCTTCTGGGGATAAACTCCGGCTGTTAAACTTGTGGAGGTAAATACATAAAAATATATCCGAGAGCGAAAGTGTCAAAGTTGCGCTTCAGAAAGTCTGCTCGCACTGTAGAGAACTTCACAGACGTGTGTAGTTTGGGTCTGGTTCACTGTGGTGTGTGATTGGTTTATCTGCAAGCTTTTTCCAGCGAAGTTTATAAAATTAGAAATATAAAATACACCGATATAGCTGATCAGTGTCCCAACCATGGAATACAATGGATGAACTGAAGACGAGCACGAAAGTAAGAATATAAAGGCCGAGTTGCTTCCGTGACAGATTAAACACTTGGCAGGCTGAGCTTTAGGAACAAGGACACCGTGGCAGAGAATGCTGCACAGCCCGTTCCTAAATCCCTGGGCTGCCGGGCAGTTTGGGCAGCACTTTGCTTGAAATCAAGGTCGACTGTCTCTGCCACACACAGATCCACCTGTAAAGTTCCAGTCTGTGGCAGAGTTCCTAATGCACCGTGCAAATGCAAGCAGTGTGTTTACATGAAACCCACAAGGTCTTTCTGCACTGTTACTCCTGAAAATGCCACGACAGGTCTGCCATGTGCAGATGCACCTTTCTGAGTCCCCTTCTCACTGGCTTTAGGCCACTTCTCACTTTCTGCTGCTTTATCCACTTTGAGAATAAAAAGGGACGTTTCTTTATCAGCTGCCTTCAGTGATATCTGTAATCCAAGGAAAGCACTCACAGGTGCGCGCACGCGCGCGCAACACACACACACACACACACACACACACACCTGAATACAATTTAAGAGTGGAGTTGTGCGAAGAGAATTCTGAGTGCTTGTGAAAAAGTAAGAGTCTTGTGATCTTAGTTTCTTCAAAAACACGCAATTGTTCTTGGAATGTGTTTTCGTGCCCCTCCCAGGTGTATCAGATAGCAGTAAGTTTATTTTGGATTATTATTATAGCTGGTTATTGTTATTTGTTTGTAGGTCTCTGTGGATAAAACATGTTTTTGGGGGCTGGAGAGATGGCTCAGAGATTAAGAGCACTGACTGCTCTTCCAGAGGATCTGAGTTCAATTCCCAGCAACCACATGCTGGCTCACAACCATCTGTAATGAGATCTGGTGCCCTCTTCTGGCCTGCAGTCATACATGCTGTATACATAATAAATAAATCTTTAAAAAAAAAAAAAAAACATGTTTTTGCCATGTGCAGCTTGTCCTTGTGATTGTACACTTTACTCATGTGATTCCTCCTAACCCTGAGTATAAATTGTCTCACGCTCTGCTGGGCAGTGGTGGCACACGCCTTTAATCTCAGGACTTGGAGGCAGAGGCAGAGGCAGGTGGATTTCTGTGAGTTCGAGGCCAGCCTGGTCTACAGAGTGAGTTTCAGGACAGCCAGGGCTACACAGAGAAACCCTGTCTCAAAACAAAACAAAACAAAACAAAACAAAACAAAACAACCTGCACACATACACACAAAAAAATATCTGATGCTCTGAATAAAGTTGACTATTGCATGAGACTTTAGTCTGTCTCGTTTTTTAGGCTCCACTCTCCCAGGTTTACTGCCAACTAGAGTGGTAAACACACACAGAGACACACACACACAGACACAAACAGACACACACACACACAGACACACACACACACACACACACACACACACACACACCTTTCTGTGCAATATGGCCAGTAGAGAACTCAAATCAATGATAAATGACCTGTCCTTTCTAGATTTCTGGTCCCATAGAATTACAGCTGTTGTGCACAAAAGAAAATGAAAATCTAAAATTTCAGGAGAAGATGCTACTTGAACCTATAACCTTTTTTTTTTAAAGTGTAATCCTCCGAAGGGAGATGTGGAGGTTTGGGTGAGAATGGCCCCACAGGCTCAGAGATTTAAATGCTTAGACCCCAGTTAGTGAAACTGTTTGGGAAGGATTAGGAGGTGTGGCCCTGTTGGAGGAGGTGTATCACTGGGTGCGGGCTTTGGGGTTTCAAATGCTCAAGCCAGGCCCATTCTCTCTCTCTCTCTCTCTCTCTCTCTCTCTCTCTCTCTCTCTCTCTCTCTCTCCCTCTCTCTCTCTCCCCCTCCCCCTCCCCCTCTCCCTCTCCCCCTCTCTCCCTCTCCCCCTCCCTCTCTCCCTCTCTCCCTTCCCCTCTTCCTCTCTCCCTTTCCCTCCCTCTCCCTCTCCCTCCCCCTCTCTCCCTCTCCCCCTCCCTCTCTCCCTCTCTCCCTTCCCCTCTCCCTCTCTCCCTTCTCCTCTCTCCCTCTCTCCCTCTCCCTCTCTCCCTCTCTCCCTCCCTCTCCCTCTCCCTCTCTCTCCCCCCCTGCTGCCTGTGTGTCAGGATTTAAAGCTCTCAGCTACTTCTCCAATACCCTGCTTGTCTGCTTCCCAACTTGACCATGACTAACCCTGCATTCTACCACTGAACTACAGTCTCAGCCCTTGTCATGTCTTCCTTTTAAGTTAAGCTTTAATATATTCATATGTCTGTATGGAGATACCACCTGTGGAATGCAGGCGTATATTCAGAGTCTTGGAACATGTCCCCCATGGGTAGCAGAGGACCACCCAATAGTCTATCACAGGTAAACACCTAGAAACAAGTAAACTGAGTTACTGGATTGGGGTGGTTCAGAGCTACCTTCTCCATCAACAAGCTCCCCAGCTGACTGAGTGTGTGCTCTACCACGGAAGCTGTGATCAACCTCCTGAGAGCAGACGACCTCAGCACTCAAAGACTGTGTCAAACAGAGTGATATCCTTAAAGCAACCATTTGAGTCCGACACTCTTACCTGCTGGTGTGATCTGACATCACCGAAATTCACTTTCTTCCCCAAGTCTAGAATCACCGAGTTCTTAGTCTCTCGGATGTAATCGTCACTCACTGCTTGAGGAGCCTTCGTGGTTTTCTTCATCAGACCCTGGGGCGGTCTGTAAAAGAAATCCCCACCCCTATGAAACGACTAGCCAGTGTATAAGGGTCCACAGGTCAGAGGGGAGAAGGACAACCTGGCCTCAGCGCTCAGGGGATTAAATACCGCATGTAGAGGCATTTTATTTTATTGCCTAATTTTATTATTTTGAGACAAGAATTCAGGTAGCCCAGGCTAGCCTTGAACTAGCTATGTAGTCAAGGATGACCCTTGAACTTCTGATCCTCCCACATTTGCCTCTCAGTGTTAGAATTATAGGCGTGCCAACCACACCCAGTTTATAAGAGGCCAGGCACGGAACCCAGGGCTTCATTCAAGCTAGGCAAGTGCTCTACCAAATCAACTGCAAATTTTTAATTGCCAGGTACGGTGGCACACACCTTTAATCCCAGCACTCCAGAGGCAGGTGGATCTCTGCGTTCCAGGCTAGCCTGGTCTACAGAGTGAGTTCCAGGATAGCCAGGGTTGCTACACAGAGAAACCCTATCTCAAAAAACAAAATTTGACAAAAAAAAAAAAAGAAAGAAAGAAAGAAAGAAAAGAAGGAAGGAAGGAAGAAAGGAAGGAAGAAAGAAAAAGGAAGAAAGAAAGGAAGGAAGGAAGAAAGGAAGAAAGAAAGAAAAAGGAAGAAAGGAAGAAGGAAGGAATGCCCTTTGTCCTGAGGCATTCAATACCCATTTTGTATCTATTTGATGAGATTTTTTTCAGGATCCATTCACTAAGAGTCCTGACTCAGACCAGGCTATTCTGGGCATGCACCCCTGTTAACGGACATCTCCAAACCTTCGAGACACTTACCCGGTCGGTGCACTTTTAGGCAGCCCCATGGCATTGGTGGGTGGAATGGATGGGAGAGAAGGCAGAACCGAGCTGAGGAAAGCCACTGGGTTCTGAATCCGGCCGGTCGGAGAGACGGGAGTTGGGGACACACAGTAAGGCTGAAACTGGTGTCCACTGGGGATGGGGTACGGGAGCGGCGGCGGTGGCGGCGCTGGCTCTGTTGGCCCTGGAGGAGCTGGCTCGCTTTGGATGGAGAGCCCCCCTGGGGCTCTGCCTTGCGTAGAGGGGTGAGTAAGTAACAGGCTTTCTTTGCTGACTGTCCTCTGAATTGTGTGAGGAGCATTACTCAAGGTGAACACTGGGGAGCTGGACGGGGACCCAGCGGCCGTGGGAGTGCTTGAAGTGGGGAGGAAATGCTTCGGCCGGGCCAAGTTGAACGTCTGTGGTGCAGGACCCTTGACCTGTTTGCTGGAAATGGTCACTGCCGGGGGAGCCGAGTTCAAGACGCTGAAGTTGGAAGGAGACTCCTTGGGTGATGAAGGAGATGCAGTTTGCAGCTGCTGCTGCTCCAGCAACACTTGGTTGTGAAGCTGTTGTAACTGAGAGGAGTCGCTAAGTGAAAAAGAGCAGGGAGAGAGGAGAGCCGCGTTACCATCAACCTCACCCTGGGGACGGAGCTCAGTTGGGAGAGCACTTACCTAGCGTGTGCAGAACTCTGGGTTCAATTCCCAGCACTGAAGAAACCAGGCATCATGGTACCCACACACCTATAATCCCAGCACTCAAGAGGTAGAGGCATAGGGGTGAGAGGTTCAGGGCCATCCTCAGCTACACAGCGAGTTTGTGGCCAGCCTGGGCTACAGCTGGCTATTTTAGATTGGGTTGGGGGGGCACAGAGGGAGTAAGAGAGAGACAATAAAAAAGACAGAGAGGGCCAAAGTGGCAAGACATCACCTAGTAAGGAGTGGTGGTCTGTCTTTCCCTCTTGCTAAGGGAATCTCAAATATTCTGGTCTTTGTGCCGCCACACTACAGCTGTACAACAGTGAGTGTTTATAAATTGAAAAAGAAAAGAAATTGAGACAGTGTTACTCGTGCGGCCACTGTTTCAAGTTACAATGGCCTTGGCTCTCAGCTTGGACTGAAGGCATCTAGCTGCACACCGTGGTGATGTTTTGTTTGTGCTCTAACAAATAAAGCTTGCCTGGAGATCAGAGCGTGGAGCTAGTCGCCAGTTAACCATAGAGGCCAGGCCATGGTGGCACACACACCCCTTTAATCCCAGCACTTGGGATCTCATGCCTTTGATCCCAGTACTTGAGAGGCACATGCCTTTAATCCCAGCACTTGGGAGGAGGAAACAGGAAATGATATGGCTGGGCGGAGAGAGGAAGTGATAAGGTGGGGTGAAGAAAGGAGCTTGCTTGGCCTTTTCGGTCTGATGATTCGGCAGAGGTAAGAAGTCTCTCTAGTGGCTGCTCCTTTAGTTCTCTGATCTTTCAGCTTTCACCCTGATATCTGACTCCAGGTTTTTATTATTAAGACCAATTAATTAGAATGCATGCTACAGCACACAGGTGTGAGTTATTGTAAGCACTGAATTCTCCGAAAGAATATCTCCCGCTCCACCTGTGATGGGGGTGGAATCTAGGCCTTGGCGCATGCTAAGTAAATGCTCTACCACTGGGCTACACTCTCAGCCCTCCTTCAAAGCCAGCCTTAAGGAAGGATCCAAGTGTGTCTGAATGCTTCCCATCCTCTCCAGGCAAGACTTTGGGTTTTTGGTATTTTTTTGTTTATTTATTTATTTATTTATTTATTTATTTATTTATTTATTTATTTTGGAGACAGGGCTTCTCTGTATAGCCCGGGATGTGCTGGAACTCACTCTGTAGACCAGGCTGGCCTTGAACTCACCGAGATCTGGCAGGCAAGGCTTTGTGCATAAGATGGTCCTGTGTTCCTATTCAGTCAAAGCAGTCTTTCTCTAAACCCTTTTCAGCATTATAATTATTACGGAGGTTAATCTTCACTCTCCCAAGTGTCCTACTGTGATGCTGGGTGTGGTGGGGCATGTCTTAATCCTAGCACTTGAGTGTTTGATGAAGGAGAATCAGGAGTTGAAGGCCAGCCTCAGCTGTGTGTCAAGTTGCCTGCCAGTCCAGGCCACGTGACATTGTTTAAAAAACAAAAAAACTGTTGGGGAATATTATTTTTAGGTGTGTTACTTTTGTTTATGTTGCATTTGTTTAACTCTGTGAAGCTGCGTTACTGTGCCTGTCTAAAACACCCGATGATCTAATAAAGAGCTGAATGGCCAATATCGAGGCAGGAGAAAGGATGGGCAGGGCTGGCAGGCAGAGAGAATAAATAGAAGGAGAAATCTGGGAGGCGAGATCTAGGGGCCAGAGAAGGAGGAGGACATCAGGGTCAGCCACCCAGCTACACAAGCAGCAATGGAGTAAGAAAGAAAGGAATACAAAAACAGAGAAAGGGAAAAGCCCAGAGGCAGAAGATAAACGGGTTAATTTAAAGTTAAGGAAAGCTGGCTAGAAACAAGCCAAGCTAAGGCCGGGCATTCATAATTAAGAATAAGTCTCTAGCCAGACTGTGGTACCACACACCCTTAATTACAGCACTCGGGAGGCAGAGGCAGGTGGATCTCTTTGAGTTGGGGGCCAACCTGGTCTACAGAGCGAGTTCCAGGACAGCCAGGACTATGCAGAGAAACCCTGTCTCAAAAAGCAAACAAACATTAAAGACTTTCATTTCTCTCTTGTTCATTTTGTTCTTTTGAGGACAGCCTCTCCCTTATATAGTTCGTGGCTGGCCTGGAACTCATGTATGTAGACCAAGCTAGCCTCGAACATGTAGAGATCCACTTCTCTGCCCCCCAGGGTACTGGGGTTAAAGACAGGTGCCTCTACGCTCAGATTTTTTTTTTCATTTCTTCATCATTGAAAGATTAAACATTTAAGAAACAAGAGAGATGGTTCCGTAGGTAAAGGCACACGTTGCCAGACCTGATGACCTGCATTTTATACCTGGGATCCATGTGTCTGAAGGAGAGACCAGACTACCAAAGCTGTCCCCTGATCTCCACAGGCATGCCATGGCACATGCATGCTCACACTTACATACACAAATACAAATAATAAATAATAAATAATTGTATCAAAATTAAGAAGCAGAAATATCTTTGCTGTGTTTTCCTCTGCAAAGAATAAACAGTTTTTACTGGTGCTGGCTTTTTCTTGTGATGTGAAAATGCAAAATACTAACTTTTTAATTTTTTGTGTTAGGGTCTCCTATGTGCCCCCAGCTAACCTGGAGCTTTCAATCCCCCTGCCTCAGTCCGCTGAGTGCTGAGATTACAAGTGTACTGGCATCATAGCTTGTGGATTTTGATTATTATTATTATTTTTTTTTTTTGGTTTTTTCGAAATAGGGTTTCTCTGTGTAGCTTTGCACCTTTCCTGGGACTCACTTGGTAGTCCAGGCTGGCCTCAAACTCACAAAGATCTGCCTGGCTCTGCCTCCCAAGTGCTGGGATTAAATGCTTGCGCCACCACCGCCTGGTAGATTTTGAATTTTTGAGATTAAAGTATTAGTCAAATTATAAGCCTGGGTATCAAGTTTGAAGGTGGCTTTAGCAACAGTTTTGGATACTGTGTGCCAGTGATAACTCTTCCCTGGCCCTGAAGGACATTTGCGATGGACCCAGTCACAACAACCCACTCAGTGGCCTTCTCTTGGTGGCCTAAATTCACGTGGGAGAAGTTGGCAACTCTAACCATTAGGGTTCTCTCACCCAGTCAGTTGTTAAATGTTTCCCCAGCTGACCAGGACAACTAGTTCTGAGCAGATGGACACCACTCGACCAGTCCTCCCAGCTGGGGACTGGAAAACGACCTGGCTGACTGAGGCACCAATGCTCAGGGAGCCAATTGGACCAGGAAGGAGTCTACACACTATGATAGTCACATATAGGTCAGCTGTTCTTCCATTTTAGCCAGCCTCAGAACCTGGTTAAAACACAGACTTCCAAGTTACCCAGAGTTTCTGACTCTACGGGTCAGGGTGGGACCTGAGAGCAATGCTGAGTGACTCTCCTATGCATACCACTGCACGAAAGATGTACTTGTCTGGAGTCTGGAGATAGGAAATGCTTGTCTAGCACTCAGGAAGTCCTAGGTTCAATTCCTGGCACCCCATAAAAACTGGGTGTCATTGTGCACACCTGTGATCCCAGCAGGAAGGAAAAAGTAGAGGCAGAAGACTCAGAAGAAGGTCATCCTGGGCTACATAGTAAATATAAAGCCAGCCTTGGCTACATGAGAGCCTGTCTCAAAATAATAGCAACAAAAAGACACATTTGTCCCCAAAGCATGGGTTTTCTAGTTTTTCCTGACTTTTGTCTGACAGTTTGCTCGTTTTTAAATATTTATTTATTTATTTATTTATTTATTTATTTATTTATTTATTTATTTATTTATTTCCCCTGGACACGGAGGGATGAAGGGCAGGAAGATCAAGAACTCAGGTTATATCTCTAAGTCTGGGTCAGTGGCTTCCAAATTGCTGTATATTAAAATGATCTGTGGAGACTGCCTCAATCAAGCCAGAAGGCATCGACAGATTTTTTTTTTTTTTTTTTTTTAATTCAGAAGCACTGGGGCTGGAGAGATGGCTCAGTGGTTAAGAGCACTGACTGTTCTTCCAGAGGACCTGAGTTCAATTCCCAGCAGCCACATGGCAGCTCACAACCGTCTGTAACTCCAGTTCCAAGGGATTCAACACCCTCACACAGAATATATACAGGCAAAACGCCAGTGTGCATTAAATAAATAAATAAATCTTTTTTTTAAAAAAAACCATTCATACACAGAAACACTGCTTCAGACCACTTGATATTCAAGCTGCAAATTTAAAAGAGAATCATCTTGGCTCTGGGTAGACAGTATTGAAAAATGCCAGCCCCCCTTTCTGTAGTAATTTAAAGATGAACGTTATCTCTGTTTTCCACATGAAAAGCTAACCGATGGAATAAGAAAGGAACAGAAACACCTGCATTGGTCAGAATGAGCCTGCATTTTAATGCCCGGCCTATGCAGTGAAAACCAAGCAGGTTAAAACTAGTATGAGAAATCCCAATAGAGAAATGATAACTGAGCCCTGACCTTGGGATTTATATGACTGACAATTATACAGTGCATATACTGTATCAAAATGCCACACAATACCTGGTCACTGTACAATTACTGTGTGTCAATTAAAAACAACAACAACAACAACAAAAAAAAAAACACTAGGGGCCTGAGAGTTGTCTCAGCAGTTAAGAGCACTGGCTGTTCTTCTGGAGGTTTAATTACCAGCACCCACATGGTAGCTCACAACCGTCTGTAACTCCAGTTCCAGGGTATCCCACACCCTTTTCCAGCTTCTGTGGGCACTGCACATACATAGTGTACATACATACATGCAGGCAAAATTCCTATACACATTAAGTAAAATCTTTTCTTAAGCTAGTAAGGAAAGGTTGTAGGCTTGTGAGTTCACAGAGGGTGTGTATGTGTGTGCATATGCATGTATATTAATACCTATACTAATACAAACATAGAAATACAATTAAGAGGAAACTTAAAAAGGCAAGGAATACTAAATGAATATATAGTGAGGAGAATTAGATTTTTAGAGGGTGTCACTCATTGCAAAAATACTTTCCTTAACTGGATGTCTCATATGACAGACATCACTGTCTACTTAATTCTTTGCTTAGTAAGGAAGCCTATTTATTTTATTTATTTATTTATTTATTTATTTATTTATTTATTTATTTATTTATTTATTCATTAGATTGAATATCTTTGAGACAGGGTCTCATAGAGCCCAGCCTGGCCCTGAACTTGCTATATAGCTGAGGACAACCCGACCTCCTGATCCTCCTGCCTCTACCCTCCCCTCTCTTTCTCGCTCTCTGTCTCTCTGTCTCTCTGTCTCTTTTTAGCTGAGAACCGAACCCAGGGCCTTGCGCTTGCTAGGCAAGCACTCTGCCACTGAGCTAAATCCCCAACCCCATGCTTCCACTCTCGTGGTAAGATCACAGGTGCCTGCCACCATCCCTGGCTAAGAACATGCTTTTTGTTTGGGTTGGGTTTGGTGTTTTTTTCATTGTTGCCATGTGTGTAACTAGAGACTACATTTCCCAGTCTCCTTTGCAGCTAGCACACCAGGTGACTCAATCCTAGCCCAAGAGAGAAAATGAGAAGAGTTTGGGCGAGACCTCTTAGAAGGCACCTAAAAGAGGCTCCTAACACCGAGACTGTGACTCCTGCCCTTGTGCTCTTTCTGCTCTTTTTTTTTTTTTTTTTTTTTAGATTTATTTATTTATTATGTATACAGCGTTCTGCCTGCATGTCTGCCTGCAGGTCAGAAGAGGGCGCCAGACCTCATTACAGATGGTTGTGATCCACCCTGTGGTTGCTGGGGATTGAACTTCTGGAAGAGCAGCCAGTGCTCTTATCCACTGACCCATCTCTCCAGCCCTCTTTCTGCTCTTGAAATGACCATGCAATGGCCAGACCATGAGGCATCTTGACCATGAGAGGTCCCAGCAAGGAAGCACATGCTGGTGATGGCAGAGCAGATGAAGGAGACTAGATCCTAGCGTCAGAACAGCCCCACAGGCTCCCTTTATGTGAGAAAAAAATAAATAAATTCTTAGGTGTTTCACCTCTGTTACTTTAGGGTTTTCAGTAACAACAGGCTCCACGTAATCTTAAATGACCCACCCTGACACAGTCCCTGGAGGAGAAAACCCCCTACAGAGAGAAGGCGGGTCCTAAGGGAGTTGTTTGGCTGACCCATCCCCAAATTCCCTTCTCTGAGAAGCATATCCAACCAAAAAACAAAAGACAGAATGGAAAGCCAGACTTCCAAGTGAGACCTCTATATGGATGCCAGGGCATATGCCCTTCCCTCCCCACAAATAAAAAATTATAATTTTGTTGTTGTTGTTTTTGTTTTTTGTTTTTGTTTGTTTCCAGACAGGGTTCCTCTGTGTAGCAACACTAGCTGTCCTAGATCTCATTTTGTAGACAATGCTGGCCTCAAACTTATAGAGATCCACTTGCCTCTGCCTCCTGAGTGCTGGGATTAAAGGCGTGCGCCACCATGCCTGGCTAATGTAATATTATTTTTAAAGTCTAAAAAGCAAGGAAGATGGGCTGAAGAGATGGCGGTTTCTCAGCGGCTAAGAGCACTAAGAAAACAGAAAGCTGGTGAAGATATAATTGAACGAGGGGGCCGTGTTCCAGCCCCAGCAAGCCCCAGAACTTTGGCCACATGGTTCTGGCTTGAGAGTCAAGGACACAAGAAAGGGACCCATGGAATCTCCCTCCATGACTAAGGAAATCTACTGAGGCCAGTCGGGCGTACGGCAGGGTGAAGACCAAAGTCAATAACTCGAGTGGCACCTGGTGAGCATCTCCCCGTCACCACAGAAGGACAAAGCGCAGGACCCGTTCGTTGCTGAAGGCTTGCTCACTGACATGAAAGGTCTATAGAATTATCAATACAGCTTCTATCACTAACTGTAACGCACGTTATCCCTAGCTGCAATAGATCAACATGCTAAGGTCATGCTCTGCACTTGCTTGGCCGCAGGAGCACTGAACATGCACCTGAGACAGAAGACCAAGACTTCTTGCATCCCGTCATATTCAGACACATGGTGCTGGGTTGTACTCGGCGGAAGCAAAGAACTATGGACACCTACTGAAGAGCGTCTCTAGTGACTGCACAAGCTCCGGTTGATGCAGAGACACACGAGGACAGAAGAAGAGACAAAGAGCACGCTCTTCGGGGAGGAAGTCCAGACATGCTTTAGCTGGAGAACTCTAACATTAGACAGGAGTGTCCTGAATTTAGGTGTCATGTTGCTTGGGTAGAATGTTAGTACCGAGGACGGCCGTGAGGGCGCATCCATTCGCGGCGATGTGAAGATGTACATTCTGCATTGCACTCGAAGTATGTTTTCCCGCTTGGAATTCTGTTTTTCAGCTCTATCTTTTGTCTGGTTTGGTCTGAGGCAAGGTCTCATGTAGCCCAGGCTGGCCTCAGGCTCCCTGTGAAGTTGACCTTAAGTTTTAGATCCTCTTGGCTCCTCCACCCACCAAGTGTTCACAGGTGTGCCCTACTTCACCTACTGCAGTGTTGGGGCTCAAACCCTGGACCTCCTGAATCCTTGGCAAACACTCTAACAACCGAGCTACATCCCCAGCCCAACTCTACTATTAACATTCTTAAATTTAATTTTGTGTGTATGTGTACATGTGTGTGTATGTGTGTGCACATGTGTGTTCATGTGTGTGTATGTGCGCACGTGTGTATGTGAAGGCCAGAGGATGCTCATGAGTGTTGCTTTTCTTCTACCACACGGGTCCCAGGGATTGAACCTGGGTTTTCAGGCTCGTGAGGCAAGCGCCTTTATCCAACTGAGCCATCCCGCCGGCCCCAACCTCTCTGATTTTTAAGGTCAGGCTCCCAGGAGGCTCCCAGGCGCTCCCAGGTATCCATTCTATTTTTACTTACAGTTTGGGTTTGGCCAGGACAGGAGGGGGTTCTTTGACAGGCGAGGACGGCTCTGGGATTCGGGCTTCCGGTCCGTTGTTGAACCTCTCGGGGAAGGAGTCGGGTCTGGCCTGGCTGGCGTTGGCGACTCCACTCCCGGAGGAAGCCTCGTTCTCCACGTCATCTTCAGGCAGGTTGAAGTGCACCCGTAGCCCGATCCTGGAGCTGGAACGGGGCTCATTATGGTTCACCAGGACCCCTTCCAGTTTGGGTTTGGGGGGCGGTTCCTCAGAACGAGGCTCTGGGTTGGGTGGGGAGGGCTGGGGCTCAGTCCCAGCCAGGCTAGTGGTTGAGCTGGCTGGGGGAAGAGCCCCATTATCGCTGATGTCATCGTTTCCTGAAAGGACAATTAGAGACCTTGAGCTGGAGACCTCCCACAGGACTGAGCTGGAACTGTCACCTGGAGCTGGGGTGTGCATACAAGTAGGGAACCATCAGTCCATGGAAAGGCGCATACAGGAAGATGCTTGCCCAAAACAGGCCAAATCTGGAGCATTCAAGGGTGGTGAGGATGTGGGGGAAACTGAATTGAACGTTGGAGTACACAACCGTGCATGTAGTGGTGTGGGATACATGCTTAGTTTATTCAAGGATGTGGGCTTGATTCCCTGGATCCCCTACCTCTGGAATCTAAGAGTTCTTCTGTGTTTTGTTTTGCTTCAAGACAGGGTTTTTCTGTGTAGTCCTGGTTGTCCTGGAACTCACGCTGTAGACCAGGCTGGCCTCAAACTCAGAGAGATTTGTCTGCCTCTTCCCATGCCTCCTGAGTGCTGGGATTAAAGGCATGTGCTACCACACCTGGCTACATTTTGTGTTTTATATGTGTGCAAGTGCCTTGCCTACTGAATTATCTTCCAGCCCCTTGAAGTACTCTTAGGAACTTGAGTAGTTTATATAAGGCCAGGGAGCCGCTTTCTTGGGAAGTGTGAAATGACATCAGGCACCTGGGGAGGCTGTCTGTGGCTGTAAGTGAAATAAGAATTGAAAAACTAGCCAGGAGGTGGTGGTACACGCCTTTAATCCCAGCACTCTCGGGAGGCAGAGGCAGGTGGATCTCTTGTGAGTTCCAGGCTAGCCTGGTCTACAGAGCGAGTGCCAGGAAAGATGCAAAGCTACACAGAGAAACCCTGTCTCAAAAACAAAACAAACAAACAAAAAAACCCAAACAAACAAACAAAAAACGAATTGAAAAACTGGACATTGTCCATAAACTTTTTTGGAGGTGGAGTCTCATGTATCCTAGGCTGGCCTTGAACTCACTCTGTTGCCAATGACCTTGGACTCCTGGTCCTCCTGTCTTCATGTCCCCAGTGCTGGGATTACAGGTGTGCCCCATTAGGGCCTGGTTAAGGCGGGGCTGGAGAAGGAACCCAGGGCATCATGCCTGCTAGGCGAGCGCTTTACCAGCTGAGCTATAATCTCCAGCCACAAGAACATTTTTCTCGTTACTGTTGTTATTATTTTATGTTTGTGCATGTGTGTGTACAGTCATACAGGCATGCCAAGGCAGGAGGGTGGAGGTCAGAGGACAGCTTGCTGGAATCGGCGTTCTTCTTGCGCTGTGTGGGTCTCAGGGACTGAAGTGAGTTAGTCAGCCTTGGTGGGAGGTACCTTTAGCTGCTGAGCCATCTTCTCACCAGCCCCCGGGAACAATTTTCTCAATAATTTAAAATTTTTCAAAGATACTTTATGTGTGAATGCTTTGCTTGTATGTACCACATGTATGCAGTACCCTTGAAGGCCAGAAGAGGGTGGTGGTTAGCCTGGAACCGGAGTTACCGATGGTTGTGAGTGTTGGATATTGGACCCGGGTCCTCTGGAAGACTAGCCAGTGCTCTTAACCGCTGAGTCATTTCTCCGGGCCCCAATTTAAATCTTTTTTTTTTTTCTTCAGCCAGTCTTACCCATATTGCCTTTGCACATCAGACCTTGACTGCATACTTGCCATGGTGAGTAATTTAAATCTTTATGATTCATAGGTGAATCTGGAAGAAAAGATGACTCTGGGCCGGGCCGTGATGGTGCACACTGTTAGTCTCAGCACTGGGGAGGCAGAGGGGCCAGCCTGGACTACGGACTACAGAGCGAGTTCCAGGACAGCCAAGGCTTCACAAAGAAGCTTAAGACAAGCAAACAAAAGGACTCTGACGTTCACACTCACAGTCTGACTGCCGGGGAGCACTTACCTCTCACGTCCAGCTGGGCGATGCTGGACACTGTGCCGTATTTGTTGCTGGCAGTGCAGGTGAAGCATCCGGAATCTTCCGAAAACACCTCAGCGATGACTAACGTGCAGATCTCCTCTGTATGCCAGTAAGACAGAAATGTTAATGGGGACAGAACAGTGAGACTAAGTGACGCCAAATGACGATTCTTAAACGCTGATGTAAGGAGTTGACTTAATTAGTTCTTTCAAAAGAGCTGCAACCGATAACTATTTGATCAGATTGACCCGTTAGGAGGCTGAAAATGTCCAAAGACATAAAACCAACAGCTCATGAAGGTTTTGTGATAATGTGTTGCATATAACACCAGGGGAGCCCTCTAACCACTGAACTACATTCTCCAAAGCTGTAGTGTGGGCGTGCCTCAAACTCCCGATTCCTTGTTCTCTTCAGCAGTTGCCTACGAGGGGGAGCCGGGGACCAGTGGTTACACATAATGCACATTCTGTTTCTACTGTCCATCCAGATGACAGTTAGACTAACAATAGACTTGTCAAAAGTCGCAAACACAAATTAGCGGCGTCAAAGGAAGTGTGTGTGAAACAGAAAAAAACGAATGAAATAGTTTTCCAAACCCCAGTCTCTCATTATTTTCATGGGGAAATTACACAGTGAGATAATTTTAAAGAAAGGCCACAGTTTAAAATCGGGCAGAAGGGCTCGGGGCGGTATATGTCTCAGCGGGAAAGCTCATGCCTAACATGCATGAGGTCCTGGGTTTGATCCCCAGCAGCACAAAAAATTGGACAGTGTATGAATGCTTTGTTGAGGCGGTAACAATTAGCTGATAGAGCAGTAGAAACTCCAGGCGAGAGGAGATCAAAGTGAATCTCCCTTTGTAACACCATAGTCATTCCCATGGATTAGCCTGATACATGACATGAAGTCTTGAGAGTGACAATACAGGTAATTCTCAGACATGACTAGAACCTAAAATTAATACAGTTAGATACTCTCTGAAAACCGGAGAAGAGCAGGGTCATTAAAACGAAATTACTAAAGCAGTAGTATTAGGGGAAGCTTGGCATCTCAGTATTTCGTGATGACTGAGTTAGGTCAACTAGAACCTTCTAGAACAGTGGTTCTAACCTACAGGTTGCAATTTGGGGATCAAATGACCCTTTTACAGGGGTGGCCTAAGACGACCATCAGAAAACACAAATGTTTACATTATGACTCATGACAGTAGCAGAATTACAGCTATGAAGTAGCAAGGAAAATACTTTTATGGTTGTGGGGGGGCGGGGGGTCACCACAACATGGGGAACTGTATTAAAGGCTCACAGCATCAGGAAGGACGAGAACCACTGTTGTAGAAGGAATTCCCAGGAGGCCATGGCAAACAATACTGGTTAGTCCTTACAAGAAAGAACCCTTGTCTTTATTATATGCCCTAAGGTCGAGCATAGGTGTGCAATATGGATGTTCTGTGCTTGCTTCTGGAATATCTGTGCTGTCTGAAGAGAACTGCAATAAAATTTTGAACAATCTCCTCACCCAGAGTTATAAATACAGCCTGAGGGCTCTGGTGTGTACATGACTCGAAAATGCTTTATGGCTCTCGCTTCTATTTTTGGTATTCTCCAAAACCAAGTCAAGAAACAGCATACACATTTAATCTCCATACATTTCTTTCTTTATTTACTTTATTTTGATTGGTTCTGGGGATCAAACCCATGGCTTTGAGTAAGCCAGACAAGTGTTCTCAATTATTGATATTCCCAGCCTCTCGCCCATTAAGTTTGATACACAGAGGCTGTGGGATTGGAGTTGGTGCCAGAGAAATTCCAAGCCCAATTTTGAGGAGGGCATGAAATGAGTGGGAGTAATGTTCAAAGGGAAAACATCCCCAGGAAAATGTTAACGAATTAACTACATTCGTACCAGATATTAAATTTGTATGCAAATTCGAACATACTCCTTCCTGCCCCCTTCAACAATAACAGCTTGAGTTCATTCGGATCTTTCTAGAATTTTTACTTTTCACCTTTCCTTGGCTATTTTTAACAATTTTAGAACAATTACAACATATGTGTATCTCAAAACCACTCATCACATATCAATACGTTACAGTTGGGACGATCTTTACCTGGCTCTGCCATGGATCGAGGTTCTAAAGGGAGAAAAAAACAAAAGGTCGTGAGCGTCTACTTCACTGAAAAGCTGTGTCTCCATCTGAAGCTCCCTGTGGAGTCTCAGGGCCTTGTTTACTTGGGGGTGATGTGACAAGGACAATCTGTCAAGGTTAAGTAGTGACCCAAGTACCAGTGACCTCAATAAGGCCACAGAGGGGCAGGGCAGCTGGAGAACTGCTAACTGATGCTTCCTTTTGCAGCACACCTGGATTCACACAGTGAACATAAGCTGCAGGCTCCCAGACAAGGAAGAATGCCAACGGGAGCCGGGATTCAGAAGGACTAGGATCTATGTATCTATACCTATCTATCTACCTATCTATGTATCTATCTATGTTTCTATGTATCTAGTATGTATGTATGTATGTATGTATGTATGTATGTATGTATGTATGTATCTATCTATCTATCTATCTATCTATAGTATAAGCCACAACATTCACGTGGAGGTCAGAGGACAATGTGCAGGAATCCGCTCTTTCCTTCCATCCTATGGATCCTGGGATCAAACTCAGGTCTTAAGGCTTAAAGGCAGGAGACTTTACCTGCTGACCATCTCACTGGCCCACGGCTTATACTAGTTTTAAAGGTAACAAAACTCGTATATAGCTTAGTGGTAGGGCTCTTGCCTGGCACGCAGAAGGTCCTGGGTTCAATCCTTACTACTGCAAGAAAGAAAAAAGTTATAATTATGGGTGACAAAATGGCTCAGTGGGTAAAGGCACTTGTCACCAAGGCTGGTCGCCTGCGTTCCATCCACAGGACACACACACACGGTGAAAGTGGAGAACTCCTCCTGCAAATCATCCTCTGCCCTCACAGGTGTGCTGTAGTATGTATATACACACACACAGACGCACATACAATAAATAAGTGAAACTCAGATTTAAAATAATAAAAGTAAGAAAATTTTATTATTATGGAAAGATGTCTATGAGCTTTTGTGTAAAAAAAAAAAATCAATTATAGTCAGGCATGGTGGAACATGCTTTTAGTCCCAACACTTGGGAGGCAGAGGCAGGAGAATCTCTAAGTTCAAGCCCAGCCTGGTCGACATAATTCCAGGTCAGCCAGAGCTACACAGTGAGACCCTGTCTCAAAAAGCAAAATCAGTTACAAAATATATATATTTGACTCGTTTTTTTTAATTAAAAATATGTATGGAGAAATCTTGGAGGATATATACCAATATATTAATACAATTTATTCTTGAAGTGATTTTTATGTTTAAAAAATTTAAAAAGCTCTTTTATGTGTATGTGTGTTTTGCCTGTAGGTATGTATGTCTGTGTGCATTGTGTTTGCAGTACCCACAGAGGCCAGAAGAAGGCGTAAGATGCCCTGGAACTGGAGTTACAGACAGTTGTAAGCCTCCCCATGGAACTGAACCCGGGTCCTCTGGAGGAGCCGCCGGTGCTCTTAACTGCTGAGGCATGTCTCCTGCCCCTTTATGTTAGCTTTCTACTATCTATTCAATTTATTGTTAAAAAACAGGAAAAACAAACCCATATGAAACACTTGTTTAAAAATGTAAGACCATCAGAAAAGCATCCACTCACTCTTCTGTAAGATCCTGAAGTCTGGAGAGTCCTCTATTAAGGTCCCTTCTCGGTACCACTCGACTTTCGGGGACGGGGCTCCTTTTACTCTGCACTCGAAGACAACCAGCTGCCCCTCAGAGGCTGACAGGTTCTGTAGCATCTGGGACGAGAGGAGTATGTTATCACCTATGTGCTTGGGGACTGTATCCTACTGCTGGATTTTAGGGACACCGTCTCCACCCCTGGATTCTTTCCACATCTCCTACGTTTCCGACGGCTTCAACTCAGTGAGTATACACAGAGTCTAGTTTGGAAGACAGCACCACCCAGCCCTTCCAGGACTTTCTTCATTATTTCTTGCATTTACCTCCATTTAAGTGCTAATCAAATTTATGAAGCATAGGTCAAACATATTGAGTAAAGATCAGTTTTTTTTTCCAGAGCTGAGGACCGAACCCAGGGCCTTGCGCTTGCTAGGCAAGCGCTCTGCCACTGAGCTAAATCCCCAACCCCAAGATCATTTTTTTAGTAATTTCTATTTTCATTTGTTAGTTTTCTTTTTTCTTCTTTTGTCGTTCACTCCTTTAATTTTTTTCAGTTCTTGTCTAAACAAAACTTATATTTTGTGCCTTGCCCTGACACATTTTATAACCCTTTTCTAGTGATGTGGGCTGCATAGAGACACACACATCCCTGCAAACAGTTATGAGTAATGCCTAACACAAAAAACAATTAACCTACTTAAAAATATTACAAAGTGGGGTGATTTTGGTCAACGGCAGAGTTTTGTAGATGACAAGGTCTTGTCCCAAAGTCCAAAGGGCAGGACTCTGGCCTGACCGAGCACAGCAGTGGCTGCCAGGGGGCGCTGTAGTTCAACATCACTATTTGGTTTTTTCTGTGGTGCCAAATTTGCTGAAATCCTTCGTGACCTGAATAACACCGAGTGGTTTATGAATTAGTAAAAGTGCTACTGGACTGAAAAATCTAATTATTCCTCATTTCCCCAGTACATCTTATAATGACAAGGTAGAAGACAGGCAACATCCACGTGCTGAATGCAATGTGCTCTCCCTGACCTCTGGAGAAAATTCTGTGCTAAAATGTCAACTTTGGTGCCTATTGAAAACCGGAGTGGCAGTTCAACATCTCTCTGGAATTAGTATGTAAGGGGATTTTCATGACTTCTGAGGTAAACAAGTCAGAAAATCAAGTCAACAACCCTCCAATAAAAATAGTGGTGGGAAAAAAACAAAAACAAAACAAAACAAACAAACAAAAACCACAGGCATGGCAGCACACACCTTTAGTCCCCAGCACTCAGGAGACAGAGGCAGGCAGATCCCTGTGAGTTCCAGGACAGCCAGGACTGTTACTCAAAGAAATGCTGTTGTCTTGAAAAACAAAAAACAAACAAACAAAATGGTGGTGGCAGAGGGATTGTGGAAATGATATTTGGCACTTCCATAAGATGGATATATGGAGAATGAAGTTAATCTACGCGTTCTAACATGGTGTGTGGCTCAGTTCATTTGCTAAAGCAGTTCTCAGCAGGGGTCTTCGAAGCACTCTTGAAGAAGGAAGAACCTTCTAGAGAGGCTGTTCAGCCAAGACTCCCACAATGCCACAGTGCAGAGTAGGCCTGCTAATGTCTAGGGTGGGAAAGAGAAGTGTCAACACTCAGGAGGAAGATAACCAAAGGTTATCTTACAAGCCACTTAGAAAACGTTGTTGAACACCTGTCAGAATGGCTACGATCAAAAACACCAATGACAGTCAATGTTGGAGAGGATGTGGAGCAAAGGGAACACTCCTCCACTGTTGGTGGGAGTGCACACTTGTACAACCACTGTGGAAATCAGTATGGCGGTTTCTCAGAAAATTAGAAATCGAACTACCTCAAGACCCAGCCATCTCACTCTTGGGCATATACCCAAGGAATGCTGATTCATACCATAAAGATACATGCTCAGCTATGTTCATAGCAGCACTATTTGTAATAGCCAGAACCTGGAAACAACCTAGATGCCCGTCAACGGAAGAATGGATGAAAAAAATGTGGTACATATACACAATGGAGTACTACTCAGCAGAGAAAAATTTGCAGGCAAATGGATGGAACTAGAAAAAATCATCCTGAGTGAGGTAACCCAAACCCAGAAAGACAGTCATGGTATGTACTCACTCATAAGTGGATTCTAGATATAAAATAAAGAACAATCAGACCACAGCCCATAGAACCATGGAGGCTATATATATATAGCATGGAGGTCCCTAGGACGACTGTGGCTTATAATAAATTTCGGTTTTACTCAATTATTGAAAAAAAAAATAGCCAAATGAATGGAAACAAATGAACTATGAACTATGAACCAAAGGCTGAGGGGCCCCCAGCTGGATCAGGCCCTCTGAATAGGTGAGACAGTTGATTGGCTTGATCTGTTTGGGAGGCATCTAGGCAGTGTGACCAAGTCCTGTGCTCATTGCATGAGTTGGCTGTTTGAAACCTGGAGCTTATGCAGGGACACTTGGCTCAGTCTGGGAGGAGGGGACTGGACCTGCCTGGACTGAGTCTATCAGGTTGATCGCAGTCCTGAGGGGGGGGGGGGCGGGGAGGACTTGTCCTGGAGGAGGTGGGAATGGGGGGTAGGCTGGGGGTAAGAGGAGGGGATGGGAGGGGGCAGAACAAGGGAACCCATGGCTGATATGTAGAACTGAATGGTATTGTAAAATAAAACAAAAGGAAAAAAAATACAAAAAAAAAAAGAAAAAGGAAAAAAAAGAAAAAGTTGTTGAAAGCCCGTCATTATCCTGCAAATGGTAGAGTTTTTGTTTTTTCTTAAAGTTTATTGCATTTTTATGTACTGTGTGTTTATGAGTTATGAGTATCATGGCCCACAAGTGGCTATCAGAAGACCACTTGCAGGGGTTGGTCCTTTCCCTCCATTATGTAGGACCTCAGGGTCAAACATAGGTCATCAGGCTTGGAGACAAGCGCCTTTGCCTGTGGAGGCATCCTTTTCTTTTCTCTTTTGAGAATATATATTACGTTTATGTGGGTGGGTGGAGTGGCCTCTGAGGCACCAGAGCCCCTGGAGCTGTAGTTACAAGCTGTTGGGAGTTGCCTGATGCAATCCTCTGAATCTGGACCCTAACCGCTGAGGCATTTCTTCAGCCCCCACAGCTGAAGACAGCTTGCTGGGTTTGCTTTTGTGTTTTCAGATAGAGTGGCCTGAAGCTTGTTGGGTAGCTGAGGATGACCTTGAACTCTTGATCCTCCTGCCTCCATCTCCTGAGGCCTGGGGTTAGAGACATGAACCACTATGCCTGGAAAATCTGTGATCTTCTATAAGGAGATGGCCCGCGTGGCTCCCCATACATTCGGATGACTTAAAGCCCTTAGGACGCAGTGCAGAGGACGCTTCATTTATCACAGCCGTAGATCTCAGGTGTCTTCTAATGGTGTGGGACTGATTTTGGATCAAAATGTGTCTCCCCCTGCCCTTTCCTGGATGGAGATGGAAGAGAGGGGGGTTGGGGGGTGGGAGCAGGGAAGGGGATGGGGGAAGAGACTCGGAGGAGAGGATGGGGCGGGGGGGTGGGGGGGTGGGGGGGTGGGGGGGAGGCTGAGGCCAGGATGTAAAACAAATAGATACATTTAAAAAAATGTGTCTTCCCAAACGTTCACACGTTGGAAGCTTGTTCCCCAGTTTAACAGTGTTAAGAGGCAATGGGACCTGCGTTACCGGCTCCTTTTCTCTTTATTTCTTTTTCAAAACAGTTGTTATGTATGGTGTTGGCCTGAATCTATGTCTGCCTGGTACTCAGGGAGGCCAGAGGATGGTATTGGATCTCCTGGAAAGGGGGTTAGGAATGATTACAAACTGCCACGTGGGTGCTGGGAATAGAACTCAGGTCCTCTGGAAGAACAGCAGGTGCTCTTAACCACTGAGCCATCTCTCCAGCCCTCTTCTTTCTCCTTTTAAAATCCCGTCTCCTGTCTGGATGCAGGATTCTCTCTCCTCTCTCTCTTTCCGACCATTGTCTAACCATCCTCCTCAACATCTTCACCAGAGCTAAGCCTGGAACCCCCAAACTGTAAGATAAACACACCTCTCTCCTGTGGAAAGGACCCAGCCTTGGGTAGTTTGTTATAGTAACAAAATACAAGCAAATACACAGACGGTGCCCATGCTGATATTCCGATCCCTCCCCTTGGCGCCGCCCTGTGTCCTGAAATAAAAGTCTCTTTTTAAGGAAAAACTCCGCCCATTTCTCCTCTCCCTCTGCTCCCACGGGGTGTGTACCACTCGACCCCGTTCCGGTCTCCCTCCCTCCCTCCCTTCCTTCCCCCCCTCTCTTTTTCCCTCCCTCCCTCTTTCTGTCTCTCTGTCTCTTTATCTCTCTATTATAATAGACTTTCCACGCGGATGCAGTGTCTGGGTTGTGCACGTCCTTCCGCCACCCCACTGCCCTGCTCGCCAGCCCATCTGCCCAGCATGCTTCCCTGCACTCTCGGGATACCCACGGGGGTCCCCGGGGGTAGTAATATATCCTAACAGCCCAGACTCCGATCATGTTCATCTCAGTTCACTAAAGGTGAGGAGGAGGATGAATCAGTCAGTCCTCAGCTGAGGAAGGCTGAGTTAATCTTTACTGGAATTATGGATCTGAACTGAAGTCACTAGAGTCAAAAGTCCACAGCCTCCTGAGGTAAAAACAGTGTCCAAAGTACAAATCTGCCACATACAGATCATCTTGGAGTTCATTCACTACAGACCCGACCGTCTGGAGGGTCTCCGTGGCCAGCCAGCAAGGGGCCATTGTTTCTGTTCTTCCTGAAGCTTCCAGAAATAGAAGTATTTGCCACAGAATAAATCCAACCATGTGCCTGCTTTGCCCCTGGCCTGCCTCTGTCGGGGGTTATAAAGGTGGGTTCCTGCTCAGAGGTTCTTGGCTGGCAGACACAATGCGACGATACCTTCAGAAACAGTATGCCCCTTGTTGGTTAAAATACATGAGCAGTTAGGAGAACTTGTTCTTGCAGAGGACCTGGGTTTGATTCCCAGCACCCACATGGTGGCTCACAACTGTCTGTAACTCCAATTCTAGGGGATCCAGTTCTAGGGGATCAGACCTTCTTGGACACTAGGCATGCATCAGATACATATACATATATGCAGACAAAACACTCATACACATAAAATAAAATACATAAATATTTTTTTTTTTTTTTTTTTTTTTTTTGGTTTTTCGAGACAGGGTTTTTCTGTGTAGCTTTGCGCCTTTTCCTGGAACTCACTTGGTAGCCCAGGCTGGCCTCGAACTCACGGAGATCCGCCTGCCTCTGCCTCCCGAGTGCTGGGATTAAAGGCGTGCGCCACCACCGCCCGGCAAAATACATAAATATTTTAAGAGTAGCTCCAAGGTTCATTTTGTTATTATTAGGCTGGCGTTGGCCCGGGAAGGTTTACTGATATAGACCAATGGGAAATGGCGATATGGCTCAGCAGGTAAAGGGGCTTGCTACCAAGCCTGAGGATCTGGGTTCAATCCCAGGACTTTCGTGATAGAAGGAAAAAACTGATTCCCCACAAGTTCACAAGTTGTCCTATGACCTCCACACTTGGGCTGTGACGTCTACAACACACACACACACACACACACACTGAAAAAAAAAGTAACAAAAAACTAGACAGAAGTCCCTTGGTCACTTGGTCGTCACAGGTACCCCAGCAAAGGTAAGTCTCTGGGTTTGGTGGGTTAGGAAGAGGGACCCTGCAGTCCTCAGAAATCTGGACCTGGCTGCTGGCCCAGTTATTTCGGGGTTTCCTGCCTCTGCTGTTATATAATGTGGTGCTCTTCAGATTCTCACTTCCCCTGCCCCCTTACACTCTTCAAATTACTGCTGAAGCAGCCAGAGCCGGGGCTGCCACAGCCTTGAAAACTCGCCAGGGCAGCTGCCATTGAGTGGGAGGCGACAGGAGCAAGATTCTAATTTGGTCACCTCCCCCCCCCCTCCACACTCCAGAAGTGTGAGTGCTGTGCTCTTGGTAAGCCACGTGAAGTGTTTCTGATGTTGTCAAGAGGAGGAAGGGTGGTCTCGCACCACACACGGAGTGTTTCAAAACACAGGAGGGCTGGCGGGCCTCTCAGTGGCGAAGGGCACTCGCCGTCATCCACACTGGCAACCTCAGTCCCACCCCTGGCGCATAACAGGGTCGAGGGACAGAACCGACCCCTGGACCGTGCTTCTAATCTCATGCACATGTTGTATACACCCCAACCCCCAATAAATGAAGAAATCTAAAACAAAACTAAAAGACACCAAACGTAGAAGGTGGGCTAAGGATGTAACTCAGTTGATCGAGAGGCTGCCTAGCCCTGGGTTTGATTGCCAGCACAGTGTAAACGAAGTGTGGTCACGAATACCTGTGGCCCTGGCATCCAAGAGGACCAAGAGTTCAAAGTCAAACACTGCTACTTACAGAGTTCGAGGTCAGCCTGGGCTACATGAGGCTCTGTCTAAAACAACAACAACCATGAAAGTGTGGCTAGGGACGTAGCTCAGGGGCAGAGCACTGGCCTGGCATTCTCAAGCACCTACTCAATGCACCACAAGAAAAGGAAGGGGGCACAGGCACCCTCTGTGAGTAAACCCGTAGGGAACCCCACAGTCCGCTCTCAACCCTGTCACCGTGTGGCCGGGCAAGTCTCCTTTTCACTCAAACCTCCTCTAAAAGGAAGGTCACCCAAGAAGGGAAAACGGGAGTTACACAAAACCCTCCGGTCAGTGCTTTTGAAAAATGACGGCTTGCCGTAGTTGGCAAATGCTTTCTGGGGCTGCATAGAAAGTGAGTCACAGGAGCCATGCAGCCTGGAGTCCCTGAAGAGACAAACAGAGACAGAATAACCTGGACAGACGTATGCAAATCACCTGCTCTCATTGCTCGGTGGCGAAATACCATCCTTGGTAACGGTGACTCAGAAATTCGCTAATGACACTGGCAGTGACTGTGACCTCAATCCTGCCCTCACTGACGGGGACTAACGCAAGCACGCTGCGGCTGATAAATCTCTCTGGAATCTGAACCCCGGCCTATCCTGGTGCCCCGTGTCCCTGGACAATCCCATTTATGGAGGCAGGAGCTCACATTCAGAGGGCAGAGAAAGGCTTCTCACAGTTTGCGTCTGTGTACCAAGAGCTGGTTTCCCACCAGCAGGCTAATATTTTTGTAGATTTCACCGTATCTGATGATCAGTTCATTTTCCCATTTTTATTTGTCAAAAGCATATGTATCTGCCAACCAGAATATCTAATCAGAGAGAGGCACTCACAGTCACCTCAGTAAAGCAGTTAAAATGGATGCTTTGATTGACCTTGGGAATTAAATATAAAGAATATTAAAGGGTCCTATCTGACTGGCTCTTTCTCTCTCCTCCTCCTCTTCTTTCTCCTCTTGTGTTGAGGGCTAAACCAAGGACTTTGCACTTTCTAGATAAATACCTAACCACTGAACTACACTCTGAAACCAGACTTAAAAAGAAAGAAAGAAAGAAAGAAAGAAAGAAAGAAAGAAAGAAAGAAAGAAAGAAAGAAAGAAAGAAAGAAAGAAAGAAAGAAAGAAAGAAAGCTTTCGAACTTAGTTTTTGAGACAGGGTCTTTCTATGTAGCCCAGGCTGGCCTTGAACAGCCTCCTTCTGTCTCAGCCTCCTGATTGTTAGGATTACAGGCAAGCATCAATGTGCCAGACTTCACCTTTTAAACTTCTATCTGCCCATTACACATAGCTTTCAGGGTGATTGGGAAAAACCTAACATACAAAGAGCTTTACCTGTGAGGAATGTACAAGGCATGTGCTCTGGGTCATAAGACTCTTTGCATACTTAAGATTTGGAACTTAGTGGTGGTGGGTGCCGAGAATGAGCAGGAAGGAGACTATTGGGACCACCAGGGTATTTGGTGGTTCAGCTACCTTTTGAGTCGGCACTGTCTCTAACCTGTGAGGAATGGACGTGACAAATGCTTTACTTCTGTGACACTTTTATGCTGTCTCTTAAGGCTAGATGGCTTAGCAGTGTCAATAAGAGATGACAAAAACAGGTCTGTTAACTGTAACACACACAGACACACACACACACACACACACACAGTGCATCCACAATTTCTCTTCATAGTCTTGCATCTACTAAATCAGAACAAGTATTTTCCTACTTTCAGTCATTTACAACAGTAAGGCTGAAACACCAGAGGCAGATTATTAAATGAATCTAAAAAATAAAGAGTTATCTTATTCACTCAAGGAAATGTGCCTAATCAACGTGGAAATGGGTGGACAGGGATTATTCTAGACTCTGGGATGGATTTTGGGAAGCCGTCTTGGATGATCTCATCCAAGATGGCCAAACTCCTCGTCTAGGACAGTTGTGGCTCTAGCAAGAATATCAGTACTGCTAGAAAAGACCACATTTGCCATTTTTCCTTGAAATCAGGGTTCCTTATCCTTGGGCAATCTGGAGATTTGGGGTTAGATGATTCTTTGGGGCGTGGGGAGGGTGGCGGGGAGGCTAGCACCCTGAGCACTGTACTGTGCTTAACCACATTTCCAAATGCCATTGGCACAATCCTCTCATGTGACAACCAAAAGTGTTTCTAGACATTACCAATGACCCTCGGAGAACAACGTCAACCACAATTAATATCCATGGCTCAAGCCATATTTTTTTTTTTTTTTTTTTTTGTTTTTTCGAGACAGGGTTTCTCTGTGTAGCTTTGCGCCTTTCCTGGAACTCACTTGGTAGCCCAGGCTGGCCTCGAACTCACAGAGATCCGCCTGGCTCTGCCTCCCGAGTGCTGGGATTAAAGGTGTGCACCACCACCGCCCGGCTAAGCCATATTTTTTATAGAATAAAAAATTTCTTGGGGCTTACATTTGCTATTCATACGAAGAAGAATATCATGAAGACAAATTATAATATAAAAAAAATCGAGTGTGACTTATTTTTTCATTTTTTTTTTTTTTTTTTTTTTTTTTTTGGTTTTTCGAGACAGGGTTTCTCTGTGTAGCTTTGCGCCTTTCCTGGAACTCACTTGGTAGCCCAGGCTGGCCTCGAACTCACAAAGATCCGCCTGCCTCTGCCTCCCGAGTGCTGGGATTAAAGGCGTGCGCCACCAACGCCCGGCGTGACTTATTTTTTCACCTTTGAGCTCACTGTCTTGGGCAACAGCGTATGTTGCACATAGAAAGAATCATAGTCTTAGACGTGGGAAAACTTGTTTCTACTCCTAATTTCTCCATTAACCAGTCCTGGACATTGGCTGAATTTTGGTTTAATCTCTCTGGCCCTCCCTTGGTTTTTATCCTTTGTAAACGAGGATCTCTAACTGAATTTTCCAGTTCAAAATACAAACACTGGGTGATTTAGAATTTGGTGACTCTATAGTTGCTAATACCTCAGAATAGAAGAGCGAGCTCTTTGTCCTAATCCAGGCTTCATGTTAAATCTCCTAAAATCACTTAGCTCTGTTTCCTTGAGCACCAGAGGCAAGTCCCACAACCAGATCCTCCTGAAAGTCAGGGCACATCTCTAGAAGAACAAGTAGTCAGAATCTTGTCAGCTGATTTCCAGGAGTGACTGTTTAACAACCTTTAGAATGGCCATAAAGGTCAGTGTGGCTAGCAGTGAGTACATTTCCCTGATGATAAGAACTGTCTTTAGAAACCTGAGACTTGGGGCAAGAAGGAATCAGGTAGCCAATGGCCTGAGGAACAACATGCCTAAGTTTTCTTGTCACTATTGTGATATGTATCTTTACAACAGTAAGGCTGAAACACCAGAGGCAGATTATTAAATGAATCCAAAAAAAAATAGTTATCTTATTCACACAAGGAAATGTGCCTAATCAACGTGGAAATGGGTGGACAGGGATTACTCTAGACTCCGGGATGGATTTTGGGAAGCCATCTTGGATGATCTCATCCAATATGGCCGAACTCCTCTTCTAGGACAGTTGTGGATCTAGCAAGAGTTATCAGTATCTCACCCATGATTCTCCATCGGTGAGAAAGCCACAGTGCAGTGCTAGGAAACACAAAGGGAATGTGAAAGACTTCTTCTCCTGGAAATGGATGGAAGAGCAGGCCTAGAGCCTGATAGACAAAATGACGGCTGCATTTCAACAAAGCAGTTCCATGCTCTGCTCCTCGGCTGGGGCCGTGATCCGGCCTCTCCCCAGTCTCCTGGGTCCTCCTTGCCCTGGCATGATGCCTGCACCCTAAATGTGAGGCCCACTCATGATGCCAATGTGCGGCCTTCCTGCTCCTGGTCTGAGGCCACCCATGGGAGGCCACATGCCCATGATGCCTGGGCCTCCAATGAGGAGACCTCCTGCTTGCCCTGGGATGGTGCCCACTCGGCCTGGCATGACTCAGCCAGACAGATAAGAGCAGGAGGGCTCTATCAGTTTTGTGTTTCTTGTTCTGTTTCACCAGGCGATCATGGTGCTGAGCCCGAGTGTTTTCTAGCTGCCTGACAAGGAAGACTTCCCCCTTCCTAACGGAGAGAACAGTTCTGGAGGGGAGCAGTCGGGTAAAAGGTGCAGTTTGCAGCTGGGCAACGGTAAAAGCACACACCTTTGATCCCAGCACCCAGGAGGCAAAGGCAGGCAGCTCTACATGAGTTCCAGGCCAGCCTGGTCTACAGAGTGAGTTCCAGACCAGCCTGGTCTACAGAGTGAGTTCCAGGACAGCCAGGGCTACACAGAGAAACCCTGTCTTTTTTTTTTTTTTTTTTTTTTTAAAAAAAAAAAAGGCACAGCTTTCACTTGTATTGTGAAATATAAAAATAAAATCATCAACTGTTTTAGTTGAAAAAAAAAAGCAAAGAAAAAAAAAAAGAAGAAAAGAAATCTGAAACTTGGAGAGGGGCTGGGGATGTAGTTTAACTGACAGAGTGCTTGCCTAGTGCACCCAAGGCTCTGAGTTCAGTTCCTAGCAATGAATAAATTGGGTATAGCAGTATACACCTGTAATCTCAGCACTCAAGTGGTTGAGGTAAAGAGGATCAGAAGTTCAAGGTTATCTTAAATTACATAGCAAGTTCAAGGCCAGCCTAGGACATGTGAGATCCCATCTCAAAAAGTAAAATAAAATAAACCTGGGACCAGACATGAAACCATAGAAACTACCCAAACACAGAAACCCTTAAGCCCTCCACTGTACTTCCAAAAGACAAATCCTGAGATCAAATCAGAGGCTCTTAGGTCCTTTGTCTGGGTTCCCTGGGGTTTAAAGCCCCGACAGAAAGAGAAGTCTTCTTTGATTACCTTGGTAAACACTGGAGCTGCGATGATTGGCTTGCCATCAAGTCCTTGCAAATAGTTGGTGGGACTCTGACACTGTAAGAAGGGAAGCAACAATACATTCATTGTCACCAAGGTTGCTGCGCGGACAGGCTGAGATAACAAATCTACAGACTTCGCTATAGAAAATTAATCTCAAATCAAAAGACCAGTGTTTTCTAAACTCATGAATCTTAGACTTGAGATTGTTGATTGAGCTGATTGCATTTCTTCTGAGGTCAGGCTAGCTGTAAAGTTACACTTCCCTCACACCGTATGGGTCCAGGTAACCAGCCCTAATCTGAAGAGGGCTCATCAAGTCCCTGGGGCTACACAAATCACTGTTTAAAGACCAATGGATTTGGACTCAAAGTTGACCCTCTGCATTACCGAAGAGGTTAGATAAGTAATCCTCAATATTTTTTAAGGCGTAGATCAATACATCAAAATATATTTATTTAGATTATCATTGACATGCTGCAAATACATTTAGAAAGTATAATTTCATGTTTTAAAGTACATGCATACATGAATATTTTTATATATGAATAGAAAGTGCCTGGAAGTCTCTCCTAGCAATGATTACTATTGATATCTGAGGATAGGGGTGTAGAGATACAAACTTGACTAAATTTGGTGGGGTTTTTTTTAGATTTTATTTTAGTTTTAGTTATATGTATAGGTATGTATCTCTGTTTGTGCACACACCTGTAGGTGCCCATGGATGCCAGAAGAGGCAGCTGGATCCCCAGGAACTAGAATTATGGTTGATTGTGAGCTGCCCAAAGTAGGCACTGGAAATTGAATTTGGGTCCTGAGCAAAAGCAATACTCCATCTTCACCACTGAGCCATCTCTCCAGCTCTGATTAAAGTTTTTACTTTATATGCTTCTATACATTGAGTGTTTTACAATAAACATTATCATCAACTTGAAAGGGGCGAGTCTTGTTTATTTTTCGAAAAAAACAACTTCCTGCTTGCCTTAGGAAGTAGAATTATTCCAAGTTCCATGGAGTAAAGTTAAGATGTACACCCATTGGTTCACATATGATTGGCACTTTTTACGAAGTGGGGGCCCCAGAGACTAACTTGTCAAGGATCCCTTTTGCCTACGATGTTTTCCCAAGGAGCAGACTAGGTTCCCAAAGCCACCGGAAGCCATGAGCTCGTGCGGCAGAAGGACAAAGCGGTTATGGTAACGACAGATTACAACAGGGGAGCGTGACCTTGCCACGCAAGGTGGTCATGGTCACTTGGGTTCGACCTAGCTTCATGTACCTGCTGGACGGTGGACACTCTGGGCTGGCCTTGGGCTGCTGGAGGAATGGCTGCAGAGGTGGCCGGAGGAGATGACAACTCCTTGGACTTCTGGATGCTGAGAAATTATTAAAATATAGATTATAAAACAGGACGATAGCTGCTGGTCAGCAAAACCAGTGATGTCAGCACTGCTCACAGCCAGATCTATGAAGTCTTTGACAGTATTCTACACGCATTCAACAATGTTTCGTTGCTACACATCCTCTTGGGCAATACACACACGAAGATGACATTCTTAGCCTTGGATTCTTTGCCTGGGGTACAGCCAGTGAGTCAGATGTACCAACAGTGACCTGAGATTCACAAGCCCGGGCTGGAGATCATTTTTTAAGCTCCATTTTGCTGCCGCTCTCTCTACTGTACTTCTCATTTCTTTTTCTTTTCTTCGTTCCCTTCCTGCCCCCTCTCCTTTCTTTATTTTTTTTTCCCTTTCTTTTTGGAGACAGGGTTTCACTCTGTAGGCCAGGCTGACCTTGCAGCCACTCATCTCTGCTTCTCAAGTGCTGAGGTGAAAGGTCTGCACCACTAAATTTCTCTCTCTCTCTCTCTCTCTCTCTCTCTCTCTCTCTCTCTCTCTCTCTCTCTCCCTCTCTCTCTCTCTCTTTCCTTTCTTCTGTCTTTCTGCTGGCCTTGAACTGGCTATGTAGCTGAGGGGGACTTTGAACTTCTGATCCTTTTGCCTTTGCCTTCTGAGTGCTCAGATTGCAGGTGTGAGCCACCATGCCTCTTTTATGTGGTACTGGAGAATCAAATCCAGGGCTTTGTGCACAGGGGGCACAAGTACCATCACCCGAGCTACATCCCCAGCTCCTCCTCTTTCCATCTGGAGCAAGGAAAAAATAAAATAAAGAGGCCCGGATTTATACATCTTTATTTCTGCCATTTTGCACTGGCGTAAAGTAGATTTATCCTGAAGACAAGCTCTTCAAATTTATACAATTTAACTTAAAGAGAGTTGAACCAGGAAGTACTCTTGAGAAGGATGCGGAAGGAAAACTAGTTTTGTGAGCGAGGAAGATAGAGGTCTGAGGATCTGGCCAGAGAGCCTGGCAAGAGAGAGAGCCTAAGGCAGAGGGAAAGGCAGCCCTTTGGGTAGAAGATTCTAGTCGGCTGAAAGAACACTGGGAAACAGGAAGTGCTGGGCTTAAAGGGCCCTCAAGATCTTGAACATGGGCCTTTCACCTCTGGCCCTTGGGGACACATGACCACTCACAGTAGGCTACCCTTTCTTTGGTTTAGATACTGCCTCTCAGTTTCTTCAACCCTAAAATGGGTGTATTGCTGTGGGACGGTCTGTATGTCAAATGTGTTGCTCTGATTGGTCAATAAATAAAACACTGATTGGCCAGTGGCCAGGCAGGAAGTATAGGTGGGACTAACAGAGAGGAGAATGGAGAGAACAGGAAGGCGGAGGGAGACACTGCCAGCTGCCACCCTGACAAGCAGCATATGAAGATGCCAGTAAGCCACGAGCCACATGGCTAGGTATAGATTTATAGAAATGGATTAATTTAAGATGTAAGAACTAGATAGCAAGAAACCTGCCACAGCCATACAGTTTAAATAATATAAGCATCTGTGTGTTTATTTTATAAGTGGGCTGTCAGACTGCCGGGGCTTGGCGGGACCTGGAGAGAAAACTCTCCAGCTAAAGATAAATAATCATTTATAGCCTGTGAGTCTTTTAGGAGGGTTAAAGAGATAACTCCCATCAGATGCTTAGCACGTCCTTGCTTCCACTGTGCTCAGGACAGATGCCTGTGGGGTCTCTGTACAACTGAGGACGTAAGGACACAGAAGGAATTCCTACCCCAGACAGGCAGCATGTGCTCTAAGCGAAATTACAGGACCTATCATAGTCTCCACAGCATGTCCTACTCTCTACAGTAGGATAGTCATTTATTTTATCACACGGCTCCTCCACATAAAGAGTATTTCCTAACCTTCACTGTGGCTAGGTGTGTCCCTATGACGACTTTCTGGACATGGGCCACGAGAGAGAGTGATGTGTGCAGCTTAAGAGAGATGACTCAAAAGGTTTGTGTGTTCCTCACTCTCTCCTTTCCTACTGAGGAGATGGGGCTCTGTGTTAGCGTGAGGTGAAGCAGAAAGCTGGATCTGGCCACCGGAGACCTACGATGTCCCATACTGGTATCTAGTAAACTGAGAAGCCCATGTGCCAGACAAATCCTGATCTGTGTGTACATGAGAAGTAAATATCTGTGTTGTTTAAGTCACAGTTAATTTGGTCTCTGTTATGTACAACCGAAAAATCTTTGTGGGTACCAAGTAAATTTAAAGCAAATAAATGAATGAGATCCCTTTCACTTATTGAAACTTGTAGATTAAAAACTCATACCCATGAGCCTTTGTAGCAGGAGGACCCAAGACACACACACACACACACACACACACACACACACACACACACACACACACACACACACACACAAACACCGCCCCCAGAGAGGAGCGAAGAGCATGTGGCTGAGCAGGAGTTTATTATGGGATCCAGAGAGGGACCATTCAGACTGGGTGTGCTGATGAGTAGGAATTTCACAACAGGAAATCCCACAAAGTGCACAGTTTGAAGAAAAGATGAAAATGAATGCTGTGCTGTTTGAATGAGGTGCCAGCCACTTGGAGAGCCTGATGCAGCAGGGACAGAGGGTAGCCTGGTTGACATTCTCCTTAGTACAGCTTTGGATGAGGCCACTGAAGATTTTCCTGGTTGACATTCTCCTTAGTACAGCTTTGGATGGAGGCCACTGAAGATTTTTTTTAAATGTTATTTGTTTCATGTTTGGTTTTGTTTTTCTACAGATAATCTTTTCTTTTCCTTTTTTTTTTTTTAAGACAGTTTTCTTTGTATAGCCTTGGCTGTCCTAGAACTCGCTCTGTAGACCAGGTTGGCCTTGAACTCACAGAGATCCACCTGCCTCTGCCTCCCAAGTGTTAGGATTAAAGGCGTGCGCCACCATCAACTGGCTTCAGATAATCTTTTCTAAGCCTGAAACAGGAAGAGACCAGAATGATCTGTTTGAGAACAATTGGTACCACTTCAAAGTCTACAAAAGAGAGAGACTGGAGCAGAGAGGAAGACCTCTAAGGAGGTGATGGCGTACAGGCACACGGAGGAGGATGGGACGAAGGCCTTGTGAATGATGGTAGGAAGAGGTGAATGGTGAAAGAAATCCTTTTTTTTTTTTTCTTTTTTTTTTTTAAATTTGGTTTGGTTTTTTTGAGACAGGGTTTCTCTGTGTAGCTTTGCAGCCTGTCCTGGAACTCACTTTGTAGACCAGGCTGGCCTCGAACTCACAGAGATCCTCCTGCCTCTGCCTCCCGAGTGCTGGGATCAAAGGCGTGCGCCACCACCGCCCGGCTAAGAGAAATCCTTTACTTACTTCATAAGCATAAAAGAGCTAAAAGCAAGCTATTGCAAGGGAAGATGCACAGAACGTTTGAGGAATACAACGTGATTTCTTCTCTCCCAGAGTGTCCCTTCCGTGGGGAGAGCTCCGTGAAGCCTTTCTTGCTCTCTCTTCCTCTCCTCCTTCCTTGACCGATGGTGTACTCATCCAAGTCCTGCATAATCTACACATGGTCGTATTCCACTGCACCTTGTCACCCTAGTCCACTTCCTGCCGTACTTCCTGTACATATCCCTCTGCTAGACCCTAAATCTTTTTCTTTTCCTTTTTTTTCTTTTCTTTTTCTTTCTTTCTTTCTTTCTTTTTTTTTTTTTTTTTTTTTTTGGTTTTTCGAGACAGGGTTTCTCTGTGTAGCTTTGCACCTTTCCTAGAACTCGATTTGGAGACCAGGCTGGCCTCGAACTCACAGAGATCCGCCTGGCTCTGCCTCCCGAGTGCTGGGATTAAAGGCGTGCGCCACCACCACCCGGCTAGGCCCTAAATCTCAAACAGGCAGGAAGCCTGTGATTTTTTTCTTGGTGTCCGCTGCACCTCGCATAGTACCTGGGCCACAGTAGGGGCTCAATCAAGGTTGTAAAAAGTAATAACTAGATGGATAAAGCTTTATTCAGTACCACTGTTTAGCAAAAACCTACGACGCGCCAAGGCATTTATATTGTGTGAAACTCATGGCAATCCTCCTGTCTCAGCCTCCCAAGTGTTGCGATTACAGGTGTGTGCCACCACACCTAGTTTTATAAGTACTATTTAAAAATGTATTTTAAAAGTTATTGGCTTACATTTTTTTAATCCTCTAGCTAAAAGTATGATAATATTTCCTAAGTGGTGTTTAGTTTTTTAAATATCAGGAAGAGTTAAATTAATTTGCTGGACAGGAATTAAGCAAAAACAAATAGCTTCCTATGTATACGTACATACATGTTTTCTTATAGTGTTAGAATCTACCTAGGAACCACCTCCTTTAAGTTCTAGACATTAGCTAGGGGTTTTCTTGGGGCCATTGGAATTACCGGTTCATCTCTTCTCTGTTAGGGTCCCCTTCTGAGTCAGAGGAAGAAGCTCCTAGAGAAAGAAAGACAAGAGATGGGTTTTTTATTAATTAATTAATTCATTAATTTATTTATTTATTTATTTTGGAGCTGAGGATCGAACCCAGGGCCTTGTGCTTGCTAGGCAAGTGCTCTACCACTGAGCTAAATCCCCAACCCAAGAGATGGGGTTTTTAAGGCGACAATTAACTAAACAAATTCCTAGGCATTTTGAAGACCTGGAAAAGAGTCTCGGGCTCAGGCAGGAACCTCGTGGATCCTCACATGAACATGCAGTCTGGCAAAGGGACAGTGATTCTAAGAAGCCTAAGGAGTCGCTCAAGGACATGTGCCCAGTGAGCGCTACAGCTCAAAAGAATAGGGCCGTGTTCTGCATCCCAGTGTGTAAAACACCTGCTGAGATCTTTGGACTCACAGGGCAGTCTTTGCAGGCATTCCCTGGCCTCATAAATCCTCACTGAGTGGGTGAAAGGGGGGATTATTCCGGATTCCAAACATTGGAGGTGTAGGTGGGCGCTCTTCCGTCCTGCCCTAATATTAACAAGTCATCCTCCATCTTGGGATGGGAGCTTTGATGTCCAGATGCC
Organism: Peromyscus maniculatus bairdii; assembly: GCF_049852395.1. NCBI lineage: Eukaryota > Metazoa > Chordata > Mammalia > Rodentia > Cricetidae > Peromyscus > Peromyscus maniculatus. The sequence continues at coordinate 25,257,785 of NC_134872.1, read as the reverse complement.
AGAATGGAGAAGCAAACCAACAGTGTGATCCAATCTCAGTTCTCCTCCCAGGTCCTAGATTTATTTCTCAAGATAGGAAATTCCAGGAATATCCAGGAGAGCTAAACCTAGAGCTGTTTATGGCACTCCAAAAACTTGAGGCTAAAAACATGGAACACATTCCTATCCATGTATTTACTCATTAAATGTCTGTCGAATATTCAATATGTGCCTAGTTCTGTGGAAATTATCAGAGATAAAGAGGAATGAGACCGTTTGGGCCTCGAGATCTTCTCGGCAAAGGAGCGTTTAGTCCATGATCATATGATACGTAAGGGCTGGAGGCAAGGCATACCTAATGTATTATAGAGGCAAGAAAAAGTACTAGAGAGTGGTCCTCCAGATAAAACTCAGAGGATGAAGCAAATAGGAACGGAAGCTTAATAGATAACTGAGGACTAGAGATTGATTTCTTGTCTAAAATTACTCCTCTTGGGTACTGCTGCTCAAGGGGTCACCAGACTCCTATCCCTGACTCCCCACAATGTATATTCTCAACCAGCAGTGAGGGAAAGGCAGATTATGCACGTCTCTGCTCAGAACCTTCCAGAATTTCCTGTGTTACTCAGAAGCAAAGCCCTTGCAAGGACAGATAAGGACTTAGCATCTGCTCACCCACCTCCCTCCACCTTAACCTCATCTTGGACTTCAGGCTTCATTTCCTATTGCTTTCGGCCTTGCCTGCTCTGCTCTGGCCACGGTAGCTCTTCCTGTTTTATTTAAGTTGTTTTTGTTTATCATTATTACTATTATTAGTGTGTGTGTGTGTGTGTGTGTGTGTGTGTGTGTGTGTGTGTGTGTAAGCATGCATGAGGGTCAAATGCAACTTTTGGGAATTGGTTCTGTCCTTCCACTGTGGGTACCAGTGACCAAACTCTGGTTGCAGGCTTTCATATTTAGTGTGAAGCATCTTGCTGGCCCAATGCACTGGCTTATTTCTACCTCAAGACTGATGCTCTCTCACCTCAGGGACACTGCATTTGCTGAGTTCTCTGCCTAGAGTGATTTTCCCTTGAGTCTCCTGTGACCACCACTTAGCCTCCTCCAGGTCAGCCCGTTAGTAATGTCTTTTTTGACCACCTAATCAAAAATGACAACCAACAATGACACACACACACACACACACACACACACTCCTATTCATTTTTTCTATTTCTTTTGTGATGTTATGATTTATCACCATTTATCTCATCCGTCTGCAGTTTCTCCCATTATAATGTAAATTCATTGGCACATCATCATCCATCTAAAGAGTTTTGTCTACTGGATTCATGCCTGTTATCCCCAGTGTCTAGGTGGGCAGAACAGGCCCTCAGCAAATGCTTATTTAATTACACATCATTATGTTTTGAGAGTGTACGTCACGCTCCGGAAGCAGTCAGCTTTACCTTCTATGTAAATCTCAGCAGAAGTCGAGTCCGTCCCATAGATGTTGGAAGCAAAGCACGAGTATCGCCCCGTGTCCTCTTCAAAGGCCTCGGCGATGGTCAGGGAGTGCAGGTTGCCAGTCTGCACGATGTGGATATCTGGAGAATTTTCAAGCTCCTTGCCTTCACAGTACCACCTGCAGGGAGGAGGATACGGCCCTCAGACGCAAGGAAAGCAGGAAAGCTGTTAGGCAGGGTGGGATTTCCCTGTAATCCCAGCACTCAGGAGCTGGAGGTTGCAGAGTCAGGAGTTCAAGGTCATCCTAGGCTACTCAGTGAATCGGAGGGCAGCCTGAGCTACAGCAGACCTTGCCTCAAAACAACTAGAGCAAACACCACAGTAAACCAAACAAACAAAACTAAATAACATCAAAACCTCAGTAGCAGAGATGGCTCCCGGAGATTTTCTGAGAAGGAAACTGACAATAAGTCAGAATATTAAACAATTCTTCGTTTTGGTATTGTTCGATTTGCCACAGGGAGAAGCGTTGGCAATATTCAAACCACACTGATATTTTACTCCGGAAACCGGAAAGCGATTCCTGTTGAAAATTATACAGGCGAGCTGGCTCAGAGAAGAGTTTCTACCGAGTTTGCCGAGGAGCCCAGTTTGGTTCCAAGCTGTCGGGTCAGGTAGCTCACAACCACCTGGGGGCCCGGCTCCAGGGGATCTGAGGCTCTTCTGTCCTCCAGGGGCACTACACTTCTGCATACAAACCCACACATATACACATTAAAAAAAAAAAAGAAGAAAGAATTACACAGCTGAGAGATGATGAGAGACCAGACACCATGGATCACAAAGCTAGGACTGTGATACAGGTGTTCATTTCTTCCCAAAGTTTTGTAGCATGCACCAAGTGCTACTTCATCTCATCCGGAAGGCACCAAGAAGACAGTGTTCACGATGTCAGATGCGTTTACCTAGTGTCTGACACTATAAGAAAATTAATTCATGTTGTTACTACTTCTCCCAGGACTGGCCTCACCATAGCAAATAGCCCAAGTTAAATGTTTCTATGGGTGAGGCATGGTTTGTTTATTTGTTTGTTTGTTTGTTTGAGATAGGGTCTCACTATGTAGCTCTGGTTGGCCTGGAACTCACTAAGACCAGGCTGGCCTCAAAACTCAAAGATCCACCTGCCTCTGCCTCTGCCTCCTGAGTGCTAGGATTAAAAGTGTGGGCCACACACCTGGCTGGTCTTTTAGTTTAATTCTATATACTTAAAATTAGAACCTTTTACTACAGGTAGCATATGGGTTGTTTTTTGGGGGGCCCAAAAGTTTCTACAAAACAATATATGAAATTTTTAGGGGCTGGGGAGACGGCTCAGTGGTTAAAAGTGCATATTGCTCTGGCAGCAGATTTAAGTTCCATCCCAGTATCCATATCAGGTGGTTCATAACCGCTTGTAACTACTCCAGCTCCAGGGGATCCAACACCCTTTTCTGGCCTCCATGACCACCTGCATTTATATGCACAGACACATACACATAATTAAAAAAATGTATCTTTAAAAAAAGAAAAAATAGCTGGGCAGTACTGGTGCACACCTTTAATCCCAGCACTCAGGAGGCAGAGACAGACAGATCTCTATGAGTTCGAGGCCAGCATGGTCTAGAGTGAGTTCTACAGAGTGAGTCTACAGAGCCAGAACAGGCTCCAAAGCTACACAGAGAAACCCTGTCTTGAAAAAACCAAAACCAAACAAACAAACAAAAAAACAGAAAAAGAAAAAGAAAAAATATTTAAAATGTGGAAGTTCAAGATAAGAAAAATGAACATTGAAATTAGACAGAAATAGAATTTATCACATAACAGTTTTGGAAAAATCTACTGAGCACTCTCATATATATTAGTGATGATGAAAGATGATATCATTCTTACAAAAGGACTCTGGAAGTGATGCAAAATTACAGATACATTTTATTTTTGGAACCAACAAGCTTATTGGAATCTATGCATGGAGAGACTTGGAGACACACAAAACGATAGACATACAGGCTACTCGTTGGAATAGCAAATGATTGGAAACAAGCTAACTATCCATCATTAGGTTGCTGTTCTCCAAGCTGACATACAGCCACACACCGAACACTGGAGCTCCAAAATGAGGATGAGAAGAAGCACCAGGTGTCAATGTAGATGGGACTCTTTTTTTTTGGTTTTCTCGAGACAGGGTTTCTCTGCATAGCTTTGTGCCTTTCCTGGAACTCACTTGGTAGACCCAGGCTGGCCTCGAACTCACAGAGATCCGCCTGCTTCTGCCTCCCGAGTGCTGGGACTAAAGGCGTGCACCACCACCGCCCGGCCTAGGACAGGACTCTTTACGGCAGTGGTGGCACACGCCTTTGATCTCAGCACTCGGAAGCAGAGCCAGGCGGATCTCTGAGAGTTTGAGGCCAGCCTGGGCTACAGAGTGAGTTCCAGGACAGCCAGGGCTACACAAAGAAACCCTGTCTCGAAAAATCCAAAAGAAAAAAAAAAAAAGAAAAACAAAAGATCTATCTTATGTCAGGAAGGCTTTGATGATATAGGATCTTCACTGAGTCTCTGTTTTGAAATTCTGTTTGTCTCGCTAATTTCACTGGAAACATTGTAAAATCTTAGAATTCTATCTCCACAAGGAGCGTCTGTCTCATCAAGGACAGTGCCTTATGCACTCTTGAAGCAGCCACAGAGCCCAGGGCAGCTCTGTCTGCTTTCTCAGGGTCTTATCTCAGCCCTCAGTGTCAAGCACGCCTCCACCTCCACATCTGCTTTTTCAGCCCTGACTCTCTTTTCTCATCTCTCTCTTTCTTTCCTTATGTTCCAGCCTCATTGGCCTTTCTGTTCTGTGAGCACACTGAGCCCGTCTCTACCATGGATCATTATTTGGTTTGTTTTTTTAATTGATAGGGGGTCTTATGACATTTAGAAAAATGATTTCCTGCCACAGCATGCTTGTGGGGGTCGGAAGACAACATGTGGGAGTCAGTTCTCTTCTCCCACTAGGTAGGCCCCAGGGATTAAACTCAGGTCACCATCAGGCTTGGTGGCAGGTGCCTATACCTGCAGGTCCTTGAGATAGGTAGGATCTTACTAGGTATCCCAGGTTGGCCTGAAACTTGTTCTGTAGCCCAGGCTGACCTTGGACTTCTGGTCCTACCTCTACCTCCTGAGTGCTGGGATTACAAATATGCACTCGCACACCTGACTTCTGTGATCCCTAAAATCATCCGCCCCAGATCTTCACAAAAATAAGTCTTGCTAAGCAAGACAACTGCTCAAATGTCACTTTCTGGGAGAGGATTCCCAGATCCTTTTCCCAGAGTGGCCTCTTTGCAGCCACTCTATCATACTAAGACAGGCATTCGTGACTTTTGTGTAGCTGTGACCAAAATACCTTAGATAACAGCATAAAGGAAGAAGGGTTGCCTTGGTTCACGGTTTCAGGGGGCTCAGTCCTCTGTTACTTGACCCCATGCACTTGGGCAGAGCATTATGGCAGCAGGAATGTGAGTTAGAAGGGGCCTTTTGCTTCACAGCAGACAGGAAGCAGGGACAAGAAGGTCGTGAGTTAGCATCAGGTGCCACCTTGGAAACAACTCCCAACAACCTACTTCCTCCAACTGGGCCTGCTTCCTAAGGTTTCCAATCTTCCAACATGGCATCAGGAGCTGGATGACCATTCAATACGGAAGCCTGCGGGGGACATTTTATATCCAAACCACGGCGCCTTCATCTGTCATCCTCTCGGTACTCCCTACCGTCTGAAATGTTACAAACTTACTTTGTCGCTGTTGGCCCCCTCTCAGCACACTTTAAGCACACCCCACGAGCAGACTTCATCAGTCCCATTTACCTCTACAGTCCGACAGCCGTGCTCTGGTAGGGACTCAGAAAATTAATTAATTGTGAAAAATTAAGTGTGGATGGACTTCTTGAACCACCAAATGATGAGAAACAGTCACAGTTAATGTTTCGTTGAGTATTGAGTTGCCTCATCAGACTCACTGCCTGTCTTTGAGCTGCAGGACCTGCAGCCGCCAAGACGGGCTCGCAAATCCCCCAGAGCACACGGCGCACCCTGACTGAGGGGCGCCGTTGTGGACGAACCGGAAACACGTATCGACACTGGGCTTCCAACTAAACACTGCACGTTGAGCACATTTGTTGCCATTATTCTTCACTTGAAATACCTGTCCCCCCCTCCCCCCCCCCCCCCCCGCTGTGGGGGGTGTCAGAACCAAGTCTCTTGTAGCCAAGGCAGGTTTTAAAACTTGATAGAGGACAATGGCGACCTTGAATCTCCCAATCTTCTGACCCCACCTCCTGAATGCCGAGATTACAGAATAAGAGAACTTCTAAAGCCACCAAGCCACAAAAGCTAAGAGAATGAGGAGGACCGGGAGAGCAGACACCAGCCCTCGGGCTCGGTGGGAAGGCAGACAGCTCACACCGGACACCACCGGAGCAGGCAGTTGAGGGGGCCAAACCAAGCACTCCCTTGGGGATGTCAGTGACAGGAGTTGATGCAGCCGAACCCCAGAAATCTGGGACATGGAGACATGAGATGGCTGACAACAGAGGAGAGGACACGGGGTGTAAAACAGGGGGAAAGGTTACACGTTTGGAGGAGGAGCCTGCACCCCAGGGAGGAGGAGCCTGCACCCCAGGTCATTGCCCCTCAGCTGAGCAGTGGGCTGTCCTCCCAGGAAGGCCAAACTGCTGGGTGAGGGAGCCGATGTCTCAGAAGAGAGTGGAAGAAAGCAGGGAAAAATGAGGGGAAGAGCTTAACCCCACAGACTTGAAATTTCACAGACTGATGGTAGAATTCAGACAAATTTGTTTCACATTCAAACAAGAAAGGGCAAAATCACCACCACCAAGAGCCAGGCCAAGAATAGATTATGTTAAACAAACAACAGGTCTTGTCCTTCTGGAGCTGCGGGCTTGGAATCCATGAATGCAGGGGCGGGAATCATATTTGCATGGAGATGCGCAGACTTTGTGGGTTAGTGTTTTCCCAACAGTATACAACAGCAACCGTCATCATAGCATTTACTATGTCAGGCACCCTCTCACTTATGCATTTAACTTGTTATTACATTTATTTATTTTGGGGTGTGTACTGTAGCATGTGTGGGGGCCAGAGGACAACTTGTGGGATTTGGTTCTTTTCTTCCATCATGTGGGGCCCCCGGGATAAATTTTGTAGCAAGTACCCTTATCTCAGCTAAGCCCTCTTGCTGTCTGTACACACACACACACACACACACACACACACACACACACACACACACAGCTTTCTATTTAATTTTTTTTTTAAACACAGGGCCTCACTGTGTATTCCCAGCTAGCCTCGAATTCACTGTGTAGACCAGGCTGGGTTCAGACTCACAGAGATCCACCTGACTCTGCCTCCCAAGATTTAGGATTAAAATATGTGCGACCATGCCTAGCCTTTAAATTTTTATTTATTTATTTATTTATTTATTTATTTATTTATTTATTTATTTAGTGTTTTCAAGACAGGATTTTTCTCTGTAACAGTCTTGGCTGTCTTGGAATTCACTCTGTAGAACAGGCTGACCTCGAACTTATAGAGATCCACCTGGCTCTGCCTCCCAAGTACTGGGATCGAAGGCGTGCGCCACCGCCGCTCGGCTAGAATTTATTCTTAAGCTAGCAACCCGAGTCGCTGGTTTCACTGTGGCCTCGTCACACCCATGTGACATCGTCCTTTGTCTGATGTGTGCTTCCGCCATGCCACCCCTCATCTCCCTCTGCAGCTCTCTCTTTCTTCTCCCAGACAGCTGTCCCCACACCTACTGTATGTCACACCTGTTCTGTTAGCCTCTCTTTCCCTCCAGCCCGAAAGATGCAACCCTCCCCTCTCACGTCATCTAGATGTAATTTAAAGCACACAGGAAGGCTTGGGGTCATAGCTCCGTGGCCAGGTGACTGCCTACCACACATGAGACCTTGGGTTTAGCCCCAAACACCACGGCCCTAAAGCGAAAAAGGTATATATGGGACAATATGCATCAATCATGTGCCAACAATAAATAAAACACATAGTTTTATATAGGGGACTTGAGCATCATAGATGTTGATTTCCACAGGGGACTTCCCTGGTAACAGTGGGGGGCTGGGTAAACAAAGAAAAACTCTTCTCCCTACAAGGGGGAGTCAAGGACAATTTCCCAGTAACAAGCAAAGAAGCACTGAATATTTTTTGGTAGAACAACGTGACAATACATTGAGAAACATAACAAGTAACATCAGGGGTGCTAAGTTACCGTCAACAGACAAGGAAGTCAGTAGAGAACAGCTTACACCAGAGTACTAAGTAGAGTACTAAGTAAAGTACTAAGTAGAGTACTAAGCAAGCAATGTCATGGTCAGCACATCGGCGAGCCGGCGTCTCTCACTTTCTGTGAGAACAAAAGCGAGATTATTTGCCCTTTGTGTTCGAGGTTCTACTGATGAGGCAAAAATAAAGAGAGCTCAGAGTGGCTGAGCCACGTGAGCTGAAGCATGTCACAGAGCTGACTGTGGTGCTGCGCCCCCCACACCCACAAAGAGCAAGCTCAGTCAAAGCAACAGAAATCATGACTAAATTTTATCAGCTCTTTTTCCCCCCACGGCGGGTCTCACTATAGTCTGGGCTGGCCTAGAACTCACCACGTGAGTTCCAGCTGCTGGAATGAAAGTTGTGTGCCAGCGACTTTTTATTAACCTTGAGTGCGTGTTTTTTAGTATTCTGGGTGGTGGAATGGGGCATTTCTGCTGCGTGTGGGAAGGTCCTTGTGCTGGGCTTGAATTGAAGGTTAAACTGTTTGATGCATGAAGTGGTATTTTAACTTGGAAGGAAGACTGATAGACAGGTTATGGAGGCTCAGACGTGGGTATTCACAGACATTTTTCTTACAAATCAAAGGAAGCAAGCTTGTCATCTTAAGTAAAAATAATGGACGGCATTTGTTGCTAATGGGTGAAAAAAAATGTGTTTTCCAGGAGAAATTAGAAAACTTTTGTGTCTCCCACAGTGACTTTAGGTTTCTTAACTATCTTTTTTTTTTTTTTTTTTTTTTTTTTTTTTTTTTTGGTTTTTCGAGACAGGGTCTCTTTGTGTAGCTTTGCGCCTTTCCTGGAACTCACTTGGTAGCCCAGGCTGGCCTCGAACTCACAGAGATCCGCCTGCCTCTGCCTCCCGAGTGCTGGGATTAAAGGCGTGCGCCACCACCGCCCGGCCTTAACTATCTTAAAGATTTTTTAGTTTTTGTTTTTACTGAAATTAATGACTTAACAAAAGAGTGTCGCTTTTTTTGTTTTTATTTTTTCGAGACAAGGTTTCTCTGTGTAGCTTTGGAGCCTGTCCTGGAACTCACTCTGTAGCCCAGGCTGGCCTTGAACTCACAGAGATCCACCTGGCTCTGCCTCCTGAGTGCTGGGATTAAAGGCGTGGGCCACCCCTGCCTGCCTGAGTTTTGCTTTTTTTTTGTTATTTTTGTCTCATGCCCCACCCCATGCCCCCCAAGCTGAGGACTGAACCCAGGGCTTTGCACTTGCTAGGCAAGCGCTCTATCACTGAGCTAAATCCCCAAACCCGAGTTTTGCTTTTTTTTTAATGACAGATGAGAAATATGTTACTTTTTGGAAGATCTGTACTCATTTTCCAAAGGACAGATGGGAGATATTGTCCCTGCAGAGTTCAAAATGGTCCACTGGGTTTTTTTTTGTTGGTGTTGGTGTTTTTTGTGTTTTTGTTTTTTTGTTTTTGTTTTGTTTTGTTTTGTTTTTATTTTTGTGTTTTTTTTTGGGGGGGGGGGTTCTCGAGACAGGGTTTCTCCGTATAGTTTTGCGCCTTTCCTGGAACTCACTTTATAGACCAGGCTGACCTCGAACTCACAGAGATCCATCCACCTGCCTCTGCCTCCCGAGTGCTGGGATTAAAGGCATGCGCCACCACCGCCCGGCAGTCCACTGGGTTTTAACACATCGCAGGACAAAAGTTCTTTGGTGGGGTTTGGGTTTTCCACTGTGGCTAACCTTTGGGAAGCTGAAGTCGGAAACCGCTGCGGAACACTTCGGTTTCCAACTCCCTATCAGTCAGAGCCTCGCTGACTTCAGCCCTAACAGTGCATTACATTACAGTAAGGCCAGTGCAAAAGTGAATTCGAGAATTGTAAACATACATGCAGCAGGGCTGGGTAGAACATGTGTATCACGCATACAAATCATACAAACACAAACTAAAGCGATGGCGCTCTTCTAGCCTAACGATCTTTTTTTTTTGGAAAATAGTTATTCTTCCTCAAATTGTTTAGAGTGACATATTTATTAGCGTTGTTATTTTAAAATGAATGAATATTGGAAACACTCTGTCGCTTTAATTTCAAACATGAGATGTAATTATCACTCACAAAAACAAAACTTCTAGACTGGAGGCCGTAGGTCCGGAGACAGAGTGCTTGTTTAGCGTGTTTGATAACCCAAGTTCAATTCCTGCACAGAAAGGGGAAAGGGAGGGGGAGGGGGAAGGGAGAGGTATGTGGAGTGTGGGGGGGGGGGAGGAGGGAGGAGGAGGAAGAGGAGGAAGGAGGGGAAAGAGACAACAAAACCCCTCCTTCTAGACCTCAGTGATCTTTAAGATTATAAAGGGCGCCGGGCGGCGGCGGCGGCGGCGGCGGCGGCGGCGGCACACGCCTTTAGTCCCAGCACTCGGGAGGCAGAGGCAGGCGGATCTCTGTGAGTTCGAGGCCAGCCTGGTCTACCAAGTGAGTTCCAGGAAAGGCACAAAACTGCACAGAGAAACCCTGTCTTGAAAAACCAAAAAAAAAAAAAAAAAAAAAAATTATAAAGGGCATTATAACAATAAGATTGAGAAGCACTGGTATACTGTGAGAAACTAACAGGAAACTCCAAGGAGAACTGAAAGCAGTCTGTGCTATATTTGCATTTTTTTTCTTTTTTCAGGTAGTTTCTCACTGTATGGCCCTGGCTAGCATGGAACTCAATTTGTAAATCAGGCTGGCCTCAGACTCACAACCACCTGCCTCTGCCTCTGGGGTCATGCCACCACACCCTGAGCAGTATTTCAGTTTTCACGGTTACATTTTATGTGTATTGGTGTTTTGGTTGCCTGTATATCTTGTTAGTATTCTGACTTTTTTTTTCCCCCGAGACAGGGTTTCTCTGTTTAGCTTTGCGCCTTTTCCTGGAACTCACTCTGTAGGCCAGGCTGGCCTCAAACTCACAGAGATCCGCCTGCCTCTGCTTCTCGAGTGCTGGGATTAAAGGCATGCACCACCACCGCTCAGCTAGTATTCTGACTTCTGATTTGCCCCTTGGAGACCTGCTCAGCATCCTGATGTAAAGCCCACTTTAAAAGGAAAACCGCCCCTCCCCCTCTCCATTCCCAGGAGATGTGCACCCTTGACCCATCTCCCCCTCCCTTTTTTCCTCTCTCCTCTTTCTGTCTTTCCCTCTCTTTCTCTTCATCTCTCTATTATAATAAACTCATTTCCACGTGGGGTTTGAATGAATGTCCACCCGCCGTCGCCACCCCTGCAGCCAGCACCACTGCCATGCCCACATGCCATGCCTCGCCCGCACAGCATGTTTTCCCCCAAGCGTGGGACACCCTGGCCCCGGGGTCATCCCCCCCCAGCACAATCTATCATATCTGTGTACCATGTGTATGCCTGGTACTCATGGAGGGGGATGGATCTCCTGAGACTGGAGTTACAGAGGGCTGTAAGCTGCTATGTGAGTGTTGGGAATTTAGCCCAGGTCTTCTGGCAGAGCATATAGTGCTCCTGGCCACTTAACTATCTCTCTAGTGTCTGCATTTGAATTTTTAAGCAATGCATCAGGGTTTCTGGTTTTTTTTTTTTTTTGTTGTTGTTGTTTTCTAAAACAAAGTAGTTGTTTTCAAACAAATAAATGCCTTCCTTTATATAAACATTATAGGATTGCCTCAATTCTTTAGGTAAGATTTCTCCTTACCAAAGGAGAGTGGGATCATGTCCAGTAATTCGATAGCCAGAGGGAGTTAAACGGGGTGGGTTCGAATGCCTGAGCCCTTTGTCAGTGCATTGTCATCCTTACTCAGACGTCCAGGGCCAAAGACCAGTCCCTTTATCTCTGACTTTAACATCGAGATCCACTCAGAAACCAGAGTGCTCAGGCTGCCTTCCGAAAGGCTGCTGGTAACCTACCCAGCTACCCTGCAGACATTGGAGGGTGGGAGAGAGAGGTCTGACCTGGGAACTGCCTATGTTAGTGAATGCTTTGGTAGAGACGCTCTCAGTCACCCCCGGTTTCCAGAATGCCAATCCTAATACAGTCACAGAATGGCAGGAGGTGCCCAGCGTGGTTCATGACTCAGAAGAAATGAGTCACCGGGTTGGGGAAGCAGGGCAGATCCAAACCTACCTTCTACATAATGCAGTCACCTGCCAAGCCTGCTGATTCGGCCAGCTACCAAGCCAGGGAAGGAAGGCACTTAAGAAATACGTTTTCGCCGGGCGGTGGTGGCGCACGCCTTTAATCCCAGCACTCGGGAGGCAGAGCCAGGCGGATCTCTGTGAGTTCGAGGCCAGCCTGGGCTACCAAGTGAGTCCCAGGAAAGGCACAAAGCTACACAGAGAAACCCTGTCTCGAAAAAAAAAAAAAAAAAAAAAAAGAAATACGTTTTCCAGATTTAACTCTCTCTTTCTGTCTCTCTGTCTCTCGCTGTCTCTTGGCTGCCTATCATTACCAATTGCCACTCTACTGTTAGATTACTAGTGCAGCTGAAGCATGCCTCGGGTAAATATTGTGACTTGTCATTTTAGCACGTTAACAAGTTCTAAGTATAATTTGAATGTGCTGCTCTGACTCACCATAATAGCGCTGGTTATGGGAGCGATTGCTCAGAGTCCTCTTTTAACCTTGCCCTAGTCCTTCCAAAGTCCCCATCTCACCTTCTATTATTTCGTTAGCCTGTTCCTTTTCCTTCCTAGGACCTACAGATGATGTATAGTTCCATATTTATTTGAAGGTTCATGTGTTTAACGTCTCTTTCCTTAGCTGGATGTGAAAACCACAAGAGCTATCAAGGACTAGAAGCTATGTTGTATTTTCAAACAGTTTACGTCCTCCTCCACCACCACCCCCTTTCTTTTTAGGTTTTTTTCAAGACAGGGTTTCTCTGCATCACTCTGTAGCCCAGGCTGGCCTTGAACTCACAGAGAACTGCCTGCCTCTGCCTCCCAAGTGCTGGGATTAAGGGGTTGGGGATTTAGCTCAGTGGTAGAGCGCTTGCCTAGCAAGCACAAGGCCCTGGGTTCGGTCCTTAGTGTCGGGAAAAAAAAAACAAAAACAAAAAACAAGTGCTGGGATTAAAGGGGTGCGCTATGTTCTCACTTTAAAACTCTATGTGTATGTGAGTTTGCATGCATGCGTATGTGTGAAAGTCAGAGGGCAACCCAACCCCTTGGGTATCACCTATGGGAATGTCATCCACCTCCTTTGAGACAGGGCTTCTCACTGTCCTGGAGTTCACCAATTAGGCCAGACTGGCTGGTCAGGGAGTCTCGGGGATACCATGTCTCCCCACCGTCTCAGCACTGGGGTTACAAAGCCCCAGCATGCCTGGCGTTTTTAATGCAGACTCTAGAAGAGGAACTCAGGCTCTCAGGCTTGCATGGTGAGCACCTTGCTGACTAAGCTATCTTCCTAGCCTTGTACTGGATTTGTGACATAACTTGTTTTCAATGTTTACTGTTTACTCCTAAATTAGTAAGTTTCAGTCTCCCTCGTCCACTGACTGCAGTGGGGGGGGGGGGGGGCTTCCACTCATGAGAAGGCAGCGTGTCTGTGGGAGGAAAGACCAAGCTTTAAGGTTACTGAAAATGTGTCAGTTTAGCTGGGTGTGGGGTCGTGCATCTTTAATCCCAGCAGTTCAAGGGGCAGAGACAGTCAGAGCTCTGAGTTTGAGGAGGGACTGGTCTACATAGTGAGTTCCAGGAAAGCCAGGGCTACACAGAGAAACATTGTCTTGAAAAAAGAAGCAAGAAAGAAAAGAATCCTGTGTGACTTCTTCCAGGTGGGAGCTGGTTGGTAACACAAGAGAAGCACAATGTATCGCCTTAAGTTGATGTATCATTTGAAGACACTGAGCCCACCCCTTGCCACTTAGCTACATTTACCGAGAACAAAGGAGACTGGAAAAGGAGGAGGAACGCAATTCCTGAGCCTGGGCTGACCTTGGATTCTCCATCGTCTCCTCCCCAGTGCTGGGATTATGATCGTACTCACCATAGCTGGCTCCCAGGATTTTTTTATTTTTTTGAGACAGGGTTTCGTATATCCCAGGCTGGCCTCTAACTCCCTCCGGAGCTGAGGATGACCTTGTGTGTCTGACCCTCCTGCCTCCCCCTTTTTGAGTTTATCTACTGCTGGGGATCAGAGCCAGGGCTTTGTGCCTACCAGGCAGAGCTCTACCAGCTGAATTCCATCTCCTAAAATAATACGTTTTAAAGACTAAATTACTGTGGTGAGGGCTCACTTGCCCAAAACTTTAATTGCTTCTTTCTAGAAACTTTCTTTTCTTCGATCCCTTGCTTTTATGTCTAAATTGCTACACAATTTGCTTATTTATTAAAGCTATCATTTATTATCTCTTCTCCTTCACAGAATGTGGTATTTCAGAGAACGTCCCTTCCCTTAAGGTACTCCGGTGACCCTGAAACATTTTCTGATACATAGTAATTGTTATTGAAAGAGCAAACAGACAGATTTTCAGGTTTTGCTTTCATCAATTTGGTGTACTGGAGTCTTCCTGCGTCAGATGTTTAAAAGTATAATTTATTCCTTTGTTTGTCCACTATGATTTTTTGGGGGTGGGGAGGGTGAGGAGAGAGTGTATGCCTGCTTCTGTGCTTGCACAGGTAGAGGCCAGAGGTCAAACAGTAGGTGTCTTCCTCAGTTCCTCTCTGCCTACATAGTTATTTATTTGTTTGTTTGTTTGTTTGTTTATTAATTCAGGGCAGGGTTTCCCATTGGCCTGGCGCTCACAGACTTGATGCGGGTGGTGTGGCTGGCTAGCATGCACCAGAGGTCACCCTGTTCCGTCTTCCGGGCCCGGAGACCACAGCATACTACCATGCCTAGGTTATTACATGCGGGCCGAGGAGCCACTCTCAAGCCCTCAGGTTTAGGAAACATTTTACCAAACGGGCTGTCCCTGGCCCCTGCTAGGTTACATCTTCTAGAATGAACTCTTGTGTTTGCTCCCCGGGGGAGCCGTCTCCGACTTGATTTTCCCGAGTTGTTTGAAATCCTGGCCTGCTCGGGACTCTCGGCTCTGATTACAGGAGACAATGGTTTCTGGTGATTGCCGGGGAAAGGCCGTGGAGATTTCAGCTAAGGCAGACACTGTGTACCAGAAGTGCCTCAATCCTCCTGACTATTGTTAGCCATCTGGGCCACTGCCCGGTCCCTCCAGAACACGCTCGCTGCCTTGGCCCCTGGATTGAGGGCTGCGCTTGGTGCTCAGCCCAAGCAGAGAAAGTGGGGAGCCCTGACCCGCACAGCTGCACTAAGTGTAGTCCCAGATTAATCACGCTGGCTGCCTGAGTCCTCTCCTCGTCACTGGGTCTTTCCGCTCTGGGTCTGGAGCATGCCCAGAAGAGACCCTAGTACCTAGGCCATCTTTCCTATGATTTGGACATGTTGTTTCCTTGCCAGTCAGGGTTCTGCCTAATATGTCAGTGAAGCTTCAGGTTTCCTTCTGAGGCCTCATTACTGTATATTCAGGAGGTTGCATTATTTATCTTAAAGAGGATACCTCCGGTGTGTGTGTGTGTGTGTGTGTGTGTGTGTGTGTGTGTGTGTGTGTACACATAAAGACTCACAAAACTGGCATCTGTCTTCTAAATGGGATTTCTACATAACGGTCACCATTCTGATCAACAGGTAAGCAAGGAACGACAGGACAGAGGCAGAAAGAAAGACCATGTGAACAAAACCATACCTAAACTTTCATCAATCAGCAGTTGGGGAACGAGGGAAGTCTCCCAAATGAGAACATTTTGTGAATTCAGCAAGGCTGTGAAAGTCAATTGTATTTCTACACACGACAAATACAACATGCCATTTTTAAAAATGATACCATTTATAGTTGCATTAAAAAAAATGAAACTCAGCCGGGCGGCGGGGGCACATGCCTTTCATCCCAGCACTTGGGAGGCAGAGGCAGGAGAATCTCAGTGAGTTCGAGGTCAGCCTGGTCTACAGAGTGAGTTCCAGGACAGCCAGGACTGTTACACAGAAAAACCTTATGTCAAAAAAAAAAAAAGAAAAAGAAAAAGAAAAAGGAAAAAGAAAAAAAAGAAAGAAAGAAAGAGGAAAAAAAAAGAAAGAAATACCTGTGAATAAAGGTTACCAGAGATTTGGTAAGACCGACAGAAACGACTTGAAATCTTTACTGAGATAACGTCACAGGCCCGGGAGGCAGCTCAGTGGAGTGATTGCCTTGCACACGGCTTAGGTTCCATTCCCAGTAACACAGTCTCTCCTGTAATCCTTGCACTCAAGAGACACGG